>NC_081851.1:30488913-31168713 GCF_963259705.1 Myotis daubentonii
CCCCAGGGCCGCCTTTGCCCTGCCCCCCAGCTCTTAGCTCCCCCCTGGGTTTCCGATCACTGTCAGTGGCAGGGGGCTTCTTCCTGCTTTCCCTTTCGCCTCCCTGCATTGTGCCTACATATGCAAATTAACCGCCATCTTGTTGGCAGTTAACTGCCAATCTTAGTTGGCAGTAAACTGCCAATCTTAGTTGGCAGTTAACTGCCAATCTTAGTTGGCAGTTAATTTGCATATAGCCCTGATTAGCCAATGAAAAGGGTATCGTTGTACGCCAATTACCATTTTTCTCTTTTATTAGTGTAGATTCACCTCCTTTTATTTATCTAGCAAATATTTTTTGAGCCTTGATTGTGCATAAGGTGCTGTCCAATGAGGAGACTCCAGAGACCACTGCAGGGCCTGAGCACACCTTCCCTACAGGTGGGGGGCTGGAACTGTGGGTGCCTCAGTCAGCCAGGCCACCTGCGGTCCCAACTGCCACACCGTTCCTTGTTGCTGCCTTCTTTCCAAATGCCTTCCTATTTGCCAACTTCTCTTCGTACAAACTTATCAAAGCTGCCTCTTCGAATCCATAACACATTCTGCTTCCGTCATGGAGTTCTTCTAGGCCCGTTCACCTCCTTTTCCACCCTCCCTTTGGGTATTTATACCACCTCATGGTATGGCCTTTGTGCACACGTTTTCTAAATGCTGGATTTATGACTAGGCAGGAAGGGCCTGTATCATAAAGCCTTTATATCTTCCCACCCCCAGCATCAGCACACAGCAAACATCTGATACTAATTATATTAACTTATTTTGGTTGAAAACAAATTTACCTACATTGAAATTAATCTAAGGACTTAAAATGCCACAGCTATGCAAATACTAAATTGCTGGGATTCTTTCCTGAGGCAATTTCTATACAGAGGGATATGCTTCATAAAACTGTCTGTTCTATCAGTGCTTCTTTCATCATTGCAACTGTAGGGAATTGTTTTTTAAACCTTAGAAAGCATACTGGAACTCCAAATCTCCATTTTTCAGAAAGACCAGGAAAATAAACCCTGAACCACACTGGACACAGAACTTATTCAACTTAACTAGGAAGAAATGCCACCCATGTGTGTGTAAAAAAAACCTCTCCCAAAACCACCAATGAGGGACTTCAGTGAAGTAAAGAAAATACTCATTACTGAGTCAGAATCTCCACTGAAATTGATGATTTTTTTTTTCATGAACGACTGCTGCAATTTATTTTAACATTCTAAATATTATCCTAGAAATCGGAAAGTGACCTCTGCTTATGTAAGATTCAAAATTCAACAAGGGCCCAGCCCCTCTGGCTTGATGGTTGAGCATCAACCTGTGAACCAGAAAGTCACAGTTCAATTCCCTGTCAGGGCACATGCTCGGGTTGCGGGCTGGATCCCCATTATCGGGTAAGAGGCAGCGGATCAATGATTCTCGCTCATCATTGATGTGCCTCTCTCTCCTTCTCCCTTCATCTCTGAGATCAATTAATAAGTAAATAAATATAACTAAATGCAACAAGGTAGTACTTTAAGCCCTGGGTAACATAATCAATGTGAAAATATAATTTATAAATAAAATTTAGAAAATCAACACATTAGAATTCTTAGGGTACAAGGTTCTGGTTATTGGACTATCTAAGGCTAAATTAGTCCCCTTTCCTCCCACTCAGCAGAATATAAATATATAAACTTCGAAGGTTGGTATCTTCCATGCATGATGGCCACTGCTATAAGTATTAATTTTTGGTGTTTTTTTCTGAACAATAAAAGTCTTGGCTTATTGTGTGCTGACAATGGAAATGACTTTCAAAAACAAATCTTTGTTGATTTCATTTCAATTATAAGCTGCTGATGGGCACCCTTCTTACTGAAAGTAACAAAGCGTTCTCCACACAGTGGAGAGCCCATGGTGGGGGCTCAGATCATAGTGTCCAGCATGTTATCAACTTGTCTGATAATGTACCTCTGTCTCATAATTTCCCCTCTGAAAGGAAAAGCAAGGGCCACAGCATCTTGGCTATATTTGGTCTTGGACTATACCAAGCATTTATTTATCTTGATATCACTGCGATATACATTTCCATACATTAGTTTAAGACAAATACTGTCTGAAAAAATATCTTTATTGGCCAAACAACTAGACTCTCAGTTCAGTGCTCAGAGTAATTAACACAGTGAACCAAAGGGTCTCAAAATATTTCTATTCTTGTGATGTGTTGTGGATCATCCCTCTCATTTGATGTCAAATATGAAATGGAGTGGGAAGGCTTAATTTTGCCTTTTTCTCTGGCAACAGCTCCCGCTCTGAGAGGGTAGCATGGAGACATGTGTTTAGCTCCATTCTGGACCTTGTTCGTCATGTGAACTTGAGCACAGTCCCCTCTCCGGGCCTCAGTTCCCTCATCCAGGAGGAGAGGGCATAGGAGTGGATGCCTGGAGAGAGCTCTGGCCGTTCTGATGATCCATGATTTTTATTCATTTTCTTTGCCATGGACTTCCCTTTGCCTAGAATGTCCTTTCCTACCGTTCACCCACCTGCTTTAAAAATTAGCCCAACCCTCACCTTGTCCCAGAACCATTGCACTCCTAATTCCCTAGGTCGAATTGAGCAGCTCCTTTTTCCCGCTTCCATACAAACCTGCGTGCAGCTCTGTCCTAGCGTGGATCATGTGACAGAGGCACAACAGATCACTGGGAGTCTCCCCTAAGAGACTGCCCTGACCACTGGACTCGTGGTGTCCAGCACTATATGGGGACACAATGGACACATAACTACATATCTGTTGGATAAATGGATTTCTCCGCAATCCCAGGGCTTGTGACTTACTTGGCCATTCATCTCCAGGACCTAGCATGGTACTTGGCATGTATCAGTTACTCAAAGAGAGAAATGGATGTAATTTAATAACAAATCAAAATAACTAGTGCTTGCTGATTTATGGTAGAGAGCTAAATTGTCACATGAAAAATAAAAGAGACAGAGAGAATTAAACGCATTGAACACGGGACATGCAAGATGCTAACTACATAGAGAAGATCAAAACCTTCACAAGGAAACATAGTGGAAAGATTTGCATCTAATGTTAAAAGCAGCTGAGTTTGGGTGATGAAACAATATATATATAATACTTTGTTTTGCCTTGTTTAATTTTGTTTTCCAGTGCAGGGAGCATGTATGACTTTTAGAATTAAAAGAATAAAAAAGCATTAAGCTTATTTTTGAGAAAAAGGTAAAAGTATTGTGACCTCATGTGACCTTTGCTCTTCTGAGAAGGGCAATAGATACACCTACAAGCAAGTGTTGGTACACGAAACACAGTGCCTGCAATGAAATATGTGCTCAAAGTGTCTTCAATGAATCCTTATTAGGCTGAATGAAAAGTTTAAACTGTCATGTGCAATAAGTAAAGAAAGAGAAAAGGGGCTCAGACAATGCCCCCCATTCAAAGTTATGTGACACAATGGACACATAACTACATATCTGTTGGATAAATGAATTTCTCCGCAATCCCAGGGCTTGTGACTTACTTGGCCATTCATCTCCAGGACCTAGCATGGTACTTGGCATGTATCAGTTACTCAAAGAGAGAAATGGATGTAATTTAATAACAAACCAAAATAACTAGTGCTTGCTGATTTATGGTAGAGAGCTAAATTGTCACATGAAAAATAAAAGAGACAAAATTAAACGCATTGAACACGGGACATGCAAGGTGCTAACTACATAGAGAAGAACATCAAAACCTTCACAAGGAAACATATTGGAAAGATTTGCATCTAATGTTAAAAGCAGCTGAGTTTGGGTGAAACTATCAATTTTTGGTTACTTTTATTTGTTGGACATCTTTTTAGAATTTCCACTGCTACTATGAGTGGGGGGCATTGTCTGAGCCCCTTTTCTCTTTCTTTACTTATTGCACACGACAGTTTCTTACGATTAACACATGTAATTGGAGTGTTTCACTCATATACACCAGAATTTTCTTCACACCTTTAAGATGTGGGTATATTTCAAATACACGCTCATGCATTTCCTTGTTCGGCCCTTCCCTGCACTCACTCTCAAGCTTCCTTTTCGGGTTTGCCCACTCTGCCCTTTGTGCTTTGTGACTTCTGTACCATGACCCACTGCTAGAGGCCCCAAAACTATCCCAGAGGCCCAGTCGCCTGTTCAACCAGTTGCCCACTTCTAGAAGTGTAACTGGAAATGCAGACATCCTGGTGGAGTGAGCGCCTACAGGCCCAAACTCTCCTCTGAGTATATGGCATATGGCGAGTACTATCACAACTGGACTCATTGACTGCATTTAAAAAGTATCCAATTCCCTCTTTTTGCAACTTAAATGAAATCAAACACTTTCATTCAAAAACACTGGCTACATCCAGTGGGTTGCTTCAAGGTGTTTTTTGTTTTCTTTTTAAAATTTATTTTTCAATTACAGGTGACATAGAAGACAAGTTTTTGAATTAAGTGAGTTGACTGGGCAAGTGTATAAGGATTAAGGTCTGTGTTTGTCCTGTTCCCAGTGGCCCCTCCCATGTCCAGCCCAGTGCCTGGCAACTAAGAGGCTTTCAATAAATATCGATCGCAGATGGAGCCATTTTAAAATCTTTCCTTTGTTTATTTTTTTTCTAGGAGTTGTTTTCTCTACTTAGTTTCCGAATTCTTATTTAGGAACAGATGTATGCAAAGAAAATTGGCAGGTTATAAGTCAATTGTGAATCTATTCTCAAAAATCTGTAATCCTTTAGCATATCATACCAAAATTGATAAAATCTATATATTTTCTCACCAATCTTTAAGCATATATCTTTATGCCCAAATTATCAATTTTCGGTTACTTTTACTTGTTGGAGACCCTTTTAGAATTTTCACATGCCCTGTGGCAAAGACTATCAGTTTTCTAACCAACATCCATTCTCAGGCTGGACTTCTGCATGGGTAAAGCCCCTACATTGTTTGGGGTAGCAACACGTATGTGGTATGAAGAGGAAACTGAGCTGCCAACATTTTCTTGCAGGCACTGTGTTTCATGTACCAACATGCCTTTCCCACCTGGAATGGGGCTGAGTCTCCGAGGAGTGGAAGTCAGAGCTCAGATATGGAAGGAGCCCGGGCCACGGAGGACATCAGGCTGTCATCAGGAGCATGCCTGTCTCTGGACTTCCTTTTTTACATGAAATACGAATGAACATTTCTCCTTTTGAAGTCACTGTTATTCGTGTTGCTCACTCTTCTTAGCAGTTGGATGCAATTCCCAACCAGTTCCTGACTTCTACAGTGAATTTGCTGGAGAATCCTGACGTGTTAAGTACCTCCTCTGAAAAGGTGTTTTACACGTTATTTGTTCTGCATCACTTCTCAGAAGCCAGGTTTCAATGAAGCCTGAAGCCCTATGTCAATAAACGGAACCTCATGTTCTCAGTGTATCGCATGGACCAATCCATACAGAGTTTTCATTTCCACACTGGGCCTCTGATGATTTTCCTCCACGCAAGGACAGGATGTGGAGCACAAGGGGGATTTGTAGCCAGATAGATCGAGATCCAAACTAATCCTGACTCTACCACTTACGGGGGATAATCGCTGCCTCTCCGGGTGGGTAACTTGGGCGAAATGTGGCTCCGTGTCTGAGAACAATGCATGTTAGACGTTATCTCCTATGTCACTGGCAGGACCCCTTCTGTTCCTGCCAACAGGGTTCTGACCTGGCAGATTCAAAATTTTATTTTTAGATTCAGGGCTCAATGTGTTTTATTTCTGCTACCTTCAGTATCACCTACTAGCACAGTGATGGCGAACCTATGACACCCGTGTCAGAGGTGACACGCGAACTCATTTTTTGGTTGATTTTTCTTTGTTAAGTGGCATTTAAATATATAAAATAAATATCAAAAATATAAGTCTTTGTTTTACTACGGTTGCAAATATCAAAAAATTTCTATATGTGACACGGCACCAGAGTTAAGTTAGGGTTTTTTAAAATGCTGACACGCCGAGCTCAAAAGGTTTGCCATCACTGTATTAGTATAATATTTTCCCTTTGGTTTTCTTTGTAAAAACCGAGAATCATCCTTAATTAATGGAATCTACAATTTCACTGGGAGAGGCTTGCTGGGCAGCCATGGAGTCCATGGGCCTGGTGACTTCGACCAGCCCTGCCCTGAGTAGACTGTGTATGGTTTTTGGGGAAACTACCCTTCCTGGACCTACGTGTCCTGATCTAGATCCGGAATTGGAGTCCGGAGTCGGCCTGCATGGACCTGACTCGTCCTAGCGCAGGCACTTGCTGGTGGCATGACACCGGGCAGGGTGGTGAACTTGATGCTCAATGTTCTCCACTGTGAGTTCTGATTAACAACAGCGCCATCTTGCCCGGCCAGCAGGGTTCAGTGGTTGAGCGTTGACCTATGAACCAGAAGGTCATGGTTTGATTCCCAAGTAGGGCACATGCCTGGGCTGTGGGCTTGATCCCCAGTAGGGGGTGTGCAAGGAGGCAGCTGATCAATGATTCTCTCTCATCATTGATGTTTCTCTCTCTCCTTCTCTCTTCCTCTCTGAAATCAATAAAAATATATTTAAAAATATAATAGTGCCTTCTTATATTCTTGGGGTGATGATTACGTGAGGTTACTGATAGAAAGGACTTAAGCCTGGTGTATAAGCTCTGAATGAATGATGTTGTGGTTACTATTTTTATTTCTAATTCCAATATGAGAAGTTGGACTCTAGGATCTCTAAGAACTTCCACAGCTCTTTTACGAAAGTCCTTTTTCTCTTCTTGCACTACACTAGCACACTTTAGAAACACACCATCCATCACTCACCACCTAGACACCCATGGAAGGCCTACGCAGTGGGAGTCCTACTCCTGTGAAGCAATTTCATTAGTGAGATTTATGTGTGTTTGTTATGAAATAGCAGTCTAGGTGCCCCATGGCAGGTCCCAGAAGGAAGTCAACCACCCAGAACAGTAGGCCACTGCTGGACTACTCTGTCTAGACAGAGCAGAGCAGAAATAACGGATAGTAGCCTGATGCAGGGCTGTGCAACCTGTTCTGAAATAGCAGTGATGAGAACAGGGTAGGCAAAATAAATGAGTATAAGACCACAATGAAAGGCCAATTTTCAAATCTAGGATATGGTGAAACAAAAGCCATTATTAAAAAACAAGCTAGCCAAGTGGATGAAGTTAATTTTCCAATGATGGTGCAAAGAGCAGAATCAAATAGCCAAACCAAAGAACAATGCCGGGATCTGCAGGCTCCACATAAGGTGAACCTGGCAGCCACTCTGCTGCTGAGAAACCTGGAAAACCTGGAAGCTCAAGTGTTGGCCGATGTGGCTCAGTAGGTTGGAGCTTTATCCCATACACCAAAAGGTGGCAGGTTCAATTCCTGGTCAGGGCACATACTCAGGTTGTGGGTTCACTCATCAGTCCGGGTGCATGTGGGAGGCAACTGATCAATGTTTCTCTCTCTCTCTCTCTCTCTCTCTCTCTCTCTCTCTCTCTCTCTCTCTCCCTCCCTCCCTCCCTCCCTCCCTCCATCCCTCCCTCCCCCTCTTTCTCTCCCTTCCTCTTCCTCTCTAAAATCAATTTTCAAAAAAAGAAATATAATACAGAAACTCAAGACTTGCTACTCCAAAGACATGCTCCTCAGCAGGCTTGCTGTGGCTTCTGAAATTCCTACTCTAAGGATCATTCCTCTGGGATAAAGCACTATTGCTAAAACCCCTTTTTAAAATGGAAATGTGTAGCTTAAGAGGAATACCCACTAGCACAAGCATGTCAAACTCGTGGCCCACGGGCTGCATGCAGCCCCCAACAAATATTTTTGTGGCCCAGCCAATATAATGATATGTAAGAAACGTTTTAATAAAAATTTTGTAATTTAATTTTTACAATATCCTGTCAAAATTAATAATTATTAATAATGAACTACAACATTCACTAATGACTGATTACTATAAACATGTTGCATTCATTTCCCTTACACGCACACACACCATTTCTCTCCACTAATACCGGCAGTGAATATTTTAGCAATCGATTGCCCCATCATTAGTCTTGGGACTGACTTGTTTGGTCTGCGCAACAGGAAATATTCTGCTTTCAGAGAACAAGAAAAATAGGTTTATTTGCGTTACGCTTATTAATTTGTGTAGTTATTCAGTGTCTGGTAAGTTAATGTTCAAGAAAAAATATGAGTTTTTATTAAAATGTTCTATTATTTTATGCTAACGATTACTCATTTATTTCAGCCCTTTGTATTCAGTCTCTATTGAAATAAACCTACGTTTCTATGAAAACTGAAGCTTTTGGTTTTTTTGCGGCCCGCATCAACTTAAACCTTGTTTATTTGGCCTGTGTTAGCCTTTGTGTTTGACATGCTTGCATATACCAGATGAACACACATTTGTTTATCTCCTTCTCAAATGTCACTTCCAATGGAAGATAACACAGCAGGGAAGCCTCGATGTTGAACAGTGAAAGTAAGGTGAAGGCAGAATAAGAAGCTAAAGTCAAGGAGAGAAGACAGGGCAAGTGTGAGAATTTAAGGAGGATGTTTAAATGGGCAGGACAGTGGGACAGGGTTCTGAGTTCCTATATACCTATCCAAGAGACAGTGAAAATCCACTAGAAAGACAAGTGATCTGCAATACAGACTCTGGAGGCCATTGAATGTTACTCTGTTTCAATTATTCTCAGTCTTGCCCATGGGATCCCATACAAATGGTTACAATGGGAACTCTGTGAACACTTGCAAATTGAAGCATAGAAAATTCCCACTGCTACTGGAAAGGAAAACAAGTTTAAACATTACATTGCTGCTAGGCCAGTGACACGTGATTAAAAGTTTGGGGATTAAGAACTGATGTTTGCATCCTTTGCAAACGGTGCACATCCCTGTGTTGTAAGGTTTTCAAAGGTAGCATACTTGTTTGGGAGAATTAGCTCACATAAACGTTTCTAAATTTTGCCACTAAATCATCCTACCATTTTGGTTAAGTAATTTGCACAAAGACCAAAGTTGCAGTGGTGGGGTTAGACTAGGTCAGGGTTTTCTCTCTATCTTAGTGGCTCATTAATAAAGGAGTAAAACCTATGTATGAAATACAGCCGGGTCATTGGAAGTTAACGGAATGACCTTCGCTGCCCTGTCTATACAGTCACTACTATGCAGTCATGGCTTACCAACCCCCTTATTTTGTATGAAAATAACAAAGCATTTATTTGGGGCCTGGGGTCTCAGAACTGATGAGTATTTATCATGTTGCTGGGATTAATAAGAGTCACCAGACGCACAGAGTAACATCTTGCCTGCCAAGGTGTGTATATGTTTGACACTGATTCCTCTTTGTGGCCGGTGCAGAAAGACTCTCCTGGGTTAGAAATTATTTTCCCTTCCCTTCACTTCTCCAATAGCAGGGTTTTATAAAACACCTCTGCCCTTCGTTAATAGAATGCACGTGGGTTGGGGACCAATCTTTGGATGCCTTGATAAAAGTAGGTGCTAGTCAGTGTTCCCTGGCTGAACTGGGCCAACACATGTTTCTTCAAAATTGGAGACAGACTCTCTTGCCTTGTTTCTAAGATGGGCGCCTAGTGGTCACAGCCCAGAGAGCTTTTCATGGAACTGAACTGGGTAAGCCCTGGAATGTTGGCCAAACTGGGAAGGTATTCCAATGAAACACACTTGTCACACTAACAAAAATGTCCCAGAGGAAAGTGGCACAGCGCTGGAGAGAGAGACAGCCCTGACAGCCAACACATATGTCAGGGTGCCTGTGCCCTGATTGACTGGTGGTTCTCATGGCAACCTTCCCCTGCCGCCTGCTGTCGGTCTCGAGATGCTTGGATGGCTGCCACCTTTGTTCGGGCTCCGAGGCTAAAGCAGAAGGTGGACGGGAGAAGTGGGGTTGGGGTAAAGCATTAAAACAGGGATAATGGTATTCCCAAGCAAAAGTGGGCCCCAAGTCATCAAAGAGGTATTTATTCATATTTTCTATTTGTAATGAGCACTTTTCAATTGTTAAAAAAAACTGTCAGAAAGTTCCAGAAATATTCTAGAATGTTTCTAGAAATTGTTGGGGTTTTTTCTTTCTTTCATTTTCTTTTTTAATTTTCTACGCTTATAAATTTGTTCTCAGGCTCTATAAGCTCATGCTCCTAAATAGTAAAATAGCATGATGTAATTTTCAATTCTAACTTATGAGAAGAAAACTCAATATTAGTCTTTGCTGAACTATGTTATACAAATCATTAATGTACATGGGTGCCTAAACAAAACCATAGCTTCAAAAGTCTATGGGAAGGAATTTTCCTCTCATATTTTACTAGAGGTCCGAGCAGTACATTCGTGCACTGAGGCCCGAGCACGACATTCGTGCCCGACCTTTGCCCTTTTGCAGTCCGGGAGCCTTGGGGGATGTCCAGCTGACTGCTTAGGCCTGCTCCCCGCTGCCATTCCCCACATCCTTAGCACTGCTGCGGAGAGGGGAGAGGCTTCCACGACTGCTGCTGCACTCGCCAGCCATCAGCTTGGCTTCTGGCTGAGCGGCACTCCCCCTGTGGGAGTGCACTGACCACCAGGGGGCAGCTCCTGCATTGAGCATCTGCCTCCTGGTGGTCAGTGCACATCATAGCGACCGGTTGTTGCACCATTCAGTCTATTTGCATACCAGTATTACCCTTTTATTATGTAGGATAACTGTTGTTTATATAAAACATATTAATTTCTCTATACCTAAATCTAGATTTGTTACTAAAAAAGAAACGAAACAAGCAAAATGAAAATAAAACTCCCAAGACAAACAGCATTTTTTAGGGGAAAAGTAATCAATGTGTTTAAAAGAACAATCCGTAAATGTTAAGAGTATTTTGTAAAGACTACAGAGCCCTGGCCGGTGTGGTTCAGTGGTTAGAGCACTCTCCCACACACCAAAGGATTCCAGGTCAAGGGCATGTACTTCAGTTGTAGGTTGGATCCCAGGCCCCAGCTGGGGTTGGGGTGGCCTGTGGGAGGCAATCAATCAATTCTCTCTCTTTCTCTCTCTCTTTCTCTCTCTCTCTCTCTCTCTCTCTCTCTCTCTCTCTCTCTCTCTCTCTCTCTCTCTCCTGCTCTCTCTCTCACAACAATCTATCTCCCCACCCTCTGTTCCACTCTTTCTAAAAATCAATTTCCTCGGGTGAGGATTAACAAGAAAAAATAATAAAAGACTACAGAAAACAAAATTACTTCCATGTATGTAGTTTTAAATCATATTAAGAGAATAACCATTTAAATGTGCTTATTTCCATGGAAACAGGTGAAATAAAGAAAAAGAAAAATGAGAGGGACTAAAAAATGACCAGGCTCACACAGGAAGTTAAGTCTTAAAAATGCCTATGTCTAGACTTGCAATCAAATTCCGTAAGCTGCTACAATTACCCAGTCTCTACAAAATCAGGCACCCAACACACTTCAACACGAACAGCTTGATGCTGTATCTTAAATTTTTGTCTTAAAAAACACTAACAAAAAGTAACACATTTTATGTTGGAGAAGTCCTAGCAGCATGATAACGTTCCGTTTCATTCTGTGTTCAAAATTCTGAAATGCAACTAAAAGTGCAGTTCGGGCCTCTGGTTCCCCACTGCGCCGGGTAATACCATTATGCTGGGCCCCAGAGCTCCCGCCCCTCAATGTCAATCACTCTGGACTGCTCTGTGTCATCGTTTATCAGTGAGTGCTGCTTGGTCTTTAATGCCAGAGCTTTAGAGAACCAAAGGCTCTATTGCAGTAATATGTTTCTGACTGATTCTACCTTATCTACGTACTCACCTTAGCTTTAAGACACAATTACAATCTAATTTATCTGATCTTTGGGCTCTGAACACTATTTGGCAATGAATCTAACAGCCTTGTAGTAACTACATTACCACACATTGTGCCGCAAGGTGTTCTAGATAACACTTTTAAAATTTTGTCACGTGCAATTTAAAGCTATAGCAATTTCTTTGGCGCAGCCTCCATCTCATTTAAAGGCCACATGCTTTGTCCGTATGCAAAAACTGCATATGATTTAATACCTGTAATTTTAGTTATAATTCATGTGCATAAATGTGAATAAATAGATCGTTTGCTTTCCTTAAATTTTGACTCAGGATTTTTTAAAATGTCAGATAATAAAATCTTCTGATAGCTGCAGATTCTTCCAACACACACACACACACACACACACACACACACACACACACTACACACACAAATATGTCTTTAAACTTTCCAAATTGTGAATATACTCATATGTATAAATGCTACACTAAGAAATCTATTTAGAATGTCAGACCAAATAAATTCTCACTACTATGTTTCTGATACTCCATTTTCTGAAACTGTGAAAAACACACACACAACCATGTAATATTGATACTAATTCAGTTCTTTAAAATCAAGCTCTAAAATGTACACATTTATTCACATCTATATATATAAAGGCCTAAGCAACCATTGGACCATTTGAGTGGTAGCTATGATGTGTACTGACCACCAGGGGGCAGGCGCTCAACACACAGGCATGGAAACATGGAACAGACTGATGAATCTCAGAGGGCAGGGGGGAGGGGCGAGGGCAGGAAGAGATTAACCAAAGATCTTATATGCATGCTAGAGGCCCGGTGGACAGATTTTTACACCAGTGGGGTCCCTCAGCCTGGCCTGCGGGGATTGGGCTAAAACCAGCTCTCCGACATCCCCCGTGGGGTCCTGAGTTGTGAGAGGGTGCAGTCCAGGCTGAGGGACCCCACCGGTGCACGAATCCATGCACCTGGCCTCTAGTAATTACATATGTATAAAAACCAAGGGCTCATGTGCCTTGAAACATTATATATAATGAAACAAAGGACAGTGAGCAGATTGCCTCCCTGCCTACCCCCCGTTATTTCTTAGCTCCTCCCTGGTTGGGAAGAGGGGTCTGCCTTTCTGAGGGCCAAGCACTGTCCCTGGCATTTTTACATATGTGGATCTTATACCACACAATAATCCTGAGACGTAAGTGTTAGACCAATAAAAGCTGAGTAAAAATATGTAAAATATGACTTAAAACAGTAACACTCATGTGTGCCTCAATGTTTCATGACTTATAATTCCACGCAATAATAGGCTAATGGGCTGGATCTCATAAGACATGAAGAATCGCTACAGAAACAAATGGAAGGACTTTCTCCAGCAGGATTTCTCAAAGGTGATCTTGCAAGAACCAGGATGAGTCACTAAGAACCACAGAATCACAGCATTTTCCCAGCTTCCTTTGTTAACAGAGAGAGCAACTTCAGTATTGCTTAGTAATTAATCTCTGTGTGTTTATTTTTTATGGTTGTTTCCACATGATAACAAGTGATACTGGTATTCTTTGAAGGCATAGTCATATACCATGAACCTTCTAATTACAAGAATTTAAAGGTGAGGAAATTTAGAGAAATATGAAGTAACGGGAGGTGTGTACAGACATGGCAAGGCACCACGGGAGTGAAGACATGTGCCTAAAGACTGCAGACACACACAAGGAACACTGCACGGGATACCAGATTGCCTTCCAGGTCAGGTAGACTGGCCCATTCTCACAGCAGGCTGTATTCTCAAATTTCATTTCCAAGCCTGTTATCTGGAACACAGGTAGCAGTTTCCTTTACAAAAGTGCTATAGGTGCCCTGGTTGGTGTGGCTCAGTGGGTCGGGCCTCATCTCATGCACAGAAGGGTTGCGGTTTGATTCCAGATCAGGGCACATATCTGGGTTGAGGGCTTGATCCTTGATAGGAGGTGTGCAGGAGGCAGCCAATTGATCTTTTGCTCTCACACGGATGTTTCTCTCTATCTCTCTCCCTCTCCCTGCCTCTCTCTCTACTAGTAACTATCAATTAAAAAATCTTTCAAAGAAAGTGCTATACATGGTTGTTAGTTTGTATAGCCAGGCCAGAAAGCCCTGACTTAAGAGTACAGCTAGCCTGGCCAATGTAGCTCAGTGGTTGGGCGTCCACCTATGAACCAGGAAGTCAGTTTGATTCACAGTCAGGGCACATGCCCGGGTATCAGGCTTGATTACCAGGAGGGGGCATGCAGGAGGTAGCCAGTCAATGATTTTTTCTCATCATTGATGTTTCTATCTCTCTCTCCATTTCCCTACCTCTCTGAAATCAATAAAAATATACTGTAAAAGAAGAGTACATTCTGAAGTGGCATGTAATTTTAAATTAAAATTGATTTTTAAAATACATTGCAACCCCATCCTATATAATAAAAGCCTAATATGCAAATCAACCAAACAGCAGAATGATCAGTGGAACAACTGGTCACTATGACACGCACTGACCACCAGGGGGCAGACACTCAACACAGGAGCTTCCCCCAGACTGCAGGCCCCAGGCCAGCCAAGGTGAATGCAGGGAGTCCCCCCCCCACCCCCCATTGCCCTGCTGGTTGCCCCACAGATCGGCCCTGATTACCAGGCAGGCCTAGGGACCCTACCCATACACGAATTTCGTGCATTGGGTCTCTAATACTATTATAATCTGATAATTAGGCAAACAGAGACCATATTGAATAAGAAACATCTCCGTCCTCTTTCTGAATGCTTGTTTGTGGGATAGGAATCTGATTGAATTGAGAGTGAGGGGGAAAGAGATTATGAAAAGGCCTCCAGAGGTCAATGGGATAATTCACTGTATCTAATTTTATCTCAGAATGAAAGGGAGTACTTTCAGGCCAAGACTCAGCACCCAGGATAACCAGGAAGGCTTTTTATTTTTATTTTTTCCTTACGTAAGCAACAAGTTGGCTGCATGACTGACAGAGAGGGAAAGATGAGAGATTAAAGCTAATGGATTTTAAGCTTCAGGGCTCTTCCCCTGCCCAGTCATTTTTAAAGTGCTGTATCTAATATTTATTCATACTTCTCTAGTCTTTTTGTAAACAATGACCTCTCGTTAAGTTAATTCTTATATCCAGACCCATAAAATGGAGGCCCACATCACCAATCCAGACCTAAGTAAGCCAGCACCAAGGGAACCTAGCACACACCCATCAGTATTCTCTGGCTCACTCTGGCTAGCTCACCTGCCCCTGGAGAACGGGACCTGCTGGCCTCCTAAGGAAACCCAGCCCTCCAGCCAACCATGCCCTGCTTCAGTGTGGCCTGTCCCAGGGCTCGGTAACAGTCGCTCTTCCCCCAACCCCCTCAGGAAGCGTGCCCGCTGCTGTGAGGCACTGCACTCCCCCAGCCCATGGGCTGCTTACCCTTGAATAAAGGACATCAAACTCATCAGTAAATGGTTTTAGTTGTGCCATCTGACACCTCCAAATTGCATAGACTTCAGACATCTATCCTCGGAGACACTGTGTAATTTCCCCAACATAACCAGCCAGAACCAGGAAGACGGGTGAGGAGGAGGGAAATGGTTGTGACAGTGTCCAAAAGAAAGAAGTTTCCTAACAGGTGATTCTAGAACCCAGTTCCATGGTGTGCATGTGTCTGTGTGTGCTGAGTGGGGGAGGGGACCAACAAGCAATGCTCTGGACACCCGCTGGATGCCCATAATGCAACTCAGTCTGACACTATGCACCCCGAAAAGCATCACCTCCCACAGGCTGAGGGCTCAGTCACTTCGGATGCCAGGTGTCAGTCCAGGTTACCACCTGGGTGTCTGCTTCTGACCAACAGGTTACACATTTGGAGGTTCCAACAACCCCAGCCTTGGGTTCAGGTAATTTGCTAGAGTGGCTCACAGAACTCAGAGGAACATTTGATTGACTACATTATTAAAAGTGATAACTCAGGAACAGCCAGGTGGAAGGGATACACAGGGCAAGGGATGGGGGAAGGGACAGCGCCTCCATGCCCTCCCCCAGGGCACCACTCCCCCAGAATCTCCACGTGTTCTCCAAGCCCCATCTTTTTTTTTTTTTTTTTTTTTTGGTGGTGGTTGCATTACCAAGTATGGTTACTTAAAGCATTTGCCACCGGTGATTAAACTCCATCTCCAGCTTCTCTCCCCGCCCAGAGGTCATGGTGGGACTGGAAGTTCCAAGCCTTTAAGCATCCCACTGGCTCCATTGGCAACCAGCCCCCATCCTTAGGTGAGTTCCAAAAGCCACAATGTCATGGACACAACCAAAGGCACATTTCTGGCTTTCAATACCTAGGAAATTCCAAGGATTTTAGAAGCTCTGTGCTAGAATCAAATGAGGAGGAATGTAATCTATTTTTATGATAAATCGCAAAAATCACAATTCTCTAAACAAAATTAACAATGTGTCCAACCTAGATGGGGTGAAAGATGCTGGGAGATAGACTCTGAGTTCCCAGTGAGAGCCACAGGGAGGGTGCCAGGTGGGCAGAAGGCTGTGGTGCTAAGTGCGGGAGGTGGGTTGTATACAATTATGCTCCTCCCTGGCAAGGCCAGAAGTAGGTGTATAACTGCTGAGTTTTCACTCGCCCTCTTAACATCAGAGTAAATGAAATAGTACTATAAACTTTAAATTCACCTTTTGCCTTTATAAAGTGCTCTACCTTCAAAAAGCATTCACCACTGAAATCGCCTCCGTGACTAGGGGAACATCCCAGCATGAGAAAAAATTAAAAAGCAGAAAGAACCTTCAGAAATACTGATCCCGTTGCCTTGGAAAGAAAAATAGATTAAAACAAATGTTCTCTCCGCATTTAGAATACACTGAATAGAGTATATTGTTCTCATAAACCTTTGAACCTGGTGTCTGATTAGAAATCCTGTAACCAAACTAAGCCTTCCGTTGTATTTACTATTAAATTTCTCCTCATCGCCACTGTGCAGGGCAGCGTGCAGATGACTGAGACGCACAGGAGCAGCTGCAGTGTGCGAGTCTGCCCTCTCCTGGAGAGATGCTTGGAAGATCTCAAGGCAAACTAGAGACTTGCGTTTCGTTTCTGCCTCAACAATTTTGTAAATAAACAAATCCACAGAGAAAAAAATGCCACTCAAAAAGGAAATATCTACATGACAAAAGACTACAAGATGCATTATTTATCAAGGCCAGCCTTCTGCCAATATCCTTGGAATAATAATCAGCAAAATCAGAAACATTTTAGAAGAGCAATTTTTTAAATAATTCTTTATTGTTGAAAGTATTACATATGTCTCCTTTTTCCCTCCATTAACCAGCTCCAACCTGCCCCTGGCCCCTGCCTCAGGACCTCACCACCCCATTGTCTGTGATCATGGACTGTGCACATATGCATACAAGGTCTTTGGTTGATTACCTCCCACCCACCCACCCTCCCCTGAAGAAGAGCAATTTTCAATGAGGTGGTCATTTCCCATCCAGAAGAACTTAGGTGGTAGTCTCATGTAGTCTTTATATAACTAGAAAATTTCAAAAATATTTAAATTTTAGAATTTCCCTGGGGTGCTGAACAAGGTGGGCCACAGTGGGGCAGATCAATCCAGGAATCTAAAAATAAACAATGGCCTCTCTTTTCAGGGAGTGTGTGTGCTCTGAAATGGGGTAAAACACTTACAGGCAAATGTAATTCTATAAAGTTGTTCTTTGCACTTATTTTTTTTGGCAGCTGTTTGTAAATTTGAAATTATTACCAAACAAAATGTTTATTTAAAACATGGTGCTATATACAGACTTGTAACTTAGAATCCACATATGAAACCTACATGTTCATGCTGACCAATAAAATTTATTTTAGAAATAAACAAAAGAAAGAAAGAAAGAAAGAAAGAAAGAAAGAAAGAAAGAAAGAAAGAAAGAAAGAAAGAAAGAAAAGGTAACACATGTTCTGTGTAGACCAGACCCACAAAACTTACTACAGACCTGAGCCTAGAACACAAGCCTCCCCTTATATTTATTGTGGTGTGGTTTCTTTTTTTCTTTTTTAATATATTTTATTGATTTTTTACAGAGAGGAAGGGAGAGGGATAGAGAGTTAGAAACATCGATGAGAGAGAAACATCGATCAGCTGCCTCCTGCACACTCCCCACTGGGGATGTGCCTGCAACCAAGGTACATGCCCTTGACTGGAATCGAACCTGGAACCCTTGAGTCTGCAGGCCGACGCTCTATCCACTGAGCCAAACCGGTTAGGGCTGTGGTTTCTGTTACTTCATATGACCTTCTTTCATTTTATTTTATACTAGAGGCCTGGTGCACAAAATTCATGCACTGGGGATCTGGCGGGTGGGGGGGGGGCGGTCCCTCAGCCCGGCCTGCGCCCTCTCGCAGGCCAGGAGCCCTTGGAGGATGTCTGACTGACAGCTTAGGCCTGCTCCCCACCTAAGCCGTTAGTTGGACATCCTCAGTGCTGCTGTGGAGGCAGCAGAGGCTGCCACCACTACCCTTGCGTTCGCCAGCTGTGAGCCCGACTTCTGGCTGAGTGGCACTCCCCCTGTGGGAGCACACTGACCACCAGGGGGCAGCTCCTGTGTTGAGCATCTGTCCCCTGGTGGTCAGTGCGTATCACAGTGACTGGTCGTTCCACCACTGGGCCGAAACTAGCTCTCTGACATCCCCCGAGGGGTCCCAGATTGCGAGAGGGCGCAGGCCAGGCTGAGGGACCCCACTGGTTCATGATCGGGGTGGGGAGGGATATGAGAGGGCTCCAGGGCGTGTCCAGCCCATCTTGCTCAGTCCCAATAAGCCAGATCCCAGCAGCAAGCTAACCTACTGGTTGGAGTGTCTGCCCCCTGGTGGTCAGTGCATGTCATAGTGAATGGTTAAGCGGCTTTAGCATATCATTAGCCTACTACACTTTGATTGGTTGAACAGCCGACTGGACAACCAGACACTTAGCATATTAGGCTTTTATTATATAGGATCTATTACTGATCTTTAATTGTGTCACATACAGTGTTACATACAATGTCACCTGGAGATGGTTTCAAGCTGTCATAATTACTCATAAAACATTCAAGATCTAAAACCACAGAAAATGTCAAAACATAGGTGAAGAACAAACACATTTGAAACATGCTTAAAAGTCAACTGGTGGTGGGGTCATGCAAAGAATAAGGGTTCCAGAGTCCCAAAGACCTGTGTTTGGATTTCAGCCTCACTGTTTAGGGTTCTGGATTAAACTCTATGAGATTCAATTTTCTTCTTTAGAAAATGGAGATAAAAATCCCCACCTAAAGAAGGCTGAATGTGATAACATGTAACATTCTCTGCACATAGCAGGTAATAAATGTGAGTTCTCTCATCCCACCCCTTTTTATATCAAGCCTTTAACTATAAGATGGATCAGATAATGTCTACACAATTTACACTGAGATAGTTCAGTAAATACTAACGCGATGATGGTGATGTTGATGATGCTGCTAATAGAAACCAAAGCCCTATAAAGCAAGAAAATATTATTTTAATTATTAAAGATACCCAGGAGCAAAAATATCCCATTAGACCTAGCCAGATGTCTATGCATAAAATCCTCTTTGGTAGCAGAGAACTAACCTGGAATGACATATGTACATAAAAAATAGCAAATTAATGACCTGTGAAACACACATTTCATGTCAGAGTCATGGGGGTCAGTGCACACTATTATAGTGGACACATTCAAGGTCCCTTTTCTGGGCATCAAAGCTTCTCATGCCCACAGCATGAAATATAAAGTGAGATGGCAAAATTGACAGGATGAAAACAGAGTAACTTATTAACTTTGTACCTCAATGTATCTAATGAAAATCTGAGGGTCTACTTTCTCAACATTTTTTTAATGGGCCTAGTTCAAACTTACCATAGTCTTGAGTATTCTTAAACCAGCAAGTACGTGAAATGCAAGTAACTCACTTTATTTATTACTCAGTATTGAGGGTGATTTTAATATTGTGGGTTGTATGGTCCACAGGCAGAGTGTAAGTCAATAAGTGGCCCACTTGTATCACCAATTCAAGCTGAAATATTTTAAAAACAAATACCAAACTAAAGGTTCATTCCAACTGCTATACAATTAAGGAAACATTAAAAGGAAGGAATTTCACACAAAAATACTTCAGCCTCGGTGGCTGTGAAGGGTCCAAGATTAGAAGACAAACTCTTACAGCTTTTAAACTATGGTCTGGCCTATCCTCCAATACCAACTTCACCCAATAGTTCCCTCCTCTATTACCCTTTCTGATCTTTTTCTTCTCTTTTCTTCCATCCTTTCCCTTTCCTTTCACTGTAAAACTATAATAAGCCAGTACCTTTTCAAAGCAAGGGAGGATGCAGGAGCTAGAGGGTGGAGAGGAGAGCAGTTCCAGACAACCTTTGTCACCCATGCTTTTCAGCCTGGGTGTGCAGGGGTGAGGTACCCTTCCCTAGACCCTAAGTGGATGGGGCTCATCACCACAGGGGCCCCTGGACTGGAGGACCTCAGGGTCCTTAGCTCTGTGACGAGCCCATGAAAGGATCAGATGAATGAGGGAGGCTAAATGGGCAATTCGAGACAACGTGCATATTCAATGGTGCCTTTGAGAGACAACTGTTCTTTTCTAGGAGATTAGCATGGAGGAGTTTTGGCACCATGTAATAGGGTAAGGAGAGAGGGATTCTGAGGGAAGGTGATCTAAGATCCTCAAATCATATTTGGATTCAGAAGCTTGGGAAGCATTCAGTTTATATGCTTTATCTATATTGCCTTTGGGAACATCTGTTTATCTTCGTGGGTGTCTTGTCTGCCTCCCTCCCCTCTTTTCGTATGATCATCTGAAAGTAGTACTATCTATAACCCAACTTTCTGAAAGAGGCACTATCTATAATTTCAATCTATTGCAGACAGATTAACTTTGGTGAAATGCAAAGAAATTGTTGTGGAAATGTAAAAATTTTACAAACATTTCTAAAGGTTAACAATGTTTGTCTTTATCTTGTTGTGAGTTAATAACTAGTTTATGGACTAGTATTGGTCCTCAGATCACACTTTAAGAAGAACTGGTACAAACTAATTAAGAAACACATTCTCCCTCATTTAATTTTATATTTTCAAAGGTATCCAATACCTATAAGATGTAAATTTAACTAATAAAAGACTAAGTGTAACTTATATAAAACCACATCTCATTAGAGAGTTTATTATATGCAAGGTTTTTTGAACTATTATTGAACACAGGCACATTGTCTAAGGTTGCATTGTACAAGATACTGAAATTACCCAATCTATTTCATATTTCAAAAATTATGTGATCAAAATCACCAGATATAAAAAATCAGATCCTGTTTGTAGTCAACATGTCAAACCGCACGAACGCTGAAAAACAAGGCAAATCCCAAGTCTAACTGCTTTGTCAGAAAGCAACAGGTCAAGGATGTTCTAAAGACCTGTCTAATTCTACATTCCAGAGCAGGGGTCCTCAAACTATGGCCCACGGGCCACATGCTGCCCGCCCAAAACATTTATCTGGCCCTCCGGATGTTTTTGCCGCCGCTGCCTGTCCCGCTTAGCAGCCGACTCGTCCCGGGCCCGCAGTGCGCATGTGTGGAATGTCTGAGGGACAGTGAACTGGCCCCCTGTTTAAAAAGTTTGAGGACTTCTGTTCCAGAGGAACCACTTCACCTATTTAAAAGTAAATATTACTTAATCTGATGCTTGAAAAAGACCCATACTAGACTTGATGTCCGTAGACGAATGAAACCACATGGGTCTTTATGGGATAAAACTGACTTTACCGGTGGCAACCTTAGAAAACCCAGCTGCCAGTTTAGTCTGTGGAGAAAACTTGCCCAGGATCATTATCGCTAATTGACAATCAACTGGCCTTTGGCCGCCAGGACATCTGCGGTGGTGGCCAAACTCAAAGCACACAGCAGAGATCTGAAATAGATGTCCGGGCATGAGGGTCCCACAGGAATGAGGTCCTTGTTTGACAGCAGCTCCATGTCCCACAGCATGCATCAGCACCCAGCAGTCTTTGTCTCCAGGAACAAAAGCGAATCTAGAGGGACCCACGGTTGTGTCAGCAAAGCCAAGGAGCCTTCCCCAGGGAGGGAGGATGCAGCTGGCAGCCACGGTCTTCCTTACGGCAGGGGCACATTATCCTCATCTTTGCTAAATCTTCCCCAGGTCCCCTCTACCTAAGTCTCTAAACTCAGCCCAATGCTAGATAAGCTGCAGAATTGTTCTGTCAAGGACTGATGGATCAGAAATGTGGAGCTGAATTTCATTTCCATTCTGATCTCAAAGTTCCCAGTTCTATCTCATTTTTCAAACCAGCCTCATGTATAAGATAAACCAGGCAAGTGGCATTCAAGGGACAGATAATTTGCTTTGATGGCGGTGGGGTCAATCTAAGGCCCACGGGTGCCATTCTACAAAATTACAGAAGTGATAACTTTGGGGCTGGAAGAAACCGAGAAGTTCGACCTCATGTGTGAATGTCTTGCTACAGTCCCCTGCTAAATGGTCACACATTTCAGCGCAGGGCACTGGCCTGGGAGAGAACACACTAGTCTTTGAGGCAGTTTGCAGTGCTTCAGACAACAGGACCAATGACAAGCTCTTGCTATTCTAAAGTTTTGCTCTTATAGTCAGCCTGAAAATTTTGTCATCTTTTTTTAATCCCTTTTTTCTTATGTTTTCGTTAATTTTTGAGAGAGAGAGAGAGAGGGAAAGAGAGAAAGAGAGAGCGAGAGCAAGAGAGAGAAAGAGAGAGAGAGAGAGAGAGAGACAGAGACATCGGTCGGTTGCCTCCCGTATGCACCCTGACTGGAGACCACACCTGCAACCTGGGCATGTGCTCTGACCGGGAATTGAAACAATGACCTTTAGGGGCATGGGACAATGCTCAATCAACTGAGCCACACCTGCCAGGGCTTTCTGTGTTGTCTTACAGACACTTTTGGATTCATATAAAATAAGTCTCTCTTTTTCTTTTGCATAATTGTTCTTCAAATATTTGTACACAGCCATTCTCCCCACCATCTTGCATAATCAAAACCTCCCCTGTTCCTTGATTCTCACTGCTTTGAGTCTCTAGCACCTGATAACTTTTTGGAGATTACTGCCATAAATCTTCCTCTGGAATCAATTTAATAGCCGCTTTTGAATTCAATGATTTAATCAGTTTCTAATCCACCAAAACGCCCAAAGAGCTACCCAGAAAGACATTAAAAATGTTTTAAAGGCTTTGCTGGAACCTCAACACCCATCACATCTCCCTGAGAAAGGAAGAAATGAGGTTACCCTTAAATGGCCTGTATTTAGCAAATCCATGTAGGGTTGTAGTAATTTCAGAGTTTTCATTTATGAGATCGTAAGTCTCATAAATAATGGGTCCTATAATTTTGCCTGTAATTATTATGAAACAACAAGGTCAGGCATATTATAACTACTGGCATGTTTTTTCAGCACTGGTTGGACTCTTTCACTCAATATTGTATCAAGGGAAAAAGTCAATTTCCCAGGGAGATGCCAAACCACAGAAGAGGGGCTGACCCTACCAAATAAGCCTGCGTACACATGGAGCTGCTTCATAGCAGCCGTCTCTCTCACCTATGCTAAATGACATGGGCCGGCTGACTGGAAATTAGGCAGATATACCCATTTCCTGTGGTAGGTAATAGTCCCTTTCTTGGATAACAATGTATCAAATTTCATCTGGATCAGACTCATCTTCATCAAGACAATACTTCATTGCTATCATGTCATGAATAACCACGCTGTTCAAAATGTAGCCAAGAAATCAGAGATTATGAATAGAGTAGTGAATTTCTGGACATTACAAGGTCTAATTTCCTCGGTTACACACAGTGGCTCTTCCAACCAACTTTGTATTTCTCGTAGTCCCTGGAAGAGATATTTGTTCATAATACATAGCAAATAAACATCTGAACACTGTTGCCTCATAGAAATATCACCTTGCTTAAATCAACAAACTGCACGGTAATGAAAAGCACAGCTTTCATGGGCAGAGATGACCTACAATGGGACTCCAGGTGGCAGATCACCCTTAGATCCTTGCATTTCTGAAAGGGCGTGTCTGAGATCTTTGTGAAATCACTCACTCACAATATTTCCCAAACACACAATGCTAGATGTACAATTAAAATGTATCTGAGAAAGTTAAATGACCCATTCAGATTTAATAAACCCAAGACAAACATAAGTATATCCTTTAAGGCGAATTTTTTTTTTTTTTTTTTTTTTTTTTTTTTTTACAAAATAACGTGTTTCATTTTTAAAATAACATCTTCAAAGCTACTCCTATACACTGTGGAGAATGCTCACCTGAGGGGCTGACACTGGGTAGTCTGCAGGCCTGCTCTCACTAGGCCGGTCATGGCCAGGAGACCCAGCCTGTACATGGACCCTGGATGTGTGAGGTGTGAAATTCACAACCAGGATTCAGTGGGGCTGCAGCATGTTCATACCATGAACGTTTGGCAGCTATAAAAGGTAAAACCAAGACATGAATGACCTACTGTGTGACTATGATAAGGACCAGAAGACACATACTTACATAGCAACATCATACGATCAAATCCAATATGTGGCAGACTTCTTAAAAATATATTTTTTATTGTTTCCAGAGAGGAAGGGAGAGAGATAGAAACATCAATGATGAGAGAGAACCACTGATTGGCACCTCCCTGCAATGGGGATCGAACTCACCACCCGGGCATGTGCCCTGACAAGGAATCAAACCATGATCTCCTGGTCCATAGGTCGATGCTCAACCACTGAGCCACACCAGTTGGGCTGTGGCAGACTTTTAAACACTGTTAAATGCTTTTGTTTTTTTGGGGGGGAGCAATCATATTGTCAATGAATCCGATCATCCTCAACTTAGAGACACATTAGTTTTATGAATAATTAGACATATTTCATGAGAACATAAAAGCAAAATTTATTTTCTTACTCCTCTCCTAAAAAAAACCCCACAAACCCATCAGAACAGAAGTTAAGTTACTTCTAATCCTCTTCCTTGAACCTATTTTGCTTCTTTTCATTCTCATGACTTCTCCCTTGTTCAGATTCTATCCTTCTCTGTCTGGCCTTCCCTAAGAATCCACTAACTTGCCTCCGCACCTCCAGTCTCCAGTGCTCACTCTCAGAGCTGCTCTGCGTAGAACGCAAGGGGGCTGTTCCCTAACACTGCGAAGGTTACCCCGCACTACTCCCACGTACAAACTAAGCCAAACCAAACAAACAGAAAGAAACTGTCAATAAACTGCTGTTTACCAAAATAAAGCATGCATTTCTCAATCTGAATGCAACTCCACTATAATCTACTCTCAGTCTTCCTTTGCAATTTGTTTTCTCTCTATTTTAAGTCCTTTCACCTAATGAAGCTGGCCTACCCCATGCTGATAGTGTACCCTTCACATTTGTATAACAAATTTTACCTAGAGCGTTCCTCACCCCTAAAGGAAAACCAAGTAGCTTCTCCATCCCTGATCAGAGTATGTTTTTCCTACACACCTTCCAAACAGTTCAAGTGCTACCCCTTCGTGAATAATTCAGCATCTTGACCCAGTTGTCTCTCTCTAAACCTGATTCATATCTACCTACTTCTGTCTTGCTACCTATTTTTTGTTATTATTTGGAGGGAATTTAATAGTCCTACAACACTAACAAGTCCAGAATAAGTTATTAGTTCCACTGTATATCATTCTGTACTATTGTATCCTAGAGTAACTCCTAAAACATAACAGACACTCAGTACATTCTGAATAATTTTTTTCAGTTTTAGATGCTCAATTCTAAATTTTATTTTTAAAGAAGTAAAATGCCCCTCACCCTGTCTACATGCAGCCCTACAGCAAATATTTTCTGTTACTATGATAACTTTATATGAATTTAAAACATTATCCCCAAGGTTATTAATTATCATTTCCTTTTTGTCTGAAAGAAAGCAAACAGATTGACTTACCCAGCAAGTGAGTAAGCATTAGTTCTGCTAAACTGAATTAGTATAATTCAATTTATCATCACAACGTAAGAAAAGTCTTCCTATTCATCTGTGGCTATCAGGGAAGAAAATGGTACACTATAAAGAAAACAAATAAAATGTTTTATGGAGAAGTTTTAGCACATATTATGTTTGTGCTACCTCTAAAAACTGAAAATCATTATAATTTCTTTAAAAAAATGATGGAAATGATGAGTGCCAAGAGTTTTGGTACCACACCACATAATCAGCATGCTATTAAAGGGCATGGCACAGAGTCTGTGATGAGTGAGGAGGGAAACTGCATGGAGGGGCAGCTAAGAAACTCGGGGCGAGGCAGAGAGGTGGCCAAACCCACTCTCCTTTGTTTGGGTAGATTTTACACAGCTGGTATTTTACACCGATAGCCAGAATGTGGTGATAAGCTCAGAATTTGTAGTCATCTGGGTATTTCAGTAGAGGGCTGTCTATATGCAAAGAGATGGGCTCCTCTATCCTCCCATAATCTCAGATCTATGATTATAATCACAGATTGATCAGATACCTAAGTAATCAATGCCACAATTAACTTTCCTGTCAATTATCTGGTTACTGCAGACAAACATCTTAGGGGCATAAAGTACATTCTTTTTCAAAATCTGCCTTGACCTTGGGATCTCTATTTTCCAAATGGAATTTTAAAAAGAAAACCAAACATTTAAAGCATTTAGTATCAGGACGGCTCAGGGAGAAGTAGGTATGGGGGTGGGTGGAGTGGAGGGAACCGAGTCATGGTACTTCTATTTGTCCTCACTGACGCGTCTAGGTATCCAGGAAATGCAGTTCAAAACCAATGAAACAGCTAAGTAGTTTTTTGTTGTTTTCTTAACATATAGATACGTATCAAATCACATGTAATTGTAGTCTGGCAACTGTACAACTGCTATCAGTCAATGACTAAAAAGATGATAGCATCAAGTAGACTTAAAACCAT
Organism: Myotis daubentonii; assembly: GCF_963259705.1. Taxonomy (NCBI): domain Eukaryota; kingdom Metazoa; phylum Chordata; class Mammalia; order Chiroptera; family Vespertilionidae; genus Myotis; species Myotis daubentonii. The sequence continues at coordinate 30,515,789 of NC_081851.1, forward strand.
TAGTTTCTGAAGAATTCTTTTTTTAAAAATAAATGTATTGAGGTGACAGTGGATAATAAGATCATATGGATTTCAGGTGTGGATTTCTAAGTTCTAAGATCAGTATATTGCACTGTGTGCCCACCACCCAATGTCAAAGCATCTTCCATCACTATATATTATCATGTGAGAAGCACTCTGCTCCTATAATTCCCCTACATAAACCACAAAGACAGGTTTGCACAACCACATTTTCTTCCAGGTCTAAATTGGAAACAATCTCTTTAATGCTCTGGTTAGGAATAGTATGGACACTGAAATACAACAGACTGCTCGGATCAAATGAATTCCCCCGTCTAAGCTTTATTCCAACACATGATGTCTCACCTGTACTCTATCTAAAACTCTCACTCACTTTGAAAACATATTTAGATCATCTTAGCTCCATTCATCTCTTTGGTCAAGTCAGGGTACGGATGAACAGGGATCCTGAATAGAGCCACAGAAAGAACCTGCAATCTTCCTTAAAATAAGAGGTGTGGCTGAAGACAGCAGATTTAACACACACTCCTATCACACGCTTTTCTGAAACCCCAATAAAATGACCATGAAGCAATTTTCTGTTAAAGGCACCAATCCTGAAGGACAAGGACAACAGGAGGTGGGAGGCACAATAACATGTGAAAGGGAGTATCAGAGGCAGGGGTGCCAACTCCTTTAGCAGGTCTGAGAAAGCTGGGTCCTAAGACAGCAACTGGGAAAACTCAGAATGGCCCAGCTCCTACTGCAAATCCTGCCGACAGGGAGGGATGTGAGGCATAAGCTTCTTCTGAAGAAAAGGGTGGAGAGCGGTCAGGTTAAAAACGAGATGCTTGCCCAGCCAGTGCGGCCCGGTGGTTGAGAGTTGACCCAAGAACCAGGAGGTTGCTGGTTCGATTCCCAGTCAGGGCACATGCCCGGGTGTGCAGGAGGCAGCCAGTCGATAATGTTGCCCTCTCTTATTGATGTTTATATCTTTCTATCCCTCTCATTTCCTCTAAAAATAAATAAAAACATATTAAAACAAAACAAAACAAAACAAAACAAAAATGAGATGCTTTCTTGAAACTTCACTTAAAAAGCAGCTAGAGCCCTGGATGGTGTGGCTCAGTTGGTTGTCTGCTGTCCCAAGCGTCAAAAGGTCCCGGGTTAGATTTCTGGTCAGGGCACATGCCCAGGTTGTGGGCTGGATCCCCAGTGCGGGGTGTGCAGGCAGGAGGTAGCTGATCCATGTTCCTCTCCCTTCCTCTCTCTCTAAAATCAATAGTGTTTTAAAAGCAGTTAGACCCCCAGGCAACTAATCCAACAGGCAACTAAAGGTTTATTTTCAGAAAAGGGTAAAGGCAGGTCTTTGGACAGACATGGAGAGTCAAGAGCAGAGCCACTGCTCTGAACACCTGGGCGTTTGCGGGAAAGCTGGCACACCAGTGCTGGCTGCTGTGGTTATGGCCCCTACTGCTGTCTCCTGGAAGACTGGCAGCCTTTACTTGGAGCCAAGAGCCAGGTGCCAGGAGCCAGGAGCCAGGAGCCAGGAGCCAGGAGCCAGGAGCCAGGAGGGTCTGCACTGCTGAGAACATCAGATGCAGTTGTCTGCTCCTCTAATGCCCTACTCCTGCCAACAAAGGGTCATTTGGGGCCCTCATTGCAGAATTCTGGTGACTGTCCACCATAAGGTCACTGCCTTCCACTTCCTAATAGGATTTTTAAAGGGTTCTACTAGGATCTAGAGATGCTTGCAAAAGGGGGAAGATTTGTCCAGAATACCATGTAGCTAATCTTGAGGGATCAAAAGAAATATTAGGGAAGAGATGTAGGATTTAAATGGAGAATAGGAGCATGTTATATCTAAGTCCACTAAACTATCTATAATAATAAAAGAGTAATATGCTAATTAGACCAGACGTCCTTCCGGATGACTTTCCAGATGAAGCTGATGTTGCAAGGGAGGCCAGGTCCCAGGTGCCAGAGGGAAGCCGGTGTCGGCAGCCGGGGGAAGGAAGGCCTACTCTTGCATGAATTTCATGCATCAGGCCTCTAGTAGTATATAAAGTAATGGGGGAAAAAATCAAATAAACCAAAAGACCTGGATTCCAATTTAAGTTTCAGTTGTTGCCCTGACTATGTCCTTAGCCATTTGATAATTTGCAGATACCTTGTTGCTTGTTTTCATCTAAAGGGCCTGAAATCAGAAAACAGAGGCTTTAGGAAAAATAAATAGTGGTTCTGTAAGATCCTAAAAAAACACAAAACACCTAAAAACTAAAAAATAAAGTAGAAATAAAGAAGGGATATGTTTTATAGATTCTACAATGGTGGAAGCAAAACTAATAGGGAAATGGAACAAGCAGAAGAGATAAGAGCATAAAATTAGGCCAATGGTGAAAAAAAAGATGCAGTAATTCTGATAAAATGAAATTCAGAGAATATTTTTTATTTGTGAATGCCTCGTGGATATAGGAAAAAACATCTTTCCCCAAAGATTTGTGTATCTATTTAGCAAGGATCAAAAGTGTGAAATTAGCCACCAGACTGCTGAACACGTAACGGATGCCTCCTAACCCCCAAGTGTGCAGACCGAATAATAAATAGGCTGATGTTGTCTTCTTCTCCTTCTTCTTTTTACTGAGATGAAATCCACATAGAATGCCAATCACTGTTGTGTTCCTGAGGCATTTTAGGGGAGAAAGAGGAAGGAAATGGGAAAAAATCCTGGCAAGGTTCCTCCTGGTTCCCTGGCAGAGGGGTCGGGGGAAGATGATTTGGAGGATGAAGATAAATAATAATTATAAATAACACTTTGAAAATGCTATTGAGGAAACCGAAGAAAAGGAATATTCTGGCACGTGTCTCTGAATCTAATGCTGTTGACTCAAGGCTGGCCTTGTCCAAGGCTGGTACAGGGCTGGAGGCATGAGAATTCCTTGGGAAACTTGCTAATAACATACAGATGCCCAAGCTCAGTCCCTGGGAATTCTGCTGTTTGAGAACTGGTGAGGTCCTACAATATGGGTTCTTCAAAATCTCCTATGTGGTTCTGATACCTAGACAGATTTAAGAATCCCAAGGGAGGCCAGCCGGCATGGCTCAGTGGTTGAGCATAGACCTAGGAACCAGGAGGTCACGGGTTTGATTCCAGGTCAGGGCACATGCCCAGCTAAAGAGCTCAATCCCCAGTAGGAAGTATGCAGGGGACAGCCAATCAATGATTCTCTCATCATTGATGTTTCTATCTCTCTCTCCTTCTCCCTTCCTCTCTGAAATCAATAAATAAGTTAACTAATTTTTAAAAATCCTGAGGGAAATCAGCCCAAATGCAGCTTCCTCTGGAAAACAGTACCCTAGAACAGTCACCAAAAGAACCCTGAACAAAAGCTCAATTCGAGGGGTGAGCTGCCCAAGGCAAAGCTCTGGATTGATGCTATAAATCTGTCAGCTGCAGCCAAACCTGCAGAATTAGTAGAAACTGAAGTCAGCAATTAAGCTGTTAGGAAAGGGCATTTAAAATAATCTGTGAGACTGACTATTCCAGTCCTGGCACTTACTGAGAGCAGTCCTTCCAAGGATGATAAATTGTCTTTGTACAAATGGGGGAGTAGACGTGTAGGAAGAGGTGTGTTTGAGGGAGGTGAGCTTTGTAAAAGAACAGCTACCCTTCAATTAACAGATTACGGGGGAGATGGTGGTTCAGATTTGCTTGTATATTTCTAAGGCATTCAAAGAAGAGCTTAGCCCCCCAGCTTCCCAAGTCTCCTCTGAACACTTGAGTGTCCAGGGTAAGGCATCTACAGCTCAGGAAGACTTCCCTAGAGAGATTTCACTTGACGCTTTTGTACAAAAGTATTTATCCCCATTCACACACACACACACACACACACACACACACACACACACACACACACACACACAGAAACCAAACCAATAAAACACCCATTTAAACCCATGCTAGATTGAATTAACAACTCTAGATTTGATGCACTGACTTATTACATCAGGCATTCCTTAACCTGCCTGCTCTTGAGAAATTACTTGCTACACTTAGAGGATCAGCCCCCTCTGTAATCTGGAGTCTGAGTTGGCCTCGGGGGACAGTGCCTAATTTTTTTGTTTGTTTTTGTTAATCCTCACTCAAGGATATTTTTCCATTGAGTTTTAGAGAAAGTGGAAGGGAGGGGGAGAGACAGAGAGAAACATCAATGTGAGAGAGGCACATCGACTGGTTGCTTCCCGCACGCACCCTAACCAGGACCAGGGATCGAGCCTACAACCAAGGTACGTGCCCTTGACCAGAATTGCCCTTCTCAGTCCTCAGGATGACACTCTATCCACTGAGCCAAACCGGCCAGTGTGACAGTGTCTAATTTTTAACAGTGATATGTTGACCCTTTGCTTCTGTTAATTTATTTCTTGGGTACATACACAAAACTCTTTCATGCCTTTTAGGAAGTGATGAGTTAAGTAATTTCTAAAGTTCTCAGTTGAGCCTGCAGAATTCTACAGAACTGAATACTTCCCCTGAAAGTCCTGCCCAAACAGCTCAGCCTGGGGAAACACCAGGCAATGGGAGAATCTAGATTGAGTTGCTAGATGGAGCTCTTTGATCTGAAAAGCAAGCAAGTGACATGTTTCCTATTATTCTTGTCTTTACCAAGAGTTATTAAGATTATTTTAAGCCTTTCTAGAAAGAATTGATGTGGGCCTCTGCCAGGTCTTCACCATATAGCTTTAACTATATGGTAATGTCTGGGTACTTCAAAGTGAGTCATGAAGACTCACATGAGGTACCTTAGCTAATTTGCCTACAGTTTTATCTAGGTAGAACAGAAAAAAAAGTGAATCATTTTGTTCCAAAACATGGAACTCAATAAACTAAAAACATAGGGTTATGTTGCTGTACTTCTGTTTATTCCTCCTCCTCCTATTATTGTCATCATCATTATTGAAGAATGAGAGGGAATTCATGTATCCATTCCAAAAATACTTATTTGCTGTCCCAGACTAGCTACTCTAGATCCTGGGGATTGTGAACAAGATAAGATCTGTCTCATGAGAGTTTAAATTTCAGTGGAGGAGCAGACACAGCAAACACAAAGAGATGATGTAATTGTGGAGGCTGGCTGGGGCTAGAACATAAATCAATACACTGATGTGATTAAGAGCAACATCTTCGAGCTGAGACTGAAGAGAAGAGCCATCCATGCAGCGTTTGAGAAAGAACGCTCTGTCAGATGGATGGGAAGGGCAAAGTCGCTGCATCAGCAAAGAGCTGGGTGTGTGTGAAGCGCAGGGAGGCATCTCCACCGGTGAAACACTTAGTCCTTAGAGTGCAACAGTTTCTGACATGAAACAAAAGAGACTTTTCAGGATGGATTCAAGGCAGCAGGAGACCCGAGCAAAAAGGCCTCTGAGCTTATCTTGGCACAACCCAGTCAAGAACAAGCAATCCAGAGTTCTGGGTTTCCCACATCCTTTGGAAACACAAAGAAAACGTTTATCCAGACTCGTGAGTGTGATGGTGGAGTGCAGCCTCCTGCTCTCCCGGACAGTTCTGGGAGGTCTTCCTTGAAGTACCAGGAAGGCTCTTCAAAGAAGATCAAATGATGGATTGTGTTGTTCGGGCTGTCTTACCTGGGATGGCCAAATCTGATGACTGGGCAGTCAGCTCTGTCAACACTGCTGCTCACCGACTGTCACAGACAGCCCCTAACTGTTTTCTAACACTACTTCCTCTTCCTCCTCATATTGATTGACCTTGTAGGTTTCAGAAACAACTGTCAAGGACTCCGTGAAGGGGTGTCTTTGTAAAGGAGAGAATTCTTAGCTGGAATTCTAAGTATGGGACTTGATTTTGTTGTTAAGGCTGGTTTTTACTTTCACCTCCCATTTCATTTGATAAATTGGTTCCTTTCCATCACCAAGAAGAGTTCCTTACAGAAGTCCTTTGTGGAGAAGGTGAGTGATATCCAACCACCAGGTTTCCATGAGAGATGACCAGTTTAATGGAGAACCTGGCCTTTGTCTCTCTGAAGCCTGAGGGACCGGGAAAAGAAAGGCATCTCATCTACGAACTCAGACAGGCTGCTCTGCATCCAGCTTCCAACAGCTGAAGGGCCTGGTCCTCCTGGTGTTTACTTTACTTTTCTGGCTTCCCAGGAGTGCAGTCTCAGTCGGTTTTCTCTCAGTTCTCTAAAAAGCAGCTCGTCTTATAAGGGCTTTCATTTGTTTGTTTCCTGGCTTTGGCAATAGTGGTGCTCACAGTATTCATCCAGGCAGGGTCACCCAGCCAGATGCATCCCCGTTCAGGGACCAGCAGGGGACCAGCCCAGTTCAGGCACACCTTGCCTAAGCTTATGCGAATAAGAAGGGATAAGACTGAAATTTGAACCTGAGTACAGCTGGCTAAAAAGCACAGGCTTATAACTCTGCTAAACAAAACCCATGCTGGGGAAGTTTATATAGAAAGGACTTTTCCTGGCCAAGCCGCTGGAATGTGAGGTTGCATTGAGAACTGACCTTGACCATCCAAGGGAAACAAATCTAGTTAGACCCATCTGGCCTGGAATCCTTTAAGTCATTTAACTGTATGTCACAAGCTGATAATAAGTAACAGCAAACATTCGTACGGCATGATTTACTTTTCAAAGGGCCTCAGTCCCTCCCAGGATAAGTGTACCATCTTGGGTTCTTTAAGACCCAGGAGATGTGCCGTGTTCCCATGGGCCCTGGATGCCACCTACACCTGTGCTCTACAGCTATCGTGGATGCTGTGTCCAGATGACGCCAATGCCATCAACCACCTGCCAGTCTGGATCGCCTCCTGGAGCCTCGCACGGCACCCTCATGCTCTGAGGGATGCTTGATGCTGGGACAATCTCTCTCACACTCTCACCCTCATTATCCCCCCAGGGAATGTGTCCTGCCAGTAGGGCTGGACATCCTCCCATTACCTGGGCCTCAGTCCGTGCCTGCCAGCATACCCATCCATACCACTCCCTTGGCTTTCTGAGATCTCATGACAGCAACTCAATGGGACACCATTAGAAAGGAAGTGCAATAAATAACATGAGAAGAAGGGAGATAAGAGAAACATAAGATGTTGCATGACTCTATACTGATCCCTGGGTACCTCTGGGAGTCACACTGACAACTGCCTGGAAATGCCAGCAAGCAGATTGCAAGTGCCATAATTCAAGGATGCAAATGCCATGCAGAACCCAAAGACTTCCCTCCCACCCATATTACCTAGGGAGAGTGGACTCAAAGGACAGTTTTAGAGCTCAGAAAAAGGGTTGGTAACCTTACTGTACTGTTTCAAGGCCTCAGTAAGAAATGCCAACTAAAAAGGAATTTGAAAACCATCTTTGTGGAGCAAAGGTTTTATAGGAGAAGCATACTTGCACAGATGAATTTGAAGCTCAACATTAATAGAGATGAGGGCACTGACCATATTTGAAGGGCAACAGTAGAAAGAGTGATAAGAAAGGGTGCAAATGAGGAAGGCAAGGAAAACTTTCTCACCGCTTCTCACCGCAGGCACCAAATATGGGATATTAGAAATCTTACCCTTGAATGAAGCTACCAATCCTATTAAGACAACCCTTAATCCCCCCTTAAAGTGGAGGGTCGGTATGGGCAGGTCTGGGCAACATTTGCTCCTCTATGGCCCACAAGTGTTTTTAAAACATTACTTGGTATTCTGTTTTAAACTAAAAGTTTTAATAGAGAAGCTTATTATTAGCTGAAATGACATTTCTGAGTTTCACTGTCTCTTTTATACCTTAACAGAAAGTAGAGAAATGAGAAGGCCTAGATAATACTGGAAACAAATTTTATGCTTAACTAATAATTAGCTTTATTCTCCAGTGATAACAACTTTTCAGCCTTTCTCCTATCTTCCTGTCCAGGATAAATTGGCAATATAATTATTTCTATAACAAAGTTATTTTTCTATTTTTTTTAAGTATATTTGCATTGATTTCAGAGAAGAATGGAGAGGGAGAGAGAGATAGAAACATCAATGATGAGCGAGAATCATTGATCAGCTGCCTCCTGCAAGCCCCATACCGGGGATTGAACCTGCAACCCAGGCATGTGCCCTGACCTGGAATAAAACCGTGACCTCCTGGTTCATAGGCTGACGCCCAACCACTGAGTCATGCTGGCCAAGCCAAAATTATCTTTCTGATGACACTCCTTTCCTAAGCTTTCTATGCTTTCTCTGGGACCCTACATCAAACCCACTTGTGAATAACTTGTTCTGGACCCTTCTTGGCAGTACTACTTATAGCCCACTTAGAGAAATTCTGGTAAATGAAAACCAAATTTATATAGAAAATCAACAGACGACAGACAAGTACACATGAGAGAGTTTGAAGTAGGGCCCAAGGCATTAAAAAGTTCTTCACATAATGAAATTTTCATTGCACAGCGTTTTCAGAGATCCCCTCTTACAGCATCTGAGCTGCAGAGCTGTCTGTCGCTCAGTTCCTGGGTTGCACCTCTGGTCTGAATCGGCACCGCCAGCCATCCAGCCTTCCCTGCACGGCTGTTCCAACACCCTTCTGTAAAAATACTCTCCAAATGAACTGCTTCTAAATGAATGACCACATATTTACATAATAAAATGCTATGTAGCCAGTGAACATAAGGTTAGAGCATGTTTATTAAAACGGTAGCATATTCACAATACATTAAGTGAAGAAAACAGCTTACAAAACACCACTTACAACGAGTTCATTTTCTTGAAACTCAAGGCATAATGGACATGTGTGTGGTTGTGTATAAATGGGTCAGTCATATAAGTTTAAAAACATTAGAAAGCTATACAAAATCATTAACAAGGATTATCTTTAGGGGAGGAGATTATGAACAAGTTTTTCTTCTTACTTCATGTTCTTGTCCTTTTCAATGAACATATGTTTCTTTTGACCATTAAAGAAACAAATAAAAAGTGTGAAAGCTCACTATTTTCAGAGCTCCCCCAGCCCTCGGTGTCACTTCACGTGTTATTCACATGGTGTCCTTTGCTGGAGCCTTGGTGTGGGGGGAGCCCCAGAACTAGGCTGGAGGGACCTCAACCCTCACAAATCATATCCATCAGAAACTCCCTGTACATTGAATTCCACTCCGTAGCAAAGGCTATGACAATGGCGCTTCAGGCACTTATAACGTGTGTGTGCGCGCGCGCGCGTGTGTGTGTGTGTGTGTGTGTATGTGTGTGTGTTTCCACATCGATTTGTCTTCATGTGCTTTTAACCTGTGCTTTATACTAGTGGTTTACAAATGGTCCCCAGAAATTCACTGATGTGCTTCAAGTGGTTTGAAAAATGTTGGATTTAATATATTTTGAAAAATAGACCACTCTATTATTTATAAAAATACAATAAAAAATAACCTGCCACATTTCTACACAGCAGAGACCAGCCAGTCATCACTTAAGGCAACCTGATTCTCTGCCATCACTGTGCAAACGGGTAAACTTTAATTGTATGTTTGTCTAAGAACACTGTAGTTCTGTGTGACTTTAAGAAATAATCCGGAGAAACGCACAGTGTCTACGCAAAGAACACTGAACCGGCTGCACAGCTGCACACACAAGGTCCAGGCAGATCTGCTCCTCACATTTCCCCGAGGCCCAACAGTGACTAGTTAACAAGGAAGTAACAGCCTGCCGTGGTCGGTAAACTGTGGCTCGCGAGCCACATGCAGCTTTTTGGCCCCTTGATTGTGGCTCTTCCTAAGCCTTAGGAGTACCCTAATTAAGTTAATAACAATGTACCTACCTATATAGTTTAAGTTTAAAAAATTTGGCTCTCAAAAGAAATTTCAATCGTTGTACTGTTCATATTTGGCTCTGTTGACTAATGAGTTTGCCGACCACTGGCCTAGTGCATCTCCCTATTGTTCTTACAAGAAAAGGTGCAAATGAGGACAGCAAGGAACACTTTCTACAGCTAGCTTTAGGCCTTAGTATAAGTATTACATTTGTCTAGTCTTATCTATAAGAATGTGATCCATACTTGGATATTTATGATGACACAACTTAGAAACTTTTTTCCCCACTTAACTCCCTTTTCAAACGTAATCTGTGTGGCGGAGTGTCCAGACATTGTGAAGTGTGCTATTTACAAATTGTTGCTACATCCGAGTAAATCAGAATTTTCTATGCAATCAAAACCCAATGAAGATACCAACTGAAGATACCGTATTAGCATGACCGAGACCGCTGCAACTGTCCTCCACACTCCCATGTCCATTTTGTATTCATACAACAGACACGTTCTTCTCACTGGCTGCTTTTTAAGCAAATTGTTTCAAATCGAGTGGGAATTTGAGCACTGCTACTGCTACCACTGCCCCCAGCCACCCTCCTCTCAGGAATAGTTCCAGTGTCTCCCCATCGGCCCTCTTGCTTTTTTACCCCCTCTGCTCCTAGGCCCTGCCTTCAACACCTAAGGTACGGCATTCTCTGCCCAACACTCCCCAAAGGCAAGTAAAAGTCAGATTCCACATAATGGAGCTCAGCCTGACACCTTGTAACCTTGCAGATCCCATTTCCCGCAACTCTCCACTCACTTGCAACAGCCACATGAGGTTCCTCAAACACCTGGGCGCTCTTCTCACATGAAGGCGTCTCACCGTGCACTCCTTCATGTCCCAAAGATCTCTGACCAAATGTCTTCTTCTCAATGAACCCTTCCCAGGCCATCTACTTTTAGCTGTACCCACGCTTTTTGTCTCCAGGTTTTATATTTCCCCGTTTCACTCTTGCTCAAATGAGTTATTTATTGCCTGTCTCCCTCAACTACAGTGTAAGCCCAGTGAGATCAGATAATTTCATCTATTTTGCCCCCTTTTGTGTCTCCAGGATCCTAGAACAATGCCTGGCACAAAAATAGCAAAGCAAACAAACCATATTTGTTGAATGACTACAATCTTCTAAATTTGAATCCACCACAAAAGTTTAATCAATAAAATAACATGTTTAATTGTTTCTTATCATGGGGTCATTTTTAAGATTGTGTGTGTGTGTGTGTGTGTGTGATGAAAAAAAGAGTTTTACTGCCACAGAAAAAAAAAAAGCTGAATAAAGTGACAAATTCCAGAGAAAAGATTATGTCTCCATTATCATTTGCAACTACTCATCGTACTTGGCATAACAGTCCAACAGCCACACTTCGTTTGGAAAAGGAGTCGCTCTCTGCCCAGTAGCTTCCACATATGTACAATAATGACTTTCTAGTTAAGCAGAGGTTAATTTTAGGACTCTTCTCACTTTGAGATACATTATAAACTTGATGAAACAAATTAAGGCCAACCAGGCCTTGCCTGCAACTATCCCAACAGTCTCTTCCAGTATGGCTACATTCCAATCATAATTTTTGCCATGTGCTTCTGTTCACCCAGCCCTCTGTTTTATACCACAGTCTCTTTCAAGTGAGCAGCTTTTGTTACATCTTCAAATCACACACACATACACACTCACACACATACCCCCACACAAACACACACACACACACACACTCATTCATTCATTCAAACATACCTTAGTGTAAATATCTAACCCACAACTGAAATCCCGTTGAGTTCAGTGTAACCTATGTGGCTAGACCATGGCTCATGCCCCACGCAGACTTCCTTTTCCTAATCACTGAGTACACAGCTCCTCTCCCCAGCTTCTCTCTCCCTTCGCTCCATACCACTTGGCATGTATATGGTTTAGAATAGCTTCACCTATAAGTGAGCATCATAAGCTGAATCTTCATCAGGGGCTCATCAGGAGAGTTTTAGAATCCAGAAATGTCAGTTGTGTCCATTTTTATTTATTTTTTCTCAATCTAATGTCTTCTTTATCCTAATGATACTGTCTAGGACAGCAAGATGAAAATCTACAGGGTGTCAATTTGACAGTACCTTTATTCTCAGAGCTTCTCATACTGAAAAAGAAATACCTTGTAACAGCCTAGGCACAACTGACTAATTTATTGGTTGCTGTTAATATCAACGGACTTTTCAGTCAGGACACAGATGGGTATATGTTTTATATAAATATATGATGCTGTATCAAAATAAATATAAATTGACATTGTGGCAGTAAGAAATGAAGGTACTGGATAGGGATTATGGAGCTTGTCTAGTCACATCCAATTCAACCTTAAAATCAGTGAAGTATGAAGTTCAAGTAGATTTTACACAGTTTATATAAAAGTCAGTAGGAGGTGTTTTATTTCAGCCTTTGATCTTGATGCTTTAATGTGAATAGAATTTGCACACTTGGAAACCTAGCACTAAACCCACCTATGTATTGTCTTTAACCATATCAAAGTAGAAACCAAGTTTTCAATAAAAATACAAAATATTTCTGAACCACAAAAAAGACAAGTAACCAGAGTCCACAAAACACAAAAATCCATCCGCTCTGCTGATCTGAATGAGTTTACACTGAAAGAAAAAACTCTGGTCGGCAGGATTCTAGACCCCGAACTGGAAATCGCAAGTCACATATTGACCGACTCCTCCTTACTCACATTCTTTCATTTCTGTTCCCTGGAACACCCTTTTCCTCTGACTCATTTACACTGAGCTCTTAACCGTCAGTGAGATCCCTTCTGTTACTACTTCTGTTTTTGGCAACGATTCTTCTTTGATAGAAATTACCAGCATGTGTTAATATAAAACCGCATTCCACATACAAGTCATTAGCCTGTTGCTATTCTAGTAAAAGCAACAACAAATCAAGTACCAGCTTCTATACGCATTCTTTTCTCGTTAAATCTGCTATTCCAAAGACTCACTCAAGATGGGAGACAGCAGCGAACAACATTCCCAGCTTTCCCCTGCATAGCACTGTGGGCCCGCATCGCAGAGACTGCTGGCCATCCAGCGCCCTACAGAGAACCCCTCATTAGCAACTGGGTACCACGGGACGCAGCCACACCTATTCTTCGTGCCCTGAAAATGAGCAAGTCTTCCAAAATCAAAGAATCTGAAGGGTTGCCATGAAAAAACCCCCACAGATTTTTGTTGTTGTTTTTTAAGTTTGCAAGACATTCTACATCGCTTTGTTTTCTGGCTCCAAGTCCTCTGGGGAGCCCACAGGAGCAGCAGCGCTCCTACCCATGGCTGGTGGCTTTGTCTCCAAATTGCCTCTGAGTGTCCCAACAGGATGCAGGCTGGCCTCCAAGGCTGAGAGCAGATTTTCATAGTCCCTGTTCCCTATCTGACCCCTACACAGGGCCTGCCTTTAACGCGTAATGTAAAGACCTCACGTCACCTACATTTTCCCCTAAATTCTCTCACACCCGGGAGTCCAGCACAGAAGGAACGTGAGGTCTTTCACGGTGGCAAGTTCTGGGCATCAGCAACATCACACCGGCTGAATGAATGTAGCAAATCAATACAGACATGATTCAGTGGCTTTCAGAGCAAAGAATATGGATTTCATCTCCTTTTTATAGTTTTCATTGTACAGGAACGGACACACTGTATAACTGGAGGAGAGGCCAGCTTTTATCTGAGCTGCAACACAAGCAGACACTATTGTCACCGTTTGGAAAACTTGGAGCCTCCCTCTCATAAGAATTTCTAATCGCCCAACGAATCAATAACTCTCCTGCTGGAACATTCCCACCTTGCCCAAGTGCACAGAAGCATTTAAACCCTGTGACACCTATTAATGCCTCTTAGGATGGAAGATTAGCATCAGTGGCTACCCTTAGCTTTGACCGTGCTTTTTGTAAAAGAGGACATCACGGTCTCTTCGGTGATTTCCATCAACCATCTGCTTTCACCAATGGAAACTTTACCTCAATCAAAGGCCAGACACTACAGGCGCCCAGAACTCACTCAAGGAAAAAGCCAGAGTTTCCCTAAAATGATTTTCCTCTCCACTAATCGCTTCCATACCAAAATGCATTTTGAGAGGACATCAGGAGCCCCCAGAGCCGTTCTCTGGTTTCCCCCGACTATCTCTGGGGAGCACCTGTCCTCAGTTCACGCTGTGCCTGCTTTCCAAGAGCCACCAGATCGCGCACGGGAGCCCCCCCGCGACGTGAGCGCGGGTGGCCCAGGACTTACGTTGTTCATGTACTCGCTGAGCAGGTCCTGGAGCGCCTGGCGCACCGCGTTGCACTCGGCCACGATCCTCTCGCGCCGGTCGTCCCGGGTGCAGGAGGAGTCGGCCATGAGCGCGGCCCCGCTGATGATGCTCTCCAGCCTCTCCTCCAGGGACGGCCGGAACCTGGCCTCGCTGAACGTCATGGGGTCCAGGATGATCTTATTCTGAAAGCAGTACAGTAACGGAAATAATCAGCCGAGTAGAGCGACTGCCTTTGCCCCCTGTTTTCTGCACCAGAAATATCTGAGGCCGGGACAAGACTCTCCGTGGAGAAGAAGCCGGTCCCCTGGACAAATCCGCAGGTGGCCTTGACAAAGTAGCAGCTTTCTGGAAGGCAACGTGCCCTAAATCTAATCCCCGGGGAGAAACATTGTTTGACGCACGTGTTCTTGGCAAAGGCTATCTCAAGTGACATTTTCAAATGAGATGGGGACAGTGGCTTGGCATTTTTTAACAAATGTGTAGCCTTCAAGGAAAGGCCATTTCATGCAGCTCTTGGGGGACAGGGGGAGATGTGAGGGCCCCGGAGCAAGAACATGATATGTAACTCACAAGTTGGGATGCATCTGGTGACTGCTGTACACATTGCACTGCCTTCTGAGAAGCGGAGCACCCTATAGCAGATGCCTTTGGAAACCTGGGCAAATAGCACCCAATAGGCACGTTCAGCACAGGGTGCGTTCCACTAGGAACTAATACCTTTTGTATAAAAAAGTAGTGCTCAACAAAAGGATCTGTGTGTGTGTGTGTGTGTGTGTGTGTGTGTGTGTTATTTGTCACAGTTAACTGACAGAGCCCTGACAGAGATACTAACATGTTCTGAAGAAGCTTAGATAAAGGGGGAAATAGAGATGTTACTTTAAAGCAGTGGTTCTCAACCTGTGGGTCGCAACCCCTTTGGGGGTCGAACGACCCTTTCACAGGGGTCGCCTAAATACATCCTGCATATCAGATATTTACATTATTATTCATAACAGTAGCAACATTACAGCTATGAAGTAGCAACAAAAATAATTTTATGGTTGGGGGTCACCACAACATGAGGAACTATATTAAAGGGTCGCGGCATTAGGAAGGTTGAGAACCACTTCCTTAAAGGAAGGTGTCATAGAGGATTTCAGCTTAGCTTTGCCCTTGATGAGTCTGGAAATGTGTAGATAGAGATGTCTAGATGTGAACAGAAATATGCACCCAGAATTCAGGAGATGTTTAAGCCTGAATAAGGATCTGGGAATTGCCCGGGAGATTTGGAGATAAGGTAGCAAATGGCTTACTAGTAAAGCAAACAGAACAAGAGGAGCAGGCCAAAGAAGGCCCAGTTAATACCAATTTCCAAGGGTCTGCTGAAGGAGAAGAACCAAATAAGTAGAAAACACAGCCAGAGGGATAGGAGCACAACCTGAATATCACTCTCCACCGATCGAGGAGTAGAGAGACTGAGTAAGTCTTTGATACGTAATGGCATGAAATGGAGGAATGCTGACTTTGTCCAATGGCTGGTTTCCACCAGGGACCACCTTTCTGCTCAAAACAAGGAACAAGGGTAACCGAAGTGGAATGGCCTGTTGCAGGAGGGATGTGCTCATCTTCACTGGATGAGCACACTCAGAGGTCCAAGGACCAGCATGGTGGTGATGGAGAAAACGGTCTTCCAGTCCTAGGATCTACAGTGGGATTGCCATTCCTTCACTGTTTCCTTTGATGGTCATCATCCCTTAAATATTCATCAAATTTACATATATATATATTTACATCCCATGTATATTACATATATATGAAACTATTTACCTTACCTACAAATTCTATATAATAAAAGCCTAATATACAAATCCACTGAACAGCGGAACAACCGGTCACTATGACGTGCACTGACCACCAGGGGGCAGATGCTCAATGCAGGAGCTGCCCCCAGCCTGTAGGCCCCAGGCTGGACAAGGCAGGTGCCAATGGGGGCCTCCCAATCGCCCCACTGGTTGCCCCACAGATCGGCCCTGATCGCTGGCCAGGCCTAGGGACCCTACTCATGCACATATTTCGTGCATCGGGCCTCTAGTATAATAGAAAAGAAACTGAGAGTTGGTAGCCATACCTTTGCTCAGTGCCTAGTATGTGCACTTACTAGAGTGCTTAGTGCTAAAAGAGAGTGGAGAGAGTAAAAGACACTTGTGTGATTTTTTCCAAGTACAATACAAAATAACTGCTTAGTCATTACAGGACAGTCTGGGCTCTGTGCTCTGGGAAGGCTGGCCTTACCTCTCCAGAGCACCCTAAGATATTTCCTGGAAGTTGTGCTTGAGGCATCGGAGTCTCTAATTCCTGGTAAAATGTAAATCTCCATAACAGAGAGCTCTCTTCAGCACAAAGACTATGAACTCCTGAGGAATGAGTTCAAGCAGGTGGCAACTTAGAAAAAAAGAAGCACCCACTAAACACAGCCCAGGCCTGAGGTCCACTGGAATCTTGGATTTCCTGGGAAATTACTTATTGGTCAAAGTTCCCTCTTTGGCCATTGGTGAGAGGGCCAAAGCACAAGGCCATGCAAACAGGAGGCAAGCTGTTCTGCGGCAGGTTTTGCATGAAGACCATCTTCACATTTGCACTCTCTTGGATCTTACAAAGAGGGTGAATTTTACTGAACTCAGAATACTGTTACTCAGACCCTGTCTCTTGTGCCCTAGTCAACTTCCAAATATTCTAACAAATCATGGAAGGCCTCAGGACAGTGTATGTCTGCAGGGTAAACCACTACAGCTGAGATTCCCAAGGGAAAGCTGAAGGGAGCACAGTGCCCCCACCACACCTGCTATCTGTACAAGAGCTGCATCTGCAAGGACTCCTCCCAGTAGGGACCTTTAAAATTCTGTCTCGTTCTCACTCTCTCTGTCTTCATTTCTACTGCTTTTCAGTTGCTGCATTCATGATACTTTTAATTACCATGTAATACACAGAAGTACTGTTATTCTAACTAAAGATACACTTGGCTCTGGCTTGTTTGGCTCAGTGGTTGGAGCATTGGCCCATGGACCAAGGGATCGTGGGTTCGATTCCTGGGGACATGTACCTCAGTTGCATGTTCCCCAGCCCCGGTGGAGGCGCATGCGGGAAGCACCCAGTTGATGTGTCTCACATTGATGTTTCTCTCTCTCTCTCTCTTCCCCCATCGCTCTCTCTTTCTCTCCCCCTCCTCTCTCTTTTCCATTCTTTCTAAAAATAAAAATAAACTACACTTGAATAAAACATAATTAAACTATGTTCTTTTATAAAGGTTACTGATTTTCAAAGAACTCTCTTACAGAAACTCATATTACTATAAAGCATAATAAAAATTATTTGTTCAGTTTTGAGGTTTATAGGAGACCCTAAAGAACCATATATTGGCTGATTATTATATTTTGGACCAAAAAATATAAAGAAGTGCCAGTCTGATGAAAACACACTGAGGTAAATTTGGACTCTCCAATGAGGGCATCTGTAAAACAGTTTCTCTGCAGAATAGAGGTAAATGTACTACCGCCATTAGAACATTATTTCCTAAATTATTTTCCATGGAACACTGAGCTTAGAGATGTAATGTTTTGATGAAAAAATAAGTTTTTGTACCAAATATGCATTGGAGACCTTGCTTGGCCCGGAGCAAATTATCACATGAAATGCTTTGGGGAGCTCTGCATTACAGAAGTCAGTTTACTGTAGCATTCCTCAAACCTACTTGAGTGTAAAGATGCATGCACTTTAAAATGCATGCACTGCCTGGCCAGTGTGCCTCAGTGGTTGAGCTTGACCCATGAACCAGGAATTCACGGTTTGATTCCCAGGCAGGGCATATACCCAGGTTGTGGACTTGATTCCCAGGGTGAGGTGTGCAGGAGGCAGCTGATCAGTGATTATATCTAATCAATGATGTTCCTATCTCTCTCTCCCTCTCCCTTCCTCTCTGAAGTCAATAAAAATATATTTTAAAAAATAAATAGATTTTAAAAAATAAAATGCATGCACTATCAGGGAGAACCTAAGGAACACACTTTGGGAAATGTTGCGAGAGAGAACTTGCAGTGTCAGAGGAATGAGTTTCCCACCTGCCTCGCACGGGGGCAGTCAGAAAAGTAAATTCACTGAAACATTGGGCATATAAATCTCCGCATAAAAGTTACACTGTTCATCACGTTTCTAATGGAGTTATTAATTATTTATAGATCACAGGGGGAAAGCTTTTTAAAAATTCTCCCTGGAAAAGCAACAATAAATTTACAATATTCCAATCTATATCTGTGCTGGAGATGGGGAGCTTTGCAATGATGGATGGGAAAGTCTAGAGGGGAGAAGCCACTCTGGGGAGAGTGAAGGCATAAAGATAATGGGCAGTAAGAGAGAGGGAGGGAGGGAGGGAGGGAGGGAGGGAGGGAGGGAGAGAGAGAGAGAGAGAGAGAGAGAGAGAGAGAGAGAGAGAGAGAGAGTGTTTCTGTCTGTGTGGGGGTATGGATCACCTATGTGTATTCACCTATAAGTGGGTAGGTTTGCGTTGTGTGTAATGGGTAAAGGGGGAAGTGTGAGGGTGCCTTGTATGAGAGGGCATATGGGATGTTGGTGTGTGTGTGCGTGTTCAGAGAACTTGCCAGATCTCAAACAGGCTTTAGGATATGAGAAAAGAACAAGAAAACAGACAGAGTCAGGAGCTTAGAGGAAAAGATTACAGTTGCTAAATTAGTAGAAAAAACAAACTCCTAAGCTCAATCCTGAGTAAGATATACAGAGAACAAAAGCCAAAGCAGAGTATTCAGAAGTGACTTACAAAATAAACACCTCATTAGGTTCTCTTTGCGACCACACTTCAGGGTCCTTTGAGATCAGCAAACAGATCCCCTCCTTTCCCTGAATCAGCTCAGCCTGGCCTCGCCTCTGTGCGGCTGCCCTCTACTGGCGGGAACGGGCGAAGCAGCAGCCGCGTCCCTCCCTGATCAAAACTCCCTTCCCTGGTCACTGAGGAGGCTGCAGGCACCAAACAGAAAGGACAGGCCAAGGCTCCCTGCCTCTCCTTCATGGCAACTGTGCTCCTGCGAGAGGATTTCATGCTGTACTGACTTATTTTAATCCACTGAGATTGTACATTTTCAATATCTAGGTCTCTTGTTTGCATTCTTAAAACTCCTTAAGTTGTTTAATCTTTTTGATCTCTCAGTTCCATCTTATATTGTCAGGTTACTTCATTTGAAAATTGTGGGCCTACATTTCTTATGTTATCTTTTTCTTTTTTTTAAATAAGACTTACTTTAATATCTTTTTATCTTGTCTGTTTTCATTCTGCTTTTTTGACCTGCCTATTTTGTGTTTTGTAATTTTACTTATATTTTAGCAAAATCTTTACTTTAAAAAAAAATTACTGTTTTCATTCTTACAATTTATGGAGTGACAACTGGAAAGCATGGCCTTAAAGAAAGCAGCCTCAATAATTCCTACCCATGCAAGGAAAGCTGGGATTCTATTCTGACATCAAGTCAGCCCTGTAATGGTCTCTCTAGTCCTATATAACTGATTTCCCATTATTTCCCTTGTTGAACTCTATAAGAATTTTACCTTGAAATAAATCAGTAGACCATACAGTTCAAAACTACTTCTCAGAATAATACATTTACCTGTACTCACTGCACAAGCAATTGTCAGGAGGTGCAATTGTTAAATCACACCTATCACCCGTTCTCTCCGCAAAGAGTTATATGACCTAAGAGTTCAGAACAATCACGGAACATTGAGTTATGCTTGTCGCAGGCCCTGATACAACTGGAGGCAGCAGGCAGACCTCTGCAAAAGCAAGAAGTTGAATGCAGTACAAACAGCGTGCTAGGTCCACCATTCTGTGGCCTCGATATTACTATTCCCAGCTCACTGAAGTGGCAAATGATGCCAGGATGTTGTCTCATGGTCATACAGCCTAGAAATGAGGACATCAGGATTTGCACACAAGCCTTTTGACATGAAGCTCATGTGCCTCCTACTGTATCAGACTGCACACATTCAGTGGAAATGAGCCTAGTTAAGCAGAATTATAAATATATATTTATTACTTAAAAAGCTATGAAAGTCTCTTAAACCAAACATAACGACATAAGTACCATCTGTCATACGGTCTTCTTGTTTTTCATCTGGATCATCTTGCCCTTCAAATGGATAATAGAGAGTATAGCCATTCATTCAACAAATGGGTGCCAGTTACTATGGATGTCTGAAGGCACAAAATGAGTAATTCTTTATTTCTAACAATTCTCTGTCTAGTCAAAAACAGAAACACGTACAGCCAATTGTAATTTGGAAAATATACCAACGGTGTTAAGAAATGGCTGAGTAATGGCAATTTGCACAGTTGGGAGGTGGGAGGTAAAGAAACTGTTCTGGAGACGATTACTCCTCAGCTAAGATTCCAAGAGTGAAGAACAGTTGGCCAAGCAAAGTCAGGAGCAGGAAGAGGCAATGAAGACAGAACAGGAAGCAGAGGCCAGTGCGGGGAGCTCTGTGAGAGACAGCACCGTAGAAGAAGAGTATCACAAGAGGTTTACCGAAGCTGAATTGTAAAGTGTGAAGCCACGAGTATGGTGCCATGGAGGTTCCCCAAGCAACTCTCCTTTGAGAGAATCTTCCACTTGAGTGGAGTTTCCTGACCTTCTCCATCTGCTGGACTTGGAGATGCATGACAGTTTCACAAGGAGTCACACGTGCCCCCAGGCAGCCCCTGTCAATCCCTGAGCACCAGCAGGCCATTCCTGCCCCATGGAGACTTCTCCAGCAGGCAAACTCCGCTCTTGCTCTGCACACCCACTGGCCTGACCCAGGTTTTCTCAAAACTGTGCTGAGGCACTTCCCACTCAATCCCTTCTTTCTTGCTCGCCTTTCACAAGTGTTTGGCCCGCACTGCAGTCAACAAGCTCTCTCGGGCTATTTCTGCTGGTTCTCTCCCACTTTTCCTTCCACAGGAATTGCTCCTACATGTCTAACCCCATCTACCCTGGAATTTGCTTCTCCAAGGATCGGAAGGGACAAAAACGGAAAAAGAAACAAGGTCGGCGAGGAGACAATAGCCATGATTTGCAGAGACTTCTATGCCAGCTCGGAAGCCTTCACTTGTGAACATCCCTTCCAATGGTTCTCAACCTTCCTAATGCTGCAACCCTTTTTAATACAGTTCCTCATGTTGTGGTGACCCCCAACCATAAAATTATTTCTGTTGCTACTTCATAACTGTAATTTTGCTACTGTTATGAATCATAATGTAAATATCTGATATGCAGGATGTATTTTCATTGTTACAAATTGAACATAATTAAAACATAGTGATTAATCACACAAAAAATATGTAACTATATATGTGTTTTCCAATGGTCTTAGGTGACCCTGTGAAAGGGTCGTTCGACCCTCAAAGGGGTCGCGACCCACAGGTTGGCGACCCACAGGTTGAGAACCGCTGCTTTAGACAATGAAGAGTCATTAAGAGCATTTTAAAGAAATAGGAGTGGCATAATCCTGTTTGGTTTTAGAGGTTTTCCTCTGGACATTGGGGAAGGCAGCTGGACTAGAAGTAGCAGGCAGGGGAGGCATAACCAAGCTTCCAGAACCCAGAAGAAATATGGAAAGAGTACGAGATTGTGTTTGTATAGGGCACATATTGGGACACTTTTAGAATATCATCTGCAAAATTTAGAGATGTGCAGGCTGTGAGGATGAAGAAGTCAAAGATAAAACCTAAATTCCAAGCATGAACAACATCAACAATGCAGGCATCAGCAAGCTACATCCTGCATGTCAGCCTTCTATTCTGTAATCAAATTTTTATTAGAATGCAGATCCATTCATTTGCATACTGTCTATGGCTCTTTTACACCACAATGGCAAAATGGAAGTTAGGACAGAGACTGTATGGCCCACAAAGCTTGCATTATTTACTACTGGCCCTTTAGAAAAACATTTGCTGACCTTGAACAAGTGTGATAGATGAAGAGTAGGTTTAAAATGCCTGTGATTCATTTAAGTTGAAAAGGCAGGTGGAAAGTTAATTATAAGTGCATAAAAACACACCGGTATAAAGATTTAGGATCATCAGAATAAATGCAGAAGTGAAAGGCCTGAAAATAGATATGATTCTCAAGGAGAAATTACAGAATGAGAAGAATAGTGAGTCCAGGACACAACACTGGAAAACCCTCATTGTATAAAAGAGAAAGAACCCTTCAATGACACTATAAAGAATGGTCAGAGAGATCACTAGCCCCAGGAGGTGGTATGGCCATAGGTGACAAGGGAGAACAGCAGGGAATTCTACAAAGAGGATAAAGAAGATCAAAACTGAAAATTTCGATTAATGGAATTTTTTACTAGAAAGTTACTAGCAATAAATTGTGGGCCTACATGTGTATATGTGTACTGTATGTAGTTATAAATATCGCCATCCAAAAACTACATCAGGTTCAGTGGAGAGTAACAGAAGCAATCTAGCTAATATTGGGACAAAACAAATTATTTTCTGCCCAGCCAGCGTGGCTCAATAGTTAACCCTCAACCTATGAACCAGGAGGTCATGGTTTTGATTACCGATCAGGGCACATGCCTGGTTACGGGCTCAATGCCCACTGTGGGGTGTGCAGGAAATGGCTGATCAGTGCTTCTCATCATTGATGTTTCTATCTCTCTCTCCCTTCCTTTCTGAAATCAATTTAAAAATTTTAAAAATATATTTTCTAATTCATAAAAAAATCATATAATATTTTCTCTGAAGGTTCTAGAAAACACTAGAAAAGAGAAAGAATTAAATGGTACTAACATTAGAAAGAAGATAAAACTACAATATACAGATGATATAGACTGGAACACTTGAAACCTATATAATTTTATTAACCAATGTCACCCCAATAAATTCAATAAAAAAGAACGTAAAACTAGATTTGACCCTGCATGGGTCCACTTGCACATAGATTTAAAAATATATATATGTAGTTGGCTCTCTGTATCCAGTGGTTTTGCACCTGCATATTCTACCAAACCAGCATCAAAAACTATTTTTCCAAAGTTGGAAATCCGTGGATGCAGGAGGCCGAATGTATGCACTACTCTTCACTATTTTATATAAAGCACTTGAGCACCATGGATTCTGGTACCCACGGGGGCCCTGGAACCATCTCCTGGGGATACCAAAGGCTGACTATTTCTGATTGCAGGTGTTACAACTGTTTACTTGGGGGGGGGGGGGGGGGGGATGAGAATTAACAAAAAGAAAGAAAAAAGAACTACAAATTAAAAGCTTTTTTCCCCATGAAGGCACTTATATCATGTGTGAAATCAATTGCCTTCATATGTACAAGGAATACCAAATTGGAGGACCAAAGTTACCGTAACAGAAAGTACAAAACGAAACACAACACACAAGGATGCCAACTAGATACAGTACGAAAGGTGCTCAGAGAGGTGAGCGGACTGTCCAGGCTCACAGCCAGAGCAAAGGACAGAGCTGGCGCTGGGAAGCAGGCCCCCAGCTCCAGGAGCTGTGCTCCAGCCACAGCGCCACACCGTCTTCCTCTGCACCTCTCCGGATATTTACAACATCATTCAGGGCCACGCTCAATTGTCAACTTAAAAATCAGCTGCTCTATTTGGTCAAACATTTAATTAACTCGCCCCTAATGCCTTGGCAGGGCCAGACCAAATGATTTCTCGGGCCTTATACCAGTGATGGCAAACCTATAACACGCGTGTCAGAGGTGACATGTGAACTCATTTTTTGGTTGATTTTTCTTTGTTAAATGGCATTTAAATATATAACATAAATATCAAAAATATAAATCTTTGTTTTACTATGGTTGCAAATATCAAAAAATTTCTATATGTGACACGTCACCAGAGTTAAGTTAGGGTTTTTCAAAATGCTGACAAGCCGAGCTCAAAAGGTTCACCATCACTGGCTTATACGACCCCTGGGCCAGATGTTACCACCCCTCCCCCTGGATAAACACTGAAACAGCAGTAGTACATGATTCGTTCACATTTTTAGACATTGTAGTAAAGTGAACAACAACCAGGAATGAATGCTCCAAACCCCTACTTTATCCTATTTTTAAAATTTCTCACCTGTTTCAAACTGGCGGGCAGGAATTAATACACCATGAAGGAAAACAAGTGTATCTTAGTCTTTCTTTGGCTAGGAATTAACCATCTGCATTCCAATAGCCAAGAAAGGGAAGCTCTTTTCCTTTAGTAGCCAAGCACCTGCTTGTTAGACTGGGAGAAAATCTCATTTATTATCATTAGAATTTATGGCTTGAATCATTAGTTAAACTCCTTAGAGAATTACTTAAGTCATCTCAAGAATTTTTCAAAAAGTCAAGAAAGACAACGAAGAAAACAATTTGATAAGAGTATGGACTAACTTAATCATTTTTTTTCTCAAAGTTAATCGTATAACACAGGAAAAAAGCCAATGCTGGCGGTAGGAGAAACTCCTGTGGGTTTCTTTGTTGTGTGTGACCAGCTTGTAAGAGACTGTGTCCTGGATTTTCACTACTTCATAGTTCAAGGTAGCAACTGAGGAAAATAAAGAATTCTTCTCTAGCTCATAAACACCAGACCCTTGCCACCTGCTGTCCAACAAAACTACTTCGAATCAAACAAGCAGAAGAAAGAATAAATGTCAACATGCCCTAATCCAGTCATTTACTTTCATTTTCTAAAGAGCTTAAAAAAAGAATCTCAAAGGAAGGTACATTAGTCAAACTCCTTCCTCGAAAAGAATATGTCCTTCTGATATGGGGCGATTAAAGCAATGAAAGACAAAAAAAAAAAACAAAAAAAAAAAACAAAAACAAAAACAAAAACAAAAAAAACCACCTAAATAACTTTATTGCTGAAAGTATTACATATGTCTTTTTTCTCCCATGGACCCCTTATAACCTGCCCCTGCCCTCTGCCCCAGGCCATCACCACCCTATTGTCTGTGCCCTGGGTTATGCATATTTGCATACAAGGCCTTTGGTTCATCTATTCCCACCCACCCATCCACCCCCGCCTTCCCTCTGAGATTCCACAGTCTTCAACCTATTTAACCTGTGTGCTACTTAACACAATTTAAAACCATCCACTCCTTAAAGGGAGTTTCACTATGCTTAAGGGGACCCTGCTGTACTGGGGTTCTCCTCGTACCCTTCTGACAGCTTCTCCTCCCATCTCTTCCCCAGTTCTTCTTCCTTGATCTCCCCCAGCAGGCGGTATTTCTCCAGGTCTAGCTGTATAGGGCAGGAGCAGAGCAGACTTTCTGGACACCTCCTGACAACCCATTATGAAGTCAAGGCCATGACAATCACTGTTAAGTAGCAATATGCCTGAGACAGAGGAAATAAGCTGCAATGGAAATGCCCTTGGCATAGGCCTAAAACACCCCAAATGGAATGTCTGGACACTTGGATAAGGGCTCCATCTGGACACCAATCTGAGTGAGACTGCCACCCACTGTGGGCCAGAAGAACGCAAAGCTCTGACCACCCAACACTCAAGCCTGGCTGTCACGTGCGGAGCCCAATGGGACTTCCACTCCCCTGTAGGAGTACGACCTGGTTCCAGCTGCCTGGTTTGATACTTTGGATGCGGCCAGTGATCGGGACTTTGCACTGGATGCTCCCTCTGCTCGCTCTATTATGTAAGCTCTTCATGTAACTTGCGTGTAACCCTATTGGCTTATTAGGGGCGTCTTCCCTAATTACAGCTGGCATTATGGAAAGACACAGACGTGTGTGTGAATCCTTTCAAGGAGGCCCCCCTTGCTTGTGACACCTGCTCCTTGTCCTCAGCTCTCTCAATAT
This sequence comes from Myotis daubentonii, assembly GCF_963259705.1. Classification (NCBI taxonomy): domain Eukaryota; kingdom Metazoa; phylum Chordata; class Mammalia; order Chiroptera; family Vespertilionidae; genus Myotis; species Myotis daubentonii. Next base: position 30,541,748 of record NC_081851.1, read on the forward strand.
CCTCTTTCTTGAGGACCTCAACTACTCCCACACCAGAGCCATCACGTGCTTGTGAACAGGAACTCCAGTTCCATGTCCAGTCCTCACCCTCCTGAGACTCAGCTCTGTACCTGCGGTTGCACACTGGGCTTTGACAGCTGGAGGTACGATCACCTTCTTAAGTAGGTGTGTAAGAATGAACTCTTCATTTTTCTCCAAAGCCTAGCACCTTCACTTCAATGGAGGAAAAATAGAAGCAGGGAAAACATAGGAACCTATAATCGCACTTCATTCTCCTAATGCAGTGGTCGGCAAACTCATTAGTCAACAGAGCCAAATATCAACAGTACAACGATTGAAATTTCTTTTGAGAGCCAATTTTTTTAAACTTAGGTTACGCCTAAGGCTTAGGAAGAGCCACACTCAAGGGGCCAAAGAGCCGCATGTGACTCGCGAGTCGCAGTTTGCCAACCACGGTCTAGTGCAGGGGTGGGCAAGCTTTTTGACTCGAGGGCCACAATGGGTTCTTAAACTGGACCGGAGGGCCAGAACAAAAGCATGGATGGAGTGTTTGTGTGAACTAATATAAATTCAAAGTAAACATCATTACATAAAAGGGTACGGTCTTTCTTTTCAATAGTTTTATTAATTTCAAACTACGCAGGCCGTAGTTTGCCCATGGGTGGTCTAGTGCATTCATGAAAAATTAGAACCACTGAGGAATGCTCAAGCATCAATATTATCTAGGACCAGGTGTGAAACAGTACAGAGCTGGATGGCCTGGATTAGAATTCTAGCTCCAACTCGTAGCTGTAACTTCTAGCTGAGCAGGGTGCTTAAAGGAAACATGTTTCGGTTTTCTCACTGGAACAGTAAGAATAGTATCAGTATCTATACCAGTGATGGCGAACCTTTTGAGCTCGGCATGTCAGCATTTTGAAAAACCCTAACTTAACTCTGGTGCCATGACACATATAGAAATTTTTTGATATTTGCAACCATAGTTAAACCAAGATTTATATTTTTGATATTTATTTTATATATTTAAATGCCATTTAACAAAGAAAAATCAACCAAAAAAATGAGTTCATGTGTCACCTCTGACACGCGTGTCATAGGTTCGCCATCACTGCTCTATAAGGTTGCTGAAAAATTAAGTTGTGTAAAGAGCTTAGGATAGTATATGACACATAGAAGTGATACCTATTAACAATAAAGTCCTTTGAAATAGCTCTTTTATATAATCTATACTAATAAAAGGGTAATATACTAATTAGACCATCTTATTTCCTTTCGGACAAAGCCATGGTGGTGGGGGCCAAGGCAGAGGTGGTTAGGGGTGATCAGGCCTGCAGGGGAGGGCAGTTGGGAGCCATGAGGCCAGCCAGGAAGTTGGGGGCCATGAGGCAGTCAGGGGAGGGTAATTGGGGGCCAGCAGGCCAGCAGGGGAGCAGTTAGGTGGCAATCAAGGCAGTAGGTAGGCAAGTGGTTAGGAGCCAGAGGTCCTGGATTGCGAGAGGGATGTCTGACTGCGGATTGGGCCTAAACCAGCAGTCAGACATCCCCCAAAGGGTCCCAGATTGGAGAGGGTGCAGGCTGGGCTGAGGAAACCACCACCCCCACCCTCCCCACCCTCCCCACCCTCGTGCACAAATTTCATGCACTGGGCCTCTAGTAGTTTATATTTTCTTTTTCTTTTTTAATATATTTTATTGATTTTTTACAGAGAGGAAGGGAGAGAGATAGAGAGTTAGAAACATCGATGAGAGAGAAACATCGATCAGCTGCCTCCTGCACATCTCCTACTGGAGATGTGCCCGCAACCCAGGTACATGCCCTTGACCGGAATCGAACCTGGGACCTTTCAGTCCACAGGCCGACGCTCTATCCACTGAGCCAAACCGGTTTCGGCTAGTAGTTTATATTTTCATTATCACTCCATCCTCCACCCTTTATTCAGGGCATTATCAACTCCCATTTAGTCCATCATCAAGACTCTAAATTGACCTTTCTTATACAAATTATTTTCCCCCTAATGGACCATTGTTAACATTCTGCTTAACCACACTACCGTGTTGGCCCAAAATATTTACTGGCTCCCCAATTACCTATTATCACCAACCATCTGACAACTTACAGATGTTGCAATCTTACCCAGTGGTTCTCCAATTCTATTTCTATCATTCCCTTTATAATATACTAGAGGCCCAATGCACAAAATTTATACACTTGGCAGTGGTGGGGAGCGGGGGGGTCCCTCAGTGCGGCCTGAGCCCTCTCACAGACTGGTAGCCCTCGGGAGATGTCCAACTGCCGCAGAGGCTCCTGCCACTGCCGCTGCGCTAGCCAGCCATGAGCCTAGCTTCTGGATGATCAGTGCTCTCCCTGTGGGAGCGCACTGACCACCAGAGGGGAGCTCCTGCATTAAGCGTCTGTCACCTGGTGGGCAGTGTGCATCATAGCAACTGGTCATTCTGCTGTTCAGTCTATTTGGATATTAACCTTTTATTATATAGGATGTCACAATTCCCAATGGAACTAGGCAATGGGTTGCATTTTTCTTTCAACCCTCAGAATTACGATGTCATTTGCAGCAAGTATAGCCTAAAGAAATATAAGCTCACATCCATTTACTCCATATTTAAGATCCCTGACCTTTAACATTCTCAGTAATCTGACACGAGCCCCTGCCTCTCAAAGGTCATCTTCCAGGACTCTCCTCATGAACCCCTGGTTCCAGCCACAGTGGCCTCTGACTGCCTCACCCTACCTCAGTAAGCTTCATAAGTTACTGTCTTATCAGTCTTTCTCTATTGAATATTTCAGTACCAACTTCCTCCCTGTTGCTGCTTCTCAGAAGCCCATGTTGACCCTACTCAGGGAAGGCTCACTTCAACTCAGTGAGAAGGCTCTCTTTCATTAAGTCCTATTATCGAGCTCAATGTCAGTTACCATCGAGCTTACCCATTTATTTGGCTCTTGTCCCAGCATCTTGTCCCAGCATTATTATTGGGGTGTGTGTGTGTGTGTGTGTGTGTGTGTGTGTGTGTGTGTGGGAGAGAGAGAGAGAAAGAGAGAGAGAGAGAGAGAGAGAGAGAGAGAGAGAGAGAGAGAGATAAGAAGAAGGAGGAGGAGGAGGAGGAGGAGGAGGAGGAGGAGGAGGAGGAGGAGGAGGAGGAGAAGGCGGGAGGAGAAATAGGAGGAGGAGAAAGAGGAGGAGGAAGAATAATGAAGTAGAAGGGGAAATCACCAATTACAATGCTTTCCTAAACTTTGGTATATCCTATGGCACCCAGCTGAGTGCTTCTCGCATAAACAGCAGGTAAATATTTGCTGATTAGCAGATTTAGGGGTCATGAACACAAGTGTCCCTTTCTCCAATGGCTTCTGGAGAACAATAGGGCGCACAGGGAACCTAGCCTTTGCAGCCAAATGCATGTGGGTGGCACTTCAACTAGAGATGTACATTTTGGCCCACACTCATATGTGATGTGGCTCAGTGACCCGAGACTCAGAATTCTTAGGGTGGGGCATGTCATCTATCAGGATGACGAGTGTTGGTTCTGCTTTCAGTGTGAGGCAGACTAGCTGAGGCAGCCAGTTCTTCTGGCTGGTGAGACACGACTGTACAATGCTAATCATGATTTATCTGAAAAAGGAAACTATTTTCAATTTCCATACCGGGGAAGCTAAACCAACAGGCATTTTCAGTGAGTGCATTTAAGTACAGAGTGTGAATGTGTGAAGAGGGAAGTGTTATTGAAAGAACAGTGTCATAGAAATAAAAATTCCGCCAACATCTGAAAGTCTCATATAAAGGTCTGACTAAACCACAGTTGGTAAACAATGGCTCCTTGGCCAAATTAGGCACGCTATCCATTTCGCGTGGTTAACAAGCTAAGCATGATTTTTACATCTGAAAGGCCATAGGCCTACCAACATGTTCCATTTCTGTCTAGAATCCTCTTCCTTATTACATCCTTAAAGAGTAAGATGGAAAGTAGCCTGGGGGGTGGGGAATGAAACTATGACATGAATCCAATAAGCCAGCAACTGAATAATTAGTTACTAGATTATCGATGGTTGAATTTTTAAAAATATTTTATAAGAGAAACAAACTTTTTATCCCAGAAATTATTTACACTCTGTCTTTGGTTTGGAATGTTAAATGATCCATTTAAAATGCAAAGTCAATTTCTATTTCTCAGAAGCAATTATGACTTAATTGCTGTTATCAACCTAATAAATTACTAGGTGGTTTCCACAACTGGTTATACACTCACATTTCATGTCTGATGAAAGAATAATTGTACCAATATTCTGCAAATATGAAAAGGAAATTGGTTCATTGGTCACAAGGAAAATGCATACACCTTGAGTGTAAACTCATCTATCTTTCTCTGTCTATTTTTAAGCAGGCAAATTAAGATGGGAAAGAAACAGTTTGTGTCTCACAGAAATAATGTGCAATGTGTTAATTGCTTTCCAAGAAACATAGCATGATTGAAAAATATTCTTTGTGCTTAATGAGATGTCATGTTCTCCTCTGAACTCTGGATTTTGATGTATATCTGTTGATGATGATTTAAATTACATAGATTCTTTGTATAACACTGGATAACATAGAATGGGTTAAGCCAATTAAGAAGATTATGGTTGCTCGATAGAACCTAGTAATATAATGAATGGATCATGAAGGCATGGAATGTCTATTGTGGAGAAGTTGATTTAGCATCTTGCAACAGTCTAGAAGGTTAAAAATAAATTACAGGTGCATAAACTGGATAGCCAGAAGATCAAAGCAGAGTATATTCATTTAATATTCATTAAACATTAACTTTATGTCTATGTGTTAACCATGCTAATAAGAGTATGCATGAGGTCTGGTCTCTCACCTCCTAGTGTTACATTGAAGAGACAGAAAGTGGAAATAATAACATGTTTAATATTAATATGCACAAAATATAATCATAATATAGAATATTTAGCGGCTTAGTTATTGGGAGAATTAGCTTCCTCAGCTAGGATGAACATAAAAATATTAGGTAAGAGAGATAGAAGGAAGTTCAGCCAGAGGAACTAGCATGAGAGACAACCTGTGAATGAAACAGCAGTTGTTCATCTTAAGAATAGTGAACAGTTAATTAAGGCAGAACATAAAATGAAAGGTGATTAAAAGGAGGATATGAGATGAAAGAGATAGTCAGAGCCCAGTGAAATGATTTGATGTCACCCTAAGGACTTTGAAGTTTATCCTAAAGACGGCATCTCACTAATACATAAGACCTGACTTGCATTTTGGGAAAGCTAGACTGGCAGAGATGATGAATATAGAGGGAAGGTGTTGGGAGGAGGGTGGGGCAAGTCGCTAGGAAGTTATTGCAGTGATCCAAACAAAAAATAAGGGCCTGAATAACCCAGTAGTCATCAAGATGAAGGTGAGAGAGCCAAGCCAAGAGTCTAAAAAGGAACCAAACTCATAGGTTTTCAAGATTAATTGGAGAGAAAAGTGGATCAGCCTCTAGATTGAATGGCTACATTAAAAAGGCAGTCCCTTGAGCTCAAACAAGAAATACAAGGAGAGCAAAGGTTAGGCTTGACAGAGGGAAAATGCTAGGTTTAGTTTGAGAACTGTTTAGATGCTTAGAAATAATCCAAATTACCATGGCACAGATAGAGCTGGACACAGGCCTGGGCCTCAGGAGAGAGCCTGGGACTAGAGAAGATGTAGAGTACCTGGGGTCCCAACAATGGCCCTTTTAGGGAGAATCCAATGGGGTAAAGGATACAAGTTTAGAGAAATGCCATATTGAGGTGGCAGGAAAGAGGAACAAGCCAAGGAGAGGGAGATGTAATGGTCAAGGAGGTGGGGGAAAATAGAGCAACATAAAGTTACTGACCTTGACGGAAGAAGTAGTTTATGGAAAGAGATGCCAAGAGTTACCTGAGAAGTGAAACCTACACAGAGGCAGCTTTCCAAGACTGATGCCCTGATGGCTTTTATTTAAGTTCTCCAAAATCCAAGGTAAAAGCTACACTGATTTAAACCAAAGGGCTAAAGCACATGGCAAGGTAAAAGATACGTTATCTTATTATTGTCATTATTGTTATTATTATTATCAGTAATTTTGCACTATCCACACCATTTCTTCTCCCTTCAATGTAAATAAGTTTTGACTGTAATTATAATCCTTCAACTAAACTGAAGGACTCATTTTGCCTCATCTGCCACCCAGAACATACTGCCATTCATTCTTTCTTTCGATTAACAAAGATTAGGAACTTACTATGCGTCAGCCAGTGTTAGGCACCAGAAGTAAAACTGCTACCACAAAATAATTTTTAATGATGCACATTTCAAAAGAATATGAAATTAAGACATGAAGAACATGGGCATCTGCTGTTACTTTCTACTGTTCGTGGCAGCTCCATGTGGAAAATCACAGATCAGGGATTGCTTGAAAAACAGAATATTATTCCTTTTGAGCAATTTACCATTTAAGAAAGTGCAGCCATTAGCTTTCTTACCTAAAGGAGTGCTGAGTGTGAGGTGCTAATTGTTAGCATGCTCCTCTGGGTCTCTATTCCTTTAGGCTGTTGCACTTTATCCGATAGGGCTATGTTCTTTTTGCCACTGAGACTCCTTACACCCCCCCACCCTCCGCCTTCTCTCCCACCACTTATCTCCACTCTGCACCTGGCAGCCGGGTGAGGCCTGCATCACATGGCAGCAGGGCTGAGCTGTATGAGTTGAAACTAGTGACAACGTGAGGGGTTTTGCCATGGCTATTGTTTATCTCCCAGAGTTATACTCCTGCCTGGCAGCAGTTAACCGATGAGAAAATTGGCCTTTCCTTACTATAATTTACGAGGTAGTACAAAGCTTAATTCAGCTGGACACAGAGATGGTAGGCTGCTAGGACATTATGAAGGATCTGGCCACTTGCCCCTCCACCCATCCCTGTCCACAACACACCTTCTAAGTGCTGATTTAAATGAATTGATCCTTACCTAGAAATGTAAACAGTGGTCACTAGGACATGACCACTTAAAATATGTAGCAATTAATCTCTGATAAAATTAATCTATGCACAGCTGGTATTTGCATAATTATAAATGTACAGTCATAAACTAAAAGCATAATAGACTTAAAATGACAGCAAAGAACAAACTGCTGAATTAGGATTATTGACATTAGCAAAAGAAACGGATGGTAAATGGAAGTTACCGGCAATGATTTATTTGGGAAACAATTTGTTTGAAGGTTTGGGGCCAAAGACTGATTGCTACACAATGGCTTATACCTTATTTCCTGGCACTGTATTCACCAATAATGAATCTTTTCCAAGGATGTGGCAATCTGACCACCATACATGACTTATCTTTAATTGTAAATATCTAAAATGATAGTCCCTTTTGAGGAGTTGGTCAGTTTTAACTGAATTTGCAATATAGCAAATCTTGAAAATAAAGATCTCTATTAACTAAAACGGTGAATTTAGATGATTTTTCAAAACATAAAAGTCAAGGTGAAAAATATTTCTTTAGTGCAAAGAGATCATAGAAGAGTACCCATTGTCCAGCAGCACCCTGGCTAACATATATTTAGTGTTCACTCTACTTCAGCTGCTCTACAAAGTGTTTTCATTAAGTCTCAGCAAACCGCAGTGGCCACCTCAGACCCATGTTACCTATGGGGAACCGAAAGCTCACAGACCTGCTCAAGCACCAGGGAAGCTGAGAAGTAACCAAGACAGTCCTCTTTGGAACTCAAGAACCAAGGGCGTCCTCTGTGCCCAGGCCCACACGCAACAGCTGATCTCCTTGTAGTGAATGGGGACCGCGGACAGAAGCTTAAACTATTTGTGTGAGCAGAGCAGAAGAGAAGCACGGACACGTATGGGTTTTAGAAAGACGGTTTAATGTCAATGTGAGCAAGAAGAAGAAAAAATGAAAGGAAAGCAAAATAATACCGACATGACCATCAGTGATCAGAAAAGGCTTAATAAGTGTGAGGGCCCAGCCAGGTGTGGCTCAGCAGCTGAGAGGCAACCCAAGAAGTCATTGGTTCGATTCCGTATATGTATATGCCCATTGTGGGCTCGATCCCCAGTAGGGGGCGCGCATGAGGCAGCGGATTGGTGAGTCTCTCTCATCATTGCTGTTTCTGTCTCTCTCTCCCTCTCCCTTTCTCTCTGAAATCAATAAAAATATACTTAAAAAAAGTGTGTGATGAAGGTTACAGAAGACAACAGTAAGATATTTTCAAGCAGATGCACATATGTGTTTCTGGTCTTTTCAGAAGACCAACTAAAGCAGAGGCATGGAGATCGAGCACTGCCAGCTCTGGAAGTTCTTCGTAGGGCAGTTTTCAGAGAGGGAGCCTGGTTGGGAGAGAGACAGGACCGGTCTTGAAGCTGCATCCGCAGAGCAAGCACCTCTTTTACTCAGACTGCATGATTACTTGGGGTATCTTTAGGGAGTTGATAGAGAGTGAGAACATAATACCTCCTTCACCGTTCTCTTCAATGCTACTGCAATGAAAAGACCTGCGTTCTTACCTTGGTTATGAGGATACTTATTTGTGTGCCTTTCAGCAATATGTCTGATGTCTCTGGAAATCACTTTCTGGTTTATAAATCAGATAATATGAACTGTACAGTAACAAGGGGACTTTTAATGCTAGTGATCTTTACTTTCTGAATCATCCAGGTATTAGCTATTCTGTCTACTTATACGAGTATGTCCTAGTCTACAAACTATGAATCCACCCTCAATCTAGGACAGGGGGAAGCCCTACTCTTTGTCACAATTGAGTGGTTTCATCCTGGAAGTTTTCAAGAGAATGTCATTGATGGAAAAACTGAGTATCAATCAAAAGTAGGATTTAAAAATGCCTTTTCACATCATTTTATTTTTTCTTATCATTTGCATTACATTCTTTAAAACAAGTGTCATGTCTTACTAATTAACTGCAAACAGAAAGATGTCATTTATGGAAATCATGTTGTTAAAAAAATAATGGTAGTCCTGGCCAGTGTGACCAGTGGTTAGAGCATTGGCCTGCACACTTAAGGGCCATGGGTGTGATTCCTGGCCCCAATCAGTTCATGTGCAGGAGTTAACCAATCCATGTGTCTGTTTGATCAATCTCTCTATCTCTCTCTCTCTCTCTCCCTCCTTCTCTCCCTTCCACTCTTCCTAAAACTCAGTGGAGAAAATATCCTCAGGTGAGGATGAAAAACAAAAATAATGATAAATTTCTTTATGCCGATGTTCCTAGATGAAGCAGGAACACCAACTTATGCCATCACTTCATCTTTTATCCTACCCTTTTGGTCAGTTCCTCCTCTTTCTTCCAGATGTACTAGGAGCAATCTTCAGAGACCACTAAACCTGAATAAATTTGATATTTAATGTGAACCTAAAGGTTTTCACCACGTCAGAAGCTACTAAAGCAATGAGAATTCCCAAATAACACCACAGAGTGTTAGCAGTGGCCTTATGAGTTCTCACTTCCAGATTCATCAGGTTTTTGTGTGCTGGGGGGTAGATAAGGGAGAGCAATGCCATTATGGTATCTATAGCCACAGCCCAGTGGCATTAACAATCTTTCAGTTAGGAACTGTCCCCAAAGGCTTTTCTAGGGAATAGCTTCAAGGCTGGCGTTGGATAGAAGATGTTATTATAGGAAGGAGAAAATTATCTAACATCCATGAGTGTCTACCATTAGACACCGGGGATCCCATAAGGTTATTATTACAAACTTGGAGTCAATATTACTACCCTATTTTATAGATGAAGAAATAGAAGCATTCCTAGCTGGCTGGGCTCAGAAGATAGAGCGTTGGCCTGCAGACTGAAAGGTCCCAGGTTTGATTCCGGTCAAGGGCACAGGCCTGGGTTGCGGGCTCAATCCCCAGTGGAGGGTGTGCAGGAAGCAGCTGATTAATGATTCTCTCTCATCATTGATATTTCTATCTCTCCCTCTCCCTTCCTTTCTGAAATCAATAAAAATATATATTAAAAAAAAGAAACAGAAGCATAGAGGGATGTGGTTGATTCAAACACAAGCTTGTTCTGTTTGCCCTACACTATGCAGTCCCATTGTCCACTAGCAGGACCAGCACAGGGCCAGCACTGGACTCATTTAAGCCCTTGGTTATGTCAGCTGCTTAAGCATCTCTGGGTAACCATTTCCCTAAAGCCTTAGCTCAAAGAATGTATGTAGTAAGCAGAATATCAGAGAACACATACCATTTTGTTCTGACTACACTACATACATTAGGGAAATGAACAATGGGACTAAATCAGTTTAGGTAAAGTTTCTAGAACATGCTGCCAGAGATGAAGTTTGGGAAGAACATTAAGGAGTTTGGTTGATTCAATCGAATGGTTTTGCAGGTAGGGGCAGGACACGTGTGTGTGTGTGTATGTGTGTGTGTGTGTGTGTGTGTGTGTGTGTGTGTTTACTTCACCACTGAATCAAAGTAACATCTTATAAATGGGTACCAAGTACTTTCCCATGAGAAGCATATGAGAAGGGGAAAATACAACCTGCAGGCTAAAGACAAGCACCACTAACATAAAAAATCAGAAAAGAAAGGAGGCAGACATTTTAAATAAACCACATTTTTCACCAGTAAATAGCTCACTCAATTAAAGAACTTGTGTGGTTCCTAAATTTTAAAGTATGACTAATTAATAAATGATAATCAAATGGCATCTGCCATCACATGTTTAAACAACATAGATATCTATATATATCAATTGATGACATGATATTGATATATGATTATCATGTGATAATCAATTACATCATATCCCCTGTTATATTTACTACTAATTATCTGAAATAAAGATGAACTCGGGCTCATAGACTCTGTCAATATTCTCAAAAGAGAATATTACCCTCATTGGGAAAAATACAGATGCTTACTTTTCCCTTGTGAAAAAGAAATAAAACCAGATTGAAAATGTACTAATTTTGATTAAAGACAACAGGGAGGCAAACAAATGAGAATTTAAATTGCAATTTTAAAAATAATATGTCAAATCTTATTCTGTTATTTGTTTAATTAAATTTGTAGCTCCATATTTATTGATTGAAATATAAAAGAGAAATTAAATTGTGCTGGGATATTTCCTTGAATTATTTTTTTTTTTTTTAAAAAAAGCATGATAGAAAGGTAAATGATATTATCAGAAAATACTCCTGACTTCAAAAGTCAGAGCTGCCCTGGTGGGTGTGGCTCAGTTGGTTGACCAAAAGGTCATGGCTTCGATTCGGGACACATGCTGGGTTGCAGATTCCATCCAAATTTGATGTGTGCGGGCGGTGGCCAATCTATGTTTCTAAGTTTCTTTCTAAGTTTCTTTCTAAGTTTCTTTCTTTCTTTCTTTCTTTCTTTCTTTCTTTCTTTCTTTCTTTCTTTCTCTCTCTCTCTCTCTCTCTCTCTCTCTCTCTCTCTCTCTCTCTCTCTCTCTCTCTCTCTCCCCCTTTTCTCCCTCAGTCTCTCTCTGAAATCAATAAAAACATATTTAGGAAAAAAGCCAAAGCTGTCTGGAAGCAAGAAGATATAGGAGGTGCCAATATCCCAGGATAAGATTTCTGGACAAGAAATAAGGATACTAGATAACCAGGACCTGGAAGGGATGTGGCTGGCTCTGAAGCTTGGGAAATTGGTTGTCCTAGATGCTGGCTGACCTGGCCCCACACTCAGTCAGCAGACTCCCTCACCTCTCCACCCTGTCTGTGCTTCTCTTTCTACAAACTCACCTGCATCTGTGTCTATCTTCACCATTTTCCTGGGGCTAGAAAATTTTCCAAAAAGGATTAATGTAACTTTCATTGCATAACATTAGTGTACAAACTGGGTTTGGGCCCATCGTATATACTTCGTCTGTGCTGTGTTTACAAGTATACAGACACCTGCTGGAGTGTTTCTTCATGTTCTGTTTGGCCACCAGGTGTCACTATATGACAAAGAATGCTATACCACCACTGGCTGTGTCAAGCAGGAAAGGATTACAAGGTAATTCCAATTCCTTTAATCGGCCAGAATGGAAAAGAACATATAGATTCAGAAGTCCATTTTGAGAAGATACAGTGAAGAGCTAATAATTGCGAGGCACTACTTACCCCCTGTTATTCATACTGCATTCTACCAGATTGGGAAATGTGTTTCTATTTTTTAAAAAATGTGTATAAAAGTATTTTTTTTATTTTCTAAATGTAAAATGAGCACACTAAGCAATACTATTGGGAGATAAATTAAATATAAATAGCTTTAATCAGATTTGAAAAATGCTAGATGCTGTAGAATTTGGATTAAGAATGTTTAATATATATATCTACATAAATTATAGGCATTTAATAATCATACTGGTGGGTATGTAAAGTGACTATGAACCAGAAAAAAGGCTTCTATTCTATGCAAAAAAGTTATATCATGCAAAACAAAACAAAACAATTTCCCACAAATTACTGAAAGTTCTAAGATTGCATACTTGGAATTATTTTAAAAAAACTGGTCTTAACTTACTGTAGAAAACATTAACTCTTTTGATATATGAAGATAAAAATTCAGTCCTCTGGCCTCTTGATTTTACTCCCTCAATATGGTTCAGGTTTATCCACTTCCTCCCATTCCTACTTCAAGCACACACTTCAGACATTCATAATTTCTCACCTTACTCACTCTCACTGCCCTGTGGCTTTGACCCTTTCAAATTTATTCTCCACCCTGTGGCTGAGGGACCCTTCTTATTTTAAATTTCATTTTTCAATTACAGCTGACATTCGGTAATATTTTGTATTAGTTTCAGCTATACAGTATAGTGGTTAGATGATCACATACTTTACAAAGTGATCCCTCTGATATTTCCAGCACCCACCTGACACCATACATCAACTTAAGATATTATTGACTATATTCCCTATGCTATGCTTTTACATCCACATGACTATTTTGTGACTACCAATTTTTAGTTCTTAATCCATTCACCTTTTCTTACCCAGCCCCCAAACCTCCAAAACCCCTCCCTCTGGCAACCATCAGTTTATGAGTCTCTATTTTGTTTGCAGAATATTACTTGACCATAATAAAGAATGAAATCTTAATCATTTGCAACAGAATGGGTGTACCTAGAGGGTTTCAACTAAGTGAAATAAGTCATAGAGAAAGACAAATACCATATGATTTCACTTATATGTGGAATCTAAAGAACAAATTAAAGGAACAGAGGGATCTTGTAAAACAGAAATCTGACCATGCATTTCCCTGCTTAGCTCACCAGCACGTTCCCAAGGTTCTCAGGTTGAAGTCCAGCCCTTTGCAAGTCCTCTAAGGCTCTCCAGGGTGTGTCCTCTCTTCACCCACCTAAACTGATTTCTCCTCTTGCCCTGGCTCCATCCATGGGATGAATAATTTATGCACACTCTATCCACCAGGCCTCCATATGCAATTGATGTTCTTTCAGTCTGAGAAACACTCATTCATACTTCATCAAGTTAATTCCTACTCATGCACCACCTCCTCCAGGAAGTCTTCTATGATTTCACCCTCCCTAACATTACCACCCACTGCCTCCCGCCTCCCCCCTCCCCACCCCACACACACAGAGTAGTTGCATTTCATACTATACTAGAGGTCTGGTGCGTGAAATTCATGCATTGGGGGGGGAGGGGGAGGGGTCCCTCAGCCCAGATTGTGAGAGGGCACAGGCCAGGCTGAGGGATCCCACCAGTGCATGATCGGGGCCAGGGAGGGATGTAGGAGATTGGCCAGCTGGGGAGGGACAACAGGAGGGCTCCAGGGCTTGTCCAGCCCGTCTTACTCAGTCCTGATCGGCCAGACCCCAGCAGCAAGCTAACCTATTGTTCAGAGCGTCTGCCCCCTGGTGGTCAGTGCACATCATAGTGAGTGATTGAGCGGCCTTAGCATATCATTAGCATATTACACATTGATTGGTTGAATGGCCAACCAGACAACTGGATACTTAGCATATTAGGTTTTATTATCCTATACTAGAGGCCCGGTGCACAAAAATTTGTGCACTCGGGGGGAAAGGGGGGCTCCTCAGCCTGGCCTGTGCCCTCTCGCAGTCTGGGACCCCTCAGGAGATAACGACCTGCTGGCTTAGGCCTGCTCCTGGGTGGCAGAGGGCAGGCCCAATCCCTAGGTGCAGCCCCTGGTCAGGCTCAGAGAAGGGCTGATTGGGGTGTTGGGGCGCCGCCCCTGTCATGCACAGAGCAGGGTGGATCGGAGGTTGCGATGCCACCCTCAATCACGCTCAGGGTAGTGCTGATTGGGGGGTTGGGGCACCGCCCCCTGTCACACTCAAGGCAGGGTTGATGGGGAGGTTGTGGCGCCACCCCCTGTCACGCACAGAGCAGGGCCAATCGGGTTTGGGGCGCTGCCCCGTCACTCACAGAGCAGGGCCCATCAGGGGGGTTGGGGAGCTCCCCCTTTCACGCACAGAGCAGGGCCGATAGGGGAGTTGGGGCACCGCCCCCTGTCACACACAGAGCAGGGCAGATCAGGGGGTTGGGGTGCCACACCCTGTCACACTCAGGGCAGGGCCGATGGGGAGGTTATGGCTCTACCCCATCACACACAGAGCAGGGCCCGTGGGGGGCGGTTGGGGCATTGCCCTCTATCACCCACAGAGCAGGGCCAATCAAGGGGTTGGGGCGCCGCCACTGTCACACTCAGGGAAGGGCCGATGGGGAGGTTATGGCTCTACCCCGTCACACACAGAGCAGGGCCCGTTGGGGGGGGGGGGGGGGCGCATCGCACCCTGCCACACACAGAGCAGGGCTGATCAGGGGGTTGGGGCGCCGCACCCTGTCACACACAGAGCCGCAAGGCGATAAGGAGGTTGGGGAGCTCCCCCTATCAGGCACAGAGCAGGGCTGATCAGGGGGTTGGGCGCCTTCCCCTGTCACGAACAGAGCAGGGCCAATAGGGAGGTTGTGGCCCCACCCCCTGTCACACACAGAGCCGCAGGGTGATCAGGGGGTTTGGGCACTGCCCGCTGTCACACTGATCCCGGAGCCGGGAGGCCTCGAGGCTCCGCTGATCCAGGTGCTGGGAGGAATATTACCCTTTTACTATATAGGATAGAGGCCTGGTGCACGTGTGGGGGCTGGCTGGTTTGCCCTGAAGGGTGTCCTGGATCAGGGTGGGAGTCCCCACTGGGGTCCCTGGCCAGCCTGGGTGAGGGGATGAGAGCTGTTTTCAGGCTGGTGGGTGATGGAAGCTCCCAACCGCTCCTTTTTTTCTTTTTTTTTTTATTCTGGGCCAGCTTTAGCTCTGAGGCTCCAGCTCTTAGGCCTCTGCTCCTGAAAGCAGGTATCTGGTTTGTTTAGGTTCTATAATCGAAACAATGTATAACTCCAGTTCTGAGATCCCGGCTCGCTGAAAGCAGGTTTCTGGGGTTTTGTTTATCTTCTATACTTGTAACTATGTTTCAAACTGCAGGCTCAGAGGCCAGCAAGGCAGGCAGGGAACGTTGGAGTCCTCCGTCACTGAAGCAAGCAAGCCTCATGTTAGTTTCAAGCTGCCTGGCTGCCTGCCGCCATCTTGGCTGGCAGTTAATTTGCATATCACCCTGATTAGCCAATGGAAGGGTAGTGGTCGTATGGTAATTACCATGTTTCTCTTTTATTAGATAGGATAATAATGAGCTAATATGCTAATTCGACCGGACGGCAGAACAACCTTCTGGAATGACCTTCCAGAATGACCAGTGGATGGGGAGCAGGGCCGTGAGGCCACAAGGCAGCCAGGGCCGTGGGGCAGTTGGGGCTGCGAGGACTGAGCCCCTTGCAGGAATTTCGTGCGTCAGGCCTCTAGTATAGGATAAATGCATACCACCGTATTTATGCAAGCTGTTTACTAAGCAGTTCTCCTTTCTATCCTACACATCTTTATTATATTTCACTTGGCACACTGTAAGCTCTCAATGAATGATCTTAGCCTTCCTGTCTCTAACCCCTAGTGCAAGGCCTAGAGAATTAACTAGAGATATTATCTCAGTAAACCAAGGTCACACATCCGTAGTTATTCTGCAGAGCATGGAGTAAGATCCAAATACATGGATCCAAGTCCCTGGCCCCTTTCCAATGTCTGGGCTATTTCCAATGGCCACTAAGTAGAAAATACTTCATAGGAACATAGCAGACATCATTATTGAGAAGTACTGATTAAAGTATTAAAGAAAAATAGACATAATAACTACAGATGTTAAGCCTTTCAAAATATTGGCATGCACGAAGATAGGGAGAACATTGCTGATTTGCCTGCTCTAACTTTTTAGTACCTACATTAGGAATATGAAATTGCTTTCCAGACACTAAATGGTCCTGTTTACTGGCCTTCATTTGTATGTGTTTGGCCTCCTGCTTGTTAATTGCTTTAGGACACTAGCTATATCTTGTATTTTCCTTAGCAGCATGTTTACAGTATTTTGATAGGGCCCCTCTCCTCTCCTCTGCCCGCCCTCACTCTAATGTCATGTAATGTGTAGGAAACTTACAGTCCTCATAACCTGCTATGGGTTTTCCCAGATGTCTGCAGTCAGTATGACTTATAGAATGTCAAAGAAGGAGATGAGGTCTGGGATAAGCTTCTTTGCTAAATATGTTGATTTCCACAGCAAAAGAGAGGATTAGACCTGGGAAGGGACAGAATAAGGTGCTCTCAAAATTTACTTCACCAAGGAGGCATTTCTCCTGGCCTGCTGTTGTAGGGACTAAGAGTCAATAAAAGCCAGTAGGAATCACTGAACCAGCTGGAACTCAGATTTATGGCTCCTTAAAGGGACAGTACTTCTACAGGAGCATTAGTCTGGATCAAGTAGCAATAAAAATAACTATCTCACTATTCAAAAAGGGTAAGAGTGATATTTGGAGAAGGGGGACAACAAACTCATCTTTTCCTTCAGCACAGATCTCCAAGGTCACACATCTGGGTTACCTATTTAGCACCCCAGCTCTCCACTGCACCTATATTCTAAACCTGGATCCCAAACCCTGCTCTCAGGCAGCCAGAAAGCTCTCCTCTATGTCCCCCACGGGCTGGGTCCTGCTCTGAAATGATTACTACAACCTAATCTCTTGCTGCTCAGTCTACAGAAGATCTGTGTACACCTAAGAAGAGCACACAGTTGGCACAGCCTCTCGGAGAATTCCCCAGGGGAGAACTCTCTCATCAGGGGAGTCAGTCTAGGTCCCTAACCTTGTCAGGTCCAGATCCTTGCCATCCCCTCAGGCCTGTGATGCAGATGACTGACTCATCATCGCTTATGCTCACATGCCAGTATTTCCATCCACTGAATACGAGACCAGTAAGAGAATTATTGATCAAGAAAAGGAAACCCATTTAAAGAGAAGAAGAAGAAAGAAAATCTGAAAAGATAGTGGGAGTATGAAAAAGAAGGTAAAATAGGAAGGATGACATGTGCAGTGTTGGTATGTCATGGTGACATTTCAGCTCCATGTTGCTGCGACCAGACTGTCCTACTTCCCAAGTACAGATATTTAAATCTTGCCTGTTAGAAATAATAAAGAGAAAAAGCATGGTTAATACTATTATGAATGCCCCCCTTCCAAATGTGAAGCAGTTAAGAACTGGAAAATAAAAGATTTATAAGGGAGGTGTCCCTAGAGATTCTCAGATACAGAATCACAGAGGAGGGGCAAGGGAGGTATGGATGGCAAGGCTGAGTGAGGTACAAGCTAGCTGGCAGCCAAGAAATGGAAGCAAGGATTAGAATCTGCATCTCAAAGAACTCTGTAAACAAATAAAAAAAGAGTAAAATATGAGAATATGGTAAATATGGTAGCCTAACACTTTTTTTTATGGTTTTCTAAGAGAAATACATTTTTCTGTAGGTTGAGGGGATGGAACCATTGGAGAAGGAGAAACTAAATGTACAAGGAAAAGAAACTTTTAATCAAGAAAATTCCCAGGGCACATGGGAAATGAAGGAAGCAAGGTCACAAGTAGAGAGTTAGAAGAATTTGAGACAATGTTTATTGTCTGATTTAAAGAAAAACTTCAAAAAGGAAAGAACTATCCATTATAAAGACTGGGTCATGAATGGTATTAATTTCCATTTTTTTCAAAGTATTTTCATCTAAAAAAGAAGTTTAAAAAACCCAGATATAGTATACTCTCTTCTCTTTAATACAATTAAGCAATTCTATAGGAATTATTTAATTTTCCTCTCTTTCAACCCTCGAAAGTTTTCTGGCAGTCAAAATTGACGTTATAATGTGATTTATTCTGAGCAGTCATTAGAGTTTTCTAGAAATTCTTTTGAGTATCCCTTAGCAGACAGTTTCACTAGATAAAAGTATTCACCTCAAGCTGCCACATTTTAAAGAGAGGCTGATTTTTCCATTGATTAGCCGTCATTCACTCTTTGCTGTTATATCATCAGAGATGCATTTGACAGTTTCAAGTTGTCAAAAAATGCTGGGTTTTTCCTTCATTCTTTTGCTTCATAAATCATCCCCATAGGCAGAATAATAGTGGCAAGAATACATACAGTGCCAGGCATTGAGCCACAATCATAACTACCCAGTTAGAAATTCAATCCTATAATTTAGGCAAATGAATAGAAAACTACTAATTTTTACCTTGTTCTTCCTCAACCATCAAACTCTCAGTCCCTTCTGCATCCTACCCCTACCCCATGTTTGAAACATGGAAGATTATTAATACACAACAATCTTCAAATTCAACACTAAGGCATATTAGCTATGCTGATATGAAATGATATTCTGCATTTCTGTGATTCCCTTCACTTCAGGATATCAAAGTACTTGACTTTTTAAAATCACACCTGGCATGGCTCAATGGTTGAGCCTATGAACCAGGAGGTCATGATTCAATTTGCAATCAGGGCACATGCCTGGGTTGAAGGTGCAATCCCCAGTGTGGAGTGTACAGGAAGCAGCTGATCAATGAGTCTCTCTTCTCATTGATGTTTCTGTCTTCCTCTTCTTCTCTCTTCCTCTTTGAAATCAATAAAAAAAAATGTATTTTTAAAAATCTCCATTACATTGTCAAGCCATTAAACTAAACCTCAGGAAGTTTCCCACTCCATGTAATATCAATTTGTTTAATATCTGAGAATAGCATTCAGAATTCAGGACAGATGCCTGTGAATTCTAAATCAATTTTAAGTCAATCTGCCTGGGAAGTAAAAAAAAAAATCAAATTATTCATTATGCAACTGTAGAACAGAAATGTATAATGCTGTTACAAAGTAAAGAGAAATGAAACATTATTTTTAGGAAAATAATTTCAAATAGCATTAGGACTTGTAGGTTGCTGGTGTTAGAAATAGATCACCTATTAGTGGTTAATTACCTTATATGCTATAATATTCAATCATACTTTCCTAGCATTTCTGCTTTTGAGAAAGTAACTTAAATGAATTGCATTTACTAAATAACAATTTTTAGTGACCCACGCCAAATGGAATTACTAACTACGAACTGCCAATTTAGACATCTGCACATGTTCATTTTTGTCAAGCTTAGACAAATAAAATTTTAAACATTAGATAATGCTTTATATAATTTATGTAGCTAGAGAACCAGTATTCATTTAATAATAAAATATTACAGGGTTAATATACTAAGCTAATAGAATACATAGTTACTTAGATGACATATAATACACTTAGTTAATACAGTTAAGTAATAAAAATTACTTGGTCTCGTATTTGGAATAACATATGAAGTGAATAAAGTACAATTAGGGAATTCCATGTGTTATAAAAAGCATCTTCTATTGTTACCTTTATGTGTTCAGCTCCCAAAGCCTTAACTGTGCAGCATGAGAATGTATCACTAGAGTTGAAATTAACATATGTCCACATTCTGTACTAATAGATTTTCCCCACGTGATCTTAAGTATTATGAATGCAAAACTGTTTGTAATACTCTCAGTGAGTCCTCGCTTTTTAAATTCACTTGGAGTAAAAGCTCCTTCTAATGAAAATGGTCTGGATACAAAGAGACAGGAAAGCTGGAGGCTTCATCCTCCTGGGCAGGAGGTGGCAGCAGGTGAAGGGCTCTGTATGCTATACTGCTGGACTGCCATGTCCACACTTAGGGTTTGACTGTTTACTTCTCTTTATTATAAAATAAACTATGATCATAAAGATTAAATTTTGGCAAAATCTGATTAAATAATCTACCTAGTGTTAATTTTTAAAAGCACCATTTCAAAAATAATTTTGTATTGGACATTGTGATTTTCTATTCTGTTTAACAGATGAGGCCTTTTTTGTTCTAATGCACATCTTAAAAATTAAGGTAGCATTACAATGCTTTAATGTGATCTGAGTGCAAGATCTGCTTATTTTCATTTCCTTAAAATACAGGCTCATCCATTCTTATTCCAGGGAAGGGAAAAAACAAAAACAAAAACAAAACACACACAAAAGACAAAAAAAAAGTTTTATCACCACTCTGTTTCCAAAGAACCCTGTTAAATTTTTTATTGGTACTGTCTAAATATAGTATTATAAATATTGACAGGGTCAATATTTTTCCTATCTGTGATCTTGACACCATTTACCAAAAAATAAAACTTGCACCTCAGTAAAACAATATAATTTTCTTTCCTAGGCCCTTCATAACTATATCAGGATTATCTCTAATACATAAAAGGAAATTAAATTAACTAGTGAAATAAAGCCAAAATTTATTTTTATTGTCTACTTTGTGAACAGGATTTCTTTCCCCATTATTCTTTCTTTTTGTTTTTTGTATTATGGACATCTAGTAATTAAAAAATTGATAACCTTACTGAACTCTCTTACTAGTTCCAATAAATTTTCAGTTGTCTCCTGAAACCTCATGAATACAATTACATATTAAGGTCCAATTTCTGTGGTAAAAGCTTTAAATGTATTATCATATTTAATCCTTACCAAAAAACACCTTAGAGAATAGAGTATGATCTAGGTTCAATATATATTTTGACTAAGAAAGAAGGGAAAGAGGATAGGCCCTGTGAAAACTGCAAAGAGCTATCTGAATGCAAAGTATTACAATCATTTCTGCATCATATCATCCATCTCCCTTCACCTTTAATAACCACTTGCTCCTAATCCTCTTTTCCAGCAGTCAGCCAGTGATGCCTGCCAACAAGTCATGTCAGCATATCCAGAAGCGAGCTCATCATCTTCCCCCACAGCTGGTAAGTAACCTCTTTCCCTCCTATGAATTCCTGTCACATTGTGTTTATCACTTAAAGTGTGTAGAGATCATTCTAACTCCCTCCTCTCCCCTATAGGAAAATAGAACCCTTGAAAGCAGATACTATTTTATAAATCTTTGTAGCTCTCACAACACATGTAGAATTTCACTTAGCATAGTATGAACTCAACTGAATTTCAACTTCTCGCAGGTGAGCCCTTATCCTGACCTGGGGGTGGTAAGAGCTGTCATCCTGAGATGCTGATGACATGAGTCCCTCTCACCCACTTTTATACCTTGAATATGCCCAGGAGCAACGAGACATCCTCTTTGAGATGAACGCTAGAGACAGCAGGTGCAGAATGCTGCTACCCAAAGAGGCAGCGTCTGCAAGACCAGGATCCCCTGTGGGATCACAGAGCAACAGCGCTTGTGTGCCACTGATTCAAAATGAAGAAGTTGAGGACAGTTCTTCACCAGGGACAAGAGAAATGCAATCCACACCTGAGCTGCCCATGACATTTGTTCCTTTAGTAATAATGACTATCATCCAAATGATGACTGTCCCTAAAACTGCCCACAGTGTACAAGGTTTCTATTTGCAAGGGGTCAGGCCTCTTAAACATAGTTGTTAGATCCTTTAAAGACAAGTAAACTAGGTTTTGCCAATATGTCAAGTCCCAGATAAGAGTGATAAGGGAAAAATTCTGCGAGGTCTCAAATTAAATTGCAGCAAGCTGAAGGGTGGGAAGAAGAGACACGGAGTTAGTTAATGGAGCCAGTGGCCAGAAGCCAAGGAAGGGCTGCTCATATTCCTGAATGTATGTTGAAACTTTGAATGATTGTCCAGAGAGCTTATTCAGCCTTTATCTAAAAAGAGATAGACAAGCATCCATCAGACCATCAAACCTCAGAGGGAAGGTAGGGGAGGGTGGGGGATGAAAGGGAGAGATCAACCAAAGGACTTGTATGCAAGCATATAAGCCTAACCAATGGACACAGACACCAGGGGGGTGAGGGCATGAGCGGGGGGCTGGAGGGGGACAATGGAGGACAAGAACACACATGTAATACCTTAATCATTAAAAAAGAGCAACTATCCAATTAAAAAATAAAATAAAATAAACATAAAAAGGGATAGCCAACCACCAGACTCCACTGCCTTCTGCTCACTCATGAACTTTCCGGACTAGTGCCCACAACCAATCAGAAGGAGCAAACACTGCTTCCTCAGGGACTAGGCACCTATCCCAGAATCACCCTTCTCCTTCCCTGGCCTTCTTTGTCTGCAGCCAGTGTAAACATTTTCAAAACGACTTACATCTTTCTTCCCCAAACTCATTATGTCGAACAGCCCTCCACCCCAGGATGGCCAACCTGTTTTCTCCATCATCTCAGCTGCTGGTATGTAGGCCCCATGGCCCAGGGCCTGGTCCCTTTCCTGGCTGGCAATGAACCCTTTCTTTCAGAGAAACTGTGTGCCTTGAAGGTTTTTTGTTGAACCGCAGCAACACATTATGCGTGGTTCATCTGACTGCCCAAAGCCTTCAGGACTGTAAATCAATAAATACTACGATGGTGGCCCTTCATCCCCAAGACACGTTTTTTTTTCAAGGAAAGTGTGCAGCCCTCTCGGTAGGTCACTCGGATGCTTACGTCAAACTCATTCAGGGCCGCAGCCAGCTCGCCGATGCCCGTGTGGCCCTTGGCCTCGTCCGTGGGCGAGGTGGCTTGAGCAGCATTGGAGATGCCGGCGATGGCCTCCTGGACTTGCTTGAACACGTAATCGCGGTTGGCTCTTGTGGCAGCCACGTCTGGGTGGCGGAGGTAGGCTTGGGAGGCCGTGTACAGCATGGTGGCGTTCTTCTTCAGGGCTCCTCGGGCGGCGGCCATCTCGTCCCGACAGTGGGGATCCTTCAGCTCCTGCGTGTGCAAAACACGACACCTGTCACCTCCACGGCATTTGCCATTGAAGTGTTTGCAACAGAACTTGGAGCCCCCGGCGCGGACAACCACGCTGAATTCTAGGAAACATCTCCTGGCCCTCGGGCTGCCTCTAGCTGCCAGGACTTCGTACATAGTGCTCTTTCTATGTGAAATATGGGAGCATCCCTCCTCCACCCTAGCCTTTCAGCTGAGGTGCTCCATCCGCCTAGGGCCCACTCCCCTTCCTACCCTCCAAGCTGCGCCACCTTCTACCTGCCCCAGGCCATACTCCCTCCCACCTGTCACCCTCATCCTGTATTAGCTCTCTTACTTCAGCAGGTGCCTCCCTCCTATACCAGCTGTCCCGGGAGACCGGGGAGCCCTGTCTGTCCTGTACGGGTGGCTCTTGAGTCACCAGCAGTGTCTGGCCCACAGAAGGCGTGCCGGGCATGTTGCTGAAAGAACGCAGGACCTGAGCCACCAACAAGGGAAGCGGCTTGCCTGGATCCGACTTTGTCATCAGCAGCTCGGAAACCAAAACTTCATTCCAGGTGTGAACAGGGGAAATCAAACTCCGGATTTTTGCTCAGGGCATGGCTGCCACTTCATATCATTTTCACAACAGGGTTCGTGTTTTTTTTTTTTTCCCTTTAACTGCCTTACTGGCAGCTCAGTGAGTTTAGGGAATAAAAAATAGGATTTGCTTTTCTTGGTCTGGAATATTAAAATAACACCATGGGGGCATCACTCTATTTTTTAGCTTTAAGGGGTCTGTTAAGAAAATGTTCTGAAACATGAAAGGCAGCGCTGTCTCTAAGAGCCATCTAGGGTTACCAGCTGAGTATCTCTGGCAGAATAGTTTCCAGCTTCGAAACATCATCAAATAGTATATGATCTACTGGGGCGTTTTTTTGTTTTGTTTTGTTTTTCCTATTCGCTCATTTAGTACAAGACACATGGATGACCTGGCCACAATGAACTGCATCTTCTCCTTTGTGAATCAAAACAATTCTAGATGAGCACATTTTATCTGATACCTAGGACTGTCCAGACAAACTGACGATAAGCAGTGACTGAACTGTCTGTCCTCCTTTGCTTAAAATAGCAGATTTCTGCCAGCCAACACAAATTCAAATTGGGATTCTTTATTTTTAGCCCCAGGTAAGCAGGCAACAAACATGAGAGTATGTTTTCGAGTCCAGGCGGTAGCCATGCAGGCATCGCAGGGAGGAGCTGGCTCCCAGCCATCATCAAGGCCTCGTTAACCTCAGGACACCTGGTCCCCAGGTTCCATATTTCACCTGAGGAGCTATGCTGAGGGAAAAAGCCTGAATATGGAAGTGAGAGATGCCAGGTAGGAAATTGTTAGTTATCTCCATAAAGATACTTGAGAAAGCATTCTTTAATCACACACACACACCAAAAAAAAAAAAAAAAAAAAAAAAAACACAACTGAAAACCATCTAAATGTTGAATCATGAAAACTGGTTAAGGAAACTACTGAAGCATGCATTTGAGGGACTATTTATGTAGATATTAAAATCCGTTTCCAGAAAAGCAATAACCTGGATAATATTTATAAGATATATGAAAAAGTGGAACACGATATGCATACTTTTATGCACAGAATAACTGCAAATATGCTAAAATATGAAGATTAATACAGAAAGGCAAAATACCCGACTATCCCCACCGTTTTGCTGAGGGTTTGGGTGTTAGGTGCTTTTTCTTTTCTTTCATTTCTACTCTTTTTCTAAATTTTCTTTAAAAAGTCTGAACTAGCACTTAAGTAAAAGCAAAGTAATAATAAAATAAAAGTAAATAATGTGTATGGGTAGTCTCATATGAATATCTTATATGTGCCCAAGGATTTAATACCCATTACACGCTGATGACTCATGTTTCCATCTCCAATCCGCATCTGTCTTCCATTTACATTTCTATTTAGATTTCTATTTAGATATTTTATATGTTTCTCAAAATCAATGTATCTAAAATATGAAATCTTTCTTTCTCATTCTACCTGGTCCCTTTCCAGTCTTCCTGATTTTAGTAAATTCAGCACCACCTACCCATTTGCTCAAACCTGAAGCTTACAATTAAACGGTGGCTGTCACTCCCTAACCTCACACATTCAAATTAACAGCAGGTTCCATATGTTCCATTTTCAAAATAAACTGACTCCCTATTGCTTTCTCCATTCCCGCGGCTACCACCCTGCCTGAGACCACCACAACTCGTACCTAGACAACTTTAGCCCCCTCTCAACGACAGCCAGTTTCCCCTCTTGCACACCACCCCCCTTTTTGTAACACAGAGTAACATTAAAGTGTACATCTGAGACACGATCCCAAACACTGAACTATTCAAGTCCTCTCCACTCACAGTTAAATCCAAACACTCCGCAAGGCTCTGCGTGTCCCGGGTCCTGTTTATCTTCCAGCCTCTCCCAGGTCCACTGAGATAAAGATTCAACCTATTCTTTTTCAGTTGTTTAACAAGCCAGTGGCTTTTCGTTTTGGGTCTCACACCTGTGCTTCGGAATAACATCAGCCCCATCCACGTTCCACTGGGGCTGCCACACAAGATTCCACGTGAACAAAGAATTCTGCTGATAACCGTAAACGAGATCACGTGTGTGTGCCTGGTGCCCAGGCATTGTAAACTCTTTGGGAGCAGGGACTGGATGGATGTTGGTCAGCTTTGTACTAACAGCACCACCCCTGCCTGGCCCAGAATGAACACTAAGCTAAGGTTTGTGGACTGGGACTTTCTAGTTGGTCACAGAATATTTTAGAAAAAAAAATTACTAGGAATTGCCTAAAAGATGGAAGAATTCTGGGAGGAGTCAAGAGGATGGGTGGACATGATTTTAACCAATAGCTCCACATTTGCATTTTTTTTTCCCTGGGAAGAAAAAAAAATGTTTTGGGAGAACAAAATTCTCATGGTACCTAATGAATAAACAGAGCTGGCTGAAATTGAGGGTAATATCTCCAGAATTTCTGGAGGATGAGGCCCAGAAATCAGGATTTTAAAAAGATTCCCAGGTGATTCTAATGTGCAGCCAAGGTTGAGAACCACTGTTGAGGGGCAGAGAGCATCCCAGGTCAGCCATCTTCATCAAAGTGACTGGCTTGCACCTGTGCTCCTCCTCCCTTCTGCATTCCTCTTTCTCTTGGCCTTTCCTCTCATTTCCTTCCTCTCATTCGCGAAAGTTCCACTCCACACCCTGCACATCGTGGGTGAGGCTATGCATGCTGGTGTCCGCAGGGCTGGGAAATAAAAAGTGAGGGCTAAGGGTGATGTCCAGGGAGTGGCCAGAGCATCACACCGCAGTTTTGAATTTTTTGTTTGACTGGGAGGATTTCCTATAGAGGACAAAAAGAATGTGGTGGGGTGGCTAGGGGGTCCCCACCAAGGAAGCAGGAGACCTGATACCTCCTCCAAGTAGGCAGGGACCAGACAGCCCCCAGGGCCCCTGGTAGTATCAGACCTGGCCCAAGCAGGAGCCGTTTTTGGGATCCCAGGTCCTGAGGCTGTTGCTAATTGGATGGCCAGCAGATGCAGCTGACCCGCTGTCCGGGCCAGCCAAGCCTCAAGGTTCCTGAGCTCACACGTCCACTCCCCAGCATCTCCGAAACATTCCCCACCTGCTGTCTCCTTGCTGCGACGTAGTTAAGTTTCACCATCTCTTTCCCAAATTCCTTGAAGCGGTTTGCAAGGTCTTGCTCATTTGTAGCATTTTTGACAGCTTCTAGGGCCTCCTCCACCTGAAGTGATAAAAACAAGCACATTTATACCTAGAGAGTATTTAGATGTGCTATACTTGTTAGAATGGGTAGTTCATTTTTAAAAAGCGCACACACTAATGTATTAACATTTAATACATATGTCTACATACATTTAAATATGTGATGAACATATAGGGAAAATGATCCTTCACGAGCACTTACAATCAGAATAAACATTTGTTCAAGGATTGTAGAATATTTTGTCAATAAGAAGTAATAACTGCTGAACTCTGGGAGTCTATAAAATATGATTTTTTTGTATTTTATTGAGTTATCATTGTGATAAGGAAAACTGACTTTTAATTTTGAGAAGTCATGGTAAAGGAAAATATGTGTATATATTTTTAAATGTGGAATTTAAAAACTATTTCTAGAAACCTTCAGAGGAGGAAGTGGTTGGCAAACAGAACCTGAAGGAACTCCCAAGCTGCTAAAAAAAGACCGAGAGAGCTGGAATCTGCGACCCGTTTTCTTGGCAACAGTTCTGAATCTGGGATGAACAGGGCCATGATTTTGAACTAAATTTACACCTTGCCAGCCAACGGAGAGAGGAATTATTGAGCCTCAAGAAGCAAGTGAAATCAACATTTTTGTTGCCACTAACAGAGGCATCAACTGGGGTGAACAGACTCATAGCATGCACTCTGCTGCTTCCAAATTCCTGCACCTGCCATCAATTTTTTCCCACTGTGGCCTTGGACTTGAATTATGAATTTCACTGAAAATTCCTTTGTAAATATTTGAGGATTCGAGAGGCACTAAGGTTTCCTCCCCTCCAGAGTGATCTTAACTTTAAACATGATGTGAAGGCTTCCACCACTGGTAACCCTTTAAGGTTTTAATACCTGTAGACTCAATTAAAATTAAAACTAAAATTAAGATATTATGGTGAACTAAGCCACTAAGTCATTGTCAGTAAGACTGCATCTTTGGAGAACTAGCCAAGAATTTTTTCAGGATAAATAGCCAGGAACCCAACCCTGAGTAAATAAGGCTTAAGACAGCTACATGTTCACAAAATCAAAATTTCTTAACTATGGCCCTTGCCGGTTTGGCTCAGTGGATAGAGTGACAGACTGGGAACCGAAGGGTCTCGGGTTCCATTCCAGTCAAGGGCACGTAGCTCAGTTGTAGGCTCAATCCCAGGCCCAGGATGGGTGGGTGTGGGAGACAACCAATGTGTCTCTCACATCGATGGATGTTTCTCTATCTCTGTCTCTCCCCTCCCTTCCACTCTCTCTACAAAAATCAATGGAAAAATATCCTCGGGTGATGACTGACAACAACAACAAAAATTCTTAGTTACGAAGGGAGCCTGGAAGAGAGGCAACAACTCACAGGCTTCTGAGAGAGGCAGTAGAAAAAGGAAGGCGGCTGTAATGAGAAAGGCGGAGAGCACGTGGGCTGCCTGCAGATTCTGATTGGCTCTGGTAATTTGAAGCAAGGCTAAGGACAACATACAGACAGCTGATTGTTTGACAACACAGACATACAAATGACTATTAAAATGGCTGGGAAGCCACAGATTCAGACAGTTTTGAGCTATGAAGATACGTCTTTGCTGAAGTTTGCCACAATGGCAATGGTGGCTAATCCAACTTCCTTATCAAGTTTCACTGACTAGAGGAAGAGAATAGTGTGTGCACACCAGTGATAATGGATATCATTAAAGCTTTCACTCCATTGATACCATTCAATTTACTAAATAGACTAATTTTATTAGGAAAAAGTTGTAGCAAGGGAAGTTCCTCAGAATGGTAGTAATCTAGACTCCACACAAAATTTAATGTCTATTCTCACCTTCTATGGAAATTCATCTTTTTTTCTTCCTAATTGTAAAAATATAAAATGAGGATTTAACTCCTCAGTGTTAGCATTTTACAATCCCTATCCAGGCTCTAATGAGACTCAAGGAAAAGAAAGATATGTAGCTGAAAAAGGGACTGCTGTGTATTGGGATGTTTTTAGGGACCGAAATAAAATTTCATTTTATGGTAAGGAATGGCCCACTTAAAGCAATTTTATAGTTTAACTAGAGGCCCCATGCACGAAATTTGTGCAAGAGTAGGCCTTCCTTCTTCCAGCTGCTGACACCAGCTTCCCTTTGGCACCTGGGACCCAGGCTTCCCTTGCAGACCTGGCTTCGTCCTGAAGGATGGAAGGACATCCAGAAGGACATCTGGTCTAAGTAGCATATTATGCTTTTATTATTATAGATGAGAAACTCCTACCTGGAATTGTTAAAATCAGAGCTCAGTGATGTCTGGCTTTCTAATGGGCTTATAATCATTAACGTGGAATCAACAGCAGCACAAGAGGACTGCCTGAGCAGATAATTTGTTCCTTCTGCTTATTTGAGTTTTCAATTTTTTCTCAGGACATAAAAACTGGTTCCAGGGAAGAGAAAAATAATTATTTCAGAGAGAGCTAACAAACCTTAGATTTGTTTCCTAATATATACATACATATAAAACAGGTTTATTACCTGTTGTCATTCAGACCAATTTGGAGTATTACTATTTACATAACTTACTTTCTCATTGGCTTTCTCTGAGGAATCCAGATGCTGGTTTGAATTTGTTTCTAATTCAATGAAATTCTTTTGAAAAGAAACATCCATGATGGAGTCTGTAAAGGACGACTTAGTCATTCTCAGGTTTTTTTTGTGTTTTTTGTAAAATATATTTTATTGATTTTTACAGAGAGGAATAGGGAGAGGGATAGAAAGTTAGAAACATCGATGAGAGAGAAACATCGATCAGCTGCCTCCTGCACACCCCCTATTGGGGATGTGCCCGCAATCAAGGTACATGCCCTTGGCCGGAATCGAACCTGGGACTCTTCAGTCAGCAGGCTGACACTCTATCTACTGAGCCAAACCAGTTAGGGCAGTCATTCTCAGTTTTAACCTCGAAGGACCTGAGAGGTCACCATGTGGAAAGTTCGCATATAGAAAAATAGGCTCAGATCCCATCCCAGGTACCACAGGAATGAAAATATTCCGAAGTCTGGAATATTGGCACACACGCTGCTGTTACACAACTAGATGATAGAGAGGGAGACGGAGATAGAGAAGAGATAGAATGTCCAAGGGACATGAGCAAAAAATGGGGGGAAATGGAGTAGGAGAGTCACAAGGCACTTTTGTGAAATCAAATATAATATAAAAGTCAAGCATTGATTTTTGAACAGAGCCAATGACCTCTTTTTCTTTCAGGCTGTCTGGGGAAAGGAAATTGGCTTCTATATGCCAAACAAGCACACATTTTTCCAAAAGCTTTTACTCCTACCTGAGGCCACAATGATGGGCATGTTAGTAAAGTGTGAGGGGGCTCAGGCTCAGATGGGTCTATATTGGAACCCCAGCTCCATCATTCCTTAGCTCTGTGATCTAGGGAAGCCATTTAACCTTTCCGACCCTCAGTGTCTTCATTACTAAAATAAAGGTAGTGTCTACATACTGCAGAGGTTGTTGTAAGGTTTACAGGAAATAAGAAATAAAGAAAAGAAGGTATATAAATGAAATAAATGGCCAATTAAGTCCAAGTATAAAATAAATATAAATGGGCCAAATGCTCTAATTAAAAGACAGAAACTCTCAGATTGGCTTTTAAAGATATCCAACACTGTTCTCTCAGAAGCCAATTTACACAATAAGATACCAAAAGTTGGGAATGAAAGAATGAATCAGTCTACACTAATACATTTGAAACCTATATGATAGCAGTAAATTCTAAAATATATAAAATACCAATATTATTACCAAAAAATAGAAAACTAGAATAGATCAAAGAATGTTATCAAAATGGAAATGGTAGCCAAGGACCTCCTCTCTACCATTTCCCCAAATACACCAGGCATAATTTATATATATGCTAGAGGCCTGGTGCACGAAAATTCATGCAAGAGTGGGCCTTCCTTTCCCCAGCTGCCAGCACCGGCTTTCCTCTGGCAACCTGGACCCGGGCTTCCCTCCCTCTGGCTGACCATAGCTTTGCCCGGGCCCCAGCTTTGTCAGGAAGGACATCCGGAATGACGTCCAATCTATCTGGTCTAATTAGCATATTACCCTTTCATTAGTATGTGCATATATATATATATATATATATATATATATATATATATATATATAATAAAAAAAACACCACAACATAAAATAGCAGATACGTAGCCTGGTCTGAATTGGGAGCTCCTCAAAGAGCGATATTGACCTGCTGCTGCCTAGTGTCTACCGGGGGAGAAATGTTTTCCTAAATAATTTTGAAGAGGAAAGGCTTCATCTTACTCTTGGGACATCTGCAGACGGCAGGGCACTCTGTGGTGGGAGGAGCACTGTGGCTAGGGCACAGGCAGCAGCTGCTGGGGCTGGTGCTGAGGAGGAGGCAGTGCTGGCGGGGGCGGTGCCAGGGTAAGGGGGAGGTTTGGGAGACTCTATACCCTGGACTGGGAAATTGTCTCCAATAAGCTGATGAAGGGAGCCCTTGGAGGCCCTGACATAGCCTTGCTCCTCACATGTGCCCTCATGACCTTGGACAGATGACAGACAGCTGTTCCCTCCCACAGGCAGGCAGGGCTCATACTAAAGCCAGGACCCTGTGCTCAGCCAGGTTTTCCTGTCCTTATTATGAGGAATCTGTACACAGGTACAGCTTAAAAGATGAAAGCTTCTAGAAAAGAGATTAGAATGCCCTCCCTAATTAGGGGAATCAGATATTCACTAATTTCAGAGCTTGTCAATTAAACTCTTAAAATCTGGATCTTCTCACAGAGCTTGTTCAACCCCCGCCCCACCCCTATTCCTAAAGCAAGCCTGCCTGCCACCCTAATTTAGTCCACACCTTGTCAAACTGTTTGAGACAGACTCCTTCCATCAGCCTCCATTTTCCTGATTTAAATAACTCTCATTTACTTTGATATAAAAAGTAGCCTGAGAATTTATTTATCCATTAAGTACTTATAAAGCACCTGCTAGGAGCCAGGCAGGCGTGTTGGGAGGGGGCGCAATAGCATTGAACTGAGGAGTCTGACCCCTCCCTCCTGGGCAGTGTGAGCTGGGTCTCCTGTCAGCGTTTACTGCCCGTAGCAGTGCTTTAAATCACTGTTGTCGTGATCAGGCTGACCTCATTCCAGGGTCCTACTACTGCTACCCAGGTCACTGAATTCTAAGTGACACCGATGAACCTATTGAACAAGCCATGTGCAACTCTCTTGTTAGAACCTAGGTTTACAGCTAAATTAAAAATCATTTTTTGAAAATAGAGTTGGCCAAGTGAATGAATGAATGAATGAACATTAGATTATACATTAAAGTACTTCACTTGTTTAGCCAGGTACCCTGGTTTGACCAAGGGTGTCTCAGCATTATCATACTTAATCTTTTTTGCTTCCTCAAGAGGAGCTGGCTTTCCCAATCACATTTTCTGTTTCCTTGTTAACAAGTGAGGAAAATGATTTCATCAGCAAGCAAGAATGATGAAATACTAGTGTCACTTATTCAAGTGCCATGTCCTATAAAGCACATTAACAGAGCTTCATGTATTTCCAAAGTTATTTTCAGCTCGTGCAAGAAAAATGACACTAGCCAGTGTCGCTGAGCACTCACGATGTATCAGATATTATTCTAAAAGGTTTACATCGATCCCAGTCAGTCCTTGTTTAACTTTCTACTTTAAAGAGGAGAAACTGAGGTCCGTGTGATACAACCTGCCTCAGAGGTCTCACAGCAAGTGCGTGCAGAAGCCTGACTGTGAACCTAGAAGGTCTGCTCCAGAGTTCACACTGACAACTCCTGTCCTGGCTCAGCTTCCCAGAAAGGATGGGTTTATAAAGCTGATAGGATCTGGGCTTCAGTTATAACGAATAGCTGATTCCCGAGGACACAGTGAGAGCCTGTCCTATCTGAGCAGTCCAGGTACTAGTCATTCTCCCTCTTTCATAGCCCTGAACTTGACCCCCTCTTCACCATTTCCCACTGCCATGCCTTTGCTCAGCTCCCCTTCCATTCACTGGCCTGAATCATCTCAATCTTCTCTTAGTCTGTTACCTTGCTTGGGCTTTCTCCTCTTTTAATTCCTTCTCTAGGTTGCTACCAAAAAATATTTAACTAATGTTTAAAATTACTCAATGGCTCCCCATAATCTACCTATGGATTATGGGGAGCCATTGAGTAATTCCAAGCATATGTAGAGTCTAAACTAACTGTCACACTATCCAAGACATTCAGCCTAACTGTTACTGCGTCTCCCCACCTGACCCTCTATGCTCCAATGACTCAGAATCGATTAAATTATTGTGGACTCCCCTACCCCCCACATTCCCTCTCTGGCTCTCATGCTGTTTTTTTCCTTGGTTTGTGAAGATCTCTGCAGTGAAAGTCTTGCCTGACCTGGATCCGCCTTCCATCTATGGCAAGAGCACCCCATGTCTGAGCAGTAGCACACTCTCTCCCTGGGCCAGCTATCAAATCCAAATTCATACTTTCTCCCTGCTCCGTGGAAACACGGCCGGGCCCCTTACATAGCATTTCTTCCCCTGATGGCCTGATGTTAGGCTTTGTCGGGAGAGACTGCTGGATAGGCCACAAAGGAGGAAAGAGTGTGTTCCCCTGGTTCTGTGTGCTCCGGGGGCAGGTTCTGCTGGAGTGGGGAGGGGCGGGGCCATGGTGGAGGTGCTTCTCCAACAGGCAGGTGGCCAGCAGCTCATGGCCCTGGGTGACTGAATGTGGGATGCCTCCTGGGAGACACCACTCCATGAGCAGTTTTCCTTGACACCTTGAAGGGCAGGTTTCCAGCAAGTTCCATTCACTTGTGTGGCCCCGCAATGACTTCTCTGAGCCCGTGAACTAAGAACACCTGGGTTTCATCCAGGTGGGAGGGAGGATGGGGGCTCTCCCCAGAGTGCTCTACCTCAGTCCTGTGGGTGGTGGCTACTCCTCAGAGCTGCCATCGCCATATTCCTCAGAGCTCTCTTGTTACTAGCCAGCCCCTTGTTACTGTAGTCTGACATGAGAGTTGATAATGATTTGCATTTAATTTCCCTGCTCAAGTTACTGTGTCATGTTGCTGCCATTATTGGAGAATGACAAGCCCCCAGCTCTTTTGATGGGACCAACTTCTTTCCAATCACCTTCACCTCTTAGCCCCTCACTTCAGGCTGGGATCTGTGGACCCCAGCCTGTTCAATCTGGTCCAAACAGCTGGTTCCAGGAAAGGCAAATATCCTGCAATTCAGTGAGACCCAATCCCGAGATGTCCCTCTCCCAGCCACATCACCCTTCCTCATATCATCCTCAATTGATCGACACTACATTTTGGTTGAGTTTATCTCATCCTTGGCTTTGGGGATGGGGAGGAAAAGGAGTAGTGTTAAGCAAATTAAGAAATCAGCACATCCCATCCCCCCCTCCCTAAATAATTAACTCAGAGATATACACCTGATTCCGAGGCCAATAGGACTAAGATGATTCTGGAACTTTTATGTGAGCTATCAGGGAAGGGAATTCCCTCATTCTTACTTTGCTCACAATAGTTAGCAGCTATCTTGAGACTATGAGAAAAGGGCCTACAGAGAAGAGTGCCCTCAGTGAAGAAAAGGACTTAGAAAGTTAATCCTTATCATATTTTTTGCCCTGATCAACCCTTGCCTGAAGCTATTGCCTTATGGACTTTTGGTTGATGAGCCAATATATTTTCTTTTTAAAAGATCAGGTGAAGTTGGGTTTCTGTTCTTTAAAATGGAAAACATCCTAATTACTGTATTTTCCCTCTAAGCGAGTCCATAGCAATGTGCACATTTCCCGGCATTAATTGCACTTTCTTAAAGTATCTGCCCAGAGCCTATAAAGTTTTGAAGGTAGGCTCTGAGCCTATCTTACCTCTGAAGTTATATACTTGCACACCGTGTCTTACATACGGTAGGCACCCGATAAGTATTTCTTGAAAGGATAACTAAATGCATACATTCTGAACAACCCAGCTGCATGAGAGCTCAGACAGAAAAGCTACACTAAGAACATGGGCAGCAATTTCTAACTTTATCATCTGAGATGAAGGTATTTTATTCCAGTGGACTGCTGTTGTTCGAACACAGGAGACACGTGAGAGCTGGGACTAAATGGGAGACTGCTCGGAGTTACTATGTTACTGAGGATGCACAAGAATAGCTGATGCTAGTGGCACCAAAAGCACAGGTGATATTAGTCACCATGTCACTTCCATGGCCCCAAACAATGGCCGAATGTGAGGTCACTCTTGGTAGCCACTAAGAAAATACGCCTTTCCTGAGAAATTGGCTAAGGGCTTGCTGTTTTACATTTTTTCCCTTCCATTTTGTAGAGAATGGAGACCGTTGTTATTCTATGCCCTAGCCTGAGTATAAAAGGGAAATAAAAGGTGATTGCTTTCTCTGACACACACGTCTAGATGTGTTCACGTGCAATGCCATCACCAAAGCTAAAAATTGACAATATAACCTGATTACATTAATTCAGAGGCCAGGGAAATAATACCCCTGTTCCTCACTGATTGAAACGCAGGGTTTCTTTAAAAGTCTGAAGTGCCTCATGCCAACCTCACACACAATGTCCACTGATTGCAGGAGACACCAGGTGTCTGGCTAGGGACTCAATCAGCAGTGACTTCAACAATAAATGCAATTACCGTTCAGTATTTTAAAAAGATGTCTGATGTGCAAATGAGTACTTTAGCTTTGCTCGGGAACATCAAATTCCTATTTTGGTGATAATTCAGCTTCGAACTCTGTCACTTACTATCCCATCACTAGGCTCCTAAATTGGAAACAAGTATAGTAAAAAAAAACCCCAAAAAACCCACAACTTTGGCAGTCATGTGGACCCTTAACAGTATATGCTCAAAATCGGGTTCCACATAAAAGCACACAAAAACACAAGCGTGATAGAACAGGTAGCATCATATGGACAACTAGCATATCTATAGTAAATGAAGAGATGGGCATTTTAGCAGCCATGGGATCTTCAGTTTCAAATGTAATCATAAGGGAACAGGATGCAGAGACCCTGACCAATCACACCGCCTCTCAGAGTGCCCTACTCTCTACTCCTTGTGAGAGGGTGGGCGATTTCAGCTCACGGTGACTCGATTTGCCAACATTACCTATCTGGTTGCAGGGCAGGGGATGATGGGTATTTTAGGAGACTAACTGAACGATTCTTCATCTAGTCAGTGAATTATTGATGAAGAAACATGAATATAAGCTTCTGATAAGAATGCAATTCCCTCTACGTTCCTGTAATTTACTTAGAAATGAGAAAAAAAATCAGTATCTGGAAAGGACAGCAGTAAAAAATATGCCATATAGCTTAAAAGACAAAAATTAAAATGTTACGTGTAATGCTTAAATGTGAAATAGCCGTGCAGCGGTTCCACGCAGGAAGCTAAGGACTCACTATAGAAAATGGTGAGTCCCATGTGCCTCATCTATGTTTTATCATCTATATGATAAAAAACACTTTTTTTTAATTTGGGAAAAAACCTCGATAATGTTATAGAATATAGACGATAACTCTAACCTGCTCATCAAAATACAAGAGATTCTTCATGCTGAAAACAGATCAATAGATGCTGGCAGACAACACTAGTTTGTTTATGAGAGGATGCACTTCTATGGAAAAGAACAAAAATGCTACTAGGAAGAATTATATGCCTTGTTCATTTGCAATTAAGTGTTAACATCCTGTCTGAAACCCTGACTGGCCTGAATCGGAAGTGCTGGACCATATAGCCCAGTAATTCAGTACCAGAAGCTGTAATTCCTCACTTCGGCCACAAGGTGGCTACCTTCCACCGCTGCTCTTCCCGACCAGGCTGCGCTCCAAGTAGAACAAATGTGTGTGTTAGTCTGCAATCATTTTTAATTTCACTTCTGACAGGACTTCTTAATACTACTGGGTTGACCTTTCCAGGCTTTTGTGCTAAATCCTTTCTTTAAAATTCCTTTAAGCTGCCGTGTTGAGAAAAGAATACAATAGACTCCACAGGACAGCAGGTTGCAGTGATGTCAGCCAACATCACTGCTCAAAACAGGTGGGTGGAAAGGCAGGAACACGCGCAGCAGCCGGCGCCTTACATCACATTGCAGGCTGGGATGTAGTGAGCACCGTCCCCATCGGAGAGTTCAGGGAGGATGTTAGCCTGGCCTCGCTCCCCAAGAATGGCTGCGCAGGGCCTTCCACAGCAGGGAGAAGAATGACATGTGGGCTGCACAGTTAATTTCTTTAGGCTCAGTCCTAGTCTCTCCCTGCTAAAGGAAGATTGTTCATCTGGGGAAGGATCTTTCTTAAAATGTTGCCTTTGAAGTCTAAGTAGGCTGTATGGCGGGGGGGGGGGGGGGGGGGGGGCGGCGGAGGGGGACGACTTTGTCTCCAACACACTTGTGAACAAAGTTATCATTGCCTAAACCAGTGGTTCTCAACCTTGGCTGCACATTCGAATCACCTGGGAATCTTTTTAAAATCCTGATTTCTGGGCCTCATCCTGCGGAAATTCTGTTTCTTTGTTATGGGGTGGGGCCACATTAGTAACAAAGAAACAGAATTTCCAGAGGATGAGGCCCAGAAATCAGGATTTTAAAAAGATTCCCAGGTGATTCGAATGTGCAGCCAAGGTTGAGAACCACTGGCCTAAACAATGCATAGGACTCACAGGTGGGGCTGGAGGAGAGCCAGCCTGCACTGTGGGTGCAAGAGGTTCCAGGGATCTTAGAGCTGCAACATAGTCCCCGTTCATTCAGCACTTACTTTGTGCCAGACCCTGTGATGCATGTTTCATAAGAATTTCCCCTATTTCAACCTCCCACAACAGTGCGGCTGTCCTGTCATCAGGCCATGTTAACAGAGAAAGTGTCTGAAATGTCAGGTGGTTCTGTGGTGGGTTACAGCACGGCTGCCAGGCAAGCGGACATCAAACTGAGATTAAACCTAGGCAGTCTCACCCCAGTGGCCAAATGGTTTATCATAATGCTGTACTTCCTCTCAGTACGCTCTGACGTAGGTAAAGTCTCTCCTCATACCGCTCATTTCATCCTATTTGCAAGACCCTGCCCTGGCTCTCGCAGGGACTCCTCTCAGAAAACCCAGAGAAAAACTCCCCAGCAAGTGCTGCTCGGTGCCTCTGTGCTCCTCGCCACCTGCAAGAGAGCCCACAACGTGATCTGCAGTGTAGGAACCTGGAACGCAGGCTGGAGATGCTCCAGTTTGAGGTGTTGCCTCGTGGTGCAGAGTTTACACATAACTTAGAAATCTTGGATGCTTCATTAGGGTGAACTCAGAGAAAAGATCAGGCCCAAGATTTGTTTTAATGAAAAAGACTTGTGGTTTGGGAAATTCCTTTGGAAATGACTGGACAAAGCTGAGATGGCAGGTGAAGAGAGAGCAGACTCTCATTATTCATTTCCCATCTCAGCAGCCCCTGATAGTTTATTCCATGACAAATTAAGTACGACCTTCAGCGTTAGCTAGTAGGGAAAAGGATGGGCCAGGAAAGGCTGGAACTAGGGGAACTAAGCCGGCAATAGGTTGGTTCCCCAAAAAGGAAAGTGCATGGTTCCCTTCATCTAAGACCTGAAGTCAGTCCAGGGTTGGTACCAATTGTCCAGGGATAAGATTCACTGAGGGCGTGGAAGAGAGAGTCCAGGCGGCAGCCATATTCCTAAGCACTTACCTTCATCTTAATTGATCTGGTTGAAGCAACTTGATTGCAACTAGATCCCAGTCAGTAACTAGGAAACTAGAGAAAGGCCTAGCTGGCAAGGGCTGGGAAGGTGGCCTTGGCCCCTGGTCCAGTAAATATGTGAACAGGGTAGGGCTCCATTTTCATTAGGAAACAAAAGAGTTAAAAGGAACCAAAGAACTGTGAAAAGCAAGGCACACATAATGGAGTTCTACGGGTTGGTCGGGGACGTAGGTGCCACAGACCCAGTCCAGGTGTGACAGATATCAGATACGGTGTGACAAGATGGATTCTAGGTATGGGAGGTGTGATTGGGCTCCTTTTTATTGCCAGATGAAGACAGGCTCAAAGCCCATATCTATATTAATAATAGAGAAATACGCAAAATATCTGTTACAGTGTCATGTCACGACCGGATCAGCAGGCTGCGTCCCCGCCCTCTACTCAGGCAGCTGCAAGACCTGGGGTTAGGTTAGGACACAATAGGAGGGGATAAAAAAGGAGAGAGAGGAAGCTGGCCTTTTTAAACTACCACATGGACCAGCGTTGCTCTCAATTTCAAGACAGGGTCACACCAAGTGCCTGGTGCTCAGCCCCTGCGTCCTGCATGAATGCAGGTTTGTACTCCAGGAAGTCGGGGGGAAATCCAAACTCTGTGTTTTCAAAGAAAAATAATGCAAGTGAATCGTCTATCACTTTTAAAATATATTATTGAGTTAACTGTACTATATGAAAAAGTTGGGGTAGTATCCCACACGGGTGAATGAGCAAGTGATCTAGTGAGCACTGAAGTCTTTTGTAGAGTTCAGTGCTGGGATATACACGGTCAATAGCGCCGCCCTCATAAAGCAACCGTTGGTCAATTCTACATACGTACAATTTTCAGATGAGATAAAAGTCTCATGACATCTGCCATGTCTGCCAGGATGAGTAGGCGGGTTACAGCGGATAGCAAAGCCCTGGCCGCCCGCACCATGGTGCCACGCTTCACGGATGAGCACGGGTCATCAGCAAACTCGGAAGAGGCGATGCGCATGGTCTCACCTGGAAGACAAACACAGAAGGCACGTGGGTGGACGGGAGGCTCGGAGGCTGGCATTCCTGAAGGTCTGTGGATGGACGATCCTTGTTCTCCTTGCAAAACTACCAGTGACCACTCCTGTGCTTGCAACACAGCCGAACCTTTCACGGGGAATGCATCCGTGCACATGGATCCGTGCACATGGACAGGTGCTGTGGGCAAATCAAGGTGCTCACTTCCCACTGAGTGTGGAATTATGCTCTCAGCATCAATAAGGAATGTATTTAAGTCAATGTGTCTGATAGTTGAGAGGAATTTGCCCTTATCTTAATCATTCTCACTCTTCATTTCTCTAGGAACCAATGATACTTACTAGGCAGCTAGGTGAGGCTACTGACAGTTCAGGTACAAAATGTACAGCTCCACAGAGGAATGAAACTTAAAAGTTTATGTCTCATTAACACTGTACCTTTCAGTGAATTACATAGTAACAGATTATAAAAGATACCCTAATGTAATTTTTTTTTCCGCCTCTCAGTTCAGAATTCAGAGCCAAGACTAAAACTATAAGAGAAAGTTTATTTATTGAGAAAGTCACAAAGGTAGGAGTGAGTCATAGAAGACATGGGCCCAGGAAACAATTACAGAGGCAAAAGAAGGGCCAGTGGAGCTTAGGAGAATGAGAGAGGCAAGCCCTACTTTAGTTTTTGAATACTGTTTGGGACCTACTTTCTAATGTAGAGAGCACTTATGAGACAACTGATCTAATCCAACAAATGTTTACTGAGCACATACTAGTACATACTTGTGTCAGATTCTCCACTAGGTTCTGAATGACAAAGGTGACTGAAAATGTCCTGGTCTCAAGGAGTTCACAGTCTAATACGGAAACCAGCTCTAAATGCATACCCAGAATGCAATGACCACATGCCATAACAGACATACGATTAAGAATGCAGGCAAAAGAGAGGAGGGAGTGGCTGACTCATTTACTGTGATTCTGGGGGAAAGCTCTCAACTCTGATGGGTGGGCTTGGAAGAACTAAGGGGTTCACCGGGAAGACGAAGGTGGGAAGGGCACCTTGGACAGATGAACCATGTGGGAGGCTCGGAAACCTGGACGGGGTGCTGAGGGTAGGGGCCTGCAGTCGCGGGGAAGGCACAGTGAGGAAGGGGTACCGGGAAGAGAGGTCGGGGTGCTTGGAATGCTATGGGAGAGATCTGGACTGTGTCCTCTGCAAGGAGGGAGGTGACATGAATAGATTTTTGTTTGAGCTGCGTTACATAAATAGACTGGAGGGGACACGGCTCGCGCAGAGAAACCTGTTAACAGGGCAAGTGCAGCTGTAATCTGAGAGCGGTAATGAGGATGAGGGCCTGGCCCAGGAAAAAGGCAAGTGGTACCAGGAGGGAGGGAATATTAATGAGATCTGTGTTAGAGAAACAACAGACCCTGGGATGGATGAGATGTGGAGAACAGAGACAGAGAAGGTGAAGTGGATGGTGAACACTGACACCATACAATTGAGGGGTACATATTTGCACAAAGAGACCCCAGGAATGGGAACCAAAGGGAGATCATTAACTAGGAGGGCAATGCGGTGGGTATCCGCCTGGGGCAGAGGGGACTGGGAGAGGCATAGTGAAGCCTCCCATAGCAGAGCATACACAGGAGCATAAAACGTCACTAAACTAGAAGAGTAGAGTTAATATGAGCAATTATTTCATGGAGGGGAAAACAATTCATTCAATATTTTCTTTACAGAAATGACTACTTCTCATCTATTAATCAAACCTAGCTTATTTAAATAAAGTCAATTAGATCATCGAAAGCCTGAGTGCACCGTAATTTATCCTCAGATACACGGGAACATTTACAAACACACATCTCCTTCCATTTTACAGGCAGATCAGAATATAATGTGGCTCACTCAGTTAGCATTATAGTTCTTTCAACCCGTGCGGTGATACTTTTTACATTTGGGAAATGTGGGCGTGGAAGGAAATATATTGTGCTGTTGGATTTTTAAAAGAGACTACAATCTACAATAAACATATTATGTTGCTTACCAGCTTACTCTTTTTTTTTTTTTTATGCCTATGCACCAACAAATAGCTTGATACATAAGAACAGATGGGGAGAAACTTAAAAATCCATTAGGGTGCTGGCACCATGGTGAATTTTCATGATGCATGGCCCTAGAGGACCAAATAAAGTTTAAGACGGAGGCTGGCGGTTAGGAGCTACATATTCAATCCAAGAGTCCCACCCTTGTGGCAGGCTCACATACAGTAAACCTCCTTCTCCTCCCGGCTCCTCCAAAAGACTAATTAGCCAATAGCTATGTGTTCTGGAGAAGAAAGCTACCTCACTGCCATTCTGTGCAGCAGCGGTTCTCAACCTGGGGGTCGCAACCCCTTTGGGGGGTCGAACGACCCTTTCACAGGGGTCGCCTAAGACCATCGGAAAACACATATATAATTACATATTGTTTTTGTGATTAATCACTGTGCCTTAATTATTTTCAATTTGCAACAATGAAATTGGGGGTCACCACAACACGAGGAACGGTATGTATTTTAAAGGGTTGCGGCATTAGGAAGATTGAGAACCACTGCTGTACAGTGTGGGTAGAAAGAACATTACACACCAAGGCAAACCGGATGAAATTTTGAGAGGGTCACCACAGATACAAGTAAGTGGAATGGACCCACCCATTCAAAGAAAAGGGAAATTTATTCTGCACATGAAACTAGGGAGCCACACAGTGGATCCCAAATTCTGCGGATTACATTGGGATGAGCCACAGCTTGGGTAAGAGTAGTGGCACTCAGGTTGGGCGACTCTCAGCACAAAGGCATCCCTCCCAGCATGCAGAGGAACCATGCCTAAGCAAACAAATGTTCAAGCTCAGGTTTTCATGGAGAGGGTCAGGATAATGGCATGTCAGAGGCTGGCCATTTGGTCAGCAGTACAGCTCCAGAGCCACATAGTAAAGAGCTCTCAACTTGGGGCCCGCAGTCGGCACCCATGGAAGAAGCTCAGGAGATATAAATGAGAGAGGAGAGAGAGAGCGAGAGCGAGAGCGGGGGGGGGGGGGGAGACCTACATTTGTGAATGCGATTCTACAAAGGGAAATCTCATGCTAAATTCTGAGATTTTTCTAAGATAAATAGATGTTTTAATTCAATTTAAATTAAAACTAAAAACTCATTTTAAGCAGAGACGAATATAATGTTATTAAATATTTAAAAGGAAAGCAATCTGAAGTTAGCTATAACTTGAATGCGCTATATATCCATATAGTTTTAGGTTTACCGAATTAAAATGGAAATTTATATTACAAAATGGTAAGCAAGTTTATCAGGTTATAATTAGCTATTTTCCCAGGAAACTGCTTTTCTATAATACCATTTAGCTAAGAAATAGCATGACTGTATAGGAGAGAGAAGGGAACAGTGGAAAGAGGATAATAGATCTGTCTGTTTCTTTTATAGATACCATTGTATTCGATCTCCTTTACATGATTATAGACCTAAGCACAGAGCACTGTTTCTATGGTAAAGCCTTTGAGCTCCTCAAGCCACTTTCCTTGGTTGGAAAGAAAAGAAATTAACATCTCCAAATAAGTGACTGAAGGGAAATAATAACAATTAAATTGTATATAGTATTTCTACATAAAGATTTATTATATAAATATTATTTTAAATGATTTGCCCTGGTTGGTTTGGCTCAGTGGATGGAGCATCAGCCTGCGGCCTGAAGGGTCCCAGGTTCGATTCCGGTCAAGGGCATGTACCTCGGTTGCAGGCACATCCCTAGTGGGGAGTGTGCAGGAGGCAGCTGATCGATGTTTCTCTCTCATCAATGTTTCTAACACTCTATCCCTCTCCCTTCTTCTCTGTAAAAAAATAAATCAATAAAATATTTTTAAAAAGATTATATATATATATATATATATATATATATATATATATATATATATTAGAGGCCCGATGCATGAAATTTGTGCACTGGAGGGCAGGGGTCCCCCTCAGCCCAGCCTGAACTCTTTTACAGTCCAGGAGCGCCCGGGGGCATGACCGACTGCCATGGAGGTGAGAGAGGTTCCTGCCACCACCACTGCCCTTGCCAGCTGTGAGCCCGGCTTCTGGCTGAGTGCACTGACCACCAGGGAGCAGCTCCAGTGTTGAGCGTCTGCCCCCCTGGTGGTCAGTACACATCATAGCAACTGGTCATTCCGCCATTTGGTCAATTTGCATATTAGCCTCTTATTATATAGGATATACTCATAAATTTTAAAAGACTACATTGTTAACATCACACAGATCTACAATCGTATCCCAACTCCACCCCAACCATTACTAAATATGTGCGCTTGGTGATGAGTCAACCTTTGTATGTCAGCCCCTGCAACTGTAAATTAGGGGTGAAAAGGACAACAGCTGCCTCGTGGACTGTGATTTAGGGGTAAAGGTTGGAGATGATGCATTCAAAGCGCACAGCACAAGACTATCCCTGCAACCAGGGCTTACTCACTATCATCACTGATGCCCCAGCAACCACCATCACTCAATCCTCTCCAGTACAAGAATTATTGGTGAACTGCTCAAAATTTGGAAGCGTACTTTTGGTTGATGCCACTCCTTATATACACAATAATTTAGAAGCAAGAAAACATCTGCCCAAAAGATGCTTATTGCTTTAAGTTAGATTACCCTCCCCCCCTGCCCCCCGCCCTGCCAAATATGGATGTTAGTGTTTGGCTTTCAAATAAGTGATTGATCTGGTTCTTACGCTACCTAAAGGCATTAGGATGGATAGGTAAGTGTGCATACATGTGAGATAGCATCAACTCAAACTCAAATGTGGAGTGAAGCAGGAC
Organism: Myotis daubentonii; assembly: GCF_963259705.1. Taxonomy (NCBI): domain Eukaryota; kingdom Metazoa; phylum Chordata; class Mammalia; order Chiroptera; family Vespertilionidae; genus Myotis; species Myotis daubentonii. Next base: position 30,586,285 of record NC_081851.1, read on the forward strand.
AGTAATAATCAATGGAAGCGAGGGCTGCCATGCAGAGGACCAGGTCTCAGGAGCCGACCAGGCACTTAGGAAGCAGATCATGAACCAAGGACACGAGTGTCATGTGGCTCATCGCCTGAAGGGCGACCTGCATTCCAGGTAAGCACTCTTTAAACACTTGACAAATGAATGACTGGAAAAGTGTGAGAAGCAAGGGGGAAAGGTATGGTGCAAAGCTAGGTTCAGAGAAGGAAGAGTGAAGGCATGGAAATCTCAGGAAGTGGATGGTTCTAGATCAGGGGTGGGCAAACTTTTTGACTCGAGGGCCACAATGGGTTCTTAAACTGGACCGGAGGGCTGGAACAAAAGCATGGATGGAGTGTTTGTGTGAACTAATATAAATTCAAAGTAAACATCATTACATAAAAGGGTACGGTCTTTTTTTTTCAATAGTTTTATTCATTTCAAACGGGCCCACAGGCCATAGTTTGCCCACAGCTGTTCTAGATGCTGATGAGGATGTAACTTGCCCTGTCTTTGCACTCCTTCATCAACCACAGGCCCTGGGATGGTCCCCTGGAATCATATGATGAAGGCTGGAACCACAGTGAGAAAGGAAATGAAGAAGCATGCAAGCCACAGAGCAAATGTAATGAAATAACCAGAGCAAGAGTAGATTAAGATCTACAAAGCCAAGTAGGCAAATAACAAAGCACCTACCATACGTTGTGTGGTAATTTACATTGTTAATGTTTTAATTATAAAATAAAGATTGCTCCTTTGGAGAACTGAAAACTACAGATAATTAAAAAGAATCAAAATGGCATACACCATTCCAATAACCAGAGACAACCAACCACCAGGGAACATGTGATGAGCTGTCTTCTAGAAAGTTCTCTATGCCCATATTTTTAACCAGTAGTTATACTATGTATTATTACAAATGCACATTCACCCTGGTCTAATTACACATATTTTCATTTGTCTGGTTACATAAATTACCTGGCATAGAATAGTTAATGTTCTTGCAAATCTCATTACAGAATTCTTAGAGCAGATGAGAGAAAAACAGCAAAAGGTTCCAGTCCTCTTAGGGAAGGTTTGTTTTCTTTACACAATAACCCACGCCTGTCTCAGGACTTTTCCCACACATATTTTCCTCAAGGTCCAAATTTTAAAGGATACTGAGAAACAGCAATGCAGGAAAATTCAATATGATTTTAGAGAAGAAAGCAAGATTAGTGAGGTAAAAAACCTGACCACGGCTTTGCCAAGCCTTGGCTAGTTCTGTTCCCTAAACTATGCATCGTCATGGAGCCACACTCGCAAAGCCAGTGCAGGAATAAACATAACTGGATTTTAGGGTGGTAACTGAGTAGGCAGTGGACATCTCCTGAACGCTTTATCATTTTGATTATATTGTAGAGTCTATGAAGGCAAAGCAATGTCTGAAAGCCACTTACTGCTCTGGTTAGCTAATTTTCAAAGCAGGTGGGAAAAGACTTATCTTCATTTGAGATAAAGCAAACAGAAATGTGAAATGAATGGTCAATGTGGAAAACACCACAGAAGTGACAATGTTATTGGAGGCAAACTTGACATAGTACACCATGCCTCCTGGTTCCTTTTGAGAAGACATAGGTGAGTGCTCCTTTGATAGGAATCATGCAGAACTGGGTGATGTATGAGAAAGGATGACGTGTGTTGATTTTGCCAAGGACCTCTGAACCCACTGCATTAGCGAACACTGAGGAATCTCCACTTTGGGGATGGTGCCCACAAGGTGGTTCAAGACTCCCTCCATTTTAAGATCTAGTAGGTTGTGTCTATTTGGAGTTAATATAGCAATATGTGCTCTCTGATTTCATTCCTAATTAGTATAGTTCTCTTTCATTTAGAGCTTACAGTGTGCCAAGGCCTGTTCCAATAGCTTTACATGTTTTAATTCCATTACTGCTCAGTGAAGTAACTGCTTACATTGTCACCATTTATACCGAAGGAAACAGAAAAGAGAGAGGGAAGGGTACTCGGCCAAGGTCAAACAGCTGGTAAGCGATGGGGCCAGAATGCAAAGCCAATTTGGCTCTAGAGTCTATGCTCTTAACGACAGTGCTTTAGAAATGTTTCTTTAAAGTTCTGCTGACTGTGTTAAAATTATTTGTTTACATATCTCTGTCTGGACCTCTATTATGAAGTGAAGAGTTGTACACTTTTCTATTTAGTTAGTGGAGTATTGTAAGGAAAGAAAGGAGGGAGGAAGGGAGAGAGAGGGGAAGAGAGGGGGGAGAGAGCGAGGAAGGAAGGAAGGAAGAAAGGAAGGGAGGGAGGGGAGAACTAAACAAAAACCTTTTTACAAGTATTCCCAGGCTCCACCACTCCCTATTGTCTCTTATCAAGGCTGTGCCTATATATATTTGAGTCTTCACCCCTTTCCCAAGACTGTAAGCTTGGTCAGAGTGGAGATCATAATTGCAGCTTGTTGATTTCTTTTTTAAAAGATGATGTTTTTGTTGATTTCAGAGAGAACAAGAAAAGGAAGAGAGAGATAGAAATATCAATGATTAGAGAGAATCATTGATTGGCTGCTTCCTACACGCCCCAGACTGGGGAACCTGCAACCCAGGCATGTGCCCTGCCCCAGGAATTGAACTGTGACCTCCTGGTACAAAGGCCAACGCTCAGCCACACCAGCTGGGCAATTTGTTTATTCATAGTATTTAACATATATTTGATGAGGTACATTTACTCAATAACTATTGAGAGGAGCAAAGGAAGGCCTGCCTGGCACCTAACATTTGAAACATATTGAGTTAACGCTGGCTCAAGGAGAAAGGACAAAATAATCCCGAGTGCTACACACTTAATGAAGTAATAATTTGAATATCTTCTTCTTCTTTTTCAAAATTGGACTTGTGATTTCAGCCAGCAGCCAGGAACTATAGCAATGAGAAGGGCAAGTGCTAGTAGAAGCAAGTAACTTCTTTGTTTCTCCTTAGTTTTGCCCACATAGGCATTTGCTATTAAGAGAAAGAACTGTTAAAACATTCAAGAATTTGAGAGAGCAAAGCATACATTTCACCCAAGAGTGGCTATTACTCAAACTCAGGATTAGGGGAAAAGGTTGACAATCTTAAATTTTCAGAGGCCCAGGAATGATGAAATCATGTCTTTTCTTAAGCAAAATCTGCATTAAATAAGCTCCCTCCTGCAGACCCTCTCATTTCTAGCCCTGAAAGTTGAGATGTTTTTGGTACTAGAAAGCAAGATAACTGTGGCCTAAATATGTGAAATTGAAAAGAAGAGCCTTAAATGCTTATATTGTTTTTAAAAAAGCAAGTACCATACAAACCACATATAAACCATGAAATGTTATTAAATGAGAATGTTGCTTTTTCCTCTGTCTTTCCCTCAAGTGTAGTCCTTGGTAGAAGACTCAATCTTTCTTCAATTTTCCATATACCTCTCTGAGCAAATGAGACATTAATTGAAAAATGAGAGAAGGCTGATGGACCCACTGTCTCTGAAGGGACTGTGAGACTGGAGAATTTCTGATCTGGGTGGGCCCGCCTCATGCATGCATCATTCAACACCTCACTTTCATCTGACCTATGAAGACCCAGAACCCACCCAAGGATATTTTTGCTGGAGGTCAGGCAGTTGGGTGGGCCCAGTGTTCTGGTCTCCTTACATCCCAATTATGGGCTCTGGGCACAGCCCCAGAGTGGCTGGGAAGTCATCAAAGCATCAGGTGACACCAACAAATCAAAACTTCCCCCTCACCTAATAAAATCCCCAAATACCCACACGACCTTGTTACAGCCCCGCCTCAGTAGCTGGAGCAGCTCTAAAGACAAAAGTGCATCCTCCTTTGGTCAGAACAAGTGTTCTTTACTAAGGTGGGTAATGGAATCTGTTCCAACGCAAGTTCCCCCATGTAAGATATGTTCAGGACACAAAAGCACTACCGATGTCAGTGACTGATGATTAAGTGTATTGAATGTTATGAGCTATTAAACATTGTTAGGGATGGTAATGTGCCACCTTGCAGAAGGCACAGATCATTAAGCATATGGATTTTAATGATTTCAGCTGTAGCCTTTTCCTGGTTTGAGAGAAAAGGGGATACGGTAATTTTGCATTGTTGTCGCCAGAGAAATCAGCAAGCTGCAATATGGCATATTTCACAAATGAGATCTTCACAGAGACCAGTTAAATGTAGCAAAAGCCACATTCCATAAAAAGGTGATTATTGTCTTGGGCTCGAAAAAAGTGAAATACCATAAATTTGGAAATGTTAAACAGAAATATGCTAAGCTTAAGAGAAAAACAGAGAATAGAAGATTAATACAGAATCCAATGTCACTTAAAATTTTCACAAAAATTAAGAGAAAAGAGTTGATAAGTATGTAAATTTCAGTGTACAAAATAAAAGTGTTTCTGAAATAAGAATACTGTATCATATATATGATACTGTATCATATATATACACATGTGTATATATATATACACACATATGTATATATATATATATACACATGTGTATATATATATACACACATATGTATATATATATATATATATATATATATATATACACATATATATATGTGTGTGTGTATATATATGGCCTATTGTAAGAAATTAAAGTTATGTCATTCAAATCTTAAAATCTGATCATTGTGATGTTTTTACCCTCAAACCAGTAAAGAAAATCAGATTTCTCCATGTGGTATTTTAAAACATGACTTAATTGAGCTGTAATTTTACCACACCATTTACCAGGTTTATAATGCCTATTACTTGGAACATTTGTTGTTTGGTTTCTACTATTAAAATGTGTGGAAGAGATTTCCATCCTCAGTCAACTTTTCTCATATGAGAGTTGTTCCTGTGTTTTCATTTAGCCAAAGACTACATCAGGCTTTCTATTTTACAGTATAGCAATTTCAAGTATAGTTTATCTGCAATCTATTGGTGCAGATTATATAATGTGCCTTCTTTTTGCTTCCCATTTGCTTTTTTTTTTTTTTTTTTAATCCTCATCCAAGGATATTTTTGTTGTTGTTGATTTGACAGAGAGAGAGAAACATTGATACCTGGAATTTAACCAGTAACCTAGGTATGGGCCCTGACCAGGAATAGAAGCTCACAACCTTTTTGGTGTATGGGACAACGTACAATCAACTGAGTCACCTGGCCAGTCTCCCATTTGCTTTTCTTTGTATTTATATGTTAGCTAATATGAATCCAGTGATTCAAGTATTTTTTCATTGTACTAAGGACAAATTTGAAATACCACAGTAACTTGCAAATATCTACACTAATAAAAGAGAAAAATGGTAATTGGCGTACGGCGCTACCCTTTTCATTGGCTAATCAGGGCTATATGCAAATTAACTGCCAACTAAGATTGGCAGTTAACTGCCAACAAGATGGCGGTTAATTTGCATATGTAGGCACAATGCAGGGAGGCGAAAGGGAAAGCAGGAAGAAGCCCCCTGTCACTGACAGTGATCGGAAACCCAGGGGGGAGCTAAGAGCTGGGGGGCAGGGCAAAGGCGGCCCTGGGGCCGCCTTTGCCCTGCCCCCCAGCCATGATCAGAGAATCAGGTGCCTTTTCCGCCCTGGCCAGTGATAGCAGGAAGTAGGGGTGGAGCCAGCGATGGGAGCTGGGCACGGTCGAAGCTGGCAGTCCTGGGAGCTAGGGGTCCCTTGCCTGGGCCTAAAGCGGAGCCCGCGATCGCGGGGCCGCTGCCACTGCGGGTCCCCGCTGCCTGGGTCGGACGCCTAGGCCAGAGGCGTTAGGCCTGGGTAGGGGCAGAGCGGGAGATTGCGGCGCTGCTGCTGCTGTGGGTCCCCGCTGCCCGGGCCGGATGCCTCGGCCAGAGGCGTTAGGCCTGGGCAGGGGCGGAGCCAGCAACCGCGGGGAGCTGGGGGTCCCCTGCCCAGGCCTGACACCTCTGCCGGAGGCCTCAGGCCTGGTCAAGGGGCCGATCCGGTGATTGGTGATCGTAGGCTGATGAGGATCAACTCCTCTGGCCGAGACATCAGGTGGGGGGTGTAGCCAGGGATTGGGGGGATATGATGGTCCCCTTGCCCAGGCCTGAAGCCTGGGTCAGAGGCGTCAGGCTTGGGCGGGGGGTGGAGCAAGCGATCAGAGGGAGATGGGAGTCCCCTGCCCAGGCATGATTCCTGGGCCAGAGGCCTCAGGCCTGGGCGGGGGTCAGAGCCAGTGATCGGGAGGAGAGGGGAGTCCCCTGTCCAAGCCTGACACCTCTGGCTGAGGCATCAGGCCTGGGCAAGGGGCAGAGCCAGCAATCAGAGGGGTCTGGGGGTCCCCTGCCCAGGCTGACGCTTCTGTCAGAGGCATCAGGCCTGGGCAAGGGACCGATGCTGCGATTGGAGGGTGATGGGGGTCAACGCCTGAGGGCTCCCAGTATGTGAGAGGGGGCAGGCTGGGCTGAGGGACACTCCCCCCACACACACACCCAGTGGACGAATTTCATGCACCGGGCCCCTAGTATTTGTATATAAACAGAGTGTCAAGACATCCAAACTGGTATAAAAAGGCTTAAATCATATGGACTAGCTTGGAAACAGTCAGTTGTGAATTTGCAAAAGCATATCAGAAACAGGTTTCTAAAGAAATTAACTACAATTTAGTAAATTATAGAAAATGAAACTCAGAGTGACAGATCCAGTTTCTGGTCTGGACTCTGCCCCTAGTTGGCTTTGTGACCTTGAGCAAGCCCTGTAAGGTCCTTGATATGTCTTTCTGTATTCCTCCACTGGCTAGCTTTTAAGCAGTCTGAGAGATGGCAGAAACCAACTACACATGGCCACCCCACCCCTTAACTCTCTGGTAGGTTGATAAAGTACAGAGAGTAAAGAAGAGCATGTCCCAGACAAAACACTTTTCATTAATTTGTTCCTTGGTCCCAACCTGGGCAGGTCTGGGTCTCTCTGTCCTCTTGACATTAAGGCCTAAATAAAAAGTGGGCTTCAGGGTTATAGGACCCCTTTCCCATTGGTGATTTCATTTTCTCTAAAATTTCCAAATAAAGAAACCTCATCTTATCACACCAGTTTCATGAAATTAGAAGGAACTATAGAAAGAAAAGAGTAAAGGCTACAGAAAATCAGTGACTATTAATCTTTTCTTTCCTTCCACTGGAAATGTGATCCACTACCTCTTTCAAAATAATCTTGGGTACCCAAAATGCCAGGAAACATACAAAATTATTTTTTAAAAGTATGTTTAAATTTCCAAACCTTCAGACATAATTTCTCTTAAAAAACATAACACTTTAAAGCATGCATCCAATTGTTAAACTGAAACAAAGTTGGATAAGTGCATTATGTTCCCTGTGTTAGCAGACCTCTTGGACACTCTTTGGTCAGTTGGACTCATCCTCAGCTTCTGTTGCCAACCTCAGTGTCGTCCTGCCTTTTGCAGGCTGCTCCCCAGCAAAGAGCGGCCCACTCTCTGCTTCTTCATGTTTATTTCCTTTAAAGTAAAAGTGGGAAAACTGTAATAATAACTTGAAAAATTGCCCTATAGGCCCTGGCTAGTGAAGGTAAGTGCCCAGTCTCTTAGTAAACAAATAACTTGCTAGAAATTAATGAACTCACATTGAGAGTATTAATTTAACCTCCCATGTCGGTCTGCCTATAGAGAGGGGATATGCTGGTCATGCTGATGTTAGTATTCCACACAGTATGATAGCATAATGATTAATAAACTAACATAGAATTTTAAAGCAACGGTGTGATGTTGTTTAATTTCTACATCGCTTACATATTATGGAGATGGAGTGTCTGAACAGCAACTGCCCTCGGGCACTGCTGGGAAATGTCTGTGGTAAGTATGGGCACTGGCTCTGAACAATGAAGAGAAGTGACTTTCAATTCCTACTACTAATAGCAAGTGGTTCTTCACACCAACAGGAGTTTAAAGGAAAGGTTGGAGAAGAAAATACAGATGTCAAAGAACCTGTAGGTATGAAGAAGTTATTTTAGAGGCAGAGAACTGAAGCAGAACAGAGCATTCCTGAGCTTACCATGCACATGTTTAAGTCATCTCCAGATAGTTAGTATTCATGGAGCAAGTAGTCAGGAAGAAAAAGCAGGCATCCAGGCACATTGGACAGGAGACCATGGCAGACCAGGCTAATTGAGCCCAAGCCTATGCACAGGTCACCACCTGGTTACCTGGGTCCAAGGCTGTTACTAAGATTGAAAAAGGCCTGTATGAACCCACTATGCACCCTTTATAGGGTGTCCTATAAAACAGTGGGCAGTCAACTATATTTAATTCACAAAGCCGATTGTGGGTTCAATCATTTTTAATAGATCCCTTGGTTATCTTCACACAATTCCAAGTTAAAGGATCTTTTCAGGATTAAATGCATGAGCACACACAGGCTTGTCACATAAGCGCCCACTAAGTGTGCCATATTTCAATACTCTAGTCAAGGACTTGGCATGAAGAGCTGGCAAAACCAGTAAATGGAACCATTTGTAGAATTTAGCCTCAAGGCTTCTTATGCTTCCTGAGCAGATACACATCATAATTACATTTGAGAATCCCCAAGCCTAATAACTTTCAATAATCAACAGATGCAGCTTGAGATCATTTCCAAAGATGGCAGCGTTGCAAAATCTATTTTGTCCTCCTCTACCCTGTATGGATCTCTTCAATGTAATTAATGGTACTTCCTCACATCTAGTTACCTTTGGCTCATTGCCTTCTCCCCCAGAGACTAAAAACAGATGAGTAAATGATTTCAAGAACACTTTCCGATTTTGGGGACTATGATACTAACTAAACACAGTAACAGATATACTTATAAAATGCTTACTATGTACCAGGCACAATGCTAAGTTCTTTGCAAATATAGTCCTACAATAAGATGGACAACATTATCTCCATTGCACTGATTAAAAAGAAGGTATGGCTTAGCTTAAAAAATTAATTTGTCCAAGGTCAAATGTACACATCTATAATTAGGTTGTAGCAATATCTGGAAACTGATCTTTCGTAATCTGTACACTAAAATCATGTCCTCCTGTGCTCTAGTTTTAAACAAATAAAATTATGAGGGGTAACTTAAGTAGGCAGGGTAATATAAAGGGAAGATAGCCCTTGTCTCTCAGTGTAAAATCAGACACCTAAGCACTTAGTCATGTCTTGATTCATAGATGTCCAACTAACAATACTGTAGCTATTATGTTATCGATCCCATATCCATTTTTTCCTAATTTAGAGACAACTTTAGAAACTTCTTTTTCCTGAAAATAGGCCCAAGGGTAAGCAAAAGCTTAGGACGTCTTTTAAACTGCAGACAGTAAAGCTTTGCATTGTGATGCCTCTTCCATTCAACATTTCTTCACTGAGACTGCAGTCATGTTCAAAGAACTGGGCCCTGATTGGTTTGGCTCAGTGGATAGAGCGTCGGCCTGCGGACTGAAAGGTCCCAGGTTGGATTCCAGCCAAGGGCATGTACCTCGGTTGCGGGCACATCCCCAATAGGGGCTGTGCAGGAGGCAGCTGATCGATGTTTCTCTCTCATTGATGTTTCTAACTCTCTATCCCTCTCCCTTCCTCTCCATAAAAAAATCAATAAAATATATTTTTAAAAAAAGAACTGGATTTTGTCTCTAAAATCATATCAGTGAAGACCTTGGACTTAGACTTCTTGAGTGTAAGTCCCAGTTGAGATTATTTTTTCGAAAATGTGTGTGCCCTTGCGCAAATTACTTAACTTTCCTAAGACTCATCATTAAAATGAATAAAATCACAAGCCATGTCAAAGTTTGAGGAAAAAAATTAAATGGGAGGATGTGAGAGACTGAATAGCAGAAAATATATCTCCAAGACCTTTGTAAATGCATGTGAAACACAGCAAACAGCCTTATAAATGAAAGGGCAATACCTAAGCAAAAAATAAAAATAGAAAATGCAGCTTTGAAGTAAAAATGGTGACCTTATTGGAAACACTGACCATCTTAGAATTATCTGCACTCTCAACAGGCAAGAAGCCAGACACCTGGGAAAGAAAAATGTCTTGACTGGAACTGTAATGTCCACACAAAATAAACTTTAGATTCTTAAAGGGCTATATCAGTGAAAATATTAACTAGAAAAAAATGTCCTTTGACAAACAAAAATGGTAAAAAAAACATGTCTGTACCAGCTCAGAAAAAAAACAAGGTGGTTGCAATTATCTATATATATAAAAAAGCCTAAGTGGCCAAACAACCAAAAGACCAGAAAGACTGGTCACTATGATGCACACTGACCACCAGGGGGCAGATGCTCAATGCAGGAGCTGCCCTCTGGTGGTCAGTGCGCTCCGACAGTGGGAGTGCCGCTAAGCTGACCAACCCCTCCCGCCAGCAGCCACTCCCTCCCTCTCAGCAGTCTTGAAGGTCCAATCTCTAGAGAATGGGCCAGGCACTGACAAACTGGCACCGCCAGCATGATCCCAACAGTGCCGCCAGCTTCTTGGAAATTGGCCTCAGACACCATGGCCGCTTCCCCTCCCTAGATGTTCCACAAGGAAGAAATGATATAAAAGCTGCTGCCAGGTGGCTCCCAACAACCAGCGGGATGGATCTCGATCCTGGGCTCGAAGGGCTGATCACATCTCGCCCTCCGCCCCCAAACCCCTCAGATCAGGTGCCAAACGCAGGGCTCAAGGCTGGCGAGCACTGCTGTGGTGGCACATGCCTCTGCCCATCAGAACTGACTGGGCATGTGCAGTGGGGCCAGGATGAGCAGGAGCAGCAGGCGGCATTGGACTGCGGGTTTTGGCCTGATCCCCGCAGGCCACCCCAAGGGACCCTACCTGTGCATGAATTCATGCACTAGGCCTCTAGTCCTATATAATAATAGGGTAATATGCAAATTGACCCTAACAGTGGAATGACCAGAACGACCACTAGACCAGTCACTATGAGGCACACTGAACACCTCTCAGTCCCTTTCCCTGGCTGGCAGGCTCCCATCGCCTGATGGTGAACAGGGAACTCGAGTGGGTTGCAGGGGACATGGGCAGCACCAGGCCAAGGCCCCTACCCCACCGGTCGCCCCACACACAGAGGGCGACCCATGGCGGGGGTAGGGCCAGCGAGCAGGTGGGAACAGCTGACCTCTCAGTCCCTCCCCCCTGTGGTCAGGCTCTAATCACCTGATGGCAAATGGAAAATTGGGGGCAGGTGGCAGTGGGGGCAGGGCCGGCTACTGGCAGCCAGGGAAGATGGCCCTGATCGCAGGCCAGGCCTAGGGTTCCTACCCATGCATGAATTTTGTGCACCGGGCCTCTAGTAATTAATAATGACATTCTATAACCAGAATGCTGTCCTCATGTATTTGTAGGAAACTCATTTACACTACCTGCATAGACTGGGAAATTAGATCAGAGAAATTATTCTGAAAATAGTTTCTGGTTGGTGGTGTCTGGGGGTCCCTGACAGAGCAAAATTAAATGTGTTTTGGAAGGAAGCATAGGACTCTCTCAAATAAAGCTTCATAAAAATAAATACACATTTCAAATACAGAACATGATAGATGCTCTCAGTGGCAGCAAAATGATCTTAAAGAACTTAATAATTAAATTAAAGACATTAATAAGTAAAGAACTTCAGATAATGGAACAATACTATATAAAATATACAGTAATTATTTTAAAATATTTACAAAACTAGAATAGAAATTTGAAAATATGAATTATGAAGATAATGTCTTGAGACAAATAATTTTTCATTAAATAATAAAATTAAATCTCAAAGGAAGGACTCAATAATAGGTTACATACAACTGATAAGAAAACCAGTGAAATGGAAGATAGCTGAAGAAATTAACCAAAACAAAATACAAGACCATAAAATCAAAGGAATTAAATATGAGAAATATACAAGCTTAGAGAACATAGAGAAACTTTCTAACATAAGCCTAATCAGAGTTGCAAAGAAGAGGACAAGTAGAATGGAAAAGAGACAGTTTTTGTGAACTCATGGCTGAATGTTTCAGATTTTAAATAATGCCACAGTCCTCGCCATTTCTACAGTCATTATCCTAACAAAAACTTTCACCATGCCACCCAAAACCTTACCAGAGTGCCCCGTCAGTTCTCCAGTTTCTAGGCTTATGCTCTTTCTATCCATCCCAAGCTCAGCGGCAAAAATTGTTGTTAGTCAAATCATGAGAATCAAGGCCTGTTATAATCATTAATCCGAGTATGTTCTTACATTAAATCGAAAACTCTCATATATAAAGAATTCTACCAATTATCCTCCCGCTTACCCTTTATTTAGTCATAGCCTCTTAGTTCTTTGGTGTGTACTCACTGTGGCATGGGAAACCTTCCAGCTTTCACTAAAGCGTGACGCTCTACCCATCTCAAAACTCCTTCTACGCTTTCTCTACCCATCACCCCCACTTAAGTCTTTTTTTTCATGATCCATATAAGCTCTACTTCCCTAACCTATTTTTCATTTTCCTTAACTATAGAAAGCTAGGTTACAGAATTCTAGTTATTTCGAATAATACTGTCTTTTAAATCCTTAGTGAAATATTAAACCGAGCTCAAGGAGTATAATTATTAAATTAATTGCATTTTATTCATTTCTAAAATATTAGTCTATTTAATGAATATAGTATAACCCTATTAAATGGAATCTTTTTTTTTTCCACCACTCTGGATAACAGAGAAAGGACCAATCAATACAGAGGACTTAAGTATCATCACAATACATATTTACAATTGGCCCTAATCACAAACATCTTAGAACAGACATTGCATAACATTATTATTTTTTCTTTAAACTTGGCAATTTTCTAAAAATCAAATCAACAACTCATAGAAATTACAAAGGTCTGAACAATAAAGCATAAATCTTTAGGAAAAGCTGGGTTATTTCCCCATAGACTAAAACTGTATTTTCAAACATTGATTTTTTTTAAAAAATCCTTTTCCCACTTTTTAACCATAAATTATGAAGGGAGAGTAAGAATATAATAAATGGACTAGGGGAGAAAAAATTTGTTCCTTGACACCCCCCTCTCCGCCCCCCACATACACCTAAAAAAAAAAAATCACACAATGCATCTTCCAACCTACATCCCTATGCCATCATGCTCACCATTGGTAAATAGCGTTATGGGTTGAAATGTGGCCCCTCCCACCCCACTAAAGATATACCAAAGTCCTAACCTCCAGTACACGTGATTATGATCTTATTTGGAAAGAGCGGCTCTATAAATGTAATCAAGTTAGGATACAGTCGTACTGAAGTAGGGTATGCCCTGTCCAATATGACTGGTATTCTGAAGAGAAGAGAAGAGAAGAGAAGAGAAGAGAAGAGAAGAGAAGAGAAGAGAAGAGAAGAGAAGAGAAGAGAAGAGAAGAGAAGAGAAGAGAAGAGAAGAGGAGAGAAGAGGAGAGGAGAGAAGAGACCAGATACAGACACTCAAGGGGAGAGCACCTGAAGTAGGAGGAACTACTAAAGCCGCAAGTCAAGAGACACCAAGGACTGCTGCAAAGTTCCAGAGCTAGGAAGGGACACGGAAGGACTTTCCCCTCCAGGTTGTAGAGGGACATGCCTTTCCAACACCGTGATTTTGGACATCTAGCCTCCAGAATTATGAGACATGCATTTCTGTTGTTTGAATCAACCCAGTGTGTGGGACCTTACTTATTACAGCAGCCCCAGGACTGATAGAAAAGGAGCCATGTGCACCCCCTGTATGAGAAATACTGCATTTTTGATGTATCCTGCATCTCAGCTTTGGTTGTCAGATCACTGAAAACTTATTCATCCTTCAAGATGGCCCACAGAGTTTGGGCAGAAACCATTCAAATTCACACACACAGTACAATGAAGTCACCCAGAATCTCAAGTTTCTCTAATGACTGCTGACCCGAAAGGAGGCAGGGCTGCAGTGTCACCAACTTCAGGAGTGAAGAGCAGCCTCCCTGAGTGCTGAGGAAAAGACATATTGCAAAGAGGAACTGATGCTCCAAAGATGAAACCCAATGAATGGCCTTTGCGTGTCTGTCATGCTCTGATTGACAGGAATTGTCTGTGAAAAGTCCTCCCTTCCATGCCAGGCTGGGAAGTGAGCCGGACGTGGCCGGGGGCAGAAGAAACAAGAAATGGGAAAACTGGACTCACAAGGGCAGCACTTAGAAATAACGCTGGGGCAGTGATCAGCAGGCAATGCACTCTGGGTCAAGACGAAGAGAGTCAAATAGAAAGAGAGGCAGTTCTGTAGAATGGAAGGTGTGGTATGTACCCTTTATGTCTCACCTCTAATCGCCTCACTCTCCCTGGGATACAGAAGATATAGGTCAATTCCACAGTATACAGGGTGATCGTGTCTGAAAGCTAGTAAAATAGTCACCCATAGGAGCAAGCCAGGCTAAGGGGATATCAAACATACAGTAGCTCACTGTACTCAGTAACTCTGGTGGCCACAATAAAGAAGACTTAAAAATGACGGAAGCCCTGCCAGTGTTGCTCAGTTGGTTGGGCATAGTCCCATGCACTGAAAGGCTGCCGGTACGATTCCTGGTCAGGACACATACCCAGGTTTCAGGCTTGATCCTATGTAAGGGGAGTGCAGGAGGCGGCCGATAGATGCTTCATTCTCGTGTCGATGTTTCTCTCTCTCTCCCTTACTCTCTCTCTCTCTTTAAAAAAAAAAAAATACTGAAAATTTCCTGCCTATGTTGGAGGTTTGATTCTACCTACAAATTGCATTGCTATTCCAAATATAACATTGTATTAGAAATATGACAGAAAAATAGATTCATCAATGGATTCGGTACATAAGACTTTTTAAAAAATAACTTAAAAGTTATTTTGTCTAGAATTCTAATAAATATCAAACCTTAAAAAGTTCCTTATAAACAGAAGATGGCCTAGAACATAGTGTAAAACTTGTAACTTATCTTTACTGTTCCAAAATAACACCACTGATATTTGTTGAATTATATTTGTATTGAGTATCCATTATATGTCAGGTACTATGCTAGTCCATAATGAGAGTGTCAATAGTGCTTGATATATATCCACCTCCAAAACCCTAAGGCCTAATACATACTTAATCAAAGTTATCCTTAAGGCCACTGGAAAAAATGAAATGACAAATACTATTGAAAAATATGTTAAGTCAAGGCAGGTGACTGTAAATGTGACCAAGTGGTAATTTTATAAAGATAAGAAATATCACTTAGAAGGGAGGTTTCTTCAGGACCTGAGTCATTTTCTAGGAAATACACACAATGTATTCCACTTACAGCACACCTGTATGAAAAAAAAGACTATAATCTAAAACCCAATTCCCATCCATCATGTTCCAGAAAAACAAATTCCAAAACAACCATGAGAACTATATTAGGTATTTTTCAGATATGCAACCAAAACCCAAGTATAACATATGAGTTCATGTTTATGATAATGTCTCTGAGGCATTAAAAAGTGTTCAAGTACAGATATACATTATAAAATTTTGATTATAATAGCCATTAAAAATAAAGCCATAGAAATAAAAACTATAAGTCCCTAGGAATAAAACTAACTTAAATGATAAAAATCTTTATGGACAAAAATATAAAACTATTGAAATACATAAAATAAAACATCATAAAATTGAGACATATGCCCTGATAATAATAATGATTCAATAGTTAAAATGTGGAAATTCTTTGAAAATTTATTTGTAAATTTAATGTGACCATAATCAAAATCCTAACAGAGTTCTTTTATAGGGTAATTAACAAGATGATGCTAAAAGTCAGATTGAGGGAAAAAAGGGCCAATAAAGAATAGCCAAGATGATTCTGAACAACAAAAAAGGGATGTGGTCTTGCCCTGCCAGATATCAATATTTATTAATAAGTTATGGTAATCAAGTTAGAGTGGTTTGTATACTGAGACTGACCAACGGGATAGAATGGAATGCCTCGCAACAACCCAGCCATGTGCAAATATGACTCATGACAAATAGGAGATAGATGAACTGTTGCACTGGCGCTAAACATGAAATAAACTAGATCTTATTTCACAAAGTAAAAATCAAAGATAGAAACAAATATAAGAGCAAAGCTTTTAAAAATTGAGAAAAGTGTTTAGGAATATGTATTTATGATATAAGAATAGAAAATAATTTTTTTTAATCCTCACCTGTGGATATTTTTTCCATTGATTTTTTTTTTTTTTTTTTGAGAGAGAGTGGAGGAGAAGAGGGAGGGAGAGTGAGACATTGTTATGAGAGAGACACATTTATTGGTTGCCTTCTACACGCCAGGGATCGAGCCTGCAACTGAGGTACATGCCCTTGACCAGGAATCAAACCCTTCTGAGCATGGGCCAACATTCTAACCACTGAGAAAACTGGCCAGGGTGAAAATAATTTCTTAAACAGGATACAGAACACTCAACAAAATAAAGATCAATAGAATTAATTAAATTATTATTTTAAAAATATATATATATATATATAAAAGCCAGTGACTGGAACGCTGTAAGGACCAGACCAACCGGTTACTATGATGCCCACTGCGGCAGCAAACCAGCCTGATCAGGGGGTGGGGCTGGCTGGCCAACCTCCACAGCCCCTCCCCCTGGTCATCCCGCCTCTGATTGCCCCCCCCACCCTGATCTGCCCGCGGGCCCTCCAGCTAGCCAGCTCTGCCCCCAATCAGCCCCCTCCCACTCTGATCAGGGGCAGGGCCAGCCAGCCAACCACCCATGGTCCCTCCCCCAGGCCACTGACCCCCAATCGGCTCCTCCCACCCCATTCGGGGGTGGGGCAGTCAGCCCAGCACCTTCAGCCCCTCCCACAGCCAGCCCCGCCCCCAACCAGCCCCCCAAACCCAATCAGGGGTGGGGCCTGATGGCCAATTGCCTGTGGCCCCTCCCCCCAGTCTGCCTGGCCCTGATCAAGCCCTAATTGGGGCAGGGCAGCCGGCCAACCTCCTGCCATTTCCTCCTCCTGACAGGCTTGGCCCCAATCCTGGCCAGCCAGACCCCACCCATGCACAAATTCATGCACTGGGCCTCTAGTCTTTATATAACAGGCATGAACAAGTTGAAAATACTAGTAACAGACCAGGAGTGCATATTTGCAAAAGAAAAGTACATAAAATGCAAAGTTTGAGTATCCAAAACATAAGTATAGCTATTTTGGATGAAGAGGAACAAACAACTCATAGGAAAGTAATCAAAGAAAATGAAAAACAGTAGGCCCAAATGGCTGACAAATATGTGAAATGCCCAACAATTGACGACACAGAATTTAAAATAAAGCAAGATATAATTCTGCACCCATTAGATTGGAAAAAAAAAAAAAAAAAAAAACACTGACAAATTTTAGCAAGGGTGTTGATAACGGGAAATCCTATATACTGCTGGGAGGAGTATAATTTGCTACAACTACTTTAGAGATTGTTTTCACAGTGTTTAGTAAAGGGATACGGTAGATAGCCTAGGATTCAGCAAGTCTACTTGTAATCAGCCTATAAGAGAAAGAAAAAAATATCTAAAACCAAATGATTGTCAGTTATTGTCCCAGGAAGGCAAGTAAGTTCCAGGACAACTGTTAGATCTTGTATCTATTTGTGGGCTGTGTTATTTAATAATTATACTTCTAGGTATTGACACAAGACAATCTTATGCCTGTTCTAAGAAGCACAGAAAGATTTGTTTGCTGCAGTTCTGTGTATTATAAACAGATACTGGAAATGCCCCAAGTGACCAACAATAATAAAATAGTACTTTGGTGCCTCTAATGGAATAATGTAATGAATTATAAGAAATAAACAAGGTTCATTTAGTTAAAATAGGAAATAGGTAAATGCTACTTCCAGGATAATACTACTAATGTAAATATTAAATAAATTTCAATTAATAATATATTATTTGTGAATGGATTCATACATTGCCAGAGAAAATCAAAAGATTATGCGTGGCAAGGCTGCTCCGTGACAGGGTTTAAGAAAAAGAGCCCAGCCAGTGTGGCTCAGTGGTTGAGCATCAACCTATGAACTAGGAGGTCACGGTTCAATTTCCAGTCAGTGCACATACCTGGGTTGTGGGCTCGATCTCCAGTGTGGGCATGCAGGAGGCAGCCGATCAATGATTCTCTCTCATCATTGATGTTTCTATCTCTCTCTCTCTCCTTTTCCCTTCCTCTCTGAAATCAACTAAAAATATTCTTTAAAAGACTCATTTAAAAATAACAATAATAATATTGTTAAAAACACTCTTGAGATCCATGGAATTGGGTTTTACAATCAAGCTTTCAAGCAAATTCTCAAAATCTGATTCCAGAGGAGAGTGCAGTTGATCACATGCCCTGGATCATTTCTCGTTTGTGTTTGGTGAGCTCCCAAATTTATAAAGACCTTCATATGTTTACAAATGTACCTTTCCCAAGGGCTTAAGGTAGGCTAACATTTAAATTAGTTTCATTTCCTGGGAACAAAACAAGCTGAAAGGGATAACTATAATTCGTAGCAACAGAAGACAAAAATGAGATGAAAAACTTACAAGAATGGAATAAACACAGTGGTTGATGGAGACATGGCTGGATGTACTGTTGACACCCCCACATCTGTGACTGGCCCTGCTGAAAACCACCTGGAGGCCTTGCGCGGGCACACGAGGAGCCTTGGACAAATGCTCACGCTGTTTAATATTCATTGAATTCAGGAACGCGTGCACTGTGACTGCTGAGATGAAATCGCAGACAGGCCTGCTTTTGTTTGGATGCATATGAAAACAAAGCGCAAAGGCTCGGTCTCTCAAGGTATCTTCCAGCAAAACAAAGCCTGGGCCACCTATAGAAAGATAGTGGCCGGAAACTGCCACCAGGACACTGCCAAGTTCACGAAAGGGAAGGAAAGACAAAAACCAATGCCCATGTACATGGAGCGCTATTCAGGAGAGAGAGCTGATTGGTATTCTGGCTGCCATAAAAGACCTTCCTTGGCTGAAGTTAAGGGAAGAGCATAGTGAGGAATTGTTAATGTGACCAATTTGCCATGCGGTGAATGCCGCATTAGTAAATGTTTTATAGAAGTGAGGGAGGCCTGGCCCCAAGTCAGAACATTCACCGCAGGGGAGCAATCAAGTATGGTTTGAGATAATAGCCCTGGAACCCTTTCAAGCTCCTCTAGGTGGTGGAGGAGTGCCTCCTTTCACACTCTGCTGCCTGTCGCATGTGGCCATAGGCGAGGCAGGCTGTCCCTTTCAGAAAAGCGCCAAGAGTGATGGATGAGACTGAACGTGGGGGTGCGTCCCAGAAGGAGCGAGCCCAGGACCCAATTGTGAAGCCTGATTAGGAAAATGATGACAGGCACTTTATGGTAGAGCTGAAACTTGCGAAAAATGCCAAAGGCTTTCAGAAATGAGCAAACTACAATATGCCTGAGAAGATTATTGGGGAAAACTGGAAACGTCAAGTATCAAAAAGGAAACGAAACCAAACAAAATGCAGAAATTGTGAATCATCTGCATGAAAGTTACTGGAATGTTTGTAATGAATTAGAGGTCACAATAAGTAACCAGGGGATGCAAAGAAAGATTGGAATGCATTTTTTTTTCTTTTAAATTGAAGGGTAGAAGACTGAAATTGCTCTGGTAATGTTTTTTTCAAAAATGTGTACTCTTAGTAAATAGACAGAGAACAAAAGAATACAGCACGTTACAGTGATCCTAGGAATTAGAGATGAGGCCTGAGGAAATAAATAGCTTAATTACCAATTACCTTGCAACAACCTTTACAGAGAAAAAGCTAGAGTGCTATTCAAATGAGTTATCCTATTTCCATTATGATTTTAGAGTCAAATGGTATTAAGACAAAAAGTTGGAACAGAGTTAACCCCTACAAAAACAACAAAAACAGAAAAAGAAGGATAAAAACAAATTCTGGATTATTAGCATTAAGGAACTGAATGGTCAAAGGCCTTCAAAGAAAAATATTATAAAGGTGGCTTAAGGGAAAATAATTGAAAAAAACAGAACTATGATATGCTTGAAGGAGGAAAAAAAACCCTTTTCTTATTCTCAAATGTACTTGATATTTTTTAGCCTAAGGACTAAAACCAGCATTTAATAGTTCTTATTAAAATCTACTTTACTTGAGGAAACTATAATTTATTAATGAGAAGAAAACAATTTTTTTTCTAAAATGACTAAGCAAAGTGTACTGATTTGGCCTGTTAGGTTTGTATCGACCAAAAGGACAGAGTGATTTATGGTTTTCAAAATTATGGGTCTAAAAGAGGAAAAGAGGGGTGGGGATGAGGAGTGGCAATATGGCACCTTTGTAATTAAAAGCACTCAAAAACAAGCCAGTTACCACTAGTGCCTTTGTCAATTATCATGACATAATAATTCTAACATTTCATAACATACACATTCCACATTCTAGCAGGCTTGGTATTCAGACAGGGCAGAAACATAACATAATGCCTTTGGAGACTCGCAGGGAACTTTCTGGAGGTGTCAGAACGTGGTAATAGGAATGGGCATCGGATCAAGCCTGGGCAGGTGGAATTTAATTGATCAAGCCTGGGCAGGTGGAATTTAATTGGTGGCCTCCATAAACACCAGGGCCATCCTTTTTACAGCCTGCATTTGTCATGTTGAACAGAAGCCTGGAGCTCTCGTTTTCAGCTTCCTGCTTCTAGACCAGCTTGTCAGACACCTCAGGCATGGAGCCATAATGCTTTCATTATCTTCCTGGGTGGATCACAATGTCAAGTCCAGGTGAGCATTAAATAAACGTGCCTGGGCCATGAGAGCCAGGATCTCGCCTGGATGACACTGTGAAGTAGAGAACAGTTTACCTTGGGAGTCCCAGGATTCTTTTTTTAAATGTATTTTTATTGATTTCAGAGAGGGAGAGAGATAGAAACATCAATGAAGAGACAGAATCATTAATCAGTCACCTTCGGTACCCCCCCTACTGGGGATCCAGCTGCAACCCAGGCATGTGCCCTGACCGGAAATCAAACCTTGACCTCCTGGTTCATAGGTCAATGCTCAACCACTGGGCCACACCAGCTGGAACCAGGATTCTTGTTTAGGTTTTGATTTTTAAATATCTATCTATTTATTTATTGCCTAAGGTGCAATAAACCCTCTTAAACCTGGCTCATATCCCCTCATACCCCCCTTTGCCTTGTGCACCTGCTTCTAAGTCAGCAGTAGGACTTTTCCTGGGCCTTCTCTGTACTTCTGAGTGGAGGTAGCAGAGAAATAATTCAATTCTACATCCACTACCAAGCTATAACCAATGACAGACAAGGGTTGATAATTTCCTGCCTAAATACTCCACTTCCTTTAAACCTTCCAGTAGGATGACTCTGAGACAGGTTTTACGCTGTGTTTCAGAGGGTCTGTGTTACAGCAGAAGCTGTTGCTGGCTCCCTGTCCTTGTCTGTCTCTGTCTCCAGTTCCCTGTCAATGTTTTCTGGGATCATCTTTAAAATGAATTACTTATGCTGGAATCTTACTGAAAGTCAACTTCTGGGACAATGAAACATACACTCAATCAATCTGATATTTTATATAATAAAAGGCTAATATGCAAATTGTCCCCTTGGGAGTTCAACCAACAGGGAGTT
This sequence comes from Myotis daubentonii, assembly GCF_963259705.1. Taxonomy (NCBI): domain Eukaryota; kingdom Metazoa; phylum Chordata; class Mammalia; order Chiroptera; family Vespertilionidae; genus Myotis; species Myotis daubentonii. Next base: position 30,607,905 of record NC_081851.1, read on the forward strand.
CGACCGCTCGCTATGAGTGCGCTGACCACCAGGAGGTGGCGTGGAACACCCAATCGGCCCTGATTGCTGGCCAGGCCTAGGGGCCTTACCTGTGCATGAATTTCATGCACTGGGCCTGTAGTCATTAAATAATGGAACAAGGTCATATATTCCTTACCATGCCTTTAGGCAAGCAAGTTTAACCTATTTTTGTATATTTTATATCTTAAGACATCTATTTAAGTGAATACAAACTGCATTAAAAAAATAAAAAACAGATATGAGTAAGCAGGTGAATAGGAGGCATTTTTATGCGAACAAATTATTCACATGAGGAAAAAGCAATTTCCCATGTTATTCTCCCTGCAGAGCCATCTCCAATCACCAAATGTAAGATCCAATTATTTGAAATAAGTATAGTGTGATGAACTGGTCAGATCTCAACTGCCTTCATCTTCATCTTCAAGCAGAAACTGGCCGCTTTCACAGAACTCACAGGGGTGGGGCGGGGTAGGGAGGGATCCCAAATGTTGCACTGTAACTCCAGCCAGGAAAGAATCAACTCAGTTTAAAGCCTGTGGACAGTTCTTTAATCTAAACAATGTGATCAGTTCATCTGGGAAATTCAGACAACTATCCAGTGCAGAGTAGTGGTTCTCAACCTCAAGTCTGTGTCAGAATCACTTGGGAGGTTTGTGCAAACACAGAACTTGTGATTCAGTCGAGATGTTGTGGGAAAGAGAATTTGCATTTCTAACAAGTTTTCAGGTGATGCAGATGCTTGTAGAAGAGGAACTGTGCATTGGAAACCATAACTGTAGAAAATTCTTATATTCTCCCTCCAAATATTGTATCTTTAAATTCAACAGATTCTTCTGCAGTAGCTTCAGTAAACACAGCAACAGCAGACACTTTTTTCTCTAGGATTTTCCTCCCTTTTGATTTACTGCCGGCCTGAAAGGCAATGCTATACAACTGATCCTTAATAAAGATTTTTCTGTATTTTTCTTGCCTGCTAAAGTCACCTTCCCTTCTAAGCCATCACTCTGTATAGTAAAAGTAAATTCACCACTTTCAGTCAACAACAAAGGTAATTTTCAGCCAGGCAGTAAATATGACAGACATGGTCCCCGCACTAATGTGTCTGCTCTAGTTTATAAACGATTTGCATTATTTTGTATGCTCTCGTTTATAAATGAGCGTAAGTAAAATGGCACAGGCTGGCAGGGGAGAGCAGTTAGAAGGATCTAATCATACTGGTTATATGTCAAAAAATGCTGCATGTTACAGTTAGTTGGCAAAGATAGCATTTGGCAATATGTTGAAAGCGTTGTCTTCTGTATAGAACTAAGATAACAAAAATAAAAGACCTTCAAGTTATTTTAATATAACAACTTGAAGGGAAAAGTTATCAAATGCACAAGATCTTTAATAAAAAAAAATCAACCGATGCAGAAGGTTATTACCTTCTCAGAGCTTCCTTTTAGCCTCACATGTAAGTCACTGCATATACTCTGTACTATAACTAAATGTATATAACACAGTATAACTGGAAGGCAGTTACTTAAGATCAACAAAGAAAATAATGCACAAAAGGCATTTTAGATCAAGAACATAATAATGTTTTAAGTGGACCCGATAAAAAATATAAAAATACAATTTGGTGTTCAGAAAATAATGTACTAATACCAGCCTGTTTTGAGATAACTCTAATTATGGATAACTTACATGGGGCTGCTGGTATTTACCATGCAATGCATCTGGCGTGACTGCATGACAGTGTGATAATCATCCTCACTCATTCCAGACCCCTTTTTCTCCTCCTATTCCTTTGCTTCTAGAAATTGTTACTCTTGTTAAAGCATAAGACTAAAAAAATCATGTAATTATGCCCAAGGGTATTGAAAAATGCATCTTCCTTTTAAGAGCAGCCAACAGAGTTGCTTTATCTACAGAAAAAAATGTCTATATGTGCAATTCTAAAGCCTATTTCTATTCTTAGCTGTCTCTTCAGGAACGATACAGTATTCCACCTGGCACACACCTAGTCATCACCTGTATGCAGGTTCCCTGCTCCTTGGACAGAAGGTTTATCAGTTTGTATTTTGGTAGATAAGGAACGGCTCCCCACTCTCCTAGGCCTGTTAACATCCTGGATGACTCCTTGTTGGTTTTCCATCAGCAAAAGCCAATTAAGCTTTGCCCAACCTTCAGCTCTATTCCATAAAATATCCTGATGGATTATCTGTCTTTAAAATAATCAAAACCTAATTGTTTTGGGGTAATTTTGTTCTAACTAAATATTTTCAAGCTACCAGAGCAGTCTGAACTTCAGACACTCTTCCATGTTCAAAAATATAAAATTTCCTTGAAAAAATGCCATGTGGCGTTATGCCATAAGCTTGGCTGTCTTTAATAAAGTGAACAGTAACTCCGAAGCCAATGTAATGACTCCTCATTGTCTTCCGGAGTCTGGATGTGACTTGATAATCTCCTTTCATTGAATTATGCCACTTTTTAAGCCCAAATGAAAGCTTGTCCCAGTAAGTGTCTGTTTTCTTTCCTTGATGATTGTGTTGGGAGGTGATCACACATAAACTCAGAAAGGAGGCAATACACAGAGCACTTCTTGAAAAACACGAAGAAGGGTAAAGGCGATGGAAGCAACTGACTTTTGTCTAATAAATATCTCATATAAACATATGTGTGTGTGCACATGCAGGAGAGCACACACACGTGCGCACACATACACACAGACACTTCCCTGTTTCTTGGCATTATGACCTGTGACAGCAAGGGACATTCTGAGCTCTACTCCTTGCTGGGTCCCCGAAGACACCTGTATAAAGATAATGGTGGCCCAGATGCTCCAGGAGGCATTGAGCACTTAGTCTGGTGAGGCCAACCTCCTTAGGTCTCTATAAATGCTCCCACTCCAGTCACCAGGACTCTGGCACTGAGGGGTAAGGCTAAGTCATAGAGATACTTAATCTCTAGTCACATTGTCTCTGACAATGTCTGGACACTTGTCTCTGATCCAATAATCCTTTCTCTTTTTGCATCCAGATAATCTTATCTGAACTTTATCACATTTTTCAATGGGCATAAACATCACTTAGCTTTGGACACTCTCTCTCAAAACAGTATGTATAAAAGGAGAAATGCACCACGTAGCTGGTCACCTGTAGAACCTGAGGGACTCAACTAATTGTCATATGTGTTTTTCTTTGTACTTTGTATTCAACGGTCAGGGTGCCACATGGATATAAGTATGTCTAACATATAATTATTTTTTATTTGCTGACCATATATGTCACTTTGTATCTAGGATATATTTCATAATAACTTACTTATTTTTTTATTTTTGGAAAGTGAGTTCCAGAGACCCAAACAAAACAAAGCCAAAGAGGGCGGAATAGCATTTATAGTTCTTCCATCTCAGCATAATATTGTAATATCACATAATATACAGCAATGCTATATTGTACAATGACATATTGATATTTACAGCATTATAGTATGATAAAGCAATCACTCATTTGTCCAGAGTAATGAGAAATAGGTATTTATGTCTTTCTCTAAATGCTGGAGATCCATAGGACATGGTCTAAACTTCTTCATTTCTCTCTTTTTTTTTCTCTCTGCATTCTTTTCTTAGATCAACTTAGCCATCTCTATGATTTTAAATATCACCTATATGGTATCACCTAAATGTATATCAACAATCCATAGCTTCTTGATGAATTCCAAATTCATATTTCCAATTCTGTTTTCTATAGCACTATTTCTGAGTCATAGAGTCAACTTAAACTTAATTCCCAAATGAATTCTCATTCCATCCTCTTCCCTACTGCTCAGACTTCATCCACACCTGTCTTTTTAGTCATTGGCACTGGGATCTCTCCTTTGCTTGAGCCAGTTAATAGAGAGTCAAGTTTCATTCACTTTCACATTCCATAGATACCAGACTTTCCTGAATCACCACCTCCACCATTTTTGTCCATCTTTTCTCTCACCAATATTTTAAAAATCCCAACTGGTGTTTCACTATTCCCCCTCTAGTCCATTTTCCAACAGGGCAGATAGAATAATCTAGAATTTTAAGCATCATTACTTAAGTCCTTTAAGGGCTCCCATTGAACTTAGCCCCTCCATGAAGAACACAGGGCTCAGCTACGGCCTCCTTCAGCCTCACTCTCCTCTGATGCTCACTCTACAGGCTGCTGTCTCGGCCTCAGAAGCAACTCAGCTGCTGTTCTTCTCAGGATCAGCCCTCTCAGTCTTCAGGTAACATGAAAATACACCTCAGACTTGCTGTCCTGCCATCCTCTCTGCAGTACTTCTCTCCTGGTATTCACAACCTTCTCACTCATTTCATTTACCTGAGATATCACCTTACATTGTGTTTACTTGTTCCAAATCTGTCCCTGTTCACCTGGCCTTAAGCTCTTGGAGGCTAGGGGCTACTTCTATTAGGCTCGTGCATACCACATGTTACCAGCAAAATGTTCAGCTTGTAGTAGGTGTTTACTAAAAATGTTACACATGAATAAATATGATAATGCTGATAATCATAATAATATCACTATATTAGTTCTTCTTAAGATATAGACACTGTTCTAAGTGTTCTGTGTGTATTAACTCATTTTAAAAGATAAGTACTGTTACTTTCCTTTTCTGTACAACAGAGGTTAAGTAACTGGCCAAGTCATAAGTAGTAGAGCAGAGATTCCAAATCTTTGCCTCTGGCCCCACCACCCAAACACTTAATCATTCTGCCAGGCTACTTGCTGAAATGTAAGGTTGAACAAAGATCAAGGAATCCAAGGACAAAATACAGGGTTGGGAAAAAGTAGGTTTACAGTTGTTCATATGGAAAATAATACAATAATTAATAAATAACATAAGAATGAATTGTTTCGTATACTCACAACTCTAAACCTACTTTTGCCTGCCCAACCAGTGTAGTCAATAAAAATAAAAAAAAAAACACAAGGACTCACAAAGGCCAAGGAATTTGAAGATAACAAACATATAATACAAAAGTTTTGATTTGGAAGGTGTATGTGGACTATGAAACATCTCAGCACATCATGTTGATTAGCTAGGATATGATTCCAATCTCACTTCACCCTGTGGAATAGCCTATATTTAAAAAAAATATTTTGTATGAGATCATTCAGATTGATTTTCACTTTTACAGAGGTTTCCAAGATAATGTAAGCTATTTGACCACATGAGGCTAGATTTTGAGAAAATAGGGGTATAATAATACTAGGTAGTTTTCACACTCATAAGCACTGGGACAGTAGACCTACTCCTTGAAAGGCAATCGAGAGATATGACATGGTTTGCACTATTCTCAAATGAATGTCTCATCCTAAGTTTGGTTATGATGTTCTCGAAAGTCACCATTCAACCCCAAAGCAGTTCATAGACACACGCATCTACTGTCTCATTCAGCTACTAAAAGTTATTTCCAACCACAATGACCCATGCTTGAGGCATGGTAGCTGCAAAATAATGGGGGGGAGGGTTGGGAGAAAGAAAGGAGGAAGGTGTTTGGCCTCTGGGTAATTCAGAGAAACCATATCTGGCAACAGCAAGTTGTGAAAGTAACATTTATCAGCATCAAACCCAGACTTCAGGGACAATCTGAGATAGAGACCATTATTTGGGCTCTCAGATCTTCAAAAGTTGAAGGGTGGTAGATTGTTTGAAAAGATAAAGACTGGGCTCAGCCTGTTTTCATTTCTCCCTAGTTGCTTTCCAAAATCTCATCTCATTCCCTCTCCCTCTTTTAAGTGTGATTTCTGTCTTCTTTCCTAAATAGACACAGCTCCCTGAATTTAGCACCATTTTGGCTTCTTGAAAGGTGTTTATATTTAATCCTCAGGAGTAAATAAACGTCTTCAATCTCTCTAAATAAGACAAAATATAAAACCAGGTAGCTGGTTTGTTATCTACTGGGAGCCATGGGTCGCATTTGGCAGGTATAATGGGAAGGGGCTCTGAAAAAATAAGCAATTTTATTTTCCATGTATTTTTTAAAACTGATAATAGCATATACAATAACATCTAAATCACAACTATGCAGGCATGATCAACTAGTAGTTAAATAACAAAATTCTTTAGGGTTACATTTGTTTGTTTTTTAAATATATATATTTTTTATTGATTTCAGAGAGGAAGGGAGAGGGAGAGATAGAAACATCAATGAGAGAGAATCATTGATCAGCTGCCTTCTGCATACCCCCTACTGGGGATTGAGCCCGAGTGCGGGCATGTGTCCTTGTCTGGATTCAAACCTGGGACCCTACAGTCCTCAGGCTGATGCTCTATCCACTGAGCCAAACCAGCTAGGGTTAGGGTTACATTTGAATAGGAGTTTGACCTCATAGCCCATGAACTTTTAAGCTTCTCTGCCAGTTTCTCTGACTGTTTAAGAGATAGACCGTACATATACTCCATGAGATGGGTTGGTCTGTCTCTTTAATAGTTCATATTCATGAAATTTTAAAATGTAAAGCCCTTTTACTATTCATAGACTTAATAGATAGTTATCGATTGCCTGCTATTCTTCTGACTAAGTCCTACATCCAGGCAATAAAATCATAAGTAAAGGCAGACAAGCCTCCAGCCCTGATTAAAGAAAAGTCACAGAGAGGACAAGAGTTGCACAGTATGATGCTACAATGGGAGGGCCTGACCCATGTAAAATTGTCAAGGAACCCTTCTCTGAGGAACGGCATTTTAAAGACATGAACATCTCAAAGCTGAGGAGGAGAAACTTGGATTCAGGCAAAATCCCAACATGTGGCAGGAGAGAGCACATCAAGGTCAAATGTATTATTATGATCTACATACAGAGAGTAGAGGGCAAGGGTTGATCTGAGATGTATCTTGAGGAACAGGAAGGAAAAAGATCACACATGGCCTGGTAGGCCACGCTTAGGAGTCTTGTCTTTACCCTTAGAATGCAGAGAGACTTCTATGTCTTAAATCAGGGGGCCAGGTCATGAGTGTGGGAAGCCACCGCTTGCCAATACTGTCAGTGCACCAAGGAACGTGGAAGGCCAATGGACATTGGGCGTTAGGAGGGCTGCCGCTAAGCACCTCATCTGTTGAGATAGTGGTGGCTCAAGGCAATCCCCTAACCTGGTAATCCTTTTACTGTTTACCAAACTTTACCTTTGATATCCCTATATGCATTGCTAAAGGGCAAATGTGTATTCAAGTAAATAAATAGTGGACCAGGCCAGAAGTCAGTGTGCCTCTTCAAGAAAGAGGTCTCCAGACCTGACAAGTTTGGCTCAGTGGATAGAGCCTAGGCCTGCGGACTGAAGGGTCCCGGGTTCGATTCTAGTCAACGGCATGTACCTTGGTTGTGGGCATATCCCCAGTAGGGGGTATGCAGGAGGCAGCTGATTGATGTTTCTCTCTTATCAATGTTTCTAACTCTCTATCCCTCTCCCTTCCTCTCTGTAAAAAATTCAATAAAATATATTAAAACAAAAAAAGAGGTCTCCACCTGGCTCCCCGCCACTTAATAATTCATATTTCTTATCTAGTGTTTTCATTTGTGCATCGGTCTCTCCTTCATATCCTGAACCCTAGCAGTGCAGGTAGTAGCACATGAGGTCTGTGCCCTGGATAGCGCCCTCTGCAGGGCAGAGAAAAGAACACAGGGGCCTGAGTGGATGCAGGTAACTCTGTGAGGAGGCCATTGCAGAAGTCAGAGAGCAAACAAGGATTTGGACTTAAAGGTCCTGAAGAAGCCCGAAAAGCAGAATGATTTGGGGGGATATTTAGGAGGCACAATGAACCGGACTTGGGGAAAACTGGAAATCAGAATAGAGAGACAGTGTAGACAATGACTCCCACGTTATTCTACCCCTCATACCATTTAACATGTATTTTACCCTTATCTATATATAAAACTGTAATATGCAAATACAACGGTGGAACAACCGAACAACCAAACAACTGGTCGCTATGATGTGCACTGACCACCGGGGGGCGCACGCAGAGCATGGCAGGCATCAGCCACAGTCAGATGGTGGAGCAGGTAAGCGGGGGCACCACACCAAAGCAGGGCACCAGTTGCTGTCATTGGGGTGAGCCTCTGGTGGTTACTGAAAATTCTTTGCTCCCGCACGCCATGGTCCTGCCCAGCGCTCACACCAGCTGCCAGCATAGGAGCCGCAACTCGCACCCACTGCCAGTGCCCCCCGATTGCCCCTCAGGGCTTCTCCACCTCCCCCTGTTCCTGAGGGGTGACTGGGCCAGCAGCCACAGCTTTCAACCACTGACAGCACTGGCACCACTCGCACTCACTGCTGGCACTAGCCCCAATAGCTCCGCACCATCAGCAGGTGTGAGCAGGGCAGGCACCATCAGCGCATGGGAGCGGTGGTGGAGGGAGCAGGACTGCTGGCAGACAGGGGACTGGGGTCCATGGCAGGAGGGGCCAGGCAGAGGCACAGAGGATGGGCCAAGACCCGCCCCTGTGCCCACCACAGCCTCATGGCCCACAGTTCCTTTCAAGGTGCACAAATTCATGCACTGAGCCCCTAGTAATAGATAAAAGTGGTTAAGGGAATAGTATGATGATACAGCACTATACTATCAGACTTTTATGCTAAATATAAATGTTTATATTTGCATATTGTAATGAAGTACTTCCTTAGGTTTAAATTTATTTCCCCTTACTAAAAAAGAGTTTTGAATTAATGACATTCACTGAACTAAATTAGCAGCACAAAATATAATGAGCTCACTTACAATAATTTTATGAGGAGTTAAAAGCACTGAAGTTTTACTACATATAGAGAAATAATATTAGTTTCTGAACCATGATTTTACTTTAATTACTTACCAAGAAAAAGAAACACTGAAATCAAATATCAACATCCAAGGAACTGGCAGAAGAATTCTCATTAGTGTAACTGTAACTTTCAGAAATAAAGATACCAAAGGATAGGCAGATAATTTGTTTTAAGAGTAACATCTGAGCGAGTAACATAGAATAACAAATGCATCGTATTCTTTTCAGTTAAGAATAAACTATAACTGAAATGATTAATGCAAAAGGTACAAGGGAACATTCTATTTCAAGCACTGAGTCAACCATTGGTATGCTTTTCTGAAGTTTTAGTTTGTAAAATATATATAAGAACTAAAATACAGCTCTGGGCTTCAGAGTCTAGCAAAGTTCAAATTACTGCCCAATGTAGTAGGTGTAGAATAAATTCTAATTTAAAAAATGCAAACTACAATCTCTGTATGGAACAAACCCTTTAGTTTCCTATCTGCCTATCATATTTTTTATTTATTTCAAAAACTAAATCCATTATTCAGTTATCCCAGGAAGACAACATGTCTTGCTTTCTTCTTCAATATTTGCTGTGCAGTATAGATGGTGGGTTTGAACTGTGTGGGCCCACGTATATGTAGATTTCTTTTTTCATCTTGTAAACAGGCAAGGTAAATTTACAGTATTGACAAATACAGCACAGTATGTAAATATGTAAATGTGTTTTCTCCCTCTTATGATTTTCTTAATATGGTTTTCTCCAGCTTACTTTTTTTGTAGTAATATAGCAAATAATATAGATAGCATACAAAATGTGTTAATCAACTGTTATTGCTAAGGCACCCAGTCAATAGTAGGCAGGAGCCAAAGATTATACATGGGTTTTTGAATGGACGGAGGTGATCATCCCAGACCCTGTGTTGTTCAAGGATCAACAGAACTTGTTCTTATTCTTTAATTTTTATATATCTCAAGTTCAACTATGTGTATGCACTCAAGATAATTGTGTATTTTCCTCATTTGTTAGAGTGTTGGACACCTAAACACACTTAACTCAAGCATAACGGGATATGACAGAAAGAATGAATGACCTGCAATTTACAGGGGAGATAACAGTTCACACCAAGTTGTATTTGCCTGTTTTGTTTTTCTTCTTAATCGTGACAAGTTATAACATCCTTAACAATGTTTAATTATCAGTTTTTGTGCCATTGCTGTGAGGTTTATTTTGCTTATGTTAGACTAATATTATTAAAACTCCATGAAAAGATAAACATATTAATTGAAAGGCAACCAACCATCTTAGGAAATACATAAAAGATACTATCCTTAACAATTTCTATAGAATTTTCATTTGGGAAAAAAACCTTTCTCATATAATATTTCAGTTAGCAATGGGAAAATAAAGATGAATAAATATTGAACAAGAGAGTAGAGATTCTATGTTCAAATTTTAACTCTGTAGCTAAGTATCAATATTTTCTAGCATAAGTCATTTCATTTTGAAGAGCCAGAGATTTTACTGAAATTGAAAGAACTGTGAACAGACTTTTCAAACAATAAATACAGTAAAATTCAACCGTCCCTTTTTTCTCCCTTCTTCCCTTTATAATACAATTATATAAACAATGCCTATAATTTTTGAGAGTAAACATACATATACACAAAGTTAGAAGTAAACATATCACTTTGACTCCAGGGAGGCTAGAACTAAAAGATTCCTTATTTTTTCAACTATTATGAGTAACTTGAAAGATAAGGACTTTGGCCAAGTGGGAAATCTGCAGCCTCCATCTGTCACGTATGGGTTTAGTGCTTGCTCTTGTCATAGTGTTTCCTGGAAATTGAACTTCCACTTTGAAAAAAATAAACCTTGCTCTGAGTGCTACAAGCAAACTGGGATAAAAAGTCCAGATGTGCTGAGAGAAAGAAAAACAAACACAATGATATCTGAAGCTTGGAATAGAAGGTGCACTAACATGGGCACTACATGTAGCAGAAGGAATAGAATCAAACAGTCATGGACTGACACTACAAGCCTTCACTGTTGTGAACAATAAGTGACCTTTGCGAAATCGTGCGGCATTTTAACCATTTCCAACCAACTTCCATTTTAACTTTGAAATGTTTCCTTTCACTTTAATTTATCTCAAAACATTAAAAGGATCTCTTATTATTTTCTGATGTTCTTAACCCACATGTAGATACTCAAGTCCTTAAGAGACTCACAGCATAGAGTGAACTCCAGGTATTAATTCATTGGTTTTTCAAGTGCCTATCATTCCTGACAACTGACTACATACACTAAGGATGTACAACAATGCAATTTGATGGTTTTAAATTGGAGAGAGAGAGAGAGAGAGAGAGAGAGAGAGAGAGAGAGAGAGAGAGAGAGAGAGAGAGAGAGAGAGAAGCATCCATGTGAGAGAGAGACATCTATTGGTCGTCTCCCATACCTGCTCTGATGGGAATTGAGCAGGTGACCTTCAGGTGCACTGGAGGACACTCAACCAACTGAGTCACACCAACCAGAGTGCAAGGTGTGCGTTTTGTTTTTTGTTGTGTGTGTGTGTGTGTGTGTTTTAATTATAGAGGTTTATATAAGACAGAGAAGGAAAAAAGTAAATAAATAATTGCAAGACAGTGTAATATATGTGGGCATAGCAACAGTACACAGGGGAAGCCCTAGAACCCAAAGGACAAAGTTCTGTGCAGTTCTGAAGATGGAGACAAACAGCAGGTAAGACCAAAACAATACTCCATTTTTCTGCAATCAGTGCTTTTTTATAGTTTGCTTGAAATGTAATGATATCTATCTATCTATCTATCTATCTATCTATCTATCTATCTATCTATCTCTGTCACTGCATTTCAAATCCTCACATATATGACACAACATTTGCAACAAAACTGTTAACAAAACCTAAAAAAGCAACAGACAAAAAAACCCTCTATATAACTTGCCTAAAAGAGAACTTGGGCAATAAAGGTACTAAAATTTCAAGATTCTCTGATTCAAGGATCCTTGGTCCTGCTGGAAATCAATTCATAAACAGTATTTTAGAAAGAATTCAAACATCTATTGAAGAAAAACACCAAATACTGCGATTTTGATATTCAGACTCTATCCTTAGTAATACTAAATTATGAAAAATGGAAAGAAAAATGTTTAAATAGTAAACTTTAAAAAAATATTTTTATTGATGTTGAGAGAGAGGGGAAGGGAGAGGGATAAAGAGATAAAAACATCAATGAGAGAGAAACATTGATTGGCTGCCTCCTGCACACTCCCAACTGGGGATGGAGCCTGCACCCTGGGCATGTGCCCTGACCAGGAATCAAACCCGTGACTTCTTGGTTCATGGCTTAGCACTCAACCACTGAGCCATAGGGTCAGGCAAAAGTGAACTTTTTAATGGAATCTGTTGTCATCTGTTTTGGTTCTATAATTGTTAAGCATTATTTTAAGTTAAAGAGCACTCAGAAGCAGTTAAAAAAAAAACTGCATATATAACCTTAGGGCTAATGAAGCTTTCTGAAAAAAGGCAATTAAAAATTGAAGCCGGATATGTACAAGGGTAAATGTAATTTTATCAGAGCACCACAGAATTCTTCATCACACATCGAAAGTTCCATTCTGGGAGCTGGGGTAATTTGCACTGATGGCATCATATGATTTTGAGGCAATGGCCCTCCCGCTGTGTGGATGTTTTATCTCCCTTCTTTAACACTCTATAATAATCCCGTGTCAGCATCATTTTGTCATTCGCATTCTGCCCTTATTCAAGTAACAGCTTGCCTTCTGTCCTTTTCAGATCCTCAGATCTCAATAAAAGCAAATGCATGTTGAAGGCAAAGCTGGTGTCTTGCTCATTTTGGTTTTACTTTTGTTGATCACAAAAGGTGACTGTGATTTGGGGAATTTGGGTGCTGAAATATGAAAAGGGGTCACCAGCTGCAAGAGGAAAACCCATAATAGTCAGAGCAAAGGAGAAGGAAGCACAGACAGGTCAGTGTGGTTGGAGTACTGGAGAGGCAGGGAGGGCAGGCGGCGCACCTTGAGAAACTAGGCTGGAAGTGGAGACAAGAGCCTGAGCACTACTTTCCCATCCTAGTTATTAATAATAGGAAAAGAGCAAAGGGAAGGCAAGACATTCTAAGTATGGCCATTTGGGCTGCTTCACCAGGAAGCTGTAGTTTTACTCTCCCCAAGGAACCACCAGCCCATTCCCTGGAGATCACAGAGGGAAGGGGCCCAACAAAGGAGAGATGGGCACAAGCTCAGTGTGTCAGGGTAACAGAGGGAAGGTACTTGCCTGGGAACAGAGATCATTGGCCAAAGTGGGCAGAGCCACTGCAAGACCATGAAAGTTTGTGAACACATAATCCCCTAGACCCATAGTCAGCAAACCTCGGCTTGCGAGCCACATGCAGTTCTTTGGCCCCTTGAGTGTGGCTCTTCCACAAAATACCACGTGCGCTCTCGCACGTACAGTGCGATTGAAACTTCGTGGCCCATGCGCAGAAGTCAGTATTTTGTGGAAGAGCCAGTATGTTGTGGAAGGGCAGAGGGAAATGAGACCTTAAAAACCAAGGAATTTGATTCTACAGAAATAAAGCTTTTACAATATCTTATCCTCCCATGGGAGCCTCAGGAAATTTTTATTCCAGTGGCATCCCAAGAACCCCACTTCCACCAACAACACCATTACAAATAATTCCAAAAATAGTTAGGCATCAATCTAATGAAATAGGTACAAGATCTGTGTCTTGTTTTAAAAATATATACAAGATCTGTACCAGCTTTCTGTTGAAAACAAGTGAGAAATTTTTAAAAGATCTAAACAAGTTGTGAGATATGTTGCATTTATAAACTGGAAGTGTCAAGTATGTTAAGATATTAGTGCTCCAATAAATACATAGTTTCAACACAATACCAATCAGAATTCCAGCTAACTTTTGTTTTAAATAAAGATGCCAGTTAAAAAATTATATAGAAAGCAAAGGAAATCAAATATCCAAAATTTTGGGAAAAAACCAAGTTGTAAAAATCATAATACCTGATTTCAGAATTTAACATAAAGATGAGACTAATCAATATACTGTGGTATTGATAAAAGTATAGATGAATGGAAGAGAACAGATTCTATAATAGACCCTCACATATATCATTGATTGATTTTATTTTCAAAAGAGCAAAAGCAATTCAATGGTGAAAGGGTAATCCATTTTTAAGAAATGATGCTGGCACAAATAAATATGCATACATAAAAAAATAGTAACGTCGATCCCTAATATGCTCATATGTAAACATTAGTTCAAAATGAATTAAAGTCCCAAATGTGAAACCTAAAACTATAACACTTCATAAAAAAATAGGATAAAACGAATGTAACAATTGGGTTAGGCAAATATTTCTTAATACAAAACCAAAATCATAATCCATAAAAAAATTAAAGTCAATAAACTGTGCTTCATAAAAATAAAAATGTCTTCCCTTTGAAAGACGCTGTAATGGGAAATGAGCCAGGAATAGGTGACACCATCCAGTTGTGGAGGCTTTGGGATCCACCACAGCTTTCAAGCCACAGACATGTTTTCCCCAAGCAGCTCCACCAATGAGTGGGGGTTGACCATTTCTGTTTAATGAATAACTCCTTTAAAGGGCAATGTTAGCACTGGAATTCCCCATGGGCCAGCCCAAGGAATTTTTGTAGCTATACCACAGTCTGAGGCTCTTCCTACCCAATCCTCCTTCCTTTCACCCTTCCTACTCCTATTCCCTGTACCCTTTATCTCTCATACAGGCAACCCCTAGTATTTTTGCATTTCTAATGCCAGAGGGCACAAAGTGGCACAGTAAGTAGTACCCCAGTCACACAGGACACTGTAAGCCACTGCAAGGGTTTGGAGACTTATCCCCTTAAAAAGAGTTTTCTGAAATACTTTAAAGTGCACTCATCATGTCCTAGGATGAGAATCAAAAATAAGTAAATACAATAAAATAAATAAAGGAAGGAAGGAAGATGACAGTAGCAATCAGCTACTTGAAAAATCTAAAAAGTGATGCTACTTTGCACATTTGGGTTAGCCACTTATACTCTCTTGATAGCAAAGTAAAACATTTCATCAATTAAAAAAAAAATCCAGTTACCATACTAGAAAAGTACAATTTCCTTCTAACATTCTTAGTTTTCCTTTCCCAGACCAATATCTTGGTACTGACAATTCATAGAATAAAAAGCATTGTGCTTTTTGAAGCCAAGAGGAGCAGCGGTAACTTCAATACAAAATTTTAAGTACATCAGTATTTTCCTTCTTTAAATATGTAATGTAATTGCTGTTCATCAATGTAAGCAATTTAATTCATTTTTTAAAAACTTTAACAGCATTCAAGGAACTACTATATTGTTTGAACACTGAATGAAATAAATTCAGCAAGTCTGGGAGAATTAACATTGTGTTAAGCCAAGTGAAATAGACCATGTTTTCAGTTAGTAGGAACAATTTAAATAATTTCTAATCAGAAAAAAATGGTTAAGATTAAGATGAGAACATTGTTTTTAATATGCAAAAAAATGCACATTATAACAAAAAGCTATTTTAGCAACAATCCAAAGAAACTAAAAGTTTGATTTTAAATTTCTGTAAATATCACTTTTTTTAAGAAATTATAAAAGAAAGTTTATTTAGGAAGGCGCAGAGACAGAAAAGGCGAGCCAGCTGGGCTGCGTGGGCCCAGGAAAGGAGTTAAGGGGGGCAAAAGAAGTGCCTTAGGAAAAATAAAGGCAGAGAAAAGGCACCTGGTAGTAGGAGAGGGGCAAGGTGCAGGGGTATTCCAGAGAGAGCATGCCCTAAGGAAAGGGGTTGAGGAAAGGCATGGGCGTGCTACAGAGAAAGAGAGAATAGGTCAACATCACTTTTGAAGATTATAAAATTAAAAGCCAGAGAATAGAGAAAGAGGGGCTTAGTGAGTTATCTTTTTAGACAGAGAAGGGTTGGCAAGAACATTGAAGGATAAAAACCATTTATCTGGAGAAAAGAGGGAAATGAGGAAATACAGGGGAAAGAATTCCAAGTCTAGCAGAATAAGTAAACAAACCAATAAATACTTGTATAAAAATATGTTCTTCGGTGATCAAAGTGAGAGCTATTTTTATTAGAATGATGGTAATGGAAGACAGCCCAGAGAGTTGAGGAGTGAAGGTGCTTGTTGGAGAGGGCAAATATAGGTACTCTCAGAGCCATCTGGTAGTGAAGAGGAGCAGAGGGAGTTGGAGGGGACTAGGTAGGAGTCAGGAATAGAGTTTTGTTTTAGGATAATGAATGATAGATCATATCAGTTGCTAGAAGCAAGAACCCATGTGAGAAGGATACTTGGCAGTCAGCTTGATTCTGATCTTATCGATTATGTGATACATACGTGAGATAATCCATGAAAACTCGGGCTCAGCTATACAGAAATGCTGTAACCTTCAAGCAACAGGAAGAGGTGGGATTTGACAGGAGTCACCACCATGAGACCCTTAGTTGTCCAGCTATATGCTCAGCCAGGGAGGAGGCAAGCAATAGAGGTCGGGGCATCACAAGGGTCCTGAGACACAGAGGACTTGGGAGGAGGAAGTGTGCACACGATGCCCTCTGTTTTCTCAGGGTAGCAGGAAGTCAGGATCACCTCTGAGGTGCCCAGTGAGGCAACAGGAACAGGGCAGTGCAGGGGCGAGAGGGGTTCCAGTCAACTTCCTCTCCCATTCTTTTCAGTAACTACTCCAAGCTATCACCTCCCTCCTCATCTCTTCACTTTTAATAGATAACCTTATCCTCTATTTTATGAATAACCACATAGCAATCCCTCCTTCCCTTACTTAGAGGCTTGCACAAGGCCTTTAAAATTTGCACTGCTCGCACACCCTCTAGAACATCCTCTACATTGCCCCAAAGTTATCTATCTCACATGCAGATCTGCTCCTTTCACTCCCTCATTTAAAAGATGTTCAGTGACTTTAAGTTGACACTATTTAAAAAATTAACCTCCAGTGGGCACATGGCTCTACTAATTGGCTTTGTCCATACTCAATGCCCATAGAAATAATCAGAGGGCCCTGGCCTGTGAATCTCAGTGGTTAGAGCCTCTTCGCCCCACATAAGGAAGAGTCCTGAGTTAGATTCCGGTCAAGGGCACATGGGTTGCAGGTTTGATCCCCTTCCCTGGTCAGGGTGCATGCAGGAGGCAACCAACTGATGTGCCTCTCTCACATCAATGTCTCTCTCTCTCTCACATCAATGTCTCTCTCTCTCTCTCTCTCTCTCTCTCTCTCTCTCTCTCTCTCTCTCTCTCTCTCTCTTTCTTCTCTCTACCTTCTCCCTCTCCCTCCCTATTTTCACTCTCTCTAAAAATCAGTGGAAGAAATACCCTTGGTTGAGGATTTTTAAAAAAATGAAGAATCAGAGGTATCTACTTCAACATGTCATCTTCATCTATGTGTGTACTACTGAGCAATGTATGGCTAAGCTTTTTAAGAGAGGCAAAAAAAAAAAAAACATATATTGACACCACATGGAAAACTGATAAGGAAAAAATATGCTCAAATGATCATTGTAAATCTACAGTTCTCTGAAACTAATGGGCTATTCCTTTTTTTCTAACCACCTGATTGCCTCTGAATACCCTTTATTGTTAGAAAAATTCAACACTCTGCAAAACAGAAGTCTTAGCCAAAATTAGTCCTCGGACAAAGGCATCCTCTCAAGTGTTATTATCACTCCAGGATACTACTTGGTAGGGGAGGTGATCTCATTCTTGGGCTTATCCAACAATCCCCCCACAAAAACCCTTCATAACTACAATTTATCCTCCCAGCTTCTTCTAAGCATACCATCAAATGCACTTTGTGTTCAATTATTAGTGGGGTCCCGCTGATAGCACTCCCCTCCCTCCCCAATCTCTCAGCTCCTTCTTACTTACCCTTCCAGACTTTTCACTGGGGTCATCTCCCCTGAAATGGTTTCCCTGACACTCCTGCTGCTTAGAACTGGAAATTTTAAGGTAGTCTTGGTATTTTATTAAATCGGCTTTAAAAATGATACTATCTGCAGCATTTAAAATGTGCTCCAAACTGCATTTTTAATTTTTTTTAGCATCTTTAAAGAAGATATTTCTTAAGCTCTAATCCCACCTTATATTATTATTTAAATATATAGAAAAATAGTTTGTTATCATCCTTAGGATAATCTACGGTCATGTTCCATGATGTAGATTAAAGTTAAACCATAAATGACATTGATTTGGGCCCATTGCAGTTCTTAACCTCAAGATTTGCTTCAACCTTGAATAAAAGAAAAAGTTGGTCACTGCTGCAGTGACAATTCAAATACTCCTAATTAAAACTGCATTTTTTATTTTATTATTTTCTATTGCTTTATTTTCATATTGTTCAAATACAGAACCAGGGTGCAAGTATAAGAAAGTGTTATAGTACTACTGTGATTCTGCTCAGAACAGAACAAAATCAGCTAGTGTGTTTTGTTTTGTTTTTCATCCGATAGATTTTTTTTTTCTAGGAGTGCAATTCATGTTAAAAAATAAACATACTTTTTAGAATTTTTAAAAAATGAGCAATTTATGAATACATACAGTTTCTGTGAGACCTAAATAATTACTCTAAGATAAAAAGAAGAAATATACTGAAAAAATATCATGTAACAGAAAAGTATTTCCATATTTGGAAACAATTATTAAGATTTCAATTTTTAACTTCCTTTGGGGAAGAAATAATCATTCCTGATAAGTTTTAAACACATTTTCTGAGCTGTAATGGATTTAAAATTTGGTTTGGGAAACCAGTGACCCAACTACCAATATGATCAGAGGTCTTTTAGTCCAAACTTACTCTTTATTTTAGTATCAGTCAAATAATTATTATCTAATCATTTTCTCATCTTATAAAATATCCCTACCAGAATATTCCTTTGAATTAGCCTGTTAGAGTATTTTTCTCTGACATGCAAACTGTAATAAAACTTAGATACTTGCTCATAGCGAAATTGTTTGATGTTTTCTATCCTGGATCAATTGAAGTATAAGGGATTATGCCATGGTTTAAGGAATTTATCAACCACACCATTTTTTTAGAATGGCAAAAAAAAGAGTGTAAATGAAGAAGAACAAAAACTCAACTATGTGTGAAGGAGACAAGTTAAGTGAGTTTTAAATCTTTTAAAATCGCAAAAATTCCCATGGAAAAAATAGTGTAAGCAAATATCACTCTAATAACACTATTACCGATGAAACATACATTTTATCATCACATTATCTGTAATATTAAATCTATAAGAAAATTACTTTTGTATAGCTTTCAACTTTTCAGAATGTCAAAGCCATTACCCCATTTCATCTCATTTAGTTGGTGTTAAAACATAATTCTGCTTTACTTGTTCTTGCACATTAAGAACAGAAAGTGTAAAGGAAAGAGTAAAAGTAATTTTAAAAGCATTTTTCTGCTGCCAGAATTGTCAAGTCATAAATAGTAATAAACAAAAGGTATATAACAAAGACATTTTACCCAACAAGAGAGCCTCCAAGTCTCTTTCCTGCCATCCGGTGAGTCTCCTAATTTCACTCTCCTCCCTTCTACTCCTATAATGACAGTCTTTGTTATCATTTTTTTTCAGAGACCCACGTAGGGTAGTAAACATCTGTAACCCACCTGTATGACAGGAACAGTGAGGGCCAGCTGGAAGGAGCTCACTCACTCGGTAGCACTGGGCATTACTCAACCCAAGAATTGGTCACCAGGCTTCCAAGAAGAATTACAAAACGAGCGAAAGTAAAATTTGGCATAATGTACTAAACCGCTCAATGGTCTGACAATATTACCCATTTAGCTATAGCACTCTCTTGTTGAAATGATTAAATCCTAATGCTCTACTCGTGAGTTGAGGAAGAAATAATGTATGTGTGTAACTGGTGTTACAACTTATGTTTACGACTTTATCTCTGTGTACCTGGATGATAGTTGCTTTAAGAAATCTGTGACACTTTCCCCAGTTAGCATAATCTCTGCTGCTGAATGTGACTGTTCAGAACAAAACTCATTCCAATACTTATTACAAAGACTCAATCTAATTAGTAGTCAGTGGTAAGAATAATAAAAGCTAACATTTGTTGAGTATCTTTTAGGTGCCAGTCACAATTCTAGCCCTTCACATGGAGTATCTCATTATCATCTATTAATAGACATAATACATCTTAGAGATAGAAATTTAAGTCTCTAGCCTTCAATGATTCAGAATTAATTTTCCTTTCCCTTTTCCTTTGTGTGTGTGGGGGGGGGGGGAAGGGGAAGGTTTCTCCCTGATAACATGTTTCCATGCTTTAGCCCTCACTGCTGCATTTCATGTTCTTCTCTCTCTGTTCTTCTACGTTCATGACTATCTCTCTGCCTTAGACCAAGTCAGTGCTCTGCTGTGGAAGGCACTGGCATACACCCGAACCACAGGGTGTGCCTGCCGTCCTCCTCTTGGAGCTTGTCAGCCCCTTACCCATCACACATTGCATGGCACTCTTGGATCTGGTGGGTTACACGTTCAGAGCGACAGGTTTGCCATGATCCCCCTGTTTGTTTCAGAGATTAAAGAAATGGTACTATGTATGAATGGGCATCACCTGCCCTACATGCCCACATCTTTGCTGGTGACACTAAGCTATTCAATTCCTCCTGGGATGTAGTACTAGTTCTTATTTATCCGACTCATCTCATCCTGGGTCAGAGATGCATAACTTTTTCTTTCCTCTCATAATGATTTTTTTCTTCCACAGATCAGACAATTAATCTGAGGGTTCCACCCACTGCTAAGTGTACCGGTCTTACTTTTGTGCTCAAAAATCAAAACCAAGGAAATTGTCATAGATGAGGTCTGCGACCCCCTGGGAGAACTGTGAGACAATCAAAGTGTATGTGATGCTTCTGACTGCCTAAGACTATCACTCCCCACCTAACATACCATGCAGTCATCTGTTTCAGATCATTTCACAATCTCATCCTGAGTATTGTTCTCTGGGGCTACTTTTGGTGCAAGTAACTTGGATTGAGTTCCTGCACAGAGCAGACCCTAAGAAAGGGCTTGTGTAGATAATATACATTTTTTAAAGTGTTCCCAAGAAGAACTGGGGCAAGTGAAAAATTAGGAAAAGGAAAACAGGGTAGCAGGGAAAGTCAACCTATTGGGTGTATTTTCAACTGATTCCCATGGGCACTTGGGACTTGATACTGCTGGGACCTTTGCTGAGACATGCAGATGCACCTCAGCATTGTCGGCCCAAAGCAGCCACTATCCACTGAGGCCAGCACCTCCATTAGCGGCAGCCTCAGTGCCCTGGAACTCAAGGTGCACACGTGACTCAGAATGACATGGTTCCCCACAATCAATGTGAACGTCTGTGCAGAAAGACCCTGAGGAAGACAGTAAGAGAAAGTGGATGCGGTGAGCCAGCTGCTGTTGGGTTCCATCTTGGGAAGCTGGCCACCACAATGACTGAAGAATATGAGGAGGGGCCAAGCGGCATCCAGTACATTCTCCCATACTGTTTAAAAATAATTTCCCCTTTCTGAGTTAAAATGTCGAGAAACCGTTCTGAAACTCTGTCCAGCTTCGCTAAAGAGCTTTTAATTAGCAAATAGACTGCCCTCTGTTACCTTTGCTTGGATGACAAAGCATTGGGTTCAAATGCCATCATGGCTTCCCTGATAGAGGGATCTAGAAGCCACAACTGAATATTTTTCATGGTTCAGGAACCAGTTCTTTTAAGTCCATCTCTATAACCGCTTTATGCCACTTCTAAATGAGCCTTTCTGACCAGAAGCAAACAATCAGTGGTCTGCATCACTTTGTAACCAACTAATAATTAGCTACCATCTGCCCGGCCTCCCAAAGAAGCATGCATCAGACTATACTTGGACTGCAGCAGGCGAGTTCTAGGGAAATGTGCAGGTTACTCAACACTCCCCCTTCTGCTGTGCCTACACTTCAGTGTACTCTGGGTGGACTCCTATCAACACACGTAAAACCGAAGGCCCTCCCTCCTTGTCACTGCCCCTTTGTGCAAGCGGAAGTGACCTGTCTTTAGCACCAGCTGATTGGTTCTCCTAAAACCCCCAAGACACCAGACAGTCTTCCAATGAGAGAAGCACTGTCAAGATGGTCTGAGCTGACTCTTTCTGGCATTTCCTTTACTTTTTAACTAGAGGCCTGGTGCATGGATTCGTGCACTGGTGTGGGGCATGGCCTGCAGGGATAGACCCTGGTCAGCTGAGCAGCACTCCCACTGTGGGAGCACACTGACCATCAGGGGGCAGCTCCTATGTTGACTGTCTGCTCCCTGGTGGTCAGTGCGCATCATAGTGACTGGTCAAGCAGTTGTTCTGTTTGTTTCGCTGTTTGGTCGCTGGGCTTTTATATATACAGATATGGGAGACATGCTGTGGAGATTCTGACAAGTAGAGGCAAACTAATTACAAATGAGAATCAAAGAGGGAGTGTCAGTGTTCACTTAGAGCGAGAATCAGAACTGAATCTGAGGTGAGAGTGCACATAACTGAATGCAGTGGACACTTGCCTGGAGGTGAGAAAGGAGGTGAGAGAATGAGGGTCACGGTTCAGGGCAGTCAATGGACAAGGCTTTGGTGGATTCAGTCCAAGCTCCACAGAAAATGGGCCATTTTATCCTTAATGTTGTGCATAAGTATGGCACAGGGACCAAAAGCAGACACAGTCTTCTTGCATAATACAAAGCTCAAGTTTCCCAGAAATTCTTAAAGTTTTCTAACTTTCCAAACTACTTTAAAATCTCTTGCTATAAAAATGAAATATTTTCTTTCTAAATTCAGATTCCAGTCTCCATACGAGTTCTCTCTTGCATTTTATTTGAAAGTAATGGGATTCGACAAAATCAGAAATGTCGGCAGAAGTCAAAGTGTAATCCACATGTGGACGTGATGTTCCATAGGAAACCATCCTGTGTAACATCTGAAAACCTGTATCAGTGGTTTGGCCTTTCAGAATGTGTGATTATTTCTCCTTTACTGCTCAGTTCCACATCCCTGAACCTTTCCCTTCTAAGAAAAACTGGCATTATTATATCATTGCACAGAGTAAGTTATTAACATGTCTACTGACCTCTATCTGTGTCTAAGATGTTGCTTTCTTTATAACAGATGGAAAAAAAATTACGTTTTTATAATGATCACTTCCATAACCCTGTGGGAAAAGAAATTAAATATAGTTTATAAAATGAAAAGGATATGCTAATGTGACATTAAGACTATGGATCTGAGGCTCTTCTCAGTTCAATGATGCTAAACAATTTTAAGGGAAAAACTTTAAAAGCTACAGTAATAGTTTTCTTGCTCTCTCCTTTTCTAAGCTTCATTATTAGTTCCAAAGACATATCAGCCTAATACCTCCAAATCCGCATGTTTAGTAAAATGGTGGGGACTTCAAATTCTGCAGCATTTCTATAGGTTGTACAGAATGAGATTATTCCAGAGTATCTTCCTCATGGCTTACTTCTCCATGCCTTTCTGGACAGGAAGGCAAGGCGAGCTTTTGGCATTTTTGAGGACAAACTCAGAACTGGTACCAAGAAGGTCCCTTTTTAAGTGTGAGGATTTGCAGAAAACCTTCATGTAAAAACTGATCCTATCTAATAAAAGAGAAACATGGTAATTAGCGTACGACCGCTACCCTTCCCATTGGCTAATCAGGGCAATATGCAAATTAACTGCCAGACAAGATGAAGGCCGGCAGCCAGGCAGCTTGAAACTAACATGAGGCTTGCTTGCTTAAGTGACAGAGGACTCCAAGTTCCCCGCCTGCCGCTGCAGGCCTCTGAGCTGCAACTCTAAGCAACTTTGTAACAAATATAGAAGCTAAACAAAACCCCAGAAACCTGCTTTAGTCCGCCGGGCTTCAGCCAGCAGGATCGCAACATTGTAAACAAAGGCCAGAAACCTACTTTCAGCAGCAGAGGCCTAAGAGCTGGAGCCAAGCCTCAAAGCTAAAGCTGGCCCAGAATAAAAAAAGAAAAAAAGAAAAAAAGGAGCGGTTGGGAGCTTCAGTCACCCCCAGCTTGAAAACAGCCCTCAGCGCCTCACCCAGACTGGCCAGGCACCCCAGTGGGGACCCCCACCCTGAAGGGTGTGTGACCAGCTGCAAACAGCCCTCAGCCCCTCACCCAGGCTGGCCAGGCACCCCAGTGGGGACCCCCACCCTGATCCAGGACACCCTTCAGGGCAAACCAGCCGGCGCCCAGCCGTCCACCAGGCCTCTACCCTATATAGTAAAAGGGTAATATGCCTCCCAGCACCGGGATCAGCAGACCCGCGAGGCCTCCCAGCACCGGAATCAGCGTGACAGGTGCAGCGCCCAAACCCCCTGATCTTCCTGCGGCTCTGTGTGTGACAGGGGAAGGCGCCCCAACCCCTTGATCAGCCCTGCTCTGTGCCTGATAGCGGGGAGCTCCCCAACCCCCTGATGGGCCCTGCTCTGTGAGTAACAGGGGGCAGTGCCCGAACCCCCTGATTGGCCCTGCTCTGTGTGTGACAGGGGGTGGTGCCGCAACCTCCTATCGACCCTGCCTTGAGTGTGACAGGGGACGGTGCCCCAACCCCCCAATCGGCCCTACCCTGAGCATGACTGAGGGTGGCATCACAACCTCCCGATCTGCCCTGCTCTGTGCATGACAGGGGGCAGCGCCCCAACTCCCCAATTGGCCCTGCTCTGAGCCTGACCAGGGGCTGCACTTAGGGATTGGGCCTGCCCTCTGCCACCTGGGAGCAGGCCTAAGTCAGCAGGTCGTTATCTCCCAAGGGGTCCCAGACTGCGAGAGGGCACAGGCCAGGCTGAGGGAACCCCCCCCACCCCCCGAGTGCACAAAAGCACTGGGCCTCTAGTGTAAATATAAGAATACATGCTTAAGGACGTTTCATTCAAGGAAGTCCACACCAGAGAACAATGTAATCCTAAAGCAATGATAAAATCCAATTGAACATTATGATTTCTGTCCTAAAATGTGGATTAGTAACATTGGGAAAAAAGCTAAGATTTACTTTAAGATGCTTCCCCTCCATCAGGATGTTGGGAGACAATTCTCCACGTGCGTCTCTCTCCTTTCTGCAAACCTTCCGAGCAGGGGTACTAGCTGCCCCCTTGTTTCAGATTCTACTGTTGAGAGATGATTGTATAGTGGAAAGCCTTGGAAGACAGAGAGGGCAGAGGGCAGTTTGCTTATTATTGAGGACAACAGAAATAATGTCTCCTTCAGAGCCAAGGACAGGCATGCTCAGGGTCCAATATAAAACATTCGGGCTCCTTTAACTCAGGGACCCTCAGCAGGGATGCAACCTCACTGCATACACAGCTCCCATGAGCCACTCTCTCTCTCATCCTCCCTGCCCCCCCAGGACATTCGTAGGTGGGGAAGCAAGTAGAATTTAGGTGAATATTACACCCATGCTGCTTGCTGTGCTAATAAATGAGTAATAAAGGCCTTTGTCTATAACCCCAGTCTGTGTCTTCCCACTGCATATGTGAAACAGTGGTGAGCTAACCTGTTAGCTTACGAGACGTGCGGAAATTATGCATGCTTAACAGTTCTCATCACAGACTCCAGGTTTTCCCTCATCACTTCCCATCTCAACATCACTCTGCTGCCCACCAGACATGGTCCACTTTAGGCACATCTTCTGGCGATTGTCACTATACTAAACACACATTCCACCCAAAGTGTCTCTATGCCGCACAGAATAGTTATCCAACACAGCACATCAAAGATATTTCATTGATTATTGTTAAGTAAAAAAATAAATAAATAAATGTGATAATAGATGGGAAATGTTATCAACAAGTTCACATTATGTAATAAATGCCTAATGAAATCATAAGGCATTGTCCAGCATAGTTATTATAAAAACAAATATACTTATGTACATTTTTATCATTGATAAAGTTATTTGGATTTCATAAATACTCCAAATTGGCCATGTCATGGATATCATCACATATGTTTTACTGATGCGGACACAGAGAAGCAGACTGATTAAGTAACTTTTCTAATATAAATCATAAAATCATGAACTGTTCAATCTTAAATAAGAATTGTGACCCCAAATTCTGGGATCTGTCATTATTTTCAGACTTCCCAAGAATAATTGTAAAAGATGGCAGTGGCACTCATTGGAATGAATCAGTGTCAGGAAACGTAGCAGGTAAAGTGAAAACAAGCGAGGACACATGCGCGCGCAAGGCCTCGCCCATCCATCTTGCCACACTCGGGATGGCTGCGTTCTCCACCCGGCCTCATTAGAAACCTCATGGCACTGGGAGCTGCCACCTTTTATTTTGAAAAATGAACACTGTAAATCTGAGTGAACTCTCTGAGAATTGCTTCATTTCAAGTATTTTATGTCCACAGCTTAGTCCTTAAAAGCACATGTTCTTGAATCAAGCATGGATTTGAACTGTAGCCCTAGGATTTTCCATGACCTCAAGCAAGTTACTTTACAACGTCTCCTAAGATGATAAAACCCACCCCACTGGTTATTATAGTGACGAAAGGAGAGAGTAACTGCAAATTTTAGTACAGTGGCTGATCTATAAAAAGTGCTCCACAAACGTTACTTATTATTGTAATTACAATTATACTAGAGGCCCAGCGTGCGATTGAAATCATAGGAGGAGGCAACCCGTGGTGGTGGGGGGGGGGGCCTGGACCGGCACCTGACCCGTGTAGCACTGGCCACAGCCACCGCGTTGTGTCCGCTGGGGTTGGGGCAGGCACTCCTGTGCGTTGTGTCTCCACTCTGGCCCACCCCTCCTGGGATGGGGGCGGCAAGCAGTCCCTCCTGCCCATCTGCATGCAGCTCCTCCTGAGAGGTAGTGATGCAGCCTCCTCCTGAGCGGTGGTGATGCTCGGCTAATTAGCATATTCCCCGTTTATATGAGATTATTACTCTACCTGCAAGCTACAAAAAGAGCCTGCCACAGTTCCATGGGGCAACAGTTTTGTTTTTGGTTGTTTTGTTAAATCTTTATTGTTGAAAGCATTACATATACCCCTCCTTTCCCCCCACTGACCTCCTCTAGCCCGCCCCGACCCCTCATGGCAACAGTTTTATGTGGCTGGGCATAATGTGATGCCCGTACCCACATTATGTGGTTTGTGTTGCAGGAGAGGAACTCAGCCTAGGGAACCTCAGTCATTTATGGACAGCAAACATACCTGGCCTCTGTTCCAGGGGAGGTATTTTCCTTCTTTTTTATTACACTTCACAGTTGGCATGCCTGCTCTCGGCTCTGAATGGAAGCACTATCTCTGTCTTCTAAGGATGCAAACAAACCTGCCCTTTGCCCCAGAGGGAGACACTATCTCTTTTTCCAAAGCCATTTACTCTAAACCATCCTTGAAGAGATAACCCGGCACAAAGGGCACGTGGTGCCGCTGCTCACAAACTGCAGATGTGAGAGACCCCGGGAGAACTGCTTCTCAGCACTAGGTCTATGAGAGCAGAGAGCAAGCCGTCACCTCCAAGGCTATACTCCCAGGGCTGAGGCAGCACAGGCCTTAGTAGAACAAAAATGCATGTTTTTTAAATGAAAGAATTTTAACAGTCGGTACAAATTTACATCCACAATTACACTGTGTAAAAATACTACATTATTTAATTATATTTAAACCTGGCTCCTAAGAAATTGAATGCAAAATTCAGAAACCACTCTTCCTCCCTCTTTTTCTTAATATCTTTTTATTGATTTTGGAGAGGATAAGAGAGGGAGAGATAGAAACATCAATGATGAGAGAGAACCATTGATTGGTTGCCTCCTGCACATTCCCTACTGGGGATGGAGCCCGAAACCCAGGCATGTGCCCTGACCCGGAATCATTTGCCCTTTTTTGACCCCTTTCTCTCCTCAAATGAGCTACTCTTCCTAACTGGCTCACGTCATCCCAGGAGTTTAATTTCCACCTTTCTGTCACAGATTGACAAATCTTCATGTCCAGCCCAAATATCTTCTGAGCTGCAGAACCATATGTTCCACTGTCTACTGGGGCATGTCCACCTGGATGTCCAGGAAGCACATCGAATTCAAAATATCCAAAAATGCATATGCCATCTTCCCCAAAGTTCCATCTGCCCTCTCATAATCATAATCTCAGTGAGAGGCTCCAACTGAGAAGGCTAACCCCTATTTTGTAAAACTACTGTTTGGGATTCTCTGCTATTCTTTAGATGGCCTCTTATTCTAAAAAATAATAATGATAATAATAACTTTGCTTTCTAGCCTGCTTTAGCCTGGTTGAATAATGAGGAAGATAAACTTAGCTGTCTGACCTTGTAGGCCAGAGACTAGATATGCCCATACTCTCAATGCCATGCCGGTTGTGTTTTTTAATTGGATAGAACTGTGTAGTTACCAAGGCCACCAGCGAGATAACCACTAAGCACACAAAGGGCTGGCTCTTTCATAAAAAGGGAGGTTCTGCTTGTAGCTCTGCTTAGAATTTGAATTCATTTTCTCTAAGCCCACCGCGGTGAATAAAGTGTGACTCCAAACTCTCTGAGCATTGCTTGATTTATTCCGGTTCTCTGTAACACAACATCCACCAGGTTGTCCAAGACAGGAACCTCTGCTTCCAAATTTCCCCCATCCCCATTACCATTCACCACATGTTCTCAATTCTGTCATAAGAATGTTCCACATGTTTGTCCTTTTCTTGATCACCAGCGCTGCCAGTGCAACCTCATAAACACAGTGCGCACCCTTGCTAGCTAACCTATTGAACCAGACTCCTGAGTGTTCTTCGTGCCTCCTGTCTTCCTCACCTTCCCTTAAGCCCCCAGGAATGCAGCCTTCATCCTGTTGCAATGAAGGCTCTGCTGACATGCAAGCTGAATCAGCTCACTCCCCAGCTCAAAAGTATCCAGGTCTTCCCAGAAGCCACGCGATGCATGCAAACTTTACAGCAGGGCTGCAACAGCCTTTGGGGGTTGACCTTCATGTCCCTGAAAGCCTCCTCTGTGGCCATTCTCCCTCTGGTCCTTTAAAACCTGGCACACTTGTCATTCCGGACACTCCGTGCCTTCTCAAATTTCTCAGCTTTTCCCAATGCTGTTCTTCCTTTGAATGCCTTTCACATTTATAGACCTGTGAAACTTCATCCATGAAGTCTCATTTCAAGGGTTATCTCTTCCAGGAACATGTCCCCAGCTCGCCCAGGTTCTACTCCATGAGTAGTAATGTGCTCTCAAACTTTACTCTGCTATGTGTTTTACACACAATACCTATCCCTGGTGATGACTGTGGGATTTAGTCAGTGAACACATTTAAAAGGCTGAATTGTGCTGAGCCCATAAGATTAAAACTGAATAAATATTAGCTTTTCTTATTCACAATTGACATGGTATATCATTTTTTGCTTACATTTGATATTAAACT
Organism: Myotis daubentonii; assembly: GCF_963259705.1. NCBI lineage: Eukaryota > Metazoa > Chordata > Mammalia > Chiroptera > Vespertilionidae > Myotis > Myotis daubentonii. The sequence continues at coordinate 30,637,192 of NC_081851.1, forward strand.
CTTTAGAGCAAAAACTACATCTCATTTTTGTAATGTGGAGGATTGATTTTCCCCCCTCAATGGCTTTGAGTTTCTTTTAAATTTAGATAAGATCAGGTATGGGATGTGTGCAAAGCGAGATTATGAAATGAGTCTGAGTCTGCATGAACTGATATGCAAGAAATGTCTGTGTTCAAAAGAACACTAATAGCTGGAAATTTTGACATTTTATACCGTTCTACCCCAATCACTAACGTCAAAAAAGTGTGTGCATGTATGTTTACATATATACATATATGTCTGGCATTATTATTAACATATTGTATATAAATATATGCAAAAATAAATTTGCAATTTATTATTTGCAATAATTTCTGGATGTACATTACATATTATATATTAATGATATTATATGCAGAAATATATATATATATATATATATATATATATATATATATATGCAATTACTCAACCACTGTTTGGTATTTGCTCACTAAAATTAGCATCTCTAACATCTCCCAACCTTTCCTATTAGCCTCCAAATACTAGTACATATTTTCAAATAAGAGTGTAGTATGTTTTCTGCATCATTATTGCAGCATCTGGTTCTGAGTCCAATACAGGTGTGTGTCACAGACATCAATAACAGAACATAATCAAGCTCATCTATGTTGCCATTTCTGATACAGCCACCTGAGCTAAAAACTTCAAAATCATCCTCAACATTCTTACCTCCTCACATTCAAATGACACCAAATCACCTCCAAAATGTCTACACTCCAATTCCATCACCACTCTCTCAGTTTAGGTTCTTAAACTAAGCCATCTTTAGTCTTATCTGCAAGCAATATAGCCTTTTAATGTTAGGTCTTTTAAGAGTAAGCCTGCAGAATACAAACATTTAGCAGCAGAAAGCCAGCTCCTATTTGAGTAAAACATATTTTCCCTAGACTTGGCCGCTGGATGGAAAGAGAGGACAGGGAGATGTAGGTGAAGCTGTCAATCAGAAGGCACACTGTTTGCTAAGTGGCATTCCTATCTAAGTAAGCCCTGACTTATTCCATTCATTTATTTCAATATGAAGAAGAAGAAATTGAATCTCCGCCTTAAGCATAAAGCTAAAGCAGTTGCCTAACATTTTTAGGAAATGAAAGTATATGTTTCTTTTTGACAATAGCTTTCATTAATGCATGAAGTAAGGCTCAATAAATGTTGAATGAATACTTCCATACAGAATTCAAGAGTACTTAGTGACCACTGTGTAAATTTCACTGTGATAGATCCGTGAACATTAAGAAACCATGCTTACAACCTGGTTGGAAGAATGAAAAAATTCTATTAAAGGCATCAAGATAAGCTGTGTGTGTGTGTGTGTGTGTGTGTGTGTGTGTGTGTGTGTGTGATTTTTAGTTGGGGGCAAGGAGATATGTTCTGTTACCTGGGAAGTGGCCTATCTCTTGGGACTGTAATTCACAAATTTACAATAAGAAGGTAAACCCTGGAAAGGCTGAGGGTAGAAATCATGCTCTCTTGTCTTGACCACAGGCCAGTCCAGTATCATTCAGGAGGCACCTGGGTCCCATGCTGTTGTCTGTCTCTGTAAATGTGCTATAAAGCAAGGAATGTGGGCAAGGTGGCTGGAAATTTGAGGCATTTTTTTAGATAACTATGTAAACATGTCAATTTTTGAAAATAGTCCTTTTGCTTTCTTCCTTGTACTATCTTATTGTTCTCCATTAGTGCTTGCTTAATTCACTCATATATATGTATATATAAATATATATATATATTTATATATACATATATATGAGTGAATTATATATATATATATATATATATATATATATATATATATATATATATATATATATATATTGTGAGCCCATAGTCAGGAAGAAATGGAGGGAGACTGTAGAGAGTTGGAAAGAAGGGGCTGAAATCCTCCAGACAAGCAAGGTAGGGACAGTAATAATTATGCAAACAAACAAACAAGATATGCTGGCAGTGGCAAGTGTAGCACTAGAATGTTGGTGCTTGAGTTCTGGCTAAGAAAGAATTGAGAGCCAAGACTCAAACTATAAGAGAAAATTTATTTAGAAAGTCACATAGGTAGCAGAAGTGAGCAGCAGAAGAAATGGGCTCAGGAAACAAGTTAGAGGCAAAAGAAGCTCCCTGGAAGCTTAGGAGAGAGAAAGAAAATGCGCCTGGGGAAGAGGGTGGGAAAAGGCTTGCTTCATTGAGAGAGAGGCACTGCATCCTCTACCTAGAGAGCATTTATCTGAAGGTCTCAAGGGAGGATCTCAACAGACTATTCGTCAGCTTTCCAGGTGAGTCTTTTCAGGGTCATGGTCACCACTGATTGGTCAGTGCCAGGGCAGGGGGTCATTAGTCAATGCAGCTGGTCCTGAGGTCAGCCATGGCCCTAGCTTGTCTTGTGTTGCTGCTTTTCTGGGCCTGGAGCTGAAACACAACTGAGGTCTAGATGTATTTGATGTAGGTCAGAGCTTCTTTGTCCTGAGGGTTTAAGGGCTAATCTCCAGCCCTTTTGTTCACTCCCTAAGGGGGTCTCACCCACATGACTAGCAATGTATCAGGGAAGGAAAGGTCAGGGGAGGATCCGAACCCCATGGCCAGCAATGTGAAAGGCCAGGGGGTCTAAACCACATGATAAGCAATATGCTGGGAGGGGAACGATCACACTGGGGTGAGTCCTTGTTTCCCCAGTTTTGCCCCTTGCTAGGCACCTGGGGCTTTCCACCCTGGTGACCTTCTGTGCCTGGCCCACCGTCCTTGTTCTGCTCATGTCTGTCTAACTCAGTGATGGCGAACCTTTTGAGCTCGGTGTGTCAGCATTTTGAAAAACCCTAACTTAACTCTGGTGCTGTGTCACATATAGAAATTTTTTGATACTTGCAACCATAGTAAAACAAAGACTTATATTTTTGATATTTATTTTATATATTTAAATGCCATTTAACAAAGAAAAATCAACCAAAAAAAATGAGTTCGCGTGTCACCTCTGACACGCGTGTCATAGGTCCGCCATCACTGGTCTGAGTACTGACCACAGATATTACTAAAATTTAGGAGGTAAGGAGGCAAGCTTCTCTTCACACTCACGATTTTCCTGCAGGGCTTACTAGAAGGGCTGCCACAGATAGTGAGTGATGAGTTGTCAACTATGAAGAATATAATATACGGAAGTCCTGAGAAGAAAGGAAATAATCTCCATTGGGGACATTTAAGAGGAGTTTTGGGGAAAGGTGAGAGTATAGGAGGGGCCATGCAATCATACCTCTAGGAGAGATTTCACTTCTGTTAACTGGCCACACCACCAAGCTGCCTCCAGCCTGGGACTCTGCGGCTAACCACTTTGTGCAATTGGCTGAGTCACAAATGTCACAGGACTAAATCTAATTAACTAGAAAGCTCCCTGAGCCTCACACTCTGTCCCTGGCCTCCTGTTGGCACAGGGTTTCTAGGCTCTGGCAGCCCAGAGGTTCCCTAGGCTCCTCTTTCTCCACTCAGCATATTAAAGAATTCCCATCAGTGTGGACAGAGAAACCGCAACTGTCAAGATGAATTCTAAAGATTCAAGAGAAAACTCTGTTTGGCAGCTGACTGCAGACCAAAAAATTACTGAGCACAATTGCAATTAGGGGGATTGCCTAGAAAAGAGGAAGGGAAACTGGCAGAGAGGCCCAAGACAGCACTGTGAAGATCAGAGGAAACGTAAGTCATAGAAGGTGACGCGGACCAAGTTAAGAGCGGTGGTGGGGGCGAAGCCATGTTTGAAACGTCAAGGCCCACTGCCTGTACGCCATCAATGCCGGTCCTTCCCTTGCACACGAGGCTGCATGCTTTCCCTGCCAGGCCCCAAACTGGTTCTTAGTTGAGCCTCTGCTGCTCAACAGCTGCTACATTTTACCCCAGAGGCAGGTGCATGTCATTGTTGGGCAGAGTGATTCTGAAGCAGAGATTGAACAATTAAACACTCAGGCACCCTGCCCAGGAAGGAGGGCAGCCAGCATCACCACCCAGCATTTGTGGGGAAAGAGAAGTGTTTTCTTCTGCAGAGTTCAAGGAAAGAAGAAAATCTTGAAGCTGAGAGCACCTCTGAAGGCAGGCAGGCAGGCAACAGTGCCCTTAATGAGCTAATCTCTTTCAAAAAGAAAATGCTGCATATGAAATTAAGCACAGAGAATTATCTTAAACACATCCTAGGAAAACTTAGAAGCTTGGCCAGCAAGTAATGCAAAGTACTTATTTGATGCCGATAAACTACAAAATAATTTATTATAATTTATCAGTTTTTATTTCACTGCAAGCACTATAAATCCATGTACCAATGTGAAATCCCACTGAAAGTCTGTTCCTTTGAAACTAAACAGAGGAACTATAAAAGGAAAAGGATTTGGTGATAGGGCTCTGATTACTTTTAGATCCCCATTAAAATATAACAGAGTGAACAATACACAATAGAGGTATAATACAGTTCTTATTGCATAGTTTAAATTGTTTCAATAGGCTCTTCGGCTTACCTGAATATTGTAAGTTTGGGAACCTATCTTTTCAAACTAAATTGTGTCTGTTTTGCCTTGAAATGTAGCCATTTCAGAATAGTTGTTGATTACACATGCACCAATGCGCAAGCACACACACGGTACTAAAATTTATGATGATCAGTTATGCATACACTTATCCCAAAGTTTCTGTAAATTTGAATTCTGTGGAAAGCTTACTTTTATCCTCTCTTTGTGTAGCTCCTATCCATACACTTTTACATAGAGTAGCTATTCGATACCATTTGATCTCCCACAGGTGAAATACAAAAATCTATGACATTGCACAGTGGAACCTCGTTTCTCAAACTTAATTCCTCCCTGTAGGCTGTTCAAACCTGGAATCATTTTTCCAATTAGATATAATGTGAATAGAATTAATCCATTCCAGACCTCCCAATGATTCCCTGTTTTAACCTTTCTTATATACAGTACACACCTATGGTACTGTTTAATCTATACATAAAAACTTTACTAGTAAAAACAAAAAGGACACGAAATGTAAATGAAAATTCAACAAAAAGAAAGGGAATATATAGTTAAAAAAATGAAAATGTAACAATAATTATAAGCAGCAACAAAAGCAAAAAAAAACAACAACAACAAAACACCAAAATATTCATAGTACCGTATCCTGAGATTTTTACAGGGGTAAACTGACTCACATTCACGCATTCTCTCCTTTGTTTGTCACCTGAGAGATGCATGAAAGGGTTGTCAGCATGAAAGGTTGGCAGGCTGAGAAGCGAATTGTTCCAGATGGGAGATGTTCGAGAAATAAGGTTCCATTGTGTTTAAGAAACCATTAATTAGTGTCACCACGTAAGAGCATGTCTTGTACTGCTTTTGGCAAATGTGATATATACTAAAACTCCTAGGACACCCCTAGTATTTTTCTCTTCTTAAAAATTGTTTTATTAGGCACTTCTTTAAAAATAAAATATTTTACTACCTTGAAATTCTCTCCCTTGAGGTGCCTGAGACAGCACTGTCTTCCTATCTTTTTTTTTTAACTTTGATTTTTCTGGAAAAAATTCTTTTTTTTAATATATTTTTATTGATTTCAGAGAGGAAGGGAGAGTGAGAGAAAGAGAAAAACATCAGTGGTGAGAGAGAATCATTGATCAGCTGCCTTCTGCACGTCCCCCGCTGGAAATTGAACCCGCAACCTGGGCATGTGCCCTTGACGGGAATCGAACCCGCAACTTGGTCATGTGCCCTTGACAGGAATCGAACCCAGGACCTTTCAGTCCACAGGCTGATGCTCTATCCACTGAGCCAAACCAGTTAGGGCCTGTCTTCCTATCTTAATTAAGAGAAGCAACTGCTTGGGCTCATTCATGTTTTAACACCTTAAGCCATTTAGGGGACTACACCAGATCAGACATTCTTAGCCTGGGTTCCAAGAATAAAAGTTCACAGAAAGTGCATGAGCCTCTGAAATGTATGCAAAGTGTCCGAATGCATATTGTGTTTCTGTATGTTTGTGTGTTTGTGTAGGGAAGAGAGTCCGATTCTCTGAAATCTCCCAAGTTATCAGATGTCTCAGAGTCAAATTGATCATCAGGTAAATGTGAACTTTGAAGCTCATCATTCAACTGCTCCTCTCTGAGTGACTGTCATCTGGTAATTTTATACTCGGAACAACACAGCCACGGTGAACACAGGCAGCACAAAGACGTCAGGAAAGTCCAGCATATTAAGATTGTCTTACACACACACTCACACATTTCAGTCTTTTTGCTTTGTTTCACAGTGGATGAAAAGAGTAATAGGGAAGGAAGAAAAAAATAGAGAGTTAAGAGTTAAGGAGGTTAGGTAAAGGGGAGCAGATTTTGCCACCCCAAAGCATGCCTCTTTGGCATAGGATTATTTTAGACCAGCCATGGGCAAACTATGGCCCACGGGCTGAATCCGACCCGTTTGAAATGAATAAAACTATTGAAAAAAAGACCATACCCTTTTATGTAATGATGTTTACTTTGAATTTATATTAGTTCACACAAACACTCCAGCCATGCTTTTGTTCTGGCCCTCCGGGGTTTAAGGACCCATTGTGGCCCTCGAGTCAAAAAGTTTGCCCACCCCTGTTTTAGACTAAAGTGGTTTTTTTAAATTGAGGTATAGTATACAAGATAATGATTTAATATTTGTACAAGGCTGGTTATTTTTAAGAAACAGCAGACACTGGAAGCTAAGAAGTTTCCCTTTCATAAGAGACATTTACATTCAGAAGGGAAAACTTCATATGTAAGGTGTCTTCCTCCCGGTAAGAGGATGACCAAAATTCTAGAAACTCATCAGTGGGGCAGACAAAGACTTCAGGGTGCATAAGGACCTTACCCTCGTTCTGTGTGCTTTGCCCATAACTGACTCTCCCCACACCCAACACCCTTTGTCCCAGCTAGAGATGGTATTTAAGGCAGTGGTTTGGGCCATTTCAAGAGAGTTACATAGTTTTCCTGGTTATTGCCCATGTATACAGGGGGTATTACATGTCATTCAACTTCTGTTGGTTTTTCTCCTGTTAATGTCTTTTATTACAAGTTGCGGGGGAGGGCCTTAGATTAGAACCTAAAAGAATAAAGGGAAATAACCTTCCTCCCCTACATAGGAAAGGGAAGAAAAGAAAGAATGAAACATGTCTGTTAGTCCATCTACCTCTTTTATACTCTAGGCCAGGGGTGGGCAAACTTTTTGACTCGAGGGCCACAATGGGTTCTTAAACTGGACTGGAGGGCCGGAACAAAAGCATGGATGGAGTGTTTGTGTGAACTAATATAAATTCAAAGTAAACATCATTACATAAAAGGGTACAGTCTTTTTTTTTCAATAGTTTTATTCATTTCAAATGGGCCGGATCCGGCCTGTGGGCTGTAGTTTGCCCACGGCTGCTCTAGGCAGACACCAGATTTGTCTCGGGCAATCACACTTTCCTACTGGATAGCAGTTGTGAGTTGACTCCCTGTTCCAGGCAGAGACAGCTATGGCAGATAAGCTTTTTTATTTTTTTTATTGATTTTTTTACAGATTTTATGATTTCTTATTCTGAAATCTGTTTCAATTCTATTTGGCACATAGTAGACATGCAAAAATAGATGTTAGATGAATGATTACATGAATGAATCATTCATGAAATAGGCAAATCTATCCTATCCTGTATCCACTTCCTCTTTCTTCGGATCGTCTACAGACCATACCTCTCGAATGTCTCTTTGAAGGCTGAGTTCTTTTCCTAACATCCTTCTAAAACTTGTTCAGGGCTCATCTCATGCTTGCAGTTCCTGTTTATTTTTATTTTTTAATATATTTTATTGATATCTTAAAGAGAGGAAGGGAGAGGGATAGAGAGTTAGAAACATCAATGAGAGAGAAACATTGATCAGCTGCCTCCTTCACACTTCCTACTGGGGATGTGCCCGCAACCAAGGTACATGCCCTTGACCGGATTCGAACATGGGACCCTTGAGTCCGCAGGCTGATGCTCTATCCACTGAACCAAACTGATTAGGAAGGCAGATAAGCTTTTGTAAAAGCCATTCTTAAATACAGCAGGAGGCTTCAGTCTACTGTGCAGGTACCAAAATTATTTGAGAAGTTTAATTCCTAAGACAGGTACAACCTCAAGATTATTTTTCCCCATTGAAAATGTCTTTCAAATTAGAAGTCAAACAAATGAGAAAATGTATTTGAAGCTATAAATATCTGTTTCTCTAACTTTCGAAACATTGCAAAGTGAGGTTACCTACTATGTAAAGGCCATGTCTTGTCCCTGGGTCTTAAAGGCCTTTATAGGGGTCATGACCATTCAATGATGACTGTTAGACCCATTTCAGACCCTCGGCACACACCAACTTTTACATATAAAACCAAGTGGGTCACCACTTGTCATTCTAAATGCCTAGCTTGGCACAACAGCCTGCCCTTGGCTGGAATTAATTCATTTTTCTAACCAAGGGACTATATCAGTGATGGTGAACCTTTTGAGCTTGGCGTGTCAGCATTTTGAAAAACCCTAACTTAACTCTGGTGCCGTGTCACATATAGAAATTTTTTGATATTTGCAACTATAGTAAAACAAAGACTTATATTTTTGATATTTATTTTATATATTTAAATGCCATTTAACAAAGAAAAATCAACCAAAAAAATGGGTTCGCGTGTCACCTCTGACAAGCGTGTCATAGGTTCGCCATCACTGGACTATGTGGTCCTATGTCTCAAGGCCAACACCTTAGCACAGAAGTTGGCAAACAATAGCCCACAGGCTAAATCCTGCCTGTCCCTTGTTTTCATCATGCCCACAAGCTAACAATGTTTCTTGCCTTTTAAAATAGTTGTTGAATAAGTATCTACATAATAAGCCAATTTTCTCTCTTGTCCAGAAAACATTAAATTATGTCTTGTTCTTTTTTTTTAAAATATATTTTATTGATTTTTTACAGAGAGGAAGGGAGAGGGATAGAGAGTTAGAAACATCGATGAGAGAGAAACATCGATCAGCTGCCTCCTGCACATCTCCTACTGGGGATATGCCCGCAACCCAGGTACATGCCCTTGACCGGAATCGAACCTGGGACCTTTCAGTCCGCAGGCCGACACTCTATCCACTGAGCCAAACCGGTTTTGGCATGTCTTGTTCTTAATAGAAAAACAGGTTTGCCTATTCTTTGTCTAAGAAATACATATCACAGTTGGGGGGGGGGGGGTGGTTATAAAGTGAGTTTAACCTAATCTCACATATCCATGTAGATGCTAACATTTTAAATAAAATATTAAAAAGTAAAATATCTCAAATTATTAAAAATATATATCCATTAGGACCAAGTAAGTTTTTCCCCCAAGAATTCAAGAATGGTTAAACATCAGAACATATTATAAGACTAAATGAGAAAACCTAGAAGCATGTAGAAAAAGCCCCTCAACGGAATATGAAGCTGATGAATAGGGTTGTAATGCGAACAATGACACATAATTGTTTGATTCTGACAGATCTGATGATGGCATGTCATTTGGGTTATTGGAGTTTTTACAAAAAGCATCTTTGAATCTTGTCTCTGGCAAAGCAAGCACAAAAACAAATTAATCTGGTGGGCTGGTGGACTTGCGCTGCCGGCACGTTTCCTCCTTGCAAATGTCTAGCTATTCTGTCATTGTTTTCTTTGCATACCCTCATTTGAAGAAGTATTAAGGGCTGGAAACAAAAATGTAATTTTCATTTTTCCCCTCTATGGGAAAAATCAGTTTGGTTGGTATCAGAGAATTCATTCAATGAAATCTGAATTTGCACACTTCTGTCACATATATTAAGTCTAATTGACAAATGAAATTGTAAGGCATGTGAATTGCATAGCAGGTCCTTGAATATACCTTTTGTTCAACAGAGTTTCATTGTAAAGCTGATGAGAAAAAAAAATCGATTCCTGGCCAGGAGCACTGTCTGGGTGGAGTCTGCACATTCTCCCCACGTGTGTGGGTTTCCTCCATTATTCCAGCTCCTCCCACATCCCAAAGGTGCGCTCATGAGGTGAATTAGCATGCCTTCCTGTCCCAGGATGAGTGTGTGTGTGTGTGTGTGTGTGTGTGTGTGTGTATGTGTGGTGTGTGCCTATGATGGAATGGAGTCCTGCCTAGAATGGGTGCCCACCTGGTGCCCTGAGTTGCTGGGATAGGCTCTAGCCACCGGTGACCTTGAACTGGAATAAGCAGTTGGGAAAGATGATTTTACTCGTTTTTGTTCATCTTTCTTAAATGTAGTTACAGCTCATATTTATTTCTTTGTTTAATATTAAAAGTACTTTGGCTCTTTATTTAGAAGTTTGGTAAATTTTTTGTAACTAAGAATACACTATAGGAACTTAACACTTATTTATATTAATTAGCTGAGGGCAGCAATTTTCAACCGGTGTGCCAAAGAATTTTAAAACATGCAATACCTGACTATTTACTCGGGCACTGACCTCTTTCCCTTAAATTGTCAAGTAAAAAAAAAATGACAACAGCCAACACAATAATAGCCATCTGGTTTGAATGCATCAATATTATATCTATTTTTTTTTTGGTCAGATCAGCAAAAACTATAGTTTTTGGTGTGCTGCAGAATTTTAGTAATGATTCATTTATGAGTGCCCTGAAATGAAAAAGGTTGAAAGTTGCTGGCCTAGGGTAAAATTGGTTTCATTATACACTGTTTTGCTTAAAGCCACAATTTACAAGAACCTATTGATAACATTAAGACTTACTGTACATCTTTGTGATTAATATACTATATACACATTGTGAAAGGATTTCTCCCAACCTAGTTAATTATCACATCCATCGCTTCACATATTGATCTTTTTTTGTGTGAAAACACTTAAGTTCTCTCTGAGCAAATTTTAATTATATAATAGTGTTAACATAAGTCACCATTGTTTTACATTAAATCCTTAGACCTTGTTCATCTTATAGCTGAAAGGTTATACTTGACCACATCTCCCTCTTTCCCCTGCCACACACACTTCCTCTGGGGAAGGCGGGTCTGCCTTCCACACCTCATGCTCCCCCAGCAAATGTGGCAGCCTTTTCTGCAGGACAAAGAGCAGTGCAGGGGGAGAGTGAATACTTGTTCTAGTGATTATTAAACTGTGACCTTGGAAAGTCACTCGGCTCCTTTATGCACCAGTTTCCTCATTTACAATAAAAAATGATAGTAACTTACTCAGAATGTGGTGGAAAGTAAAAATGAATATATAGGTGCAGACACACACACACACACACACACACACACACTTGAAAACTGACTGGCATAGAAAAAGAACTCGGTAAATATTGGTTATTCTTATAGCAGAGAAATCATTCTGTTGTTGACAGACTGATTTTGTTTCAGATGGTTTTCCAGGTAAGGGACCCATGAGGCCCAGCTGTATGGTGAATAGATTCCCATGAACTCCACTCTAGAATTAAGATAAGTTCCTTCCTCTTCCGCTGGGTTGTGTGTAGCTTAAATCTCAGCAATAACACTCTGGTTAAAAGCCGGGCCACTGGCTGCACAGACTTGCTTTATCCCAGCTGGTGTGCCAGCAGGTCTCAGGCCAACCTGCATACATCAAGTTGTCAGCTAATTCCAAGGGAGCATTTTCAATATTTGCAAAGAGCTACTCACAGATTATGCTCTTAGCTCTTTATAAAGAAACAATTCAAATTGTACCAATCTAACAAACTCCATGTGGCTCTGGCTCAAATGACTAAAAGAATTGGAGATTAAGCTAATTCTTTTATCTTCTAGGCTACGTAATCAGGAAATGTATTATCTGTGAAATATAAGAGCAGCCATCTGTCTTCAACTTAAAATTATATGGTATCATTACAAAAGATGATGTCACTGTTCCACTGTTTTTGAATCCGAGTAGCAAACTGGTGAAAGATAGTTGAAATTTTAGAATTATTTTATTATGTGTAGATTTTAATTCCTGATGTGCAGATATATTTGGCAATGATTCTATCTCAGTTGAACAGATGATGGCTTCTGGCTATGCCATCTCCTAATTGAGTTTTGGCTTTTAAGTTGCAAGGTCCTCCCCCGCCCACCTGCTTATTATGCAGTTGACTTGTCTTAGTACTTCAATGTAGCTTTTAAAATAATATATGTCTTGCTCAGCCAGCATGGCTGTGGTTGAGTGTCAACCTATGAGCCAGGAGGTCACAGTTCGATACCTGTCTGGGCACATGCCCGGGTGTGGGCTTGGTCCCTGGAAGGGGGCATGCAGGAGGCAACCAATCAATGATTCTCTCTCACCATTGATGCTTCTATCTCTTTCTCCCTCTCCCTTCCTCTCTGAAATCAATAAAAAATATATCTTTTAAAAAAGAATGTAAACCTGGGAAGGCCTTAGTTAGCACAAAGATAATTCTTACCATTGTGACTGCTTTAGTGGTCCCCAGACAACATCATACCAAGAAGAATCACATAGTACCTTTCTACTTTTCTATCCTGTATTCATTATGTTTTTTAAAATACCAAAAGCTTAACAAGTTGGCAGAATTTCTTAAGCATTTAATTCAGACATCTACAAACAAAACAAGTAAAAATAAAAACCTGTCCTCACCCTTAACAAACTAGGCAAAGAGCAAGGACTGTCCCTCTGACGTCAGAGATGGAGACTGGGTGGAGAAGGCAAAGAAAAACCATTGGTGGCAGGTGACTAATCAAATTTTAATTATGTGAGGATTTTGCATTTCAAAATTCCAATTAAATGAAAGTTGTTTTTCATTAATCTGTGCCTGAACCTCTCTTTCTGCTCAACTAAATTTTCCAAATCTGCAGCTCATATGGCAGGAACATAATTGTATGACTTGTCCATTTATAATTAACAAGTAACTCTCAGGGTATACATTTACATGGCATTTTCCTTACTCATACCCTTACTGGCCCTTGAGGTTATTTTGAGTTGAGAGTTCAAGTACTTCCTAATCTTCAGGTAGGCGGCAGGTTGGTAGTTGGCCCATAAGATGCATTATCTACTTGCTCTATCCTTTGGAGGTATTACCTGGGCACATGGCTAACAAGCCAAAAGCTTCATTCCAGCCTTGTCTGCTGTTAGTGTAACCTTGTGATTAGGATGTGAGTGGCAGTGATGTATGCCCTTCGGACTATCAGACCTGTGTTCTCCTGGCCACAGCACCCGTGTCACAGGCTAAGAGATGGTAAAAAAAAAAAAAAAAAAAAAAAAAAAAAAAAAAAAAAGGAGCAGCCACCTTGGACCAATAAGCATATGCCACATGCACAGGATGACATAACTGCCCACCAGACCTCGACCGCTCACACACCTCTGGACTGTTGTTACCGAAGAGAAAAAGAAAATATCTTGTCTTGTTCAGGGCACAGTATCGTGCATCTTTTTGTTATAACAGCCCCTCATATATATTACCTTCTTTGACATGAATGAAAAACTAGCTGTGGTACACAGACATTTAAGAGATTGGATCTTCAGGGGAGGAGGTTCAGGGTATGAAGGGATCTGGTGAATGTAGTTTTGTTAATAACAAACCAATTATGGTCCCTATCCTCTCCCTTTGTATTTCCAGGGTTAACTCAGCATCTGACATATTGTAGGTGATCAATAATTATTAGTAAAAGGAGAGAAGGAAGAAAGAGAGAGAGTGAAGGAGGATGGACAGAAGGAATAAGGGACAAACAGAAATGAATTCCAGGATCTCACACTATAGTAGGTCTTATCTGTCTCCACACCCACCTCCACCACCAAAAAAGGGGGAAATGTTAACTTGGAGAAAAGCTCATTATACCACAAAACATATGAAATTGTTATATCACGTAATATAGAATGGTCACAAAGATGTAATCATATTCATGTCTCTGATATATAATCAGTACATGTGAAAAAGGGCTCGAAGAGAATTCTTAGTTTAAAAGAGCATTGTGTATCAACAGGTGAGATAATACTTCAAGAACACCATACCCCTGTGTTCTGTGCTTCTACTACCAGCTTAAAGATTCTGACTTTTCAGTGTATTGTTTTAATTTTGATGCTATGTACAAGAAAAAAATTACATAAGAGGATACATTTTTTTTAAAAAAAAGTACAATTATACACTTCTTTTAACTGAAAGAGGCTGAAAAATTTATGTCCCCATAAAAATACAAGCATGTTTATAGCAGCTTTATTCAAAACTGACAAAAGTTAGAGGCAACCAAGATGTCCTTCAGTACATGGGTAGATAAACAAACTGGTTCATCCGACAAGAGAACAGTACTCAGGACTATTAAGAAAGGAACAATCAAGCCATGAAAAGACATGGAGGAACCTTAATGCATATGAGAACTGAAAGAAGCCAAATTGAAAAAGGCTACATACTATGTGATTCCCACCATATGACATTCTGGAAAAGGCAAACTTATAAAAATACCAATTATTTGCAGGTGGGAGGAGGAGAGATGAATAGGCACAGTGCAGAGGACTTTCAGGGCAGTGAAATGCTCTGGTCATATAATTATGGATATACTATTATTATACTTTTATCCAAAAGAGAGTAAAACCAATGGACTTTGGTTGATTAGGATGTGTCAATGTAGATTCATACTTAATAAAAAAAAAAAAAAACACATACCATTCTGGTGTGTAATGTTAGTAATGGGGGAAGATATGCATGTGTGGGGGCAGAAAGTATGTGAAAAATCTCCGGGCCTTCCCCTCAATTTTCTTTACCTGAAACTGCTGTAACAAAACATACATACATATATATATATATATATATATATATATATATATATATATATATATATATATATATATATATATACATATATATAAAGAGCCAGGGTCCGAAACATCCACAACGACCAAAGGCTCAACCAAACACCAGGCTGAGCGCACAGCATGCCAAGCGGCCGAACTACTGACCTCTTGGAGAGAGAGAGAGGCAGGGATTTGCAGTGGGGACTTGCATGAGGCTGCCTCATGGCACCCTGCATCCCTCCCTAACCAACCACTGTGACTCCAAGCCAGCGAGGGCCGCCTCCAGGCCACAGTCCCAGGACCCTAGCCCCCACCCCAGGCCAGAGAGCGCAGCACCAGGCAGGGTTGCCCAGGGGTCTGAGAATGCGGTGCGAGGGGCCAGCGCAGCATGGGGGGGCGGGGGCTGTGTTTATACCACCAAGTTCCCTGCTTCTGCCCTGGCCCGCACATCCCTCCTCCCTCCCCTTGGAGGCCCAGCTCCTGCCTACATGCTTGCCAGCAGGCCTGACTGCACCAGGGAGTGAGCCATGGTAACAGGATGGCTGGGCCGCGGCAATTCACCAGGGTAAAGAGGCCTGCGGGGCACAGGCAGCCCTCGGGTGGTGGGGGCGGCCGGCCAAGCCAAGTCTGGCTTCTGTGGGACCAGCAGGAGTCCAAGGCCACCCCAGTGCCACAGGTCCTGGGTGGACGGTGGCTCAGCGGCGAGCGGTGTCTCCATGCACGGCGCCTAGGGGTGACCATGAGCTGCTGCGACCCCGCTGCCCCGTGCTTCAGGGAGGGCGGGGGAGGGGGCAGTCTGGTGACCACTAGTGCCCTAGGCTGCACAGTCTGCACCAGCCACCTGCCAGGCTGGGCAGGGTCCAGAGCGGGTGAGGTGCTCCCACCCCCCGGTGGTGGGTGGTGGAACAGGGAGGAGGGCATTGGGTGCAGGGAGGGGACCACAGCCGGGATCCTCCCAGCGGGGGAAGGGGCCCGGCCTGAGCCCAGTGGGGAGCTTAGGAAGTCTGGCTAAGCAGGCACTGGTTCATACAAACTCTTACTCTGCCATCTTCCTCCAGTTCTCCAAGCTAGCCCCCCTGCCCCACCTGCCCGGGGGGAAGGGGCTCTGGGCAACCTCCCCGAGTGCAGACTGTGGACCCAGAGACCTCGAGGAAGAGTGCCTGGCTGGGCCAGGGCAGGGGCCGGTGCAGAACTACCAGGGCAGAGCTGCTTCCTTGTCTCGGTGAAGTTTGCAACAGACCCAAGGAGAAAACCGACAGGGGAAAGGCTGAGAGGCATGAATTCCCAGCTCTTTAGTCACTTGAAAACAGCCCCGCTTGGAATGTGAGGCAGCTGGATAGTCAGCTGAGAAGTGAGGGGGCTGAACCCCACCGTCGCTGGGCTTCTGTTGGTCCGAGGCCAAGAGCATCCACCATGACAAGGGAAAAAACGGAGGGAGGGGCCCGGAGGAAGGGAGGACAATTGAAGAAAACCGTGTCTAGACTTTCCCCAGCCCCCTCTCTCTTTCCACTGCCTACAAAAGCCCCAGGCCCAAACACAGTTCTGTCTCCACCTTTTAGTCACCTATTCTCCAACCACAGAGGAAAGAAATAAGGAAGGAGTCTATGCTGCCTTCAGAAAGTATCTATATAAAGATGGCCGGTTGCCTCCCTCAGAGGGAGGCCAGAATGCGGCTTAGACCTGCTCCCCACGGGCCTGTGAGAGGGGGCAGGCTGGGCTGAGGGAGCCCCCCCCCAGTAAAGTTATAAAAATGTAAGTAAAACCCACAAATGTTCCCCACATGAGTCGCCACATAATAGGCAATTTGATTTGAAAAGACAAAACAAAACATAATAGTCTTGTCTTTCAATGACATGTAGGTTGTGATTAGAAATTTCAGGGGTTAGAAGCCATTCAGCTCAGCCTGGATTCTAATTCCTGCTTTTGCCATTAATATGTTACTTGGTAATTCTCTTAAGTGCTCTGAGATGGTTTCTGCATCTGAAATTCTAACAAGGTGGACTGTATTAGTTAGGAATATATTTCACTTACTTTGGAGTAGGAATTAGGTTTAAAAGCTGATGATGACTAGCTATCAGAACTCTGGCTGGTTACTTAAGCTCTGAAGCTCAACTATAAAATGAGTGAAACAGAAAATCACTTAACTACCCACACATAATCAGAAATGGAATGAATACTGTCTTATACTTCTTGTTCTCTAGGTTAATTTAAAAGTAGATTGCTCCTATTTTGAAAATGATAAAAAAAACTTATATTTGCCTTAATAATCTGAAGCAACTTTATATACATTGAATATGCCTCACTATGTGTAGACAGTGTTTTGATGATATGCCTGTCCAACTTTAGTTACTCCTTCCTTATGGGGTGCGGGTACAGTGTGTTGGCCAGGTTCAAGCCTCGGACTAATGAAAGGACAGGGTCCTCTCATTGCCATGTGCAAATCCCAGCTGGAGGGCAGGGCCCTCCCAGCACAATTATAGCCAACAGCTATGGTTGTAAGCTTGAACCTGTGGTCCGAACACGTGGCCCCACATGCCTTGTGATAGAGTTCGGGTGCATGTAGTTAAGTGAGGTTGAAACTCAGGAGAATGCTGTAAACAACGTGATCACGCCCCTACTTTGCCTCGTGGCATCTGCTATAAAATAAAGACACGGCTTGTGGGCCCTGGCGCTGTCTCCTCATCAGGGAGCAGCATCCCACCGAGACCCAGCTTTCATTCTCTTGTCTGTCTTTTCTCAATCCTTTCACCCCCGCCACTCAGGGTCACTGAACCAGGCTGAGCTGGCATGGCACATAAGGTGCCCTGGGGTTGAGTATACCATGGACGTGCCGGCTCCCCACACTTCCTTACCATAGTTTACCACTTTGACAAGCTTACAAAGACTATCACTTTAATTCTATGTCTCCTAAGTACTTAACCAAGTAAGTCCTTCTTTAAAAATAATCCACTTCCAGTGCTTTTGGTGTAGACCAGTTCGTCTCTCTCTTCCAGTTATGTTTCTGCAGTTTAAAGGCCATTAACTAAGTAACACAGAGGCGCGCGCGCGCGCGTGCACACGCACACACACACACACACACACACACACATATACACACACAACAGTTTTAGGCACTGCGAAGAGAAAGCCATCTTCATCTACAAAACCATAAACTCTACAGGGGGTTTCCCAACCTCAGCTCTACTGACATTTTGGGCCAGATTCTTCTATGGGCAGCCCTAGACACGACAGGATGCTTAGCAGCATCCCTGATCGCTGCCCACTAGACGCCAGAAGAGCACATACCCCTAACAGTGACAGCCAGACATCTCTAGATAGAGTCAAATAGCCCCTGGAGGGCAGGGGCAGAACGCCACTCTAGATATAGGCTTTCCAATAAGGGGGCTATTTAAAATTAATGACATTAAATAAAATTAAAAATGTACTAGTCCCTCAGTCACAGGTTCACATGTTAACTGCTCAGTGGCCTCATGTGGCTAAGTGGCTGCCGCATTAGACAGCGCACATATAAATCATGTCTATCATTGCAGTAACTTCTATTGGACAGAGCCGCTTAAAATGAAAGGATATCACAAAACTATGACCAAGGGAATGATAGTAACGGTGCCATTCTAGAATTTCCTCCCTTATAAAACCCCCAATTATCCAAGAGATCTGTTCAAACTTAATTCCTCGTATAACGGTTTCCTCAATTCATCTGTTCTAACAAGAGTTTCCAAGAGGCTTACTCCTAGTAGTTCAAAATGTAACTAATGATTAAGGGCAATTGCAAAACAAGTAATTATTGGATAGGCACAAGGATAGAGCTGGATATTGGTTAATCTCTACTGATAGCTAAATTAGGAAGGAATGTTAAAAGAACCTTAACCAGGTAAATAACCCAGAAGTTTCTGGCGACTTGATATGGCTGAAGACCCTATTATTAAAACAAGTACAAGATTTTTAAAAAAAATCTATTGACTTATGGAGGGTTTCACTTCAACAAACCAGACGTGCCTGCAGAGCCCTCCAGCTTTGAGGATGTCAGTCCTTTGAGCATCATAGCCAACTGGCCCAAAGGAAATTTATTGATTAAAGAATTCTCCTTGTTTCAAGATCAAATGTGCCCTCAACATGGTAAGACGTTAATGAGGTCACATTTAATGATCCAGAAGACCAGGACAAGCTAAAGTCAATATTTGTTTTTATTTTTATTAAAGAAAATAAAAAGGGTCCTATTAAAGAAATGTTAAGAACATTCACACAATCTACCTCCAGCTTCACAAAAGCGTGAGTTGGGTTTTTACTGGCTATGGTGCAGTGTGTGTGTGTGTGTGTGTGTGTGTGTGTGTGTGTGTGTGTGTGTAGGTTAGAGGGAGTACTTTTGTGTGCATTATGGTAAGCTTCATATTTTCATATTTAATAATCTCTTGAAAGCACCACTAATATTCTCTCTCAAACTTTAATTTCCAAAGTGAAAAAACACCACTTCCTTTTATATTTGATAATTTTAGTCCTATGATGTTATTGTGGATTCAGCCTTTCAGAAAGTAGTTATTGAATAGTTACCATGTCCTGTTTAATGACAAGAAGATTGAATAAGTTTCCAGTACTGAATTCATGTTTAAAAATGCGTTCCTACTAAATGCAACATGTACACTAGGCATTGTATACATGGGAATTATACACAGTTAAGAACATTCTCAGAGTAATTATAATCTTATGAATGGTAGGAATGCAAAAATGAGCAAGTATGTAAATAACATTAACACCAAACAGAACAGACTATACCGTTAGAGTCACACAGTGTTAGGGCTGTACAGAAAGAGAAAGATCACATATCATTGTGGAAACTCAGAAGCAATTCTAGAGGTGGCCTTTAAACAAACTAATAAGGACTAGATAGGATTTTGCCATATTCCTGTGGGAAGAGATGCTATTAAAATGTTTCCATAAATAGAGGAGATACTCTTTTCTTCTCCTGTAATTTTTAAAGAAAATGAACATCATTTCAACCAATGGTCATCAAATGTTAATAAAAGCAAGCACTGAACTAAGTAAGGACTTTCATCTTAACCACATTGTGCACAGATATGTTTTCGGGGATACTTAAGTATTCTTTTTAAGTATGATGAAAGAAATAGCTCTGATCCTTAATTTCCAATTCTTTTACCAACCCCTACCATCACCACTAGTTATTCCTACTGTTTCTAATTTATACACTTACTATATATCACAGATATCACAGAGGGCCTCCAAGGAGAACTACCAGGTGTCACCTCAAGTTTTGGTGCCCATCTATCTCTTCCTAGCTGGGTGGACTGTACAGAAACCTATGATCCCTTCTCCTTAGACTCTGTGGTCAGCTCATGCTCTCACTCCCTGGGAAAAGGAAGTTTTAAAAATGCACTGGGAAGATACTAGTCCTAAAGCTTTAGGAAGGAGTGGTCTGAGCCATCACTTCTTTCTCCTTTTTATGGACCATTCTCTCTAATCTCCAAGCCTGCTTATTATTCTGTGGCCTCTAGAGGATCAATAACGCTTTTTCTGAAGGGCCCTAAAACTTATTAAAGAATGTTATTTTTGTCTTTGTTCCTTATACATGAGTTGTTTTTGTTTCTTACAGGTGCATTTTTATCAACTTTCATTTTAATGTTCAAATCATCAGGGCTAAAGGCTGGAAGAAACTACCCCAAACCTCAGTAATTTAACATAATAAAAGTATATTTCTTTCTTGCCATGGTCCTATGATGGACAAGTGTGGGAATGGAGAAAACCTGGTTATTTAAGGACCCAAACTCTTGCTTCCTAGGGCCTCAGAGAGTTGCATTGGATGTTCTTCCTCATTTAACAGGGGAGACTGAAGGTACAAGATGGCATGGGTGTTGTAGAGGCTGGGATTGTCAATGGTATAGGTCAGCGATGGCGAACCTTTTGAGCTCGTTGTGTCAGCATTTTGAAAAACCCTAACTTCACTCTGGTGCCGTGTCACATATAGAAATTTTTTGATATTTGCAACCATAGTAAAACAAAGATTTACATTTTTATATTTATTTTATATATTTAAATGCCATTTAACAAAGAAAAATCAACCAAAAAAATGAGTTCGCATGTCACCTCTGACATGCGTGTCATAGGTTCGCCATCACTGGTATAGGTCATCCCTGTCAACTTTCTATTGGCTGCAGCCCAGTCACAGGCCTCAGCACACTTCAGAGGAAGGTGGTAAATGTAACTTATTTTAATGCCAGGAGGAAGTCTGCCATCTCATGTTCTCAGTATTGATAGCTGCTGCTATTATGCATTCTAAATTTAATTATAAATCACTGTTCCTTTATCCAATTCATTATTAATTTAGTCTGTTGCAGGATGTTTAAATAATGTTAGTGATGCATACTTTTTCAGCAGTATTGTTGGCCTAAAAGTTTCAATGACTAGACTTTCATATATGTATATGCATATGTAGCAATTCAAATATGACTCTCTACATACTTATTGCTAATGCAAATACACAGTATTTTATTACTTGAATGAAACTTCATAAGTGATGTGTTACTTGTAGCTCTGTTCTACTGAAATAACTGAACGCAAATGGCTAAAATAAATTAAAGTTATCGAATTATCTTTAAATTTAGAAGATATTTTAATATGAAATCTTGCTTATAAAGTAAAAGGTAATTCATAGATATTGCCCACAAAATTTTATTATAACTTGTTCAGTTAATTCCCCTCCAGTAGAGAGTAGGGATTTAAAGTGTCCTTTATCCCACCTATGCAGACCCACTAGGACAGTCACCTAACTGTGTAACTTTGAATCTCCGAGGGTCCTATTGTCCATTTTCTCACTGACACATTGCACTATTCTTATTGTTGAAGGGGACAAGGAGTGGATGGAGTGGGATGCTGCTTTAATATGAGTCCTGATGCATCCCAAGTACCACACAGCCAACAACATCTTTTAAATTTAACTACCATTGATTGGATTATTTCATGTTAAACATTTCAGAAAAAAGAATATCATACCTGAAAACTCATGTTCGAGCCCTGATCCTTCTCTACAAGGAATCTAATACATCTACCAGGCAATTACTAAGAATCATATTTCTCCTCTTTAAAATACCGAGAAACAATGCAGCCTTCAAGTTCCCTTCAGATAAAAAATTACATGACTCTATGATTGTGGATTAATTACAAAATAAGTGGATGATATTATCAGATAATATTAAGTCCCATGATGACTAGCCCAGAAATGGAAAAAATTACACAGCTATGTAGAGATGTTAGAAAACTATATAAGAAATAGTATGTGGTTTGCTACTTCTAATGCATACCGTACTTTTTACCCTGAAATGCTCTTTAAAATATAAGAGGAAGATAGGGCACAAACAAACATTTATAGTAAAGGTGAAAAAAGCATATCAATCATGAACACCAAAATAGTTATTTTCTGGATAGAGAAAACAATGGAGGAAAAGCTACATAGAAAAAAACTGGGGATCCAAGCGTGCATTAATTCAAACCAATTTCTGCCATGTGGATGAAAAATATCAGGGTCATGCAAGATGAATATAAAGTTGAATTATTCAACAAAACAAGGAAGAAACAGCATCATCAATCTTATTCTATACCTGGAAGAATTGGCATGAGCTTATTAATGTTATTTCAACATAGAGAAATGAAAATTGAAGATTATAAAGAAAACTGACCAAAAGTATGAGTGGCACAGGTTTGATTAAGAATGAAAGAGAAAAGGATTGGGGGGAGGGGGAATGACAAAATATTATCTAAATTGCCAATCACAAACCTGTCAAATAACAGGACTATTTCTAAACATCTGAAAAATATAAAACTTCTACCGGCACAGGAGCATTTGGGTAAAAATTCTAGTAAATTAAGAGTGAATTCTGGAAACAAACAAAACAGTTTATTTCAATGCTTAAAGGTATTTCTTTTGTTTAGGGTGGGGTGCCCTGACTGGGAATCGAACTGGCAACCTTTCAGTTCATGGGACAATGCCCAACTGAGACACACTGGCCAAGGCACTTGAAGGTATTTCTAAAACATCCTGACACTCTAGGAGTAGGAGATACTCATTCAGAATAAAAAATAAGCAACATAAAACTGTGTAGCTGTATAAATTTTCAATATCTAAACTACATTAATACTACATTGAAGACCATTATTAAGCTCATATAACTGCACGTTTCAGAATTTATCTTTTTCTTAAAAGCTGAACATGGAGGTAAAAAGAGCAGATTAGAACGATACTCAATTATTTTAGTGATTATGTTCATTTCAATTGAGAGAGAATATTCTAAGTGAAGTGTAAATGTGAATTAAAGTATGCTAATTTTTAACCAGTTCCTGCCTGAAAGCTGGAAGAAGTAGGTCGATTATCTTCCAACTGTTTCTAATACGCATTTTATCTTTCTTGTTTAAGCTCCAGAACACTTTATGCAAAGAGTTTATCCAGAATAAAAAAACAAAACTAAAAAAAAAAAAAATACCATGAAATCTACTTATATTATTTATACTGATTTGTTATCCAATGCTGAAATAAAAGAGATAGAAGGCACCTCAGCAAGGGGTCTGCATTTTTTAAAAAATGTTTATATATTGACTTTTCTTTCACAATGTCTTTCCTGGCACTTGTCTTACCTTCAAAATTGGAATGGAAGGCAGCTATGTTCACACTATACCACCAAGTGAAAGCAAGTGTTGGACAAGTGACAAGGTTGTAGAGAAAAAGGAACCCTCAATCACTACTGGTGGGAATGTAAACTGACACAGCCAGTATGGAGAAAAGTAGGGAGGCTCCTCAAAAGTTAAGAATAGCCCTAGCCGGTTTTGCTCAGTGGATAGAGCATTGGCCTGAGGACTGAAGGGTCCCAGGTTTGATTTTTGTAAAGGGGACATACCCAGGTTGCAGGCTTGATCCCCAGTAGGGGGGCATGCAGGAGGCAGCCAATCAATGATTCTCTGTTATCATCACTGATACATCTCTCTCTCATGATTCTCTCTTATCATCATTGATCTCTTTCTCTCTTGCTCTCTCTCTCTTTCTCTCTCTCTCCCTTCCTCTCTGAAATCAATAAAAATAAAATTTTTAATAGCCCAGCCAGAGTTGTTCAGTGGTTGAGCATCAACCTATGAACCAGGAAGTCACAGTTTGATTCCCAGTCAGGGAACAAGCCTGGGTTGTGGGGTCAATCTCCAGTGTGGGGAGTGCAGGAGGCGGCAAATCAATGATTCTCTCTCATTATTAATGTTTCTATCTCTATCTCCCTCTCCCTTTCTGTCTGAAATCAATAAAAAATATACCCTAAAAAAATTAAGAACAGAATTATCATATGACCCAGCAACCTCTTTTCTGGGTATCAACTTGAAAATTTTAAAAACATTTATTCACAAAGATACATGCAAATTACAGCATTATTTACAGTGGGAAAGACATGGAAACCACACAAGTGTCCTTCGATAGATGATTGGGTAAAGAAGATGTGGTACTTACATACAATGGAATACTATTCAACCATAAAACAAAATGAAACACTGCCATTTGTGACAACATAGATGGATCCTGAGAATATCATGATACATGAAATAAGCCAGATAGAAAAAATCAAGAACCACATGATTTCACTCATATGTGGGATATAAAACTAAAAGCAACACATGAACAAACAAGAAAAACAAAGAAACAAAAACACATAGGCACAGACAACAGTACGACAGCAAAAGGGGTGGGGAGTTAGTAAAGGGTTAAGGGGATCCAAACATAGGATGATGGAAGAAGATCTGACTTTGGGTAATGGGCACAGAATGCAATATCAAATGATGTATCATAGAATTGTACACTTGAAACCTATCTAATCTTATTAACCAATGTTACCCCAAAAATTCAATTAAAAAATTGGAAGAGAAGCTCCTTATGGACTAACCATTTCTTGGTTGACTAGTCAAAATTCAGCACAGGCACTCAACAAAATGAAAAAGTATCCTACAGATGGAATATTTGCAAACCATGCATCTAGGTATCCAAGAACTCATACAACTCAATAGCAAAGAAACAGATAATCCAGTTAAAAAAATGGGCATAGGATCTGAATAGATGTTTTTTTTTTAAAGAAGGTATGCAAATGGCCGAAAACTATATGAAAAGATGCTCAACCTTACTAATCATCAGAGAAATGCAAATCAAAACTACCATGAGACATCACCTCACAACTGTTAGGATGTCTATTAACCAAAACACAAGAGTTAATAAAAAAAAAAATTAAACTACCATATAAATCAGCAATCCATTTCTGCATTCTTATCCAAAGGAAATTCAATCATTATTTTGTAGAAATATGTGCACCCTAATGTTCATTGTATCATTATCCACAATAGCCACAAGTGAAAACAACCTAAATGTCCATTTACAGATGAATGGATAAAGAAAATGCGATATGGATGTGTGTGTGTGTATATATGTGTGTGTGTGTGTGTGTATATATATATATATATATATATATATATATATATATATATATATATATATATATATGTATATACATATATATATATATATGAATAGTATTCAACTTTTAAAAGAAGAAAATTCTGTCATTTGCAACATGGATAGAGCTGAAGTACATTGTACTTTGTGAAATAAATCAGACAGAAAGACAAATTGTACAATCTCATTTATCTGTAGACACTAAAAAAACTGAACTCATAGATTATCGAGTAGATTAGTGGTTGCCAGAGGCTACCAGAGCAGGGAAAATGAGGAAATGATGGTCAAAGGGTACAACTTCCAGTTATAAGATATATAAGTTCTGGAATGTAAGGTAGAGCATGGTGGCCATAGTTAACAGCAGTGTATTGTATATTTGAAAGTTTCGAAGAGCAGATCTTCAATCCACTCACAATAACACCAACAATAAAATAGTCACAATGTGAAATAAAGAATGAGCTAACTAACCTTATTTTGGAAAACATTTTGCTATATATATATATATATATATATATATATATATATATATATATATATAATCACTTCATGTACTTTATACTTACACTAGGGGCCCGGTGCACGAAATTCGTGCACTGGGTGTGTGTGTGTGGGGGGGGTGGAGTGTCCCTCAGCCCAGCCTGCCCCCTCTCACATACTGGGAGCCCTCAGGCGTTGACCCCCATCACCCTCCAATCGCAGGATCGGCCCCTTGCCCAGGCCTGACGCCTCTGCCAGAGGTGTCAGGCTTGGACAGGGGACCCCCATCTCCCCCTGATCACTGGCTCTGGCCCCCGCCCAGGCCTGAGGCCTCTGGCCCAGGAATCATGCCTGGGCAGGGGACCCCCATCTCCCTCTGATCGCTTGCTCCACCCCCCGCCCAAGCCTGACGCCTCTGACCCAGGCTTCAGGCCTGGGCAAGGGGACCATCATATCCCCCCAACCTCCGGCTCCACCCCCCACCCAGGCCTGATGCCTCGGCCAGAGAAGTTGACCCTCATCACCCTCCGATCACCAATCACTGGATCGGCCCCTTGACCAGGCCTGAGACCTCCGGAAGAGGTGTCAGGCCTGGGCAAGGGACCCCCAGCTCCCCACGGTTGCAGGCTCCGCCCCTGCCCAGGCCTAACGCCTCTGGCTGAGGCGTCCGGCTTGGGCAGCGGGGACCTGCAGCTGCAGCGGCCCCGCGATCGCGGGCTCCGCTTTAGGCCCAGGCAAGGGACCCCTAGCTCCCGGGACTGCCAGCTTCGACCGTGTCCAGCTCCCATCGCTGGCTCCACCCCTACTTCCTGCTATCACTGGCCAGGGCGGAAAAGGCACCTGATTCTCCGATCATGGCTGGGGTGCAGGGCAAAGGCGGCCCCAGGGCCGCCTTTGCCCTGCCCCCCAGCTCTTAGCTCCCCACTGGGTTTCCGATCACTGTCAGTGGCAGGGGGCTTCTTCCTGCTTTCCCTTTCGCCTCCCTGCATTGTGCCTACATATGCAAATTAACTGCCATCTTGTTGGCAGTTAACTGCCAATCTTAGTTGGCAGTTAATTTGCATATAGCCCTTATTAGCCAATGAAAAGGGTATCGTCGTACGCCAATTACCATTTTTCTCTTTTATTAGATAGGATAATGTAATATATCAGTTATCCTATCTAATAAAAGAGAAACATGGTAATTACCGTACGACCACTACCCTTCCCATTGGCTAATCAGGGTGATATGCAAATTAACTGACAGCCAAGATGGCAGCCGGCAGCAAGGCAGCTTGAAACTAACATGAGGATTGCTTGCTTCAGTGACGGAGGAAACCAACGTTCTCCACATGCCTTGCCAGCCTCAGAGCCTGCAGTTTGAAACATAGTTACACATATAGAAGCTAAACAAAACCCCAGAAACCTGCTTTAGGGAGCCGGGATCTCAGAGCTGGAGTTATACATTGTTTCGATTATAGAACCCAAACAAACCAGATATCTGCTTTCAGCAGCAGAGGCCTCAGAGCTGGAGCCAGAGCTAAAGCTGGCCCAGAATAAAAAAGAAAAAAAGAAAAAAAGGAGCGGTTGGGAGCTTCAGTCACCCACCAGCCTGAAAACAGCCCTCAGCCCCTCACTCAGACTGGCCAGGCACCCCAGTGGGGACCCCCACCCTGAAGGGTATGTGACCAGCTGCAAACAGCCATCATCCCCTCACTCAGGCTGGCCAGGCACCCTAGTGGGGACCCCCACCCTGATCCAGGACACCCTTCAGGGCAAACCAGCCAGCCCCACCCATGCACCAGGCCTCTATCCTATATAGTAAAAGGGTAATATGCCTCCTAGCACCGGGAGCAGCGGAGCCGCGAGGCCTCCCGGTACCGGGATCAGTGTGACAGGGGGCAGCGCCCAAACCCCCTGATCGCTCTGCAGCTCTGTTTGTGACAGGGGGCGGGGCCACAACCTCCCTATCGGCCCTGCTCTGTTCGTGACAGGGGAAGGCGCCCCAACCTCCTGATCAGCCCTGCTCTGTGCCTGATACGGGGGAGCTCCCCAACCCCTTGATTGCCCTGCGGCTCTGTGTGTGACAGGGTGCGGCACCCCAACACCCCCCCGCCAATGGGCCCTGCTCTTTGTGTGACAGGGTAGAGCCATAACCTCCCCATCGGGTCTGCCCTGAGTGTGAGAGTGGCAGTGCCCCAACCATCTGATCGGCTCTGCTCTGTGGGTGATAGAGGGCGGCACCCCAACCCACCCCCACACGGGCTCTGCTCTGTGTGTGAGGGGGTAGAGCCATAACCTCCCCATCGGCCCTGCCCTGAGTGTGACAGTCGCGGCGCCCCAACTCCCTGATCAGCCCTGCTCTGTGGGTGATAGAGGACGGTGCCCCAACCCCCTGATCCGCCCTCCTCTGTGTGTGACAAGGGGTGGTGCCCCAACTCCCCTGTCGGCCCTACTGTGTGAGAGACAGGGGGGAGCTCCTCAACACCCTGATGGGCCCTGCTCTGTGCGTGACACGGGGGAGCTCCCCAACCCCCTGATGGGCCCTGCTCTGTGAGTGACAGGGGGGTGCTCCCCAACCCCCTGATAGACCCTGCTCTGTGCGTGACAGGGTAAGGAGCCCCAACCCCCCTGATGGGCCCTGCTCTGTGAGTGACAGGGGGCAGCGCCCCAACCCCCTGATTGGCCCTGCTCTGTGCATGACAGGGGGTGGCTCCGCAACCTCCCCATCGACCCTGCCTTGAGTGTGACGGGGCGGTGCCCCAACCCCCCTATCGCCCCTACCCTGAGCGTGACTGAGGGTGGCATCGCAACCTCCCAATCCACCCTGCTCTGTGCATGACAGGGGGTGGCGCCCCAACTCCCCAATCGGCCCTGCTCTGAGCCTGACCAGGGGCTGCACCTAGGGATTGGGCCTGCCCTCTGCCACCCGGGAGCAGGCCTAAGCCAGCAGGTCGTTATCTCCCGAGGGGTCCCAGACTGCGAGAGGGCACAGGCCAGGCTGAGGGACAACCCCTTCCCCCCTGAGTGCACAAATTTTTGTGCACCGGGCCTCTAGTATCTCAATAAAGCTGAAAAAAAACATTTTTAAGCCCAACACAGTACTGAGCATATTTATAATTATTAATTCTCTTCCTCTTCCTTTTTAAAAATCAGGAAAAAATATATACATTACAGAGAGTAAGAGAAAAATTTCATGTAAAGATTTTGTTTTTCACATGAGAAATTAAGAGCAGTGGTAAGGTAGACTTGTTCAGAGAAATACAGCTTAATCATGAAACCATCCTGTTTTCCTTCTCTTGAGGAAAACAAACTAAATACAGTACAGCTCACAGGAGATTATTAGACCAAGAAGAGCAACCACTTATAACTTAGTGCTTTGGGCATGGAAAGGAGACATATTAGTTATGATAGTCACATATATATTTTAAACATTGTGTTTTAAATTTATTAGGTAATATTTTAGATGACTACTATTGTTTCATTGGAAACCCACAGAGAAATAGGTCAATATTATTGGTTGAGACATTTAAGAAATTACCAAAGTAGTAAGTTCATAAAGTCTACAATAGGATGTAGACCAATTAGTTTTTCTTTTCTGCTTATATTAAAAGATCATTCTAATGAATGTAAATATTTAATATTTTTTAACTTTCATCCCTTAAATACTCCCATATGAATCTGCATTAGTGAACAATCCTATCTAATAAAAGACAAAAGGGTAATTAACCGTACCTCCGCTACACTTCCCATTGGCTAATTAGCGAGATATGCAAATTAACTGTCAAAAAAGGTGGCAGCCGGCAGCCACGCAGCTAAAGCGAGCAGGTTTGCTTGCTCCAGTGATGGAGGAAGCCAAGGTTCCCCGCCTGCCACGGCCCTACTCTGAGCTCCGAAAGCAACAGCTCCAAAAGCAACAAAGTTTCAATTATAGAAGTTAAACAAATCCCAGAATAAAAGAAAAAACGAAAAAACGAGAGGCTGGGAGCTTCAGTCGCAAGCCAGCCTGAAAACGGCCCTCAGCCACTCACCAAGACTGTCCAGGCACCCCAGTGGGGACCCCCACGCTGAAGGGGGCGTGACCAGCTGCAAACAGCCATCAGCCCCTCACCCAGGCTGGCCAGGCACCCAAGTGGGGACCCCCACCCTGATCCAGGACACCCTTCAGGGCAAACCAGCTGGCCCCCAACCATGAACCAGGCCTCTATCCTATATAGTAAAATGGTAATATGCAAACTGGCCCTAACAGCAGAAAGACTGGGAATGACTGGTCACTATGACACACACTGACCACCAGGGGGCAGATGCTCAATGCAGGAGCTGCCCTCTGGTGGTCAGTGTGCTCCCACATGGGGGAGCTCTGCTCAGCCACAAGCCAGTTTGATGGCTTCCACTACAGTGGTGGTGGTGGGAGCCTTTCCTGCCTCCTCAGCAGCACTAAGGATGTCCGACTTCAGCTTAAGTCTGCTCCCCACTGGCAAGTGGACATCCCCCAAGGGCTCCCGGGCTGCCAGAGGGATGTCTGATTGCCAGCTTAGGCCCAATCCCCCGGGGAGCAGGCCTAAGCCAGCAGGTGGTCATTCCCTGAGGGGTCCCAGACTGCGAGAGGGCACAGGCAGGGCTAAGGGACCCCCCACCGAGTGCACAAATTTCTGTGCACTGGGCATCTAGTTACATATTATAAGAAGCAACAAACTGCAGCCCATTCAAATACAGTGCACATTTTAAGGGCTTTTACGGAGGCAATGTTATCAAATACTTTTATGCTTTAAAAAAGCAATCCTACTTGAGCTCAAATTACATTCCATCCATGAAAGCACAAAGAGAACCTGAAACTAATAGGATATTTTATACCAATTACACTTCAAGTTAAAAAAAAGAGAGAGAGAGAGTACAAAGAGAAATGACATAAACACCGAAAATACATCAACTTAAGTAGCAATAATTATTTTAAGAAATTCAAAATAGAAGGCCAGTTTGGCTTAATAGCACCAACAAATCTGAGTTATTCTCTGATTATTAGAAGTATTTTTTTAAAGTATAACTTCAAATAAATCATACCCACAGTTTATTAAATTGTTTTGATTATCCACATTGAAATGATAAGAAATATGAACCATAAATAGAAAAATTATCTAAGTCTTTCCTTAAAATATTTAGCTTTTCAGCTTATCTTCTTGTTTCATAAAGGCAAAAATCATGCCTTTAAGACTAATTAAATTATTAACTTATTCAATTTGAAAACTGATTCATATTTTCTTAAATTATTTAATTCTGGTATTTGTCTAATTCTTAAAATTTTATGGATTGGATGGGACTGAAATCATTACCTGACAAAGAAGAATTCTGACACAGAATGGCTGGTTTACAACAGGTTACACAAGTGGCTTTTGGCAGACCTGAACCTCCACTGTCCCCCAGAAGCACATATGCAAAACCACAGGGGACCGCCCTCATTGGCATCTATACCACAGCCTCCAGTTGGTAGATTAAGGCTTTTCCAAGAGAAATTCAGCACCGAGTGGCAACCTATTTCCGAAAGCAAGCTCATAAACACTACACAACATGGAGGTTTAGGGAAAAATATATATCTATATATTTTTATCTATATATGTAATTGTTGCAAATTTATCATTTATCAACTGTTCCCTCATGGTAGCTAGTGCAATGTGTCTACTTGGCTCGGCTACATGACCCACTTACTTGATCAAGCACTCATCTAGGTGCTGCTGTCAAGGCCTTTGTAGATGTGGTTAAAATTGATAATAAGTTTACTTTAAGTAAAGGAGATTTCCATTAATAATGTGGGTGGGCCTCAACCAATCAGGTGTAAGGCCTTAAAAGCAAAAACTGAGAATTGCCAGAGAAGAAATTCTGCTTCAAAGCAGCAGCACTGACTCCTGTCTAAGTTCCCAGCTGACTATTCTTAGCCCCAGAATCTCCTGAAGAACTCCTTAAAGTAAATGTATTTTATCTATATCTATATCTACCTCTATATCTCTATATCTCTATGCCTATATCTATCTAAATCAGCGGTTCTCAACCTGTGGGTCTCGACCCCTTTGGGGGTCAAATGACCCTTTCACAGGGGGTCGCCTAAGACCATCGGAAAACACACATATAATTACATATTGTTTTTGAGATGAATCATTATGCTTTAATTACGTTCAATTTGTAACAATGAAATTGGGGGTTACCACAACATGAGGAACTGTATTAAAGGGTTGCAGCATTATGTAGGTTGAGAACCACTGATCTAGATGATAGATGATAGATAGATAGATAGATAGATAGATAGATAGATAGACAGACAGATATTGGTTCTTTTTCTCCAGAGAACCTTGACTGATATACACTTACCTAACTTCTCTTTTAGTTGGCTTAGAGGTCAACATCAACAGAAAAATATAGGTTTTTTTTTTGTGGAAAAGTTAGGAAAGAGCTTTCTGAACAAGTGCTTTAAATTGGCATTTATATAATGATTACTATGTGTCAGTCACTGATTTAAGTGGATAGGTACCATTATCATTTCACTTTACAGATGATGAAAGTGAAGCCTGTGGGAGATTAAGTAACTTACCTAACATCACACAGTTAGTAAAGGGTGGGGTCAGATTTCAAATGTAGGTCATGTAGCCGAGCCAAGTAGACACATTGCACACATTCTTTCATAACCTGTGTTCTTAATGGCTAAGCTATAGTGCCTTAAAACAAATGGATTTAGGAAATATTTTGTAGTGATGTTAAAATTATATCAGGGCTTTGGATGTGAGGAATGAGGGGAAAAGGAAGTAATGTGTAATTCTCATGCTACTCACTTAAGCAAGCAGGTTGTTAATTCAATTTCTAAATGGGGAAAACAATGAGGGAGGTTTGAAAGGATCTGAGTGAGGGCAATATTACATATAGTTATCTACAGCTAAGGCCCAGAAGTTAACATTTTGGCATCTTTGCCACATAGAGTGAGGTGACTGATAAAGAAGAAATAAAGCCCAGGCCCAAGCCCTGGAACATTCAAATATTTAGAATTCTAAGATGTGGGACCAGAAAGTGGAAGGAGAAAAAGGTGGTATTGCAGAAGCCAAGAGAGGTGGGAAAAGGGTGGCTGAGGGGTGATGGATGGTTGTCAACTCCATGTGAGCAAAAATGTAGAGAAAGACATGGACAGATGTGACCAACAACCAAACCAAGATGACTGACCAGAGCAGGTTCCATGGGCGGTCAGCTGAAAGCCAGAATGGTGTTGGTGAAAAAGGGACCGCTTATCTGTAGAAATTTATTTTTCAGCTTACGGAAAATAGACTTGTGATAGAGCCATGGTCGGCAAACTGTGGCTCACAAGCCACATGCGGCTCTTTGGCCCCTTGAGTGTGGCCCTTCCTAAGCCTTGGGAGTACCCTAATTAAGTTAATAACAATGTACCTACCTATGTAGTTTAAGTTTAAAAAATTTGGCTCTCAAAAGAAATTTCAATCGTTGTACTGTTGATATTTGGCTCTGTTGACTAATGAGTTTGCCGACCACTGTCAAGTATAGCAAAACGTAAATAGTAGATTTGGGTGGTGGTTTTGCAGATACAGGAATTCCCTGTAAAACTGTTTCAAAGTTGCTGTGAACATTTTCATAATAAAATGATAGTGAAAATGAATGAGAAATACAGATACCCAAATTCAGGACTATGGTCCCCTGGCCCAGGTTGGGCACTGGAAGCAAGAAGGGACGGAGATACAGACATTGAAGAGGAAGCAGGCAGCTTCCACTGCATTGGGAATGTTTTATTTATTGAGGGAGGGTCTGCATACTGGTTTTCTGATTACTCCTCATGTTGTTCTTGATATATTATATTGCACAATGAAAAGGAAAGTGATTGTGAAGTAAGAAAATCGAATGTGTGAGTGTGAATTATTCCTTGAAAGATTCTGTTTTAAAGGAGCGGAAAAGTGAGGCAGCTGTTGGAGGAGGTTTGCAATTAGGGCAGGCTTTCTGTTTGTTTTAACGTATCAAGTTTGCATGCTGTTTGGACTGTTACAATAGAAAGGGAGAAACTGATATTTCCAGAGTGGGATGAACACTCAAGTGCAATCCTCCAAAAGGCGACAGAGGGAGGAGCCAAGAGCTCTAGCGGAGGGTCTATTTTCCTTTTTGCTTTTTTTTTGGGGGGGGGGTGTAAAATATAATTTATTGATTTCAGAGAGGAAGGGAGAGGGAAAGAGAGATAGAAACATCAATGATGAGAGAGAATCATTGATATGCTGCCTCCTGCACGCCCCCTACTGGGTCAAGCCCTCAATCTGGGAATGTGCCCTGACCGGAATCAAGCCATGACCTTCTGATTCACAGGTTGATGCTCAACCCCTGAGCCACAATGGCTGGGCTTCCTTGTTGTTTTTTTGACCCATGGGAACACAAGAATAGATATACAGTATCAGGCACTGAGCCCAGGTTTAAAAAGAGGTCATTCATCCCCTGCCTTTCCTATCTGACCTTTTCTCCCTATTTTAACTGGAAATCTGTTTTCAGCTTCCAATGGGTAAGACATCTGCTTAACCTTGAAGTGATTGGGTGGCATCTACAGTGTACTGGAAGATCTGACTTTTCGTTACCTATATGTCACTCCAGAAGGCCGGTCCTCTGGGACCTTATATAAGCATGTGCTTAACAAGATTCAACTTGGTTTAGAAGCTTTTGCCTTTCCCCATTTATTTGGTTCTCCAAAGAAGCCTGCTTCCCATCTAGAAGCCTCAGCCTCCGTTTCCGTGGGGCCTGCTGCTGATGAAGGAGGCCTGGCCCTCATCAAATTGCCCGCATGTATCCTAATTAGGAATGCATCCACAAATCAGTATCGTCTTGCACAATCTTATCCTGTTGTTATTCAAGATGTTTATGTCAAATGCATTTTTGATTGAATTACAGGCTTAGCTACTAGAAAGGAAATGCTTGCTAACCAGGTTTCTTTATCTTTATGTGGGAATGTAGACTATTTCCTTTTATGCATGGTTAAGGTCAGATGTTTCATTTAAGGAATTTCCCTTCAAAAGAAAGTGAATTCAAATGAAATGGAGATGGTATAGTGATCCACCTGAAAGATTTTATATTTTCATAACAAAGGTCTTTTTTTAAAATATATTTTTTATTGATTTCCGAGAGGAACAGAGTGGGAGAGAAAGATAGAAACATCAATGATGAGAGAATCATTGATTGGCTGTCTCCTCACACCCCACACTAGGGATGGAGCCTACAACCCTGGAATTGAACTGTG
Organism: Myotis daubentonii; assembly: GCF_963259705.1. Lineage (NCBI taxonomy): Eukaryota > Metazoa > Chordata > Mammalia > Chiroptera > Vespertilionidae > Myotis > Myotis daubentonii. Next base: position 30,672,163 of record NC_081851.1, read on the forward strand.
ATCTCCTGGTTCACAGGTTGTCGCTCAACCACTGAGCCATGCTGGCTGGGCATGATAACAAGTTCTATAAAACTTTACATTTTTAACTGGTCTGTTAGCATATGAGCCCAATTTGTTACCCAGTTGTATGTCTTTCCTGTGAGAGGCAGGAATGGTTTCACTTAGGCTGACAACTCTGGACCTCAATAAAGGACTTCAAAGAAAATGGTCCTGAGTTGGCAATCTTCTAAAACAGAGTTCTCATTGGATTCATACAGAAGTACGATCTACCACTCTTCGCAAGTCAGTTGAAGAATACGAATATTTCAGCATCTGCAGTGTTTGTTCTGCCATTTTTACTAAACACATCAGCAGAGAGTTGTTTTTTTTTTTACTATTATGCTTGCCCTATTAACAAGGTGTTAATATTGGATCATTAATTGTGACAGGTGTACATTAGTAATGTCAGATATTAATAATAGACTACACTGAGAACTTTCTGTGCTATCTTTGCAAATTTTCTGTAAATCTAAAATTATTCTAAAATAAAAAGTTTATTTTATAAATGAAATGGGTTTAGGTAATTTTGTGTAGACATCAATAAATACATAGGATGAAGTTTACTGGATTATATGATAATTCAGTGTTTAGTTTTATTTAAGGAGGGCCAAACTGTCTTTCAAAACAGATGTATCATTTTATATTTGAATTAAGGAGGATTTCTGTCATTCCACATCCTTGCTAATATTTGGTATTGTCAATATGAGGAATTTTATTGATTTTAGGAGTTATATAGTGAAATATCATTGTTTAATTTCCATTTCCATAATGATAAATGATGTTGAACTTTTTCTCATATCCTTATTGGCCATCTGTATATCTTCTTTGGAAACAGGTCTGTCCAGGTATTTGCCCATATGTGAATTGTTTGTTCCTTTCATTATTATTGATTTTTTAAGAGTTCTTTATAGACAAGCAATTTTCACCAGAAATATTTTCACCAAGCCTATGTCTTGTCTGTACTCTTTCACAGAATAATTTTTTTTAAAAAAAAATTAATATTAGGCTCTACATTAATTCATTCTTTCATGTATCATGCCTTTGGTCATACCATTTTTTGAATACTCACCTGAGGATATATTTATTGATTTTAGAGAGAGGGGGAGAGAGAAACATCAATGTGAGAGAGAAACACTGATAGGCTGCCCCCTGAACGTTCCCTAAAAAGGGATGGAACCCACAATCTAGATATGTGTCTTCACTGGGAATGGAACCCATACCTCTTTTCTTTCTTTTGGAGACAATGTTCCAACCAACTGAGCAACCCAGCCAGGGAGGTCATCTCACTTTTAAGTCACACTCCTATAGCTTAAAATCATCACGCTGCTTAATTTTTTACTTATGAATTGCCTGTCTCAACTCAAAATACAGTAGTCCTATAGTTAGGGAATGTCTGTTTTCTTTATTCTATATTCCCGGCACCCAAAATAGTGCCTGTGCACAGTAAATACTCAATAAATAGATAATGAATGACCCAATTAATACACATAAACATTTTCAGCATCAATAATGTTTTATGTAAAATATGGATAATAATTCTTCAAATGACTAACAGAATGTTGAGAGAATATATGTAAAATGTCCACCAATAAATGGGAGCTATTGTGATTCTTGCTTAAAGACTAAAGAGAGGGGGTCAGATGAAAGAATAATCTGCCATAATCTCCCAACATGTTGCAACAAGGGCCACAAAAAGGGCTCCAGGTTGACATAGGGCAGCAACTTCCAACCTTTGTGCTGCAAGAATTATTAAAACAGGCAATACATGAGTCTTTAGTCAGGAGCACTGACCTCTTGTCCCTTGGATTGTCAAATAAAAAAATGACAATAGCCAACACAACAATAGCCATCCAGTGTGAACGAGTCAAAATTATACCTATTTCTTTTTGTCAGATCAGCAAAAAATGTAATAGATTTTTTTGGTGTGCTACAGATGAAGAAGGTTGAAAATCACTGACATATGGTATTCCTGGGCCCTCAACTAGTTCAAACTTTGGCATACAAATATATTTTATTTAGTCAAACATACAACAGTTAAAAGTACTGCAGATGTTAAAATCATCTCCAATGGAAAAAAGACAAACTAAAGATGATAAATCTAAAGGTATAAATTAACTCAGACTATTAGTGATTCTCAATCTTGGGAGGCATAAGATTTATTTGGGGTACTCTCTAGAAATAAAGATTCCAGTGTTACCGCACCATACTGAATCCAGGTTTAGGCTAAACACAGAAATTTGAATTTTTACGGTTGTCTCCCATCCTCACCTAGGTGTTTCTGAACCAGGCAGTTTGCAAACTTCTCTGAGAAATGCTCGAAAAAAGCCTCTCTAAGGAAGGGCAGGAGGAACCATGGGAAGGACAGTGAGCAGGAGCATGTGGACAGAGCAAGGCATCACCAGGTCCATGGCTCAGCTGTTCTCTGAAACACTCGCCAGTCTAACTTTAAGGTCTGTCCTTGCTTGAACTAATAAATGTGCACTTTATTAAATTACTTAAAATATTATTAAAAACGAATGGGTCTAGACTCAGCAAAGTCCAGGCTCAAAGAAGGGAGACCCATAAAGAAATACGAGTTCTCTTTCCCTCTGTAACCTAGGATTGCCTCCCAAGTCCTCCTTTTCTGTCCTAGAAGGTTCTCCTTCCCTGAACGTGCGCCCCTTCAGTGGAGGCCTGCTCACCAAAGAGGAGTGAAACCTCACCCCAACCAATAGGACTCCACCTCAAAACAGTTGCATATCATCCGTACAAGGGCAGTCAGTCCACATCCGTGCAAAGGCAGCACAGCACAGAAAAGGAGGTCCAGTATCTCTAGGAGACGAAAGCATTCAGGATGGGAAGAGTGGAATAACGTAGGCGATACTTGAGAAACAGGACAAGCAGAGGAGGTGGAGAATCCTTTCAGCACCCTCACCGCTCTTCCTTAGAGAGGCTTTCCCTTGTGGGAAGTGCTGCAGGAGAGAGGGCTCTCCCCTCCTCCTCCTCACACTGTGGAGCTATAAGAGGGATGCAGGACTGTGATAGTAGAAGCTTCTTGGACAGGGCATGGCCTCTGATCAGATCTCAGCTGGGGAGTTCACACAACTGACACTGACTGGAGTTCCTGTTGGAGCAGCGCATTCCACCAACACCACCTCCCACCACTAAAGTGGGCGGGGAGGGAGGAGGCCACCTGGTCATCAGGAGGCAAAGGTTTAATCTCTTATCAGAGATGTGAGAACACTTCTCTCTCCCTCTATTTATTCTCAGTCCTGTTCTGTCTGTCTCTGCCCACTGGTCCTCAGTTACTCAATACATAGTGATTGCGTAAAGAGATAACAATAATAGAACTAGCTGATATCACTATTTCACTCCATTGTGAGATTGTATCAAAACAAAGAAAAGTCTAAATGAGCAGTGAATGGTTTGAGCAGATCTTTGATTGAGGAAATGGTTCCACCAAGAAGCTACCTCATTTATCTGTCCTTCCTTGTCACTTTGCTCCATGAGGTTCCTCTGAAAGTAGGGTTAGGCCCATGTACCTTTCTGTCTACATCCTGGACTGGCACATCTCAGTAGCGGGGCCATGTCTTAACTTTTTTGATGAAACACTATTATGACTAAACAATTAAACACTATGTACCAGATGGAGAGCGGGCAATCAGAGAAGGTTGGTGACTGAAGATAGGAAACCCCAGCAACAGTTCCATAGCTTCAGAAATAGCACGTGGGGCCATAAGAATGAGATGGCATAAAACCAAATGCTGTTGCATCCTGTTAGATCATTAAATGAATCTGCTAATTGGATAAACATGAAGAACAGTGTCTGTCTTTCAAAGGACAGCTTTTGGATCCACTTCCAATCTCAGAAGATTCATAAAGACAGTATGTGAGCATCCCATTGCTGGCAGATGCTGTTACACACCAAATAAACCAATTAAATAAAAAATTCTTGGACAATAAAGCCTGTTATAAATTACCTTTTTTTTTAGCTGAACCCAAGGAAGGCATAACAGTCAGTAGTATTCAATAAATAAAGTGCTTTAGAAATATATGTGAGACACACACACAGAGATGCCAATACCAGACAAGAAAACATAAAAAAATGCAATAGTGGTCAAATATCAGATATTCCTTGGTCCATTAAAACGACCTCCTGTTTTGTTCAAAATAATTGAGAAAAGTTCATCCAATCTGCTGTGGTTATCATGTTTTCTATAAACCCACCGTTGGGTAATCTTTCCTCCCTACCAGTTTTCTAGATAAAATATGTCCCATCTGACTATATCACCTCATGCCACCCACCTGAGCTTTCTCCTGCTGTATCTACAACTGCTCTCTGCAGTGGTTCCCTCCCTTGATCTATGCTCTGATAATTCTGATTTGAGTTAACAAAATAAGTAAGCAAGCAAGCAAGCAAACAATCATATGCTTTGCTTGTCCTTTACGTTTCACTTATTACTCTTCTATTTCTCTCCTCCCATCTGTGACAATCTTCTGAGTCATGTATTGAGTGCTGCTCACTATGCCAGCCATTGAACCGGGCTTCAGTGATACACAAAATAATTATAACACGCGGTTCCTCATTTGAATCCCACTGTCTGCAGGGGCAACAGAAATACTTGCAGTATATAGTGCAGTGATGACCAAAGAAGGGTACGGTTCCTTTAACTGTGTGCATCCTATCTGTCATTATCTACTCTGTTCTTTCAGCATCTACCTTCTTTCTATGTAGCTATTGTCTCTGCAGCTTTCTGAAAACGTACCTTTTAAATATAATTAATGACACTTTTCTAGCAAAATCCAAGGCGTTTTCTCATTATTCATCCCCTATGCTCTCAGAGGAATTTGACATAATTACAACACATTCTAGAGTCTAGATTGATCACCGTCTCCTTTACACATATTCCCTTGAATTTCAACACTCGGTACACTTGGCTCTCTGGTCACATTTCAGGCTATGTCTTCCCTACCTAATTAATTTCTATTCTACCTTCTCATCTTTTTTGGCCTTTCCTCCAAAAACAAAATCCACAGCCCTCTATTCTTCTCTCTCTCTTTATTGGCAAGCACTCAAAGAAAGCTGTCTCTGAAAGCTTCATTTATCAACTACAGAGACTTCTAAATTTCTGTTTCCCCAAAGTTCTATCCCCTAGCTTTAACCATCTGCTAGGCAGTTCCCCTCATTCATCAATGTTTAAAATCAAGCTGATCCTCTCTTCCCACCCCCATCACCTCTTCAAATACCCCAATTAAGTTGTCCAGGGCCAAAATCACACAATAAAGGTTGACTAGCCTCTTCCCTTCAACAAGTGGCACTTCTTTTATTCCTTTCTGCAGTGCCTGCAATATCGAGTTTTTTTATTTCTGTTCCCATTGCCACAACCCTAATCCTAGATCTTTGAAGTATTTTGTTCTGTTTTTTTCCTCTGCAATATTAAAATAACACCCAAACAATATCTGAGTCCAACCTTTCTCTGAATTTGTCAACTTTCAATGAAGTTGCCAAATTAATCTTTCTAAAATATTACTTCAATAGATGGAAGCCAACCAGCTAACTTACTTCCTTCCTTCCTTCTTTCCTTCCTTCCTTCCTCCCTCCCTTCCTTCCTTCCTTCCTTCCTTCCTTCCTTCCTTCCTTCCTTCCTTCCTTCCTTCTTATTCTTGTTCCTGAACTTTTTCCAATCTGGTCCCTTCGATCATCTTACCATATTAATAACCATGTTTGAATATGAAACTTCTCACTAAATCAGGGCTTCTCTAGCCATTCCCCAATTATCAATGTCATTCTTATCTCTTTAATTTAAAAATAGGTTGCTTAAACCTGAAATGAATACCCCACTATCCTTCACAAATTTTTTAATCAATGTTCAGCTTAAACATTACTTCCTTTGTGCTAATTCCAGCTGTATGTCTTTCTTTTCCAACAACTTGAATTTTAAACTTCGCTATCGACTTGGCTCCCTAGTATATAGGTAACACATGTTCTCTGAGTGCCCACAGAATAACAAGCATCATAAGACAACATCTAGCATTGCAGAATATTATCTTAATACAGAATATCAAGTTGTTTCTTCTACATAAGTATCCTACATAAATACTTGTTTGTTCCTAAGTAGCCTACAAGCACACAAACCTTATACAATGACTACCTGCTATCAATTTCCTAATGTGAAATACTAGTTGACCAACATGGATTGGTAAGTCATCCAAGTGAGGCTGATAGGCAGGGAGTGGATTAGTCCATTTCTTCTTAAATTTCCTGTAAAATGGAGTAACCTAGAGATCTTTTAAAACCTTGATGGCTGGGTCCCACCCCACAGTTTCTGACCTAAATGATAAAGGTTGAGACGTGGACAGGAAGCAGTTGAAACACTTCCCAGGTGAGTCTAATACGCACTAAAGTCTGAGAACCTCTAGTTTAGTCCATAATTCAGAGTGCGTTTTCAACCCAGAAATATCTTGCTGGTAAATATTAAAAAGGTTTTGGCATTCCCTATCCCAAGCTTTCCTTGGCCCAGCATTTCGACATTAAGATCTGGCTGGAATAATCCCCTTTGCATTCCTATTTAGGAGCTTTTCTATGGATGGTTCACTGGCTGCACAACTATTCAGTTGTAGGTTTCTAGGATCACTTACAACTACTATCAACTTTACACCACACTGAGCTATGCAACCCCCTTCTGGGAGACTAGTGGATGCTGATTCAGCTCTCAATCACCCTGAGAGCCTGGATTACTCATTAATATGGGGAGCACTATTGCCGTATGGAGTACAAGTTAGTTACTAAATTATAATTTTTTCCCATTGATTTTTAGAGGGAGTGAAAGGGAAGGGGAAGCAGGGAGAGGAGAGAGAGAGAGAGAGAGAGAGAGAGAGAGAGAGAGAGAGAGAGAGAGAGAGAGAACATCAATATGAAAAGACAAATCTATTGGTTGCCTCCTACACATGCTCCTGCATATGCTCAAATGGGGGCCAGGGAATGAATCTGCAACGCAGATACATGCCCTTGACTTGAATCTAACCTGCGACCCTCTGGTGCGCAGTCTGAAGCTCCAACCACTGAGCCATGCCATCAAGGGTGAAAGTCCACTCTCTTGAGCATGGGATGATTTCACTGTGTACAAATGTGTCAAAACTTATCAAACTATACACTTCAAATGTGTGCAATTTATTATGTCAGTCCACACAAAACACCCCCTCCCACAAAAAAAGAAAGGAAAAACATTATGAAGGCTACAGATTCATTAAAACAAACAGGTAGCCATCTGTAATTCAGAAGGAATACCAGTTTTGAATAGCACTTGAAAACTTGTAAGGTTACACATTGCTGAAAAAACATATGCACAAATATACTCCATCCGCCCTGGATAAAATATGCAAATTTTAACATTTCAAATTAAAGTAACATTTACATTAGTGTAATATAAATGAAATTAACTTCTAGGGGAAATAAGGTGGCCACATGTAGAGAAGGTCATTGTTGGTTTGGAAGGAGGGTTAGTATTTCGAGGGATGAAATATCCAGTTCTGAATTTTAAAATTGATAGGTTTATAAGAAGGAAGGGAAAATAACTTTCATTCATCTATACCTTCATTCATTCAACAAATATTTATTGAAGTTTTATGATTATTAAGCATTGCAAACCACTGACCAGTAAAAGACACGTGGTATGGTCTCTATATTTACTAATCTATACTTTGACAAAGAAGAAAGTTATCAGTAAAGTTAGCCCACAATTATTAAACTACCCTGTGGAAATTGACCATGTAAAGAGCCATGCCGGAAAGGATTCCCTGGGAAGGTGTACTTTGAGCTGAGATATGCAGAATGAGTCGCCTTCAACTGTGTAAAAGGAAACAACATATATAAAGGCCCCAAGGCAGCTAAAACATAGTCCTTTTGATGAACTAAAACAGGAATTGATCCATTTAAGAGGTATTTAGTAGTTAAAATCTATGAGACTTCATAACTAATTGTATTTGGAAAGAGAGAGAAATGACAAGTATAACACCAAGATTTCTGCAATGTGCCACTGGGTACATGGGTGTGGCATTCACCACGGTAAACAATGCAGGAGGGAGGCCAAGCTAGGGAGGTGATTTCTGTTTTGATTTCATGATGCCTTAGAATTCTCAACTAAAGATGCCACATAGATAAATGCTTTGAGAAAGTAGCCTAGGGACCAGTGGTTGCCGGGAGTTAGGGGGAGAGGGCAAGGGAGAGTTTTGCTTAATAGGGATAGAGTTTCAGTGCTGCAAGATGAAAAAGTTCTGGGGATCGGTTACTCAACGATGGGACTATAATTTACACTACTGAAGTGGACACTTAAAAACAGGTAAGCCATACAGTTTATTTTGTGTATCTTATAACACCTAAAAACTTTTTAAGATGGTGAATAAATAGCATTTTAGCTAAATAGATAGCCATGTAATTGATCAATCCATCGATAACCAACTAGCTACATTTTAGAGGAAAGCTGTGACCTGAAAATAGCAATTTTGGAATTATACAAACAATAATTTATTACAGGACTTTATTCCTTTCCTCCTTTCATCCTTATAATCCTGGCATTTGTTGACTCTATCAGCATGAGGTCTCCTTATCCTTTTCTCCCTAAAGACTGAGCAGAGCCCAGAGGCTTGGCTCAGTAGTTGAGAGATGAACCAGGAGGTCAAGGTTCAATTCCTGGCATGGACACATGCTCCAGTTGCAGGCTTGGTCTCCGGTGTGGAGAGTGCAGGAGGCGGCCGATCAGTGATTCACCCTCATCATTGAGGTTTCTATCTCTCTCTCTCTTTCCTTTCCAATCTGAAATTAATAAAAAATATAAAAAAAAAAAAGACTGAGCTGACACAGAGTTTGTTTTCATCTATTGAGAGAAAACAACTGAAGACTTTGAAGCCACAGCAGCTTTGGAGTGTACCTGTGCTGTTCTGGCACAGCAAAAACACCTCCATTTGTCTATGGAGCTAATTCTATCAAAGGTTTAAAAAGACAAGTGAGATAGAGAGGGGGGAAATAAGATGACTCCTTTGAACAAATATGCAATGATTCTAGAGACCACTCCATGGTTTACACATTCACACACACCCTCTGGAACAGTATTCTCCCGCCTACCTTGCTTGCGCACATCTTCCACAGCAGCGATCAGTTCTTCTTTGAGGTCCTGGCTCTCCTTAGCGATCTGTTCCCCCTTTTCCAGGAAGTTCTGAGTGGCTTGCTCTACAGACGCAGCCAGGACGTGGGCTTTCTTTGACCTCCCTTTCTTTTTACCTGATGGGCCTTTGTTGCTGGTGTTCACAAGGGTCGTCACCTTAAATACAAAAGAAAAGCTGTAAGAGGTCTCTGAAAAACTGTCTAGAAATAACATCACCTCATCACTCTAAAATATCCTCTGATGATTAGATTGCGAATGCATATTCCACAGCTTCAACTGAAGGAAAAATGTGGAATTATATGGATTAACACATAAATAAACAGTCCTTTATTTCAAGCAGAAAAACGAGACCATGTGAGTTAAGTAGGAAGAGACTTGCCAGTAGCTCAAAGTTCTCAAAGTTTCCAGTTCCCTGGAGGTTGTGCTTTCACAGATTGGCAAATAGCATTTTTGTTGGAGTAACCAGCTTCAGGGAGGAAAGAAAATAAAACAAAACCTGGAATTGCCTCTGATCACTGACTTGGGAGAACCCGTACCCAGGCCTGGGCGGAAAGGCAGGGCAGAAGTGAATGAGCAGTTAATAAACACTGGGCCATCAATACCAGCACTTATGTGTCACCTATCAAGGACTTCTGAAGATCATCTCTTTTCCTTTTTTTATTGTTGACAGTACTAAAGATGTCCCCCAATTCCCCCCACCTTCGCCCATTCCACCCAGCCTCCCCAACCCCCAAGCCTTCACCGCATTGTTGTCTGTGTCCATGGGCTATACATATAATCATGTACTAGTATGTTCTTTGGCTAATCTCTTCCAGTTCCTACCTTCTCCCTCCCCTCTGAGATCTGTCTGAAGATTATTTCTATTGCTAATCTCATCTTTTGCAAACAAAATGGTTAATTTAATCTGAGGGGATTGAATGATTCCATCTAAACATTTGGTTAACCAGCTAAAACTGTCAGAATTGAAATCAGATTTGCATTATCACTCCTCTTCTAAGAACCATAATCTGGAAACATATTTCAACCGCCAAACTTTTTTCAGTACTACATCTAGGGCTATTTAATTTGCTAACAAAGCTTTTAATATCTTTTAATCAAGTTATCTCCTGTAGAATTCCGGACCTTTATTCTCTCCCATGGAGAAGTTTGGGAGGAAAGTGAATGCAATGGTTCCTCATTCTATTCAGCAAAAGTTGCTAGTCATCATTCCCCCTGCATTTTTTTATCAGTTTTATAAGCATGTGGTTTATTTTCCTTGATATTTGTCCTGCTTAGCAGACAGATTTTATTGGAGGTTATCAAAAAAGCTAGTCCATAGAAAAGTGCTAAATGTTGTAGTTTCTGCGGTTACTCCAAATCCAAGAGCAAGCCAAGTAATTATTAGACAAAATCACAATTAATGTCCAGTCAATTTATGAGGCATGAGACCACATCAGAGGAAGAAACATAGTGAATAAATGTGAACTAAGATGATGAATACAGGTAGAACCAATACTTAAGAAGTGGTTGATACAGAGTCTGGAGTCTTCGTAGTCAGCTTTTGATTGATAATTAGATGCAATGAATTGAAGGACTCTATAAGGACATTTAAGTACAATTACTACACACACAAAGAGAACTGTAAGGTCACTGTGAATAAGAGTGTCAGATAATGGTAGTGAGCTGTCAAATGCATATGCAGTCAGTAAGTAACACTTTATAGACTTTTCAGTCCCACCCATAAAGAGGAAACCATCAGAAGAAAGGCAGCCTGTGGAAAAGTCGCTTTTCTGGGGTGCAAGACTGTTCTCAGCAGTGAGGGTTTACTCTAGCACAGGCACACAGCACTCTTCCAAGAGCTTCAACTACCCAAACTGCCAACACCTGGAAACATACGCCCTCTGAGGAAGCACAGCAAACAGCTCAACACTCTTTTCTTAAATAGAGTTTTTAAATAGTTTTCTTTTAATTGAATATATTTGACATACAACATTGTCTAAATTTAAGATGTACAATGGGTGAATTTGAAATATTTATGTATTGTAATACAGTTGCTGCTGTAGTGATGTTGAGCACCTCTATCATATTCCATAATTACAGTATACAGCTGTTGTCTACATTCATCATACTGTGCATTAGAAAATATTCCCATTCTCACTGATAACTGATTTATGCTCATTTTATACATAATCCTAAGAAGTTTGGGGACCTACGTTTTTAGTCTTCTCAAACTAGAAAAAATATAAATTGGGGAGGGAGTTGTTAACTGTAGGCATGTTGACTGTTTTAAGGAGTAGAAGCTGATAGCAAATCTACGAAAATACTTAGTGACTATACCATGAGTTCATTTTTGTAAAGGCAAACGGAATTCAATTCTGTAACCTCATGTTACATTACTGTACTAAGCACTGTTTAGGTAATGCACATAATCACAAGTCGATGTACAATGTCAGTTACATGGAAAAATAAACAAACATAAAACATTAACAGGCAGTTGCTCAGAAAAATGTGATTACTTTCAAATGAAACAAATCAATTCAATCTTCTTCTAGTAAAAGCTTTCATTTACTCATGGATGGAAGAATATGATGTATGAAAGGGAAATAAAGGGAAATGACGGGGCTCCATAAGTGCTCATGCCCTAATCAGTTTAGGACAGTGGTTCTCAACCTTCTGGCCCTTTAAATACAGTTCCTCATGTTGTGACTCAACCATAAAATTATTTTCGTTGCTACTTCATAACTGTAATGTTGCTACTGTTATGAATTGTAATGTAAATATCTGATATGCAGGATGGTCTTAGGTGACCCCTTTGAAAGGGTGGTTTGACCGCCAAAGGAGTCGCGACCCACTGGTTGAGAACCACTGGTTTAGGATAAAGAAATACCTGTGGACTCTCCTCATTGCTTATCAGTGTTTTGTTGGAAGACAAAGTCAACAACTTGCAGTAGCCCTGCCTCCCCCATCGGAGGTTTTGCTTTCCATGGTTTCAGTTATCCACGCTCAACAAGTCCAAAAATATTAAACGGGAAATTCCAGAAATAAACAATTCATCAGGTTAAATGAATGTCCTTCTAGTAGCATGATGAAATTCCAGCTGCCCTGTTCTGTGCTGCAGGGATGTGAACCATCCCTCTGTCCAGCGTATCCACATCGTATATGCTCCCCACCCTCTGGTTACTGAGTAGCCCTCTGGGTTTATCAGATCAATGATATGGCAGTGCTTGTGTTCAAGTAATACTTATTTTACTTAATGCACATTCACATAAATTATTCTATTTTATTATAGCTATAGACATTAATCTCTTATTGTGACTAATTTATATTCAACTTTATCACAGGTATGTCTGCATAGGAAAAAACATAGTCTATATAGGGTTTGGTACTATCCATTGGGGGTTTGGAACATATACCCCTTGAATAAAAGAGGACTTTTTATATGTAACAAAGAGAAAGAAAACATAAATATTACAAAGGCAGGCACTATATAATGTCATTACTTATAGAGAATATGATTCTAGCAAGAAGATATAAAAGTATTAAAAGTTAAACAATTTGAACTACTATAAAAAGAAGAATGAGGTGGCTAACTTCTAGATAAACAAGAAAAATCTAATAGATCAGCAGTAACCAATGAAAAATCTAGTTTTCAATATCATATTCACAATAACCATCCATTGATATTATCAGAGATAAACATAACACAAAATATAGAATATTCTATGCAGAAAATTATCAAAGAAATTTAAGGAGAAATATAGAAAACAATTTAAATAATAAAGAGCCATACCAATGACCTCTAGAGGTTACAGGTATCTTTGTGTAAGGTTAGACATTCAGACTAACATTAGGTCTTAGGTAGATGGTACGTAAAGATTTTTAAGTGTTTATCTCAATTTGTTAGTAGCCTTTTAACTTATTGCTATCCTGTTGAAATTCCTGCTTGGATGCTATATGCCTCTTCCTTTCACAAGCAGGCTCTCTTTCTAATCCCCACACCAACTTTCACCCAAGGCCTGAGTCATTCAAGAGCCACACACACTCCTTTCCACTCTAACAATTTGGGAGCACACCTTGTGTGCAGTAGGACAAAAAGAAAGAAAGGAAGAAGTTCCAGCAAAAGAGACAATGGGTAATAACGTTGAAATGGACATGATGTTTTCCATGATGTTTTCTAAGCCAGTAAGAAGACCAGTCCTACTTGAAAAGAAGGCTGTATATGAAAGCTATAGGAAGTAAGGTTAGATAGATGAGGTAGAACAAAACTTTGAAATTCTCTGAAAAAATATAGTATATGTAGGGTTTGGTACTATCCAAGCTAAGGATTTTAGATTTTATTAGTCACTGCCAATTTTTTTAAAGAAAAGCCTATATTAAAGTCCATTTTCTTTTTCCATTCATTTCTCAACCCACTAAATTTTGCTTTTACCCCCACACCTCCTATAGCAGTGCCTTCTTAAACTGATATCTCACTAAGGTACTTAATAAGTTGTCAAGATCAAATTAGTTTGATCTTATAACACTCTCCCACATTTAGTGCCATTGACTCAATTATCCTTCCTCCTAGAAATATCTCCTAGCTAATTCTCTTAGTAATAAACTTCCTTCTCCAAACGCTTATAGCCACAAAAGGACATTATCTACCATCAAACTTACTTTTCTCTGTACCCATTTGTATCTTGCTCCCTCCTATGCCAGGAAAGGCATTCTGATACCACTACCCCTTTAACTAATCTTCTGATCACATCCTCCAGAACTGGGTTGCACTGGCTATGCCAACTCCTCTTCTAATCTTGAAAATCCCCCTCTGTAGGCTCCTCAACCTCAGCTTAAAAGGATACTTGACTTCTTTCTAGCTCCACTTCAAATATTTCTTCAATGTGTCTCCCTCTCATCAAAAAAGAGAAGTCACAGAGCTCATAGATAAGAGTATAAGTGGTCAAGGGACTGGACCAGGGGTTCATAATGATGGTCCCTATGAACCTTGGCCAATGAAAGACTTCAGCAATAGCCAGAGGATAGGCATTTTGTTTTCCTATGTGGATGGTGTGATCTGAATATAAACATGTGAGACACAGGCTGGTGTAGACTGCTCATCAGTTAATGTCATTCTCGCACAAAAGTAGTAAGACAGTGTCTGATACAATTTAATTCTTTTATTTTTCTTGCAATGTGTATTATTATAAGAAAATTTATCTGACCATGACTCTTCTACTTGATCAGTGCTCTGCTTCCAGGACAACAATAGGCATAGAATATGTATTTTTTTCCAAAGCAATAAACAGTAGTGAGGGCAACGGGGAACTTTGTCTTGGCAGCTCTGTCACATCTGCCCAGAGCCAGCAATGGTATCATTGGTCTAAATATCACCCATATAGCAGTCAGTCAAAAGTGAGTTCTGGAGACATCATTGTCACCTGGGGCTTGTTAGAAATATAGACTCCCAGGCCCCACTCTAGACCTACTAAAAAAGAATCTGCATTTTTCACAAGATTCCTAGATAATTTGTATGCACATTTTAATTTCAGAAGCTCTGAATTCTAGGACAGTGATCATCAGATTTTATCATGCCTAAGAACCACCTAATGTCTCCTAGAAGGCAAATTTCCACATCTTACAGTGCTCCTGTTCAGGTAGGTCTGGAGTAGGGCCTTTTGTACTCATCACACAGAATCCTATATAATAAAAGGGTAATATGCAAACTGACCCTAACAGCAGAACCACTGGGAATGACTGGTCACTATGACACACACTGACCACCAGGGGGCAGACACTCAATGCAGGAGCTGCCCTCTGGTGGTCAGTGTGCTCCCACAGGGGGAGCTCTGCTCAGCCACAAGCCAGGCTGATGGCTGCCAGTACAGCGGTGGTGGTGGGAACCTCTCCAGCCTCCTCAGCAGCACTAAGGACATCCGACTGCAGCTTAGGCCTGCTCCCTGCTGGCAAGTGGACATCCCCCGAGGGCTGCTGTGCTGCCAGAGGAATGTCTGACTGCCAGCTTGGGCCCGGCCCCCCAGGGAGCGGGCCTAAACCAGCAGGTGGACATCCTCCGAGGGGTCCCAGGCTGCAAGAGGGCATAGGCCGGGCTGAGGGACTCCCCCGAGTGCACAAATTTTTGTGCACCGGGCCTCTAGTTATATATATATGTATGTATATGTGTGTGTGTGTATATATACATATGAGAGAGAGAGAGAGAGAGAGAGAGAGAGAGAGATAGAGAGAGAGAGAGACATATAGATACATAGATATATAGATATATAGATATATGTGTATATACTAGTGGCCCGGTACATGAAATTCATGCATATTAAAAGGAAATTAATTAGAGGAAATAGTTTAATATTGTTATTTGCCCTTTTCCATAATAGAAGTGTCAGATATAAAAGAAAATTAGTAAAATGTATATGAAAATCACCCTCCTGTCAGAGTCTGGGGCACGGCTTAGGACCCAGAGTCAAGTCCCTACCCACCCCCACATGCTTAGAAATTGTAGGAGACCCAGACCCAGCCAGCCCCATTGGGCGAGACCCAGACCCGGCCAGCCCCACCCCATCAAGCCCCTCCGGGTGGGAGGCACATCCTCAGGTCCCCAAGCCCAGTGCCAGGTGGGGGGGGGTGCAGCCTCAGGTTCCCCGTCAAGCCCCACTGGGCAGGGGGTGCAGCCTCAGGTCCCCTGCCGCAGCCTCAGATCCCCCAGCCCGGTGCCGGGGCAGGGAGCATGACCTCAGGTCCCTTGTCAAGCCCCGCCAGGCAGGAGGTACAGCCAGAGGTCCCCCAGACTGGTGCCAGCCTGAGGTTCCCCGCTCCAGGCAGACACCATGAAGCCTCAGTTCCCTGCTGTTTGGTCGTTACATGACGGCATCCCAACCAATCTCATATTATCCTATTATTAGATAGATACTAAAGGCCCGGTGCACAAAAATTCGTGAACTGGGGTAGGTCCCTCAGCTCAGCCTGCCCCCTCTCACAGTCTGAGAGCCCTCAGGGGATGTCATACTGACAGCTTGGGCCCAGCCCCCCTAAGCCGCAGTCTGGCCTCCCTCTGCAGGAGCCGACCAGGCCATTCAGGGGAAGGTGCCACCCCCATCACCCCGCTGCTGCTGCTGCCACTGCCAGCTGCTGTGGTTACTGGCCCTCCTCGGCCCTTGCAGCCACCACAGATGTCTGCTGTCCTCAGCCCTTGCAGCAGCTGTGGCTTTGTCCAGAAGGACATCCAGAAGACGTCTGGTCTATCCGGTCTAATTAGCATATTACCCTTTTATTAGTGTGTGTGTGTGTGTGTGTGTGTGTGTGTGTGTGTGTGTGTGTATATATATATATATATATATATATATATATATATATATATATATTATAGACTTTACTTTCAGAAATAGCAGTTCAGTTGAAGGAAAAGAAAGAGACAGAGAAATTACTTCAACAAATAAACTCTTTCTCTTATTTTAGTAGCCAGAACTTGTTGGTGAGTTGATCATCTGACTCTTGGTTGGAAGGCCACCTCTACTATTAAGAAATCACAAGGAATTCAGAAAAGTGAGAGCATAGAGATGAGAACGCTGAGAACAAAGCAATTACTTGATCTCCAGAAAATCAATGAAAGGAAACCAAGAGCCAAAAACAAAAACAAGTCGGGCATCATTTTGCACAATTCACTCAGTTTACAGATGAGAGTAGTAAGGCTGTGAATTCTATTGTTGGCATTGTTCTGAAGTATTTCATTTGTCATAATCACTCAATTAATATTAGATAGGGCTTTGATTACTGTGCAGCCTAAAAAAAGCAAGAGCTTAGTGAGGTGAATATTTGAAAAAATATGATCAAAAGCAAGTTATTTATTCCCGGAGGAATTGAAGAATCTAAAAGAGACCTGAATTTCCCCTGGTTAGCCATTGCTATAAAGAAAGCATACACAGTGTGCTGCATTTATGTTATTATTTTTTGTAGACAAACTTTAACTCTTAAATAATTCTACAAGACAAAACTTCTCACTCAGTTGCTTTGTTATACATTTCCGAAATACTTTATCTTAAACAATATAATACCAGCAAGTAGAAGTCAGAAAGTAACCCCAAAGTATATATTCTATGATTAGGTGTTGATGTATTTTTATGGTCAAGATAAGTAGCTAGTTGTACATATATTGTTATTTTTTTCCAGGCTAAAATCTATGTGGTTGTGATTTATAGAGCAGATCAGTTGAGTCATTCAAACTTATTTCCTAGGAAGTACCTTGATATTGTCTGTGAGCCAAGATGAAAGAGGGTGTCCCTCTCTTTAGGCAAATGTTCTTCAGAAGAAACTCAATTTCCCTTAGAGGATGTTAAACTAACACATTCTCCACTCTCTGTGAAGGCATGCTGTTTCATATGCCAATAACAGCACAGGGGAGTCCCACTTCTCAACCTCCAAGGGATACAGTATAGATTCACCGCCATCCGAACACTTGTCTGAGAGAAACAGCATTTAGCTTGCTTGAAGGGAGTTCAGTTCATTTCTCTCCCCCACCTATTATAAAATCTCAACCACACTAAGTTAAAGCATATTAGCAAAGAGACATGCTATTCTATCTGGTGGAAGCATTTGGGATATTTTTTCCCACCAAGAGTATCTTGAATTTATTTTTAAACTTTATTTTCATTGTTGGCACTATTACAGATGTTCTTATCCGCGCCCCCCCCCCCCATTTTTCCCACCTGCACCTACCCGCCCCCCTTCCCTCTGGCCATCACCACACTGGTGTCTGTGTCTACGGGTTATGCATACATGACTTTGGTTAATCCTTTCACCCTCTTTCATCCAGTCCAGCCTCCCCCCTTACATTCTACAGTGTTCCTCAATGGAGGGAATACTATCACTCAGAGTTTTAGGAAGCTCACTGTGTACAGTCTGAGCTTATTGGTAAGATGTCATTCTTCACATTATATAGAGAATTTATGTGTGACTTCACAAATCATACACAAGAACATTGAAGCTTCTCCTTAGAAACTGATTTCATTTTATGGACATTGAATTGAGTAATAAATTAATGTTTCCTTTTTACACTGACATCAAAAAGTTGAATCCAAAGGTGTGGTCCCTGCTGTAAGCATATGATTCAGTAATAATAATTACTGCATTAGTCCCAACCTTTACTCCTTATCAGTACTCATATTTATTTGGCTTTTTTAAAAATCACTTTTCTTTAAGGTCTGTGACTTTCCAGTACTTTATAAATCCTTGAAAGTCTCCTTGAATATTTGCTGGAAGATACATGGATGTATCATATTCTGTCAACCTCAAGATGTGCCTTTTCCCCCACACTTTCACATGTCCAAAACAAGGCTGAATACTACAATCATTTTTGTTTAAAAAATATATTGGATGGTACTTTATATTTTTCTTAGAGGTACTTAAAATATATATAACTTATGAAACCTTAGATTTGATAAAACATGATAAATCAAATGATCACAAGAAAGAAACTTGTTTAAAAGACCTACCGACAAGCTAGGTTTTCCTAGAATCCACACAACTTTTGTTTTTATGATTTTAGAGAAAGACAGAAAAGGAAAGGGAGAGAGAGAGAAACATGAATTGGCTGCCTCCTGCATGCCCCCTACTGGGGATCAAGCCAGCAAATCAGGCATGTGTCCTAGCCAGAATCAACCTGGTGGTGCGTGGGACCACACTCAACCAGCTGAGTCACACCTGCCAGGGCTAGAATCTACACAAGTTTCAATGTCTACACACCCACCAATGAAAAATCAAACTCAAAATTAAGACACTGGAGCAATGCCAGGCATTCAAAGCAATTGCTTTGAATCAGGGATTTTAAGTGATAGAAAGGTGTTTCTGTTTTTTAAAATCCTAAATATTTTAACCATCAGTGCCCTTCTGAGAAAATCCCATGCTGTTTTGAAAGTCCCTGGAAATTAAAGAATGACTAAACTATGTTCATGATTCACTCCTATGCATTTACTAATGTTAAAATGAAAAGAAACAAAACTAAAATGTTCCAACAAATCTGAAACCACAATAAAAAATATATTTGAATCAACATTATGTTAACTAAAGGACTCAGTTGGCCAAAACTTCCATTCCCCCCCCAAAATCATCAAGTTTTTTACTTCAATTTTTACCCAGGGCATTCTATTACAGAGTAAACACACTACACAGGAAATAATGGACAGTCAGTAAGAAGCAAGAAACGTACCAAGACTCTATATCGGTTTTGCCTAAAAATATGAAAAAGTATATTAAGCCAGACTAATGTTTTATATACAGGCTTACTTACACTGACACTACCACCCCATCCCTACATCAGATGGTCTTGAGCTACATATGAGAAATGGGGTATCTTGAGGGAAAGCAGGGCACAAATCTAAGGAATCGGCAATGGTGGCCTAACACTTAATGTAGATCTGGTTACATAGACTTAAGGATTAACTGATTTTCAAACACACACACATACACACGTACACACACACTCACAAAATGAAACAGACATTTAAAAAGACTTTTGCAAAGAAACTGAAGCTTGAAGATGGTAAAAATACATGCTAGTGAACTACAAGAAAATGAAAAGCTGATGCTCCTCCTACTCTTTTCTTAAATCTTTATTGGTGAGAGTATTACAGGTGTTCCCCTCCCTTTCACCTCCCATTGCCCCCTTCACCTAGATCCTGCCCCACCAAAAGCTTTTGCCACCCTGTTGTCTGTGTACATGGGTAATGCATGTATGCATATGAGTTCTTTGTTTAATCTCTAACAGTCCCCCACTCCTCCCTTCCCTCTGAGATTTATCAGTCTATTCCATGTTTCCAGACCTCTGGTTCTACTTTATTCATAAGTTTATCTTGTTCTTTAGCTTCCTTGTTCATTTATTTGATTTTTAGATTCAATTATTGATGTATTTATTGCCATTTTATTGTTCATATTTTTTATTTCTTCTCCTCCTCCTCCTTCTCCTCCTTTTTCTTATTCTCAAAGAAGACCCTTTAACATTTCATGCAATACTGCTTTGGTGGTGATGAACTTCTTTAGTTTTTTTTTTTTTTTTTTTTTGTCTGGAAAGCTCTTTATTTGACCTTCATTTCTAAATGATACCTTTGCTGGGTAGAGTAACCTTGGTTGTAGATCCTTGCTTTGCATCACTATGAATATTTCTCCCTTCTTGCTTGCAAAGTTTCTGTTGAGAAATCAGCTGACATTCATAGGGGCATTTCCTTGTAGGTAACTAACTGCTTTTCTCTTGCTGCTTTTAAGATTCTCTCTTTGTCTTTAACCTTTGGCATTTTAATTATGGTGTGTCTTCATGTGGGCCTCTTAAGGTTCATCTTATTTGGGACTCTCTGTGCTTCCTGGACTTGTATGTCTATTTCTTTCACCAGGTAAGGGAAATATCCTGTCGTTTTTAAATTTAATTTTAAAATATATTTTTATTTATTTCAGAGAGGGAAGGAGATGGAGAGATAGAAACATCAATGATGAGAAAGAATCATTGACCGGCTGCCTTGTAAATGCCCCACACTGGGGATGGAGCCCACAACCTGGGCATGTGCCCTGACTGGGAATTGAACAGTGACCTCGTGGTTGATGCTCAACCACTGAGCTACACCAGCTGGGCTCTGTCATTATTTTTTAAATAGATTTTCAATTTCTTGCTCCCTCTCTTCTCCTTCCGGTACCCCCATGACACAAATGTTGGTACTTTGAAGTTGTCCCAGAATCTTCATATTTTTTTTTTATTCTTTTTTCTTTTTGCAGGTCTGATTGGGCATTTTTTGATTCCTCATATTCCAAATCTCTGATTTTATTCTCAGAAACTTCTACTCCACTCTTGATTCCCTGTAAATTATTCATTTCAGTTAATGTATCTTTTATTTCTGATTAGTCCTTTTTTATGTCTTTTATGTTCTCACTAATTTCCTTGAAATTCTCATTAAGTTCCTTGAGCATCCTTATAACCATAGTTTGGATCTCTGAATCTGGTAATTTGCTTGCTTCCATTTCATTTACTCCTTTTTCTGGAGATTTCTTTTATTTCATTTGCAACATTTTTCTTTGTCTCCACATTTTGACTGCTTCCCTGTGTTTGTTTCTATGTATTGGGTAGAGTTGCTATGTCTACCAGAACTGGCAGTGTACTAGGTGTTCTAAAGGGCCCACTGGCTCAGCTTTCCCAGTCACCTGAGCTGGGCACTCTAGGTGCACCCCTGTGTTGGCTATGCACACTGTCCTGTTGTAGTTGAGTCTTGATTGCTGTTGACATCACTGGGAAAAGCTCACCTCCAGGTAAACTGGCTAAGAGGACCAGCTACAACTACAGTGGAAGAGCTGCTGTGCAGGAGACTTCAGTGGAGCTTTGGTGCTCACTGAGTCTGCCCCTTGAGTGTGTCACTTGTGGATGTATAGAGTTGTAATCAGGTTTAATCTGAAGCTGTCCACTGGGAGCACTGGCTCTGAGGCCTCCCAGGATGTACAAAGTCAGCCACTGCCTGGCGATACCTGGCAGGAGCTACAGAGAGATCTGCAGATCTTGTATTGGGCTTGGAAGTACCCAGGTGAGGCCCAAGTGTGAAGCAAGGCAGGCTGGTGGTATTGCTGGTTCTTGGTCCTTTTATTGATAGGTTTGGGGCATACTGACTCCAGCTGCTGCTCCTTATATATTTGTATTGAGATATGACATATAACATCATATTTGTTTTAGATAGACAACATAATTATTTGATATATGTACTAGTGTATATTCCAAAATGATCATCACAATAAGTTAAGTCCATGATTATATAGTTACACATTTTTTCTTTTAATGAGAGCTTTTAAGATTTACTTTCTAAGGAACTGTCAAATAGACAATATTGTATTATTAATTATAGTCAACATGTACATTACATCTGCATAACATTTAATTTATAACTGAAAGTCTGTACAGTTTGACCACCACCATTCCCCACCTCTGGCAACCACCAAACTGTTGTCCATATTTATGAGTTCATTTCTCATAAAGATTGCACATCTAAGTAAGATGATATGGTATTTATCTTTCTCTGTATGACTTATTTCACTTAGCATAATGCCCTCAAGGTCCAACCATGTGGTCTCAAACAGCAAGATTTCAATCATTTTTATGGCTGAATAAATATACATATATATTCTCACAACTTTATATATATATATATATATATATATATATATATATATATATATATATAGTCTTACATTTCTTCATCTATCCATGAACAGTTAAGCTTTTTCCATGTCTTGCCTCTTAGAAATAATGCTGAACTAAGCTGGGGGTGCAAACATTTTTTTTTGAATTAACGTTTTCATTTCTTTGCATAATTACCCAATCGTAGTTTTTTTTGTTTTGTTTTGTTTTGTTTTGGGGGGGGGGTGTTTCTGTGTGTTTTTTTAAGATCCTCCATACTGTTTTCCATAGTGGCTACATCAATTTACATTCCTAGTAACAATGCACAAGTGTCTCCTTTCCCCCACAATGTATGTATGTAATACATATATATATATGTATATGTACATACGTTAATATATATAGTGCATGTATTTCTATTTAGAAAAATAAAACATACACACAGAAAGAGGCACAAGCATCATTTCCCCTATTCTTTGACCAAAATGGGAAGTAAAATCCAACGCATAACTGAACACACACATACTGAACACACACATACTCCAGCACAAACAGGTCTGGTGGTTAGAAATAAACCACTATATGTTCACTGAATACTGAATATGGGTGTTTTGGGAAGTATCAGTCACCTGAGTACTGGACACCACAAAACACATTAATCAGTTTGAGGTACCAGAAAAAGTTATTCAGAAGCAGACTGACTATTGGAGATGTTAAGAGATAAAGGGCTCCCAAGGCCACTTCTAATAAGCAACTCTAACAGCATCAGTGAAATCATCATTGCCATGTAAGTGATTTGATTAAGTTGGCAACATGCTCTATTATTTCACTTACTGAAGTTAATATTTGTTACTATTAAATATATTGAGTAGAAGAGACTTTCAAAAGTAACAGAAGCCAAAACAAAAAAATTTCACAGTAACCTAAAAAAAAAAATTCTAACATGCTGGGGTCCAACCCCTGCAGGTCCAGGGGTTCCCCAAAGGTGTGGACGGAGTTGGCGAAGAAGGAATGACACAGAGGCAGCGTTCAGGTAATCATCATAGCCGGGTTCTCTTGTCAGGGTCTCCAGCCAAGTTCTGTTCAGGATCTCCAGTGAAGTTCTGGTTCGGATCTCCAGCCAGGTTCTGTGTCCATGTTCTCTTGCTAGGTTCTCCAGGTTCTCTAGCCAGGTTCTGTAGCCATGTTCCCTCGCTAGGTTCTCCAGCCAGGTTCTGTCCAGGTTCTCCAGCCAGGTTCAGTCACCAGGTTCTAGTCAGGTTCTCTTGCCAATTTCTGTAGTCAGGTTCAGTCCAGGATCTTTTGCCATGTTCTCTCCAGCAAAGTTCTTCTGTCTCTAGGTTCTGTGTAGGTTCTGTCTTCTAAGTTCTGTCTCTAGGATCTTCATCTAAGTTCTGTCTCCTGTTGTCTTGTTACATCTCTATTTATATCAGTTGATTCCAATCCTATCAATCTCTATTCCAAAGGTTAGGGCGTTTCTTATCTCCATTCCAGGGAGTAAAGATTATGTAGCTTAAGCATGATTGTTCATAGTTAAAGTGATTAATTACCCGCCTGGCACTTAGTTAAGGGGTTTTATTCCCTCCCTAACTTCAGGGGAAAATCCCTACCTGGGGAAACAACCTTTCTCAGAGACCTTGGTTAAAACACATAGTGCCAAGAAGGTGAGCAAACATATTAAGAACAGTATGCCATATATGCCAGGTCCCTTGAAACAGCAAGGAAGGACCGGCTCCCGGCACTAACACAGACCAAGAGATCTTAGATTAGATTATGTTGATCTTGAGTTGACAAAAACAAAACAAGAAAACAAAACAAAACAAAACAAAACAGAGGATCATCTAAGGATCAGGCTATTCAGAACACATGGCATTCATTTTTTTACTTTTACTTAACAGCTTAAATGTATTTAAAGAAATTTCTCCAGCAGGAAGCTAGAGATATAAACCTCATCTTATGACATAAAAACAATTCATTAATTGTTTCAAAGAAGGGTGTGCCCACACAATTTCTATCACCCTTCTTTGTGTGCATGTCTGTATACACACACACACACACACACACACACACACACACACACACACACACACAGAGACAGAATAGAAAATACAGGCTAGAATTCCCACCATGTTACCCTTGACTTTTATGGTTTTGCCATATGACATATTTTTAAAATACTGTGTCAAATTCCCCAGATCTTGGTAACTATGAGATATTTGAAATGTAAATTTCAAGCCACCTTTAGGAAGTCCTGATGAGGACTTTTAGATTTCTGGTAAATATAGTGGAATTAATACTAAAATAAAAAATATATGTAGCCCTAACTGGTTTTGCTCAGTGGATAGAGCGTCAGCCTGCGGACTGACGAGTCCCAGGTTCGATTCCGGTCAAGGGCATGTACCTTGGTTGCGGGCACATCCCCAGTGGGGAGTGTGCACGAGGCAGCTGATCGATGTTTCTCTCTCATTGATGCTTCTAACTCTCTATCCCTCTCCCTTCCTCTCTGTAAAAAATCAATAATTAATATATATATATATGCCATTAGTATTTCTGGGAAGAGAACCAGCAGTCTCACAACAAGAAAATGATACTTGCAAGCCACAGGGGGATACTTCTAACCCCATACTTACTGAGTCTAGGAAAAATTGTGTCCTCACTAGCTTATTTAAAAACCACTTCTTCCAAAACTTAAAAGCAAAGTAATCCTACTAAAGGGATCACCTTTTCTGTTGTTGATGAGTTTCTATGCTAGAATGGAAACAAATCATGATGAGGAATGCCCCCTTGTTCTGTCCTTAATCAAATACTAAATGACAAGTACTCTCTAAATATGCCTAGCATGCCATGGTTACACACATGGCACATGTGTGAGAGAAAGAGGAAATGAAAGGCTTGCCCCTGTTGCTCAGAGAAGGACATGGAAGCATGGAGGAATTTGCCTGCCAAGGGTCTCCACACTGACTGTAAAAGAAACATGTTTTAATTTGCCTGACACTGCCATGTTATTCCCTTACGATACTATTCAACACATATTGGCCTCATCCTATCTAATAATAGACAAACATGGCAATTGACCATACCTTCGCTACACCTCCCATTGGCTAATCAGCGAGATATGCAAATTAATCCAACCAAGATGGCGGCCGGAAGCCACGCAGGTTGAAGCAAGCAGGAGGCTTGCTTGCTCCAGTGATGGAGGAAGCCAAGGTTCCCCGCCTGCTGCGGCCCGGCTCTCAGCTCCGAAAGCAACAAAGTTTCAATTATAGAAACTAAACAAACCCCAGATACCTGACTTCAGCAGGCAGGCCATGGCCACAGAGCTGGAACGAGCAGGAGCCCGGCTCTCAGCTCCACTGACGGCAACAAAGTTTCAATTATAGAAGGTAAATAAATCCCAGAATTTAAAAAAAAAAAGAGAGAGAAAAAGGAGAGGCTGGGAGCTTCAGTCGCCCCCCAGCCTGAAAACGGCCTTCAGTGCCTCACCCAGACTGGCCAGGCACCCCAGTGGGGACCCTCACCCTAAAGGGGGTATGGTCAGCCTGAAAACGGCCATCAGCCCCTCCTCCAGGCTGGCCAGGCACCCCAGTGGGACCCCCACCCTGATCCGGGACACCTTTCAGGGCAAACCAGCCAGCCCCCACCCGTGCACCAGGCCTCCGTCCTATATAGTAAAAGGGTAATATGCAAACTGACCCTAACAGCAGAAAGACTGGGAATAACTGGTCACTATGACACACACTGACCACCAGGGGGCAGACGCTCGATGCAGGAGCTGCCCTCTGGTGGTCAGTGCGCTCTCACAGGTGGAGCTCTGCTCAGCCACAAGCCAAGCTGATGGCTGCCAGTACAATGGTGGTGGTGGAAGCCTCTCCTGCCTCCTCAGCAGTGCTAAGGATGTCCGACTGCAGCTTCGGTCTGCTTCCCGCTGGCAAGTGGACATCCCCTGAGGGCTGCCAGGCTGCCAGAGGGATGTCTGATTGCCAGCTTAGGCCCAATCCCCTGGGGAGCAGGCCTAAGCCAGAAGGTGGTTATCCCCTGAGGGGTCCCAGACTGCGAGAGGGCACAGGCTGGGCTGAGGGATGACCCCCACACACACACACTGACTGTACAAGAAACATATTTTATATAAGTACAAATTTCTAAAACCAAAAGAAACTATACTTTATAGCTACAAAATGGATGTGCTCACACAATTTCATTATGGCACGCATGACATAACCCTTTTTAAAACATTCCCGTGCTTTTCAATGAAATAATCACATCATCTACTGACATTTTCTGATTTTGATATGCAACTGAACATTATTCTTCTCCCATTGAACTACAACCTGCTGCTAAAATGCCAACATTGTGGAAAAATACCACATTGGCATTGTACTGTGGGGTCATCTCTTTCTGGGTAAAATGCCACCTTCTGCTCCAATGCACTGCCTTATAGTCTAGCTGCATTCCTTACGCATCACTTTTCAAAGGCTTCGAGGTTCTAAGAACTGTTAATGAAATAAAGGGGGAAATGAGCAGGTTATAATTATCTTGTGAACTTTTCTTTGGAAAATTCACAGAAAAGAAAGCAGCTCATGTTCTAATCCAGGATATCATTTCTCCTTACAAACTGGGTTAGCATTTATGAAACTTCAGAATGGGGCCTACAGGCTCCCTACTGGAGCAATATTGCAGAGGGGAATGTCAGAGAAAGTTGGCAGCATGGGGTAGGCTAAGAATACAAGCTTTGGAGCCTATCATTTCCTATCTGGGCGAGAAATGATGAAATGTTAGATTCAGTTTCCTATTTGGAAAAACTCAGGTCATTATATGCACTTCATAGCGATGTTGTGAGTTTTGAATATGACAGTGTATTTAAGGCTCTTAGCTCTGTAACAAAGGAGATGCTCCAAAAATAACAATAAACACACAACTCTGAGTGGAAAGAGTCCTAGTACTTGAATTTGAGCCTCACACCAACCATTGTTAGCTGTGTAATATTGAGGTCATTGAATCTCTCTGAGATTCCTTTTTATCAGCCTTCTATTAGAAAGTATTCCTAAGTTACTTCAAACTCTTACATTCTATATGCTAATAAAACAAAGCTCTTGACTTATGGTTCAGGATGGTAAGTTTTTGTGTGGTTTTTTTTTGTTTTGTTTTTTAATCTTTATTTTTGAAAGTATTACAGATGTCCCCCTTTTTTCCCCACTGGCTCCTTCTAGCCCTCACCCACCAACCCTCTTCCCACAAGGCCTTCACCACCCTACTGTCTGTGTCAGTGGGTTATGCAAACAAGGGCTTTGCTTAATCTTTTCCTGTCTTCCCCTCTGAGAGTCTACAGTCTGTTCCATGCTTCTATGCCTCTGGATTTATTTTGTTCATCAGTTTATTTTGTTCTTTATATGAGTGAGATCATGTGATACTTGTCTTTTATATATAAATAGCTGCAGTGTACTCTCTGTTTCACTGAAGTAGACTCAATAAATAGGTGAACATTAATTTAACAATGAATTTTAAGATGTCAGAATCTATACAAGTTAAAAAAGGCACATCAGAAATCTTTCATTGGGATCTTTAATAAGAAATTAGGTGGCTTATCTGAAACTGTTCTTGGGCTTGTAGGGAGGACAATGGGGGACCAGACCACTTCAGTGTTTGATCCAAGTATTTTATGAAATTCTTCATAATTATCTTTAGATTTGCACCTCATTTTTTATAATATGCACGTATGAACATCTAAACTGAGTACACCTGTATGGTATCCATTAAGTGAACTTAATTATAAAGTCTAATTTTTTGTTATTAGCAATGCATAATTCATATGTACTCACTTTTGCACATAGCGTGGAGAATAATTCAAGAGTTTTTAAAATTAAAAGTTTATATTTTGAAAAAAATATATTTTTAGCAAGGTACTAGTGATTTTGAGAAACCAGGGCTTTGCTGAGCCAGGAAGTCTTAGGCAGGTGTTTAATTAGAATAATTAAGCAACCTGTAGTCACCTCTGGTTTTCCATTTGCTCTTCGTAAATGTAGATAAGCAACACAACTGATGGCCTAATTAGACTATTTAAAACTGACTCACTTTTTATAGTCGAGGAATTCTTTTAATCCATAGTCACAAACTTAAAACATAATAATATGTGATCTGAAATTCTACACATTTTTCTTTTATATCAAACTGTCACTTTTAACCTTTTTTTCACATTTCTCAAACAATATTAACATAGGGAATAAGGTTAATGAAATGTCCTTCATATATAATGGGCATAAAACACTTCATGTTTACTGCTCTCAAAGTTTTTCTTAGCAAGGATAAGATGTATCTTCCCTTGCCTGACTCACTCTTAAGAAAAATCAATATGTTTAGTTGCCCTCAAGATCAAATGTGAAAAATTGTCCTCATTAGCATTAAATCACTTAAACTAATGGGGGTAAACCTCTGGTGGCTATCAAATGTCAGATGGAGAAGGGCAAGATGTGTTCATTCTTCCACTTCTCATCCTTCCTCTTTCCCTACCTGTAGACATTAAAGATACCCCAAACGTCCAATTTTAAATCACCAGACTACACAACAAGTCCAAGTCCATTTTTGTATTCCTCAAAGTACTGTCTATATGATCCCGAATAGTGGGTGCATAAACCAGGGAGTGTACACACACACACACACACACACACAGAATCCCTGACTTACGATGGTTCAACTTATGAGTTCTCCACTTTATGATGGTGTGAAAACAATATACACTCAGTAGAAACCACACTTCACAATTTGAATTTTGATCTTTTCCTGGGCTAGTGACATGTGGTACAGTACTCTCTTGTGATGCTGGACAGTGGCAGCAAGTGGCAGCTCCTGGTCATCCACGCAATCCTGAGGGTAAACAACCAATACTCTGCACTGTACTGTGTTGCCAGCATTTTTTTGGATATTGTGTTTTGGATTTTCACATCCCCTCATGTCTACAAAATGCCCATCTGTGTCTCCTGCTTGAGATCAAACTCAAAAAACTGCCCAACTGTATGCTACTATAAGCGTTCTGAGCACACTTAAGGTATGCTAGATAAGTGGTGATGTTCAGCAGGTTCAGTGTATTAAATGTATTTTCTAATCATGATATTTTTAACTCACAATGGGTTTATGCAGAATGTAACCCCATCATAAGTCCAGGAGCATCTGTATTCGAATTGCAAACTGCTGACTAAATTTTAAATAACCTATGCACCTAGCCCAAACAAGCACAATCTACACATCTGAACTTTAAGACCTGCTGACCCACAGATCGCCTGGCACAGGCAGCTGGATTCACATGCATTTTCCTGGCACCATCAACGGCCTATCATCATGGACTCACTGAGTATTATCTACTTCCTCCTGGACGGATAGAGCATCTCCCAGGCAGCACATGGGGAAGGAGAGCTGAAAATGATAGATGGTAAATCTATGGGCCATAGAGATTTTGCAGAAAAGAATAGGAGAGACTACCCCAGGCATTAAGGGGTAAATGGAGGTGTTTCATCATATGTGCATTGACATTTTTTAAAAGTAATGATTGTGAAAAAAAGATAATAGAAAACAGTCTTTTATAGTAATTAGATGATTAGATTTTTTAGATGCCTGTATAAGTTATGAGACACTAGGAGAAACTCTCAGACCATATCCAATGTCAAGCTTTATGTTATCTATTTATTAATAGCATCAAATATCAGAAAAATATAAGTGAATATTCAGCAATTGGTCTTTCTTCTAGTAAGGAAAGGAAAGTATATTCTTAGAGCACCTGTTCTATAAAAGCTTATTCCCTGCATACTTACAATGGTTTCTCTCAATTCATTTGCCCAACTATCTTTACTAATAAAAGGGTAATATGCAAATTAACTGTCACTCCATCACAAGGATGGCAGTGCCCATAGCCACAAGATGGTGGCGCCCAGTTCCCTCAGCACCGCCCAGCAAGGAGGCAGTTGCAGTGGCAGTGGCCCCCTCTAAACTGCCACCCTTGCTCTCACCCTCTCCCTCGCTGCTGGCTGATCCCGGGTGCAGCCTCCTGGCCCAGAAGGTGCACAATTGCAGGGACAGCCACCATGGCGGGCCACATTGACATCCTCCTGGCCACGTCACGTGGGTTTGCAGATCTGCACAGGCCTCCGCTGAGTGCATCCTCTTCCCGCGCCCCCATGTGTGAATGTCCCCCAGTGCGCTGTCACCCATGCCTGCCCGCAACAGTCCCAGACCATGGTGCATGCACGTTCCCCCCACCCCTCCGCTGCACTTCCCTCAGTCCCACTGGCCCTGAGATGCCCTCCCCGACCTGTTTCCAACAAGGCCTCTGTGAAGATCCCGCCTTCTGAGAGTGCCTGGCTCCAGAGGCGGCGGGCAGCCTGGCTCCCTGTGTGCTGAAGGCCTGGGAGGACCCCACCAACAGAGTTAGCACCTGCCCAGCGACCACTGGCCCTGCCTCCTCCCAGCCGGGAAAGAGGAAGAGGGAGGCAGGGAGGCCTGGAGGACTGCTGAGAAAAACAAAGAGATACAGAGACTTGGATGGAGAGATGGAAACAAAACAGACTGGGCCTGAAGAGGCCTGGATGGAAGGGAGGGCAAGCAGAGGGTGGAGCAGCCCCTACTAGCCCTGCCCCCTCTCA
Organism: Myotis daubentonii; assembly: GCF_963259705.1. Classification (NCBI taxonomy): domain Eukaryota; kingdom Metazoa; phylum Chordata; class Mammalia; order Chiroptera; family Vespertilionidae; genus Myotis; species Myotis daubentonii. The sequence goes on from NC_081851.1 coordinate 30,703,077, forward strand.
GCCAGGAAAGAGGAAGAGTGAGACAGGGAGGCCTGGAGGACTGCTGAGAAAAACAAAGAGAGACAGAGACTGGGTGAGATCATGCTGGCGGGGGGGGGGGGGGGGGTGGGGACAGTTGGGGGTGAGATCAGGCCGGCAGGCAGAGGCAGTTAGGGGAGATCAGGGAGGCAGGCAGAGAGGTTAGAGGCAAATAGGCAGGCAGGCAGAGTGGTTAGGGGCAATCAGGCAGAGGCAGTTAGAGGTGATCAGGCAGGCAGGCAAGTGAACGGTTAGGAGCCAACGGTATCAGATTGTGAGAGGGATGGTGTCCCGGATTGGAGAGGGTGCAGGCTGGGCTGAGGGACCCCCCCCCCCCCGCATGCACGAATTTCGTGCACTGGGCCACTAGCCCTGAATAATGATATTAATCTTATGCCAAAGAAAAGTAACATATTGCTCAAAATCACATAGAAGTCAGCACAGCCAGGGCTCACAGCCAGACCTGACTCTGTACCCATCAGTCTAGCCTGATCATCTTTTATGCTATGTTTGAACAGTAAGGTATTTTGACATTGCAGATAGGGATGCTTTGTTGTATGATATAAACTCAGATAGAATCCATATAAAGTAAGCTCTACGGCATGCTGAATATGAAAGGCACACATCATCATGAAAGTGGAATCACAACTTCTAATTACAAAGCTCACTCTCTGGACCTAAATTCTGTAAAATGTATGCTGTGAAAGAGAGTTGGACTAAGGCTTTTCTATGTTCCCTTCTAGCTGTGATGTGCCAGTAATCTGGGCCACAGAGCAGGAGAAAGCCAGTCCGGGCAGCACAATGACCAGGGAGTGGGTACCACAGGGTAGGTGTATTGTACAGACAAGCTAGTCACATAACCCACTCATTATTTCTTTGGAGTGGGGCTAGCATTGAACATGAATATCTTCAGGAAACAACACTGAGTCTACTTCATCCACTTAACACCTAGACACACACACAGAACAGCAGATGGCCCCCATGTTCCCATAAGGGTTCTAAAGGAGCCACCAACTAGAGCAGGAAAACAAAGGGGTGCATCTCCTAGGATTCACAGATCACTGAACACTAACACAGAAGTCGGGTCCCTAGCTTACTCTTCCTGTGCCTTTTCCCCCTAACAGGTGTCACCTGTCATAATATGTATAGTCACACAAGACAGAACTCAGAGTTAGCTGAGAAGAGACCTGGCAAGAGAATCATAAAAGCCAACTGGAGAAAGAGGCTGGGACTGCCAGGGGCCATTAGGGGCTGTGATGCTCCATGTTGGGCTGGGGACACAAGTGTCAGGAGTATCATCACAGGTAGCATCGAGCAGGCAGTCCAGGGCTGGGATGATAGCTGAGAAATTCTGTCATTAACACTCTACGCTAAGCAGTTGGTGCTGATGTCATAATGGGTCAGAGCCATCTGCCCATTCTTGGCAAGATCTAGTCAGTAGCTGAGGGATCTGGAGGCAGGATTCTGGCTTCCTAAGCCAGCCAAGAGTTAACAGAGCCAGGAGCTCAGCAGGGATTCAGGCCCCGGGCCCCTGTGCTTTGGAACAGGCCTGCCATTCTCCTGTGCATTCCCCTTTTAGCCAGTACTGAGAGGGCCTTCAGCACCAACAGAAAAGTGGTAGGGAAATTAATCAAAAGATCAGTCCTGAAAATGGAACCAATATAGCAGGGGGTGGGGAATGCTAGAACTCACAGGTATCTACCTCTTGGACACAGAGTGACATGCATATTAGTAGTAAGACTCAGTTCCACGACCCCATAAGGCACGGACTATGCTTCAGGGATATTGCTGCTCTTACTACGACTGCCCTGAAAACTGGACAGACCCGCAGTTCTCAAATGCAGTACCCTTTTAACCAGTCTAGGTATCTTCCTCTTTTAAACAAACCCAGATTTCTACATAGAACCAGAGTCCATTCAGTTGTAGCCCATGAAGATGTACCCTCTAACTCAGTGGCACCATAGTGTTCTGGGAAATTTGCACCATCTACACAGCTAATGCTGAAAGTTCATTTAGTAGGCAATATTTACATATATTTGGATCATAAAATCATTCAGACAATGAGTGAGATATTAAAATTCTAGCCTGGTATATAAAATATACATACCTAATCTCCTGCCGGTTCATTTTCTCTTTTTTAAATATTGCTTTTTAGAGAGAGAGAGAGAGAGAGAGAGAGAGAGAGAGAGAGAGAGAGAGAGAGAAACACTCATGAGAGAAGAACATCATCATCAATTGGCTGCCTCCTGCACACCCCCTACTGGGGATTGAGTTCAAACCCCCAGCATGCTCTGACCAGGAATGGAACCAAGGACCTCTTGGTTCTTGGGTTGATGCTCAACCTCTGAGCCACACCAGCTGGGCTCCTTTTCTCTTTTTACAATGCATCACCTACCCCTGTTTTAACACTCAGCAGCTACATGAATGCCAGAGGAGGAAAATCAATCTAGGTTTAGACATGACTTTTGATAAACAACGCAACTGAAAAGATTACCTTCACAAGAAAAGAGAGGAGAAAGTGCTGGCAAGGAAAGCAGCAGGGTTTCAAGAGAACCTTATTCTAAATACGGTTTTAAAAAAATCCAGTATCTACAACACCAATAGGACTTGTGAAGGAACAAGTGAGGTAAAGAACCACGTGAATGGAATGGAAAAGGCACAAAGCTAACTCTATCAGTCCTTTTAGCAGAAAGCGTTCCTTAGAGAAATGCCAAAGTAAAAAAAAATATGGAAAGACCTTTATAAATGTTATAATATCCCATTTGTCATCTTTATTCTATGGCTTTCTTAATTCATCATACTTACCTTCATGTTAATATATAATCTCCCTCTTCAAAATAAAAATTAAAAGCAGTTCCAATTTTGTAGAAATGTTGAAATTCATAGAGGGGGGGAAAAGCATCACAGTCCAAAATAACATTACTCTCAGTGACATAATCCCAATCAGCCATAAACTGGTTGTTGAAATTTAGCAACTCATTGTTCAGGCTCAGCAAACATTTGTTGAGCACCTACTATGTCTATGTGCCGTTCAGGATACTGGGCAATGGTTACACCCAGGTGAACAAAACAGACATTGTCCCTGTCCTTGTGGTGTTAAAATCTGGTAGTGAGAAAGAAAAACATTAAAGAAATAAATGTAATAAATTGTAATGGAAATCTAAAGCAGTGAATTAAAGGAATCAGACAGCGTGGTCTGAGATGGTCAGAAGACACTGGGGGAGTTAGCTTAGATCTCGGAGCTCGAAGTCTGTGATAGCTGGAGGTACCAGCCTATGCGGATACAGCTAGTCAAGATAATTCTAGAAAACTTCCATCCTCTATTAACCACTCCAGATGCTCAAGCAACACTCTACCTAAGACCCTGTTTATGTTAACTCCATGCACATTTTTGATAGCATGATGATTCCTATCTCACACTCCCACCCTCTAACAAAACTAATCCAACTAAGGCTTCTACCTCAGACAACAAAATTCAGCCAAGCCCACCCATTTACACATTTGGTTGCACATTTTATTTTTAAAATATATTTTTATTGATTTTAGAGAGGAAGGGAGAGAGAAACATCAATGATGAGAGAGAATCTTCTGCATGTCCCACACTGGGGATTGAGTTCGCAACCTGGGCATATGCCCTGACTAGGAATTGAACCATGACCTCCTGGTTCATAGGTTAATGCTCAACCACTGAGCCATGCTGGCTGGGCACGGTTGCCCATTTTAGTAGTTGTCTTATTAAATGCATGAAATATATTCTGTCTTCTTATAGGTGATGAGCCAATGCTTGTGTTGGTCATTATTATATAACCAGGGCCTTATAAAGAACATGGTTACCAGTGGGTGTTAAATAATTTTTCAGTAGATAAGACTACATGGCTACATGTGCTCCTGCTAAATATTTACGTAATTTACTTTTTAGAAAACTAAGTCGGATTCCAGTGTGAATGACTGCTGTAGAAAGTCCACTTGGAAAGTGTTAAAATACTAAGAAATATTATTATAAACACTCTATTTTCTTTCCCCCCCAAAATGTTTCCTGATTTAGTTAAATTTGGTCTTATCTTCAGTATATTTACAGCCTTATTGTAAAAACAGAAAAAAATTTTCCATTATATTACATAAATCCTCCTCAACAAAGTTAGTATTGCTTTACCTCCTCATTTAAATATATTAATTTGAAAGCTAGAATATACAGTGGGCATATTCATGTAATAATGAGAATTTTCTGAGATTTGAGTACCTAATTTGAATATATTCAATAGAACTACTGTATTAAAAGGTAATATTTTTTTGTTGGCAGTCAAGATTATTTAGTACCTATTATTTAAAAAAGGTGTTTCACCAGACAATATTTAGGAAATAAATACATGGGTTTGTGACTAGATAATACCATTTCTACTCACAAGCAATGTATGAAGCATTGCATGTGATCAGAAGGGTGGCATGGGATCAGAAGCTCACATGCAGAGCAGGAGTCTGGACACAGAATGGAGAAATTACCAGACTGAAAAATACACAAACTGAGCTCAATGATTGAGATCCTGACCCCAACTAGAAGCATGGCGTGGTATATAAATCATACTTTTCTGGAAAAATGGGATGCTAAACTATGTATTTTGCCTCTTAAATCCCGAATTAGTTTATAGGTCATTTTCTTATTATAATAAACCACATGTAGATACACTGTTGTGTCCATCCAGCCTTTCTTTCCATAGGCCTTGCATGGTGTTAGAAGATGTAGGGAGAAAGTTGCTCTAAAAATTTGTTGCCCCTTCACTCAACTTTCCCATTGAAAGCACCAGACATTTCAGACAAAAACTTTTGTGATGCACTGGTATAAACATTTAAGTGCAACAACCATAGCTACTCTTCAGATGTGTAAGCATTATCTTATCTGTGTTTTTGTTTAATGAACATAGAAGGCAACAGAAGTAATTTCCAAGGGGAAAGAGGCAAGTCTTCCATAGAGGTGAAGTCTACCTTTTAAGTACAATGCATTCTGGGGGCTTCATCTTTAAACACAGTCTGAATTATATGTGTTCTCCTTTTATGTCAAACTAATGGAGAAAAGCAGCAAGAATTCCAAAGCAAGAGAAAGTAGGGATTGATCATTTTTTATCCTTGTTAACTACCTGACTCAGGGGGAATTTGAAATTTTCAAAATTAATGAACCAATTTCATTGAAAATTAATTTATGAATAGTGTCAAACTTTATGGTAGGCTTATTATAAGTCTCCCATATACCCACAGTATACTAAATATCAGTCCTTTCATCTCTACTGGGTTTTACTATTAAGAAAGAAGATAATTCTCCAGTCATGAACCTGGGTCAGATACCACAATAAATGCACATGTTAACTTCATCTGAGAAGCAATAAAAATAGTGTCAGAGAAGAAACCAGAACATGTAGTTATCTGCAAGGGAGTACTATCACTACAATATCTTTATCTTATTTTAGATAAAGATCTGCTATCTTTTATTTTCTATTTTGTGGACAAAATTATTCCCCCAGCATCAAATATGACTCAAGGAATTACCCCGAAGTTCTGAAGCCAAATTGCCCTCAAGAGATTTCAGGTGACCTCAGACTTGAGAGAGCTATAGCATTTAAAGGAACTTCACTCCAAACTTCAGAGATGTACTTAAATATCATTCCAACCTTGAGAATTTGGTCTCTGCCAGATAACAAGTGTCTTCTGACTTAGGTCCACCAGTGCTTGTTCTAGAATGGAAGGTAGGTTCAAATTTAGGCCCTTGAGGCAATATTTACTCTAGGTTTTGCCACTTTTATGTCCCATAACCCTCTGAGGTTGGTCACACTTCCTGGACTGCTTTCCCCTACATACCTGCCTTTGCAATGAATTTTTAACTCTTCAACTAATTCACCAACTCTCACGTTTACCTTGATCTTGTGGTCACCTTGACATTTTATCCTACCATGTGACCAATGGTGGTTATTTCAATCCTGGTACCAATCATGAGTTTAAATACACATTAGAGAATATTAAGTCATTGCTGTTTATATATCCCACACACATGGAATCTTAGAAGTGATTTGGTCAAGGTGCCATCTGCCAGGGAATCCCCCTAGTAGCTTCTGTTGACCCCTGTTGTTGCTGCATCCTCCTTTGCCTAGCGCCACCATGCCTTCATCACACAGCCTGACCTCCATTCTCTTAGGGGTTCCTGGTGCCAGAGGTCATGGTGCCAGGAGATTGCAAGAGAAGACATTACCATGACAAGAGGCAAACCTTCTGTCCTCTCTTCACAGTAGCAAAAGTTTAAGGAAGCGTAACAGAACTGAGTGAAAGAGTTGGATGGAAACTTCCACTGGAATCTTTCTCAATCAGGAAACTCACTTGGGTTTTTCCTCCCACAGCTAATCTTTACTTTCATCAAAAGAATATATTTATGTGGTTAAAAATGTTAAGTAGTGCTAAATACTTATACCAAAACAGTAGTTTCTTGTGTACCTCTCCCTTTCCCTCCACAGTACTTGTAATCAAATGGAAATGATTTTCATGTCTTAAAAAGTGTTCCTTCTGGAATTTACAACCATATTGCTATTTCATGTGCATATTTCTACTCAGAGGTCCTAGATGTACCATCTAGAGCAGCAGTTCTCAACCTGTGGGTCGCGACCCCTTTGGGGGTTGAACGACCCTTTCACAGGGGTCGCCTAAGACCATCAGAAAACACATCTATAATTACATATTGTTTTTGTGATTCATCACTATGCTTTAATTATGTTCAATTTGTAACAATGAAAATACATCCTGCATATCAGATATTTACATTACGATTCATAACAGTAGCAAAAGTACAGTTATGAAGTAGCAATGAAAATAATTTTATGGTTGGGGGTCACCACAACATGAGGAACTGTATTAAAGGGTCGCAGCACTAGGAAGGTTGAGAACCACTGATCTAGAGGAAGACATGCTTTCAAAGGACAGGCCTTCACATGTGTGCTGCTGCCAGCAGGGTCCCCTCATCATCTTTTTTCAGGCTAAATAACCCTTGTGCCTCAACTCCTCCTTGGTGGTTGTAAAGACCTTTCCTTAAACCCTTGTCATCCTAAGAATGCAACACTGATCAACTTCTATTTTAATTTATATAAAAATAACTAAGTAATGTTCCAGAAGTGGAATAACTAGTAGAAAATTCAGTGAAGTTAATTGTCACAAAAGGCATACCATGCTTCCATGACTGGAATAATGAAAGCTTTCTCTCTCTACCTTACCCAAATTCACTGCACAGAGAACATGAAAGATAATAATCAATGTCTAAGAATGTAATTAGACTCCTAAAAGTGGCAATTTTAAAGTTCAACTGGGTGAGTAACTGGGTATTGAGAGATATATGGAATGCACGCTTGTCTGCACATTGATGGAGAAGGGGACAATTAGAGACATTTCTCTTTTTCCTTATGGGTTGAGCCATCACTATCTATAATAATCGTATTTTGTCACCAAGAAGTCAGCACATGTCTAATGCAATTGATATCAGCAAGACAACTGAGAGAATAAACAGAATGCCTGCAGTTCTCCAGTGCGGAGGGACCACCTTATAGCCACACTTGACAGGTTAACTTTTTAAAATTGTGGTGAAGAATACATAGTCTAAAATTTACCATCTTAACCAGGTGAGTGTTACCATACCCGTCTTAACTAGGTGAGTGTACCGTACCCATCTTAAACCATGTGCATGTATCAATAGGGTCAAGTGTATTTACAGTTTTGTGCAACAGTTCTCTCAAACTGCCCTGGAGAGCTTTCTAAGTCTGTCTGGACAAATGTTATCACGGGCTGTCCTGCTGGAATTCTGGAGCGCTTTTTCAGATGGTCGAACTCATATTTGAATATTTGCATTGTTGAAGGAAGGGCAACTCTGCACTGTAGGGTGGAGCAGTTTAGGGCCTACCTGATGGAGGGCCAAGCAGCGTCAAATCCAGCCCTCATTCTGCTGACTAATCTTCAACTATCAACCAGAGGAAGGGACAGTTTTGTTTTGTTTTCTGCATACTTAGGCCGCCTAAGTAAGCACTGGTCCTCCTGGAGTGTTGGGAGAGTGGACTAAGGGCAGTGAGTAGGGAGATCAATGAAAGATCTTTCCATTGGATGCTTTTCATTTCAGCCTAGATAGCCTAGTATACTGTTTTTAGTACACAATTTTTAACGGTTTTCCCCACTGATACACTAATTCTCTTTAGTTAAGCCAGCACTTCTGTGAAGCTAATAAGCCTGTCCATGGTGATGGCAAAGAATCCAAATGAACAGAGCCAGAAATGGAAATGTTATCTGCCTCCCCGTTCACTTCTGTAACAGTGCCATGCGCAGTGTCCTATTAGGGACACTGTGTCCCAGGCAGTGACTGACAACAAAGGCAGTGGGGAGCCCCAGGCAGAGTTGAGAGCCTGGGGAACCGCTGTCATAGTGATGTACGACCTACAAGGGCAGGGATCTTGGTCAGTGTTGTTTATCAATATATTCCAAGCAATTAGAACAGTTCCAAAAACTGAGTAGGTACTTCACACATATTTATAGAATGAATGAATGATTCAGGGGTGAAGTAATTACATGCAATTCAATGTTTTAAAAATCCAATTTTTTAAAAAAGAAATAATTTTGATCTGAATTGATTTCTTTTCTGTCTTTCCTTTTTTCTTTTCTTTCTTCTTTTTTTTTTAAAGAAAACCTTGGCAGGATACCAGTCTTTTATTTTCTAAGGATTGACATACCTACTGCTAAAAAAAAATCTGTTGTTAAATATTGCTAGGAATCTAATTCTTATAAATTTGTGTTTCTAGAATCAACATAGTCTTCTTTTGTGGAAATTATGGCAAAATGAGTTTTTGGTGTATACATATTTATGACTTCTTGGACATTATCTTTGAGATTTATTTCAGTAATTCTTTTAAATTTCAAAAATATATATTGAATTGATAATTCAATTACATATATAAATGCTAGCTAGAACTTTGCATTGACATGTATAACTCATTTTTATTTGTTTTTTAATCCTTACCTGAGGGCATGCTTAGAGAGAAGAAAGAGAGAAACAGAGAGAGAGAAACATCAATGTGAGAAAGAAAACATCAATTGGATGCCTTCTATACATGCCCTGACCGATATCAAACCTACCACCCCAGTCGGTGCCCTGGCTGGGAATCGAACCAGCAACCTTTCAGTGCACAGGAAGATGCTCAACCAAATAAGCCACTAAGGCCAGGCTATAATTCTTAAGTATGTATGAGTACCCTCTGACCAAGTCCAGTCCATGTGTTCCATTAAAAACTAGTTCTTATCTCCCTTGACGAGGAAATTCTTCCTTGACCTGTGCTGCACCTCCCTTTACCAGCTGCATCATCCATGTAAACAACACTTCCATTTGTTGACAAACTGCCTTATACCTAATCCCATGAGTTTGGGGGGGACTTTTTTTTTCTCTCCCAATTTTATAAAACTGCAAATGAAGGTAGGATTCCAGAACTAGAGGGGGAAAAAAAAAAAAACAACGTAATAAGTATATTAGTCTAATCATCTTAACAATTTTCTAAAGTTGCACAACTCTTTAGAACTTTCACAACTACATGAGCTCACACCAACTGCATGGCAATGAGAGTAAGAATGACACTTAGAATTTATAAATGAGGAGATGGAAATCCAAATAAATAAAGGGTGGTTCCCAGGAAGAGACGAACACAAGACTTTTGATTTACCAGAAGTCTGATTTGGGGAAAGTTTCCTGACTTCCCCCAGTCTAAATTAGTTCTAAGGATTGAGCAAATAATGCCAAATGCAGAACTGCCATAGGGATTAAGTCAGATGACATATAAAGTAGTTGGTACAATGCCTTGATATAGTAAGTGCTTATAGATGGTAGCTTTGGTCATTAAATCAATGCCTCAAGAACATCACTCTTTTTTTATACTGGGGTTGGCAGAATACTACTCATGAGCCAAATCTGGCCCACCACCGCTCCCTATGACCTTGAGCTAAGAATGATGGCTACATTTTTAAATGGTTAAGAATTTTAAGGAATGATGACTCATGGTACATAAAAATATATACAATTCAAATTTAATTTTCCATAAATAGACTTTATGGGAACACAGGGACAGCCATTGTTTACAGATTGCCTCTGGCTGATTTCTCACTACAAGAGCAGAGCTGAATCGCTGCAGTGGCACTGTGTTGCCCACAACACCTGAAATTCTTTCTGGCTCTTTCACAGGAAAAGCTTCCTAACCCTGGTCTTAACTCTCAAGCTAAGGGTTTCTGGTGAGTCAGGATTTCTTCTCCTTTCTGCCTTAATTTTATGTACTCATTTAACATCTTATTTATGAGAAAAAAAAGAAGAAAGAATGACATAGAGAAGAAGAAACAATTTGCTGTTATTAGGAAAAGTTATGAAGGCCTATGGTATCTGCTTTGTCTGCCAGGAGAGGAGAGGAGAAGAGAGGGGAGAAGAGGGGAGGGGAGGAGAGGGGAGAGAGAAAGAAACTAGGCCAGCTACAGATGGAGTGCTATTAATCAGACAATAGCACAGGAACCTGAAACACGTTCCTCCCGCAGCACATCTGGAATCCAAGAAAAGTGATAGCAGAAGGAGCGAGGAGGCAAATCCACACAGTTAAACGCAGTGTCAACAACAGTCTTGGAAGCACTTTATCTTCAGTCTATTCTTATTGCCCACTAGACACAGAAATAAAGAATAAATCAAATAACATTAGTTCAGAGACCGCTGTAGGTTTTCTCATTTCAAACGAAGGTGTAACTATGCTAGAGGTATCATTCCACTTTACAGCTATACACAGTCCAATGGAAGTATCTTGAGAGTGTAATTTTGTTCAACACCATTTAAGAAATTATATCTAGATTTTTTTAAATAAAAAAGGAGAAAATTAGAGCTTTTTACTAATAATCCAAAACCTCCTGTTCAGCTAGAAGCATTGTCTATGACTATATTTGATGGAAAAATCCTTTGTTGAAAATGCCTCAAGGTACATTCAGCCCACAAAGGGTGTGTATAAATAACAGATCAAACTGAAAAGGACCCCCAAAACAATAAAAACCAGTAATGTGGGCTTTTAAGTCTCCCTAGACTTGTCTCTGAAAATAGAGGAGTTGGCATTACTAAGTGAGAACATGAGCATGCACACAGACACATGACACAAAACACAGACATGAGTATTGCCTTCTCTTCAACAGGGTTGTCATAATTGAAAGCTTGTGCCTGAAATTAATTTACAAGCAGCAAATGAATGCACCTCTGTGGCATCTCTTATTAATAGGAATTGAGATAGTAAAAGCAGAATGTTTACACTAAATGTTCTCACCAGGTCTAATGTGTCTACTGTCACTCAAAACACACCCATTCGCATTTTCTCTCATGACTAACAAATACAATGTTGATTCCTACAGTGAAGATCTGCCCTCCCTCAAAGTAGGTTTTGAGCATTTCCTCAAAATGGTTTAAGTCAGCAACCCAGTGTAAGCACATTAAAAATTTAGTAGAATAACAGATAAGTAAGATCAGCAATAGCTGTAATAATATGGATAAAAGCAACAGCACCATCAAGGCAGGTTGTATTTTGTTTCTTTGTGGATGAGACAACTGTGAAGTCCCATCCATTGCTCTGAGGAAATACGTTAGAAGAACCCTTTGAATAACTTCTCAGAAGTACCAAGCAGAAGCTGTCAGGCTCAAAAGCAATCAGGTTCCCTACTGTCTTGCCACCAACTCTGCAGAGTGAGTCAAACATAATCTCACTTGATGTGCACAGGTTTCTGAATTCACAAGAGATAAAAACAGGACTTATTTCCTGAAAATCTCTACCCTGGGGAAAAATGACTGGTCCATAGCAGCCAACAGGTACCATTACTGAGCTTCAAGTCTGACATGTCCCAATCAGAAGTCCTTCTGTTTTCCCCTTTGACCTGAAGGCCCACTCATGACCCTGTGTTTTCTGTTCCTGCTAATGTCTTTATTATCCTCCCAGCCACCCTTTTCACCCTGAAAAAGTGGCCACCTTTGATTTCATGACCTTAATATCTCTTCCATCCTTCCTTTCTTGAGTCCAACTCCGCAGCCCTCCTCGCCATCCTACTCCAAGTCACCATCCTCCTCCTCACTGCAATCCTCTCCTAACCTGTCTTTCTACCTCTTTTCTCTGCCCTCTCTAAGCGTTTCCCAAGGCTGCTGAGCCTCAGCGTAGTGCAGTAGTCACACCTGCTCCCAAACCTTCAGGGGATTCCCTTTTGCCTACAGAGAAAGGTGCAAACTCCTTAGTCTATATGTATTATTGTCGATCATTATTCTTTTCTTACCCTGGTTCATGTTTATTAGATCAGTCGGCATAGTGACTTCGATATTTCAAACACTGAGGGGGAGATCTCAAACAGGCACAGTTACCATTCCTTTGGAGTGCCAAGTATTTGTAATATACCACCCCTGATCCCCATAGTTACCCTAAAAGACATGCATCTTATGCCCATTTTATTGACAGGGGGGAAAAAGCTCAAAAAAGTAACTTTCCCATTACCCTAGTCCCTGGTATGATACCTCTTATATATACTCTTAATATTCTTTACCTAGTTATTAAATAAATAATTATTTCCTCTTCTCTATGGCTTTGGTAAATAATCTTAAAGCAGAAGATATCATAACTTATTTTTTGTGAAATCATTTATCCTTAGATAAAACCCCTTTGATTAATTTTTAGGACCCACCCTGCGCCAAGTTCAAATATAAGAGCTGCCACCTTTCCCGGGGTCAAACCCCTCTTGATTTAAGACCAAAGATGGCCCTTCACTAGCTTGTATGGTTACTAAAGGCCCTGTTCTAATGTGTAAAAACCAGTGAAGAAACTAGGATTCATTTTCCTTTTCAATTTCACTCCACTCTAGCTGCCTGGAGGAAATGAAATCCTCAGACTGAACATTTAAAACCATAACAGGTCAAGAATATCAAGAATTTTCTCCCAACCTCCACTCAGTTTGAAAAAGATCCTTTGTACAGTGGTAAGTAGTATAGCGTTACCTCAGGCCAGGAAGCCTCCAATACTTTCTAAACTTGTCCTGTTATCACTTGAGAAGAGAACTAATCTTAAGCAACAGTCTTTATATATAAACTAGAGGTCTGATGCACAAAAATCCAGGGGCCTCTGCTGCCTCTGCTTCCCCTGCCTAGGCCCCCGCCACTGAATCGTCTGGAAGGTCATCTGGAAGGATGCCTGGTCTAATTAACATATTATGCTTTTATTATTATAGATATATTTTTATCAAGATGTATTACATAAATATTAATTCATAGAAGTTACCACTGAAATAGCAGGTAGATGATAACTACATGATTTTCTAAAGATTTTGTTCTTATTCTTTGAAAAATTACCCTTATTATCCTTATAACATCAATATATGTAAAATTGTGAATATATTTAAAATGTAATAAAGTATATAAATATATATTATATTTAAATTTATAAACAAAAATATATATTTAAATATGACATTTTATATTTTTATAAAATATTTTTATGAACTTGTTTACTTCTTAAAACATTTTATATTATTTGATTTTTCTTATTTTTAAAAATCTTCTGGAATTTTTATTTATGAAACAAAAATTAAACATTTTAGAACTTTTAAAATCACTGAACAGGGTGTGAAAATTGAGAAGCCAGAGAACAGATCTTATAAAACATTAAAGGAGATATCAAATAACATAAAAACAAAGTTCTTACTGAACATGAAAGAAAGATAAGAATGAATGTAAGTCAGAGGATGAGGAAAATAAATAATCACACAGAAGTTCCTTCTTACCTACTGGATGTGACTAATCAACACTCTGTAATCAAGGAGGCAAAGCCCAGCATAGGAAATACATGCTCCAACTCCAGGAAGAGCAATGCAAACTACTGGAAACCTGGGAAGCACTGAAATAAGCATAATATCTACATACACACACAGAGAGAAAATGGCAGAATGTAACTCTCTCTTTGGTCATTTGGTCCTAACAACAATCAGTAGGCATCATTGCCATACCTGGATGTTTTTATTGTTTAATGTAACATTATTAGAAAATTGTTCAAAAGAGGAAGATCCATATGTACTTACTAACTGTGAGACCAAGGCAGACCTGGTGATATGATTCCTTGAGTTTTAATGTAAAGGCTTCCCTTCATTCTATTTTTCTGTTCTGAGGAACTACACAAGATACCCAGGGAAAAATACACATTCATGACACCAGCTCAAGACTTGGCACATAATAAGCTTTCAAACACTTGTTGAATGTTAATTGACAGACTGAACTCTCAAGTGGCTTGAGGAAGAACTGTATTTAGAGAAGATACCCAGGAACAGGGTCCATAGAGATCAATGTCATTGGAACAATGTGAAAAGCTGTCCTCAGAACCCACTCGAGCTGGAGACTCTCTTTACAAGTCAAAAAGAGTTGGATGTAATTATATCTATCCCCACAACTTCAGTGAATGCTATTGGATGGCTTTGGTGTGAAAGAGGACAGTGCCGAAGCACCATACAGACACACAAGCTGAGTGTGTGGACAAAGCCTGCACTTCTTAAAAAGAGTGTTGAGCCCCAGCTGGTTTGGCTCAGTGGATAGAGCATTGGCCTGTGGACAGAAGGTTCCCGGGTTTGATTTCGGTCAAGGGCATATGCCCGGGTTTCATATTCCCGGGTTTCGGGCTCCATCCCCAGTAGGGGGCGTGTAGGAGGCAGCCAATCAATGATTCTCTTTCATCATTGATGTTTCCATCTCTCTCTCCCTCTCCCTTCCTCTCTGAAATCAATAAAAATATTAAAAAAAAAAGAGAGAGAGAGAGAGTGTTGAAGGAGAAAAACGGGTTTAAATGTGTGGTTAAGCCTAGATTTGTAAATGATAAAGACAGTACATAGGATGTAAATGCAGAGTTAGAGGAATCCTCTGGCTAGTAACAAAGGCCTCAGTGAAAGCTACAAAGCAAGCCAGTGCAGGCACTAGGCAGAGCGGGACTGAGGAATTACCAGAAGGACATCTGTCCAGCTGTTTCCATCTTCATAAGGCGGGATGAAGGGTAAACAGCAGACACAGCTCTACAGACATACATGAACACACACAAATACCCACGGACACACACTGGATTATGCCTTTTAGTTCAGCGAAGAATTTTAAAAGGAATCTTGTATGTAAATGTATGATGGAATTCATATTAGGTATGCATATATCCATTCATCCACTACAATATAAAATATCTATAATGTTAAAACCTTTAATCATTGATTCTTTTTATGGGTCACCAGAAAATGAGATTTTACTTCAAAGTCCTTAAATTATTTTGCTAATACTTAAAAGTAGGCTCTAAATTAAAAACTTAGCCAAAATTCAAATTAATACAAATATTCTTCTCAAAATTGCTGCATGTTTAATTATGCTGAAGAACAAGAATTTCAAATTACCATAACACAGCAGAACTGGCAGACGTACCTACTGTATATGCCAAAGATTTAAAAATCTGAAAGAATTGTTCAATGTAAAATTCTAACAGTAAAAAAAAGCAAAGAAAATACCAACCCTAGCACCCACATAAAATATCTCTCTATTTTATGGCAACCCAAAGGAACTGACTGGGTATGAGGAGGAAGATTTCATTTTCTAAAAGTAAGTGATAAGACAAAAATCAGAAATGTTAACACATACAAGGAAACTAAATGGCCCCTATCTTTAACTGATTAAAATCACCTTATTCCAAGGTTTAAAACAACTGATAATTTGCCGTACTCTTTTGAGGTACAAGAGATCAAGTAATAGGTTTTTTAACCACTCCCTGATTGTGTTTCCAACTAAACGTTTAATTCCTAGGTAAGCAATGTTTCAAAATAGACATGCAGATCAGAATTCACCCCCCTGTCAAATGTAGCAGAAAACATCCTCTCTGCTCAGTTGGAGAAAGAGGAGTTGCCCCCATAAAGCAATGAGAAACTCTCCAGATTTCGTCTCCAGGTTGAGAATCTAGGTGTCTGAGCACAGCTCTTCTTAGTCTGCTTTCCTTTTTAATTTCATCAGTGCTTCCTCTGAATAAAGTGTTTCTTCTAAAGCAGTGGTTCTCAACCTTCCTAATGCTGCAACCCTTTAATACAGTTCCTCATGTTGTGGTAACTCCCAACCATAAAATTATTTTCGTTGCTACTTCATAACTGTACTTTTGCTACTGTTATGAATCGTAATGTAAATATCTGATATGCAGGATGTATTTTCATTGTTACAAATTGAATATAGTTAAAGCATAGTGATCAATTACAAAAACAATATGTAATTATATATGTGTTTTCCGATGCTCTTAGGTGAACCCTGTGAAAGGGTCGTTCGCCCCGCAAAAGAGTCGCGAGTCACAGGTTGAGAACCACTGTTCTAAAGATAACCACTAGACCAGTGATACCCCCTGACCTCTGCATTGTGTGTGTGCATACATACACACACATGTACACAGGGCAGGGGAGGAGACAGAGGACCCCATTTCTTTAAGATGCACCAGTTAACATCACAACTGAGCTCATAATTGAGACTCAGAAGCAGAAGTACAGTGAGGGCCTATAATGGATAATGCTGTTTCCAAAACCATTGTAAAGGGGAAGCCACTGGTTTTAGACAAGTTCTACCTTATGAAAGGGGCTATCTATGAACAACATAATGAAATTACTAACATAAAAGTCCAGAAATAGTCAGAGATTAAAAAATAATTATTGTAGGTATCAGTGCCTCCCCAGAAAGGCAAGACAGAAAAACATTAAAGTAAATAAATGAAGATTCAAATTAAGAAATGTTGAGGTACTGAAAGTCCTTTAGCTGTTCCCCATGGCCTTTCATAATAAAACTGAAGTCCTGTAAGGGGGACTGCAGGAATCTTCATGCTCTGACTCCACCACAGCCTTCCATCACTCCTCTCACTTCTCATACTCTAGAGTAGGAGTCAGAAAATGTTTCTGTAAAGGCCAGATTGCAAATATTTCCATCTCTGTAGAATCCAATGAACAAGATAAACTGACGAACAAATGCGAAATTTTTAGTTTACATATGTATTATTATAACTCAACACTAACCACAGCATCTTTTTTTAAAACATGCTCATCAAAATAAATATTTCTTGAGAGGGTTGTATTTCATCACTAAGACTGTTTAGAATTGATATACCATGGTAATAATGAAAAGCAGACCAACTTCGCATGATTTTATCATTATTTTTAAATTCTCTAGACTACACTCCCTTATTGGCGCTACCTGGGGTGGACCACGCTAACCACCATCCGCTTGGTACACCAATGAATCTAAAGCAGCGGTTCTCAACCTGCGGGTCGCGACCCCTTTGGCGATCGAATGACCCTTTCACAGGGGTCGCCTAAGACCATCCTGCATATCAGATATTTACATTCTGAATCATAACAGTAGCAACATTACAGTTATGAAGTAGCAACGAAAATAATTTTATGGTTGGGTCACAATATGAGGAACTGTATTTAAGGGGCCAGAAGGTTGAGAACCACTGATCTAAAGACAACCTGTTTGGTGAGTTTCAACTGAAACACCAAGTGAAGGTGCTGTATAACTTGTAAATTCATGTAAGAATGTAAAGTACCAACTTGGTTCAATGGTATATGATTAGAAGGGCCTACTGTAGGAACCAAAGGAATGGTTCACTATTGACCAAGTTACAGAGTCTTTTGAGGAGGAGATGTCCTTGAGAAGAAGGTCATGCCTGGCACCCTTGGCTATATACCAGGAAAGAGGTACCAACCATAAAGCTGAGCAAGGTGGTCTGCAACGTGCCCAAACACCTATCACACCTGAAGATTAGCCAAGTACTCTCTATCCAACACATTTGGAAAAGGCAACTCAAAGATGGAATTTCTAGGTACATCTGCTTGATATCCCAGAAGCTGGGAGGAACTGAACTTGACTGGCTGTGTTGACAGAGGGCCAGACCGCAGTCAGAGTTTCCGGGAGAAAATGTGGGAGTGCCAGTAACAAGACATGGAGATGCATCGCTGACTCTGTTTTCAATGCATTGGAGTCTGAATGGCAGTGACTGACTCCAGCTCTACAAAGTTTGTCAGGAATGACATTACATAACTACGGGGAAACTATTTTCACACTCCAATTAAACTAACGATTTGGTGAGTCTAGCTTTTTAAAATTAGGCTTCAGATGAAACTCGCTAAGTTCTATTTAAAACTGTCAAGACTCATATTGATATATTTCTCCTCTCTAAAAATGACGGGGATTTCACCAACTAGACATGTAAGCTTGGGCCAACCAGTTCTATCTGGCCACAAATTTAGACTAGACCATCTCTGACCCTCCAACTCTACAATTCTTACATCTGTGATCTTATTTATGAAATGGCTTTGAAGAGATAGCAAGTCTCTTGTGTGCTTGTTTTACTGCAGAGAAATCTGAGCTCTACTGAGCCTGCTTTTCTCACTTCAAAGACCATATTGATTTGCCAAAATTAAGTTATAAAAGAAGACTTCCTACACAAGTCAATTTTAAGAATTTAAGTTTGCTCAAGGATTATTTAAAATTATTCAGGTTAATAGTTGCACATTCTAGAGTGTGCTCAAATTAACAACTCTGCCCTAACCCCAAGTATTTGTAAATAAGTGTGAATACATCGAATACATCCATGACCTTCAATACATAACAGAAGTGAGCTTATCATTTATTCAATTTCTAAATGGACTCAGTGCTTTTTCAAAGGCAATATTTCTTTTTTTAAAAAGACAATGTAGAGAAAGAATTTCTCTTCTTTTTGCCTAAATTACCAAACAAAATAAGGCAAGGTTTAATAAGGCCCTGGAGATCCTGCTAAATGCTGCTGCCTTAGGCAGATGTAAAATGGGTAATTTTCCTTTAACAACAACAGATGCCCTGTGCTTTATTTCTTGAGTTTGCCATGAATCACTATTGCATTCACAACAAAGTAAATGAAAAGTTGTTCCTTTCTTGACTCCCTGCCATTGTTAATTCACTAGTTCTTAAAGGTAGAATGAGTTATCAGAAAGCCATTTGTTGTCAACAGAACTTCCTATTAAAATTCCTTTTTAATGTGGGGACGTGACAGAATTCAGAACAATGCCTGATTTAAATTTACACAGAAGAAAGAGTCTTCCCAAAATCCAGCACCCAAGAATCACTAGATGTGCTTTGAGGGTTATAATGTTACTTCTCCAACATCCTCTATTCACATGTAAAACCATTTCCCAATGTAAAAGAACATAAGTGAGGCTTAAATAGGTTTTACAGAATATACAATTATTCTAAGAGTTGGCCAAAAATAAAGTGCAATCCACTCCTTACCTTACCTCAGTTAAAAAATAAATTCTTCTGGCCCTAACCAGTTTGGTTCAGTGGCTAGAGAGTCAGCCTGCAGACTGAAAGGTCCCAGGTTCAATTCTGGTCAAGGGCATGTACCTTGGATGTGGGCACATCCCCAGTAGGAGGTGTGCAGGAGGCAGCTGATCGATGTTTCTCTCTCATCAATGTTTCTAGCTCTCTATCCCTCTCCCTTCCTCGCTGTAAATAATCAATAAAATATATATTAACAAAAATAAATTCTTCTAAAACACATAGCTAGAGATGTGTTGAAATGATAATGCAAGTCCAAACAACCAATGCCAGAAAATTAAGTGGCTGACTATTTTCTTTCACAATATATATTTTTTTCAATGTTGGATCATTTCAACATTTATTCTTTCTAAAATTTATGTAGCATAAAAGTTAAAAAAAATTTCCTACCTCACAGCCACTTACTGTCTTCTGTAAAACAGAACATTTAAGGTTGAAGTTTCAAGTGCAAGATTTCTAAGTGAGGCAAGGCGATTCGAAAGCGCTGTATAAAAACATTAAGTCTTCGGTTTCTCTGGAGTTTGAGTGGGGAGAAGAGGCTCCTGTCCATATCTTTGAATAATGTTCACTAAAATATATTATTATCAGGCTATTTCTTTTGCATGTGAAAACTCTAATCTTTTGTGACAGCCTAGATGGACCTGGAGATTTTTATGCTAAGGGAAACAAGACAGCCAGAGAAAGACAAATACCATAGTATCTCATGTATATGTAGAATCAAATGAATAAAATAATCGACCAACAAAATAGAAACAGAAGCATGGATACATGGAACAGACTGACAGTTGTCGGAGAAGAGGGAGGTGGGGGTGGGGAAAATGGATGAAAGGAGATGGAGGGATTAGCCAAATAACATATATGCATAGCCCATAGACACAGACAACAGTGTGGTGATGGGCAGGGAGAAGAGGAAGCTGGGTGGAAGCAGGCAAAGGAGAGGAAAATGGCAACTATAACCGTGTCAACAATAAAAATAAAGAAAAAGAAGAAAACTCTATGTGACTAATATAATATCTGAAAAAGCCATTTCCCTCAATTGTTCCTAACCCCTCCATATTAACATCATCAGAAAATATTCATAATCACAAACTTCAAGTAGGCCCGCAGGGGTGCTTGGGCCAACCAGTTATACATTAGTAACAGTGAAGTCCTACTCTCATATATCCCAATAATTACTTCCTAACTTTTCCTCAGTCTTCAGTCCAGTTCTCTCTTCTCCAACTTCATTCTCAGTTAATAACTTCCTTGCATCTTGTTTAATATTTCTGGAAGAAATACAAGTGATAAAAAGAGAAATAATGCATACCCCACTATCACCTCTACCCACTATTTGCCCCTGTACCTTATACTTTGACTTTTTTTCTATGGAACTGTGTGCTGATAAAGTTCCCCTGTTTCCACTTAATGCTAATAAACAGCATTGTTTCTCACTTGATCACAACTCATCTTGAATATTAGAGGACATTGTCACAAAAATCATACCACTATCTCCTGGAATCACCTCACCTTTTTCTCTCTTCTGAATCATCCCCATTGGTGAAAAATATACTATATTCCCTAAATTAGTAGATTAAAATTTTTTTAATCCTCACCCAAGGATATTTTTTTCCATTGGTTTCGAGAGAGTGGGAGGGAGGGAGAAGGGGGAGAGAGACACACATAGATTGGTTGTCTCCCTCCCGCATGCACCCCTACTGGGGCTGGGGAACCTGCAACTGAGGTATGTGTTTGCCCTTGACTGGGAATCAAACCCAAGACCGTTTCTTTGTTTTTCCTCACTCCTAAAAGGCATTGTCTAGATATTTCACTTTAATGCCACTTTCATTGTAAAAGGTTTAGTCTGTATCTTTAAAATCAAATTATGTATTATATAGCACATAGGCTTTTTAAAAATTCAATCTGAAATTTTTTGTCTTTTAGTTGGAATACTTACTCTGTGTCCAGTAAATTACTTCTATTACACCATTACTGATATATAGCTTAGTATTTGCTCCATAAATTAGGCTGCATGCAATAATCTCCATAATACACACTAAGAGAGTAGTGAAATAATGTGTAATAAACTAACATAGAGATAATTGACTAAAAGTAATGAAATAATACAAAAGAAAGCAAGCCCTGGGAGAAAAAAGGATCATAGAATAAATTGCTATCTTTGCAACTTACAAATTACAGCCTGGCCATGCAATAATCTTACACTAGTTAACTTCAATTTATTGCTGATGTGTGCAAGTCAGCACAGGTTATATTTTAATTTTTTACACCTACACAGGTATTATTATAGTTTTCCATAGTCCATATGCATTTGGGTTTACACACATATTTATACTTTGCTCTGCATTTTTTTCTTTATCTCTATGTTTCTACACAGGATAATTTTTCTTCTGCATGAAGAACATCCAAGTATTGCCTTCAGTGTGGATCTGTTGGTGATAATTTCTTGGTATTTGTTCATATGAACATGTCTTAATTTCAACTTTATTTTTGAATAACATATTCCTGGTATAAAAGTTATAGGATAGTAGTTACTTTAGTTCAGCACTCTGATTAGTTCATTCCACTAATATTGAATTTCACTATTACTAATAAACAGCCATGATCCCTTAAAGATAACATTTTTTTCCTCTCTGAGTGTTCTGGAAATTTCCTCTTTACCTCTGATTTTTGATGTTTTATAGGCAGTTTTCTTGAAACGCATAGCACTTCTTGAATCTGTGGTTTCACGTCTTTTATCAAGCTTGAAAAATTGTTAACAATTGCATATCGACTTTGTCTTTTTCATTATATTTTCAACTTTTGGGAAACAAGGTATGTATATGTTGCATGTTTTTTCACTATGAGCCATCGCTCATAATTTTTCTCCTGAATTGTTTGCCTTTTGCTTCTGTGTGTTTTATTCTGGATATAATTCTGACTTATCCAGTTCAGAAATACTTTCTTCAAGTCTGTCTAATCTACTGTTTAAGCCATTTATTTATTTTTTTTAGTCTGTGCATTTTTATTTATTGTCTAGTCACGTCACACATTGGTACTGTCATTCTCCTTATTTTTCATTTTTACTAAATGGGAATTTTGAACACTGACGGAAAAAAATTGTTCATTTTAGGTTCTTAGATAGGAATAGTAACATTTGCTCTTGTTTTTTAACTCTCTTTACAAAGGTATTTTGGCTTTTCACCACAGTAATTTTCAAGTCTAACTTTCAATTCAATGTTTATTTTATTCTTTCTAATCACTCCCAGCCTCTATTATAATTCTCCATCTCATTATTTAATTTCCTAAACACATCAACACTGCCATTTCCTAAACACATCCATCTGGCATTGCCAATATTTACATATTTTGTGGATAATTTTCAATGCTTTTCTCTTTGTTTTAGCCAAAATTGGTTTTTTTTATGCCTTGCTATTTTTTATTTAATGTCACAACCTGTGTATTAATTGTAGAATATCAAGGATATTATAGATGATGATTTGTTCTTCCAGAGAGAAATTAGTTTTTTTGTGAGCAGAATATATGGGAGAAACAGGTCATGGTAAGCCAGTAAAGAAATGAACTGATTTCAAAATGAGCTTTAGTTCTTATAATTTTCCCACATGAAGTTCAAACACTGTGGAACAGGGACTAGGCACAATGCTGTCACCTCGCTAAATTCACAAACTGCCGAATCTCTGAGTATAAAAAAACAGTGGTTCCACAATGCTATCTTTGAGTTGGTTTGTATGCAGCAATAGTAACTGGAACGGGTACCTTTTAGACCTTTTGTTCTTAAACTTCAATTTCTGTCCCCATAGACCAGTGAAACTGTCGAAAGCTCTTTTCAGTTCTTCATTGTCTTATTCATTGCCTTGTAATTGGCTGATAGTCACACTTCCGGATATCATCTCTTTCCAAAATCTTGACATCTCAAGAGCTTGGGCACTAAGGATTCTTCTAGTGCTTTTAGTATTTTAGTTTTTATTGATTGGGAGGGTTAATGTGAAACAATTTAATTCTCCCTTTTGGGAGCATATGTCAACTCACCCCATTGGATTTTTAAAAATTTAAATCATCATAAACACACATACTTTTTTAATTTCCATAAGTTCTACTTGGGTCATTTTTAACTGTGTTCTTTTAAATATCTTTTTTCATTGCTAGCATTTTAAAGCCTTCCTTTATTCCAAAAACATAAAACAAAATTATTTTTTATATTTATGTCTGATAATTCCAATATCTGTTGCTCTAATGAATGTGATTATTCTCCTGTGATTTCCTGTTTGTCCTACCAGCTCTTGCTTACGGTTTATATTGATTTCTTTTTTGCCTTATGCACATTATTTCTTGTAATATATCTTTTAAAAAATATATTTGTATTGATTTCAAAGAGAAAGGCAGAGAGAAAGATAGGAACATCAATGATAAGAGAGAACCATCGATAGGCTGCCTCCTACATGTCCCACACTGGGGATCGAGCCTGCAACCCAGGCATGGAACCATGACCTCCTGGTTCATAGGTCAATGCTCAACCGGCTCGGCCAGGCTCAAAATGCTTTTTAAATCCGGACTCTGGCTCTCCCATCCATCCCACCACAAAGGTGGTTACCTATATCTGTATGCATCAGGGCTGTAGGTTCATTTCCCCAGCACCTGCAGCAACCAGTGCGAAATCTCTCCAGGTTGTAAATTTCAACTCCAAAAGCAAGCTGGTATCACAACTGATTTATCTTTGGCTCCTGAAGACTGATTGCATTAGGGAAGCTGAAGGTCACAGTGCACTGTTATTGTTTCTGTATATTCTAGTTCTCTAATTATAATTCTAAATAACAGATTCCCAAAAGATGGAGGGCCAAGAATAACCTAAGGGGAAGAGTGGGTCTAATCTCTGAACTGGAGTTCCTCAAACAGGGGTCCTAAGCACCCAAGACAGTCTCCTGGGACTGGCCGGTCCCAGGCAGGCAGGGAGGTGGAGGTCCTTGGTTTTAGGCCTGGAGATTTTTCACCAAAATGCAGCTAATGACACATAAGTAATGACACAACTGTAAAGAGCCAACCAAGCCATTTCCAAAATCACCAACCTGAATAGTAATAAACAAATAATATTTATATTACCACAAATAAGAAAAGTAATATGTCTCTTAGTAATGAAGCCAAATCTTATTTGTTCTGTAATATAAGGTTTAGGAACCTATCCACAGTTTCTGTCAACTTACAGAGATAAAATGAACAATAAAACAAAATCACAAAACACATCTATTTTTTCCTATACCAAAACCAAACAAAAAATAAAGAAGCACACAAAGTTTAAAAGCTCCGTTTTCAATTATTTAACCTTAAGAAGTCTCAAGACCGAATCACTATATAAGTTTCCCCCTTATATACATCATAATGCATTTATAATTCTAGATTGTTGGAATGCTGTTAAATGTTTTCTTTATATTGTGGGGTTTTGTGAGCAATTTTTTTTTTTAATTGTGAAAGCAGCAGTGCCTTTTGTTCAGGCTTTAAATCTGAGTCTTGCCAAAAGAATGGAAGCAAATTACTTTAATCCAAACCAATTTAGGTTCAGATTTTTTATGCAAATTCTTAGCTACAAATATTTACCCTGAAAAGTTTAAAGAAAAATTGTTTCACTTGACAAACAGAAAGTGGATGTTAATCCACAGAAGTTCAGTCCTCTAACATTTTTGCTCATCTAAATTTATTAATCTGAATCTTATAAAATAGAGGAGCAAAGCCACTTCCGAGGAAGAAAAGTCAAATTCCAAGTGTCATTCCTTGCTCACAAAAGTCTGTTATTCCTCAAAGATACCTATGGAATTCACTGGAGAGAATTGTAAGAATTTTCTCGCAGTACTGCAAGAGTCAATACCATTTAGGATCTCTAGGACAAGCAGACCACAAAAATAGCCAGAAAATTATCCAGTGATTACATCGTCAAGCTAGTTACTGTCCCCAAGAGAAAATGTTCTTTTTCCCTCTGAAGTAGTTATTTTTTCCAGACCACACTCCATGTCAGCTGTGCAGATCGGGCCTGCTCATTGGCATGCACACCATGTCTACATTAATGAAGTTAAACAGAAAATGAAGGTTCAGAACCATGTAATTATGTCTTAAGACATAATTCTGAAATAACAAGACATCTAAGACATCTTAAATAAGAAATTGGAGGCAAAGGATTTTGATACTTGTGTAAAGTTGACTTCTCTGAATGGACCAGTTCAATGTTTCATTTCGTTAATAATACACTAACAGCACGTGGACAGTTATGGATAAAACCCACTGATGCCTGTACTATTACCACCACCACCCCCATATTGCAGGAAAGGAAACAGGGACTTAGAAAGATTATACAACTGGTATGAATAGAAGAGCTTAGATCTGAACACATGTCAAAAGCTGTGTACTTAGCTATGGCGAGGTGGTCCAGTTTGAGGACAATCTAAAAACAGGAAGGAAAGCTTTTCAAGAGTGGGGAACCCTGGCCTGTGTGGTTAGAGTGTCAGCCTGTGCACCAAACGGTCACAGGTTTGATTCCCAGTCCAGAGCATGTACCTGGCCCCCCTTGGGGCACTTTCAGGAGGCAACCAATCAATGTCAGACACATTGATGTCTCTCTTTATCTCTCCCCCCCACTCCTTCCCGCTCTCTCTGAAAATCAATGGAAAAAATATCCTTGGGTGAGAATTATACACAAAAAAGTGGGGAAATCTTCAGTAATTAATGTCCCCAAGGACTAATTAGGACAGAGGGCAGGAGAGAATATAAAAATTGACAGGAAATTTCTAACCTTTTGATGGGAGAATACAACATTCTTGCCTCTTTTTTTAATTTTTCTACTTTCTCTCATCTTGGCCTACTGCTTGCCCTGAAGGTCCCTGTTGCCTGAGGCCCCTGCTCTGCAATGCAGCCCCAAATCAGGACAGAGGACGGAGGACAAAGGCAAGAGCTTTGCCCTGATCAGAAAGCCAGTTTCTATCTTTGCAGGCTTTCAGGGCGACCCCCTGGCGATAGCAGCAGCAACACTTCACATCTATGTTGAAGTTTTGCACTACAGACACCTTTAGAAAAAATACTTATATCAAGAATGTCCTGCTCTAGCCAGTTTGGCTCAGTGGATAGAGCGTCAGCCTGCAGACTGAAGGGTGCCGGGTTCTATTCTGGTCAAGGGCACGTGCCTGGGTTGCAGGCTCGATCCCTAGTAGGGGGGCATGCAGGAGGCAGCCAATCAATGATTCTCTTTCATCATTGATGTTTCATCTCTTTCTCCCTCTCTTTCCCTCTCCGAAATCAATAAAAATATATTTTTAAAAAGAATGTCCTAATATTAAGCTTCCCTGGAACTCTTTTGAATCCATAACACAGATTTGATGAATTTCTGTATTGGGAGCCTCCCTGATCCCTAATGGTATTCCTGGTACTAAAAGAAATCTAGAGGCCCATCACACGGTCCTCCCTCTCAGTAGCTTCAAATCTTAGTAGGGTGCATTCAAGGACAAGCATTCTTTTTTATATATACAGTCCATTGATGTTGTCTTTTACCAAAAATTGTTTTGTACTTCTGCAAACTCTTTTCAATATGGAAAATACGATAAGAAATGCAGGTACATCAGCAAGACTGCCCCCTCCCTCCTGTGAGGTCACTGGCAGAACAGGTGCAACTACGGCAGGAAGGGTTCTTTGCTGATTGGCCTCAAACTAAAAATAGCACTCAAATAACCTGTCTCTTCAGTATAAAGGAACTAGCTGGATGCATCGTGTAAATATGCATGAATGGAACGAGATTCTAAAGGAAGACAAATCTCTAAGTCCCCAAGGCTTTCTGTGTCCGCAATTTGCTGCCTCGTTCAAAACACCACCAAAAATCAAGAACTTTCATGGTGCAAGTGTCAGTAAGGGTCAATCCAAAAATAAAAGTAACATCCAACTTTCCAAAATAGGAATGTGGAGCATTGCTTTCTCTTCTACCTGCTGCTCATCCTCTTTCTCAGTCTGTTACAGAACATTCGCAGTTCCTGGGGTGCTACATGGTGGGGTCTCCATGTCTTAACAGTTAGTATGGAAAGAGCCTAACCTGGATGTAAAGCTGCAAAATGGGCCTTGGGGATACCAGTCCTGGAGATGGGACTTCCCTCCCCCCCGGCCCTGGGGGTTGGGGGGGAAAGAAGACACAACAACCTCTTTTTAAAATGTATTTTTATTGATTTCAGAGAGGAAGGGAGAGGGAGAAAGAGATTGAAACATCAATGATGAGAGAGAAACATTGATTGGCTGCCTTCTGCACGCCCCACACTGGGGATCAAGCCCGCAACCCGGGTATGTGTCCTGACCAGGAATCAAACCCTCACCTCCTGGTTCCTAGGTCGAAGCTCAACCTCTGAGTCATGCAGGCCGGGCACACGACCTCTTTTTGCACTGCATCCCCTTACAGAGAGCTCACATGGAATGAGAAGACACTAAACAACCACCATCCCCTCATCTCACTCCATTTCCTCCACACACCTCAAAGGGGAGCCACAGCACGTCTCCACGGGAGGGAGAGGCTGAAGGACACTGAAAGGGGGAAAGTGCCGGCAATCTCACCAGACATGAAGGAAGCAAATGCTCACCCTCTCTGGCCTGGCCTTGTGGGCTGCCGCAGAGCAGAAACAAAACCCGCAAGGAGGTGCCGCTCAATGGAGGCACGCCAAGCACCACAGGGACAGAAGGGCGCTCTGGCCTGGCAAGGTTTACTGCTGCACCAGAGGGACAGGAAGAATGGGGTCAGGGCAGAGTCCCCAGAGCAGGAGGCCTTGAATGGCTGCCACCGTGAATGTGTGAGTCACCTCAGAGCTGCCAGAGAAAGGGCCTTGGGATGAGGCGAGGCTGGAAGGGGAGATGGAGCCGAGAGCAAGAAGGGATGGAAACTCACCCACCACTGGGGGCTTTATTATGAGCACACACTTTTATAGCTCATCTCCCAGGCGGTTATGGCCTGGGGACTACGTATCCATCTGAAAAAAATTAATTATATTCATTCAATATATTATTTTCTAGGTTAAAACCAATAATTTATAGAAAATTAAACAATATTTTAAATACACCAGGGAAACACACTGTTAAAAATAAATTAGAATAAATGTGCTGGGAAGCAAAAGCCAGTTTTTATAGTGATGGTACTCACTTCCTAAATAATCTAGTTTATTTTAGATGTATGTGTTTCTGTGTCTTAATGTTCTGGGAAGCAGAGCCACACAGGTATAGGTTATTATCTCTCTCTCTCTCTCTCTCTCTCTCTCTCTCTCTCTCTCTCTCACACACACACACACACACACACACACACACACACACACACACATACACACACACACTCTGAGCCAAAATAAAATAAAAATCTGAAATGTGGAAGAGTGACCGTGAAGGCAGTGGTGGTGGAGGCAGCTCCCGATAGAATCAGAAACTGTTGGGAAATATCTATCAATTTTAATTTTAATAAGCTTTACGTTGTGATTTACACGCTATCTCCAAGACAGAGGCTTGTGCATTTAGAGTGGGGGAGAGAGCAAGTGGGTATTTTCAAGAAGACCCAAAGGTCTAAGAAAAATATAAAGTTTGGAAAATGTGATCCAACATGACCCCAGGACAATGGAGGCTGCCTTCTGCCTTGAGAGAGGCACAGAACCCAGGAGGTGGAGGCTGATGACTCCTTAACTGGGCCCAGCCAGACACAGAGGGGTCACAGCTGGAGCAAGGTGGGGACAGACTCACCTTGTCTGGGACTCAGACAGGAATACAACCTATCGCTGGGACTGCAGGAGCAAAAAACTATGGGGACAGAGGCTTTCTACCTTAAAATGTGATGCTTGAAATTAGAACATTAAAACTGGGAGCTGGGAGCTATTGTAACCAGACAATGCGGGGGAGAGCTTTGGGTACAATGCAGCTCATTCTGGAAGTGACTTTCTGCTTTCTCTATAGAATTTGCTTTCTGTAGAGTTTACTTTCCAGGTCCTCAAGAACCATCAGCCCATCACCACCACAACAAACAAAGACACCAGTTATCATTCACTGTGAACTTACTATGAGTCAAATACTAGGCCAAGTTTTCATGTGTGTTGCTTAATTTCTTTTATTCCTCAAGAGCTGCAACAAGCCTTAAATGTCTTAAGGACAGGATACCCATGCCATACATGTCCAAAAAATGCAGTTCACTCAGTGGCACTCTGTCATTCTCCACAGCATTGAATAGCTTCTCAAAACTTTTCCATTCCTTTTGACCACCTTTTAAATTTAAATTTTAGAAACTGTTATTCATACCTCCTCCATTCATTCCATAACTTAAAATATTCTTACAGTGGCTGAATAATCACCTGGCAAAGATAGTTGCAAAGAAGGTCCATGTGGAAGGCTGAGCTAAATGATCTGCAAAGTTTCTTTGCACCCTAAACTGGATAATCTCACAATGAGAGAATAAAAGTCTTAGAGTTTCTGGTACTTTTTAGATCAGGACATAAAAGCTCAGGGTAGTTAAGTGATTTCCAAAAGTCTAAAGGCTACTTAGTGATATTGTGGACAGTGTTTAGAATATTAAGAGTGTGTGTGTGTGTGTGTGTGTGTGGTGACTTAGTACCGCTCTTCCTTTTTCTTGTTTGCTTTACCCCATTTGGACCACCTAGGTCCTAGGTCATTTGAAGTTATTGATTGCTTTAGATTAGGGAAACTTTAGCAAAAGAACAGAGGGGAGAAAAGAGCCCTATTAAAAGAACTCAGCAGTCCAGCCAGGTATAGCTCAGTGGTTGAGCCTCAATCCAAGAACCAAGAGGTCAGGGGTTCAATTCCTAGTTGGGGGCTAGATCCCCAGTAGGGAGCATGAAGGAGGCAGCCAATCAATGATTATCCCTCATCATTGATGTTTCTATCTCTCTCTCCCCTTCCCTTCCTCTTTGAAATCAATAAAAATATTTAAAAAAAAAAACTCAGCAGACAACACACTGGGCAGATTAACTGACGAATAAAATCTAGGTTACCCAGACCAAATCTCACCATTGCCCACACAGGATTCTACAGCCTGGAGGAAGGCAGAGAGTTTTAGGAAGAAGAAGTGGGTGTATAGATCGTCATAGGCCTCTTGGTCTCTGAAAAAAAGAGACCCTCAATCCTGTCCCTTGTTCCTCAGATTTTCTTGGATAATCATATCATACTAGCCAAGGGACACTATGAGTAATTACAGCTGAAAAACTGGCGTCAACTCAGACTGTACTGGGCCAATCTGATGCAGGGTCACCCCAGCTTTGGGGATAAGATCTTAATAGCACCACCCACCAAAGGCAGATGAAACCTGTGCTCCCTTTTCTGAGAAAGCCCTCGGGAAAGAGCAAGCTCCTTCGGAAGCAGGCCTCTGCGTAGCTGATGTATAAAACTGGTCCGGTGTCTCACATCTCAGAGTGAATCCTTTCCACCCCAGAGTGAGTCTGAGTTTGTTACTTTACACTTTATACTCCATATAAAATACTAGAGGCCCCTTGCACGAAAAGATTCATGCAATAGGCCTTCCCTTACCCTGTCTGCCAGCACCGGTTTTCCTCCGGCGCCTGGGACCCAGGCCTTCGCTCCAGCCAGAGCCGCCTTCACAGCCCTCGCTGCTCCAGCCGGAACCGCCATCAAAGCCCTCGCTTCTCGGGCCAGAGCTGCCTTCACAGCCCTCCCCAGAGCAGCCTTCAGTCTTTGCTCCACCACTTCGCACCTAAGTATGCAAATTAACCGCCATCTTTGTTGGTGGTTAATTTGCCTATCTTGCTGATTAGCCCATGGGAAGCAGAGTGAAGGTATGGTCAATTACCATGTTTGTCTATTATTAGATAGGATATTTATTTATACTATATTTTTACACTTCATAATGTAAGCTTTCCTCAGATGTTTGCTGAGTCTTGCTTATGTGCCGTATTTCTGGTTGATGTCCCCGTTGGCACTGCATGCTGCATCAGTTTGTGGGGCATAACCTCAGTGGCACTGGACAGAACATTAAGTGATGGTGTGGAACAGTGTTGCTGGCAGGCACCCTCAACGCTTGTCACCTGGACCTGGATGGACCATATTCCTCCAGGCTGTGCCAGACACACCGGATACCCACTGGCTTCTGAACCTAAGCTTCCTGTGGTGTTAGGATACTAGATCAGCTCCCATACTCTCAGAGTCACCGTATGTGAGGGCTTCCCACCAGAAGCCCGTTGACCTGCTGGTCTCCAACTCTCAAGCCCAGAGAAGAGAGAGGTATGAGCTGTGTCCTGTGAACTGGCTGCTTCTTTCTGTGAATCAGCTACTTGTTGCCTCCAACCTACGCCGACCACCCTGCTCTCTGTTCCACCTACTTCTGAACATGCCTCTCCCACATTTTCCAGCCACAGACATCCCAGAGGTCCTTTGCTACTATTTTTTCTTCAATCTGTCCCACTTTTTGCAGATTCTTCAATAATTCTTATTCCACCAAAAGCTTTTAAATATGCTTTGAGCTCAGCTATTGCATGATCTCTGTTCCTTATTCACTTAAAATATCTTTTCTGTCACTTCCAGGATTTTGATGCAGATGAGGGAGGTTGCAGTGGCTGCTCAAGCTGCCACTGTGGGGTAAAGGCCAAAGGGCCGCCCCAGCGGGGATAGGTGGGCACTGGCAGCTGGAGACCAGCAGATCAACCGCTTCTCATGAGATGCCCTCACACACAGCGACGCTGAGAGTATGATCACTGACCCAGTATCCTAACACCCCACAAACCCCCAAGAACTTAGGGGTGACTCCACTGG
Organism: Myotis daubentonii; assembly: GCF_963259705.1. Lineage (NCBI taxonomy): Eukaryota > Metazoa > Chordata > Mammalia > Chiroptera > Vespertilionidae > Myotis > Myotis daubentonii. Next base: position 30,735,256 of record NC_081851.1, read on the forward strand.
AACCTAGAGGGAACCTAGAAATTCACTGAGAATATGTTTCTTCTTCTCCAACAGAATAGGACTTAAATTATGAAGTTAAATTTAGTTATGGGAAAATGAAGTTTTACTTGTTTACAGTGAAGGTAACAGAGTGAGAACTATTCATTCATTCTTGAATTTTGATTAAATTAAAACTAATATAATGCCTTATAAAAAACAGTAGGAGAACGATAAAAGGTAGTCCCTGGGTTAAGATCAGTAGAAATGAGACTGTTAGAAAAAGTAATAACATAAAGAATTGACAAAAGTCATAGGGCCAAGTGGCATAAGCCCATCACAAAGAGACAAATGCTGCATGCGAGCACTTGTATGAGGAATCTGGAGTCATCCAACTCATGGAGCGAGTAGGAGAAGAGTCCTTGCTGAGGCTGGGGAGAGGGGGAGATGGGAGGGGTTTGATAAGTACAGAGCTTTAGTTTTGCAATATGCAAAAGTTCTGGAGACTGGCTGCACAACAATATAAATACACGTACCACTACTGAACTGTACATTTAAGACAGTAAGTTTTATTCTATCACAATTTTTAAATTTAAAACAAAAAAACAACAACAAAAAATACTATGTACCAAAGACCGCTCTGAGCCCTAAAGGTCTTAAGATGAAATAGACATCCAAGTATCCAGACTTCCATTCAATGTCTTTTTTTGTACGGCGTCAGAGTTTTTTTATTACATTCTAGACAAAAACACCCCAGATTCAACAGCGGGAGAGCTGCAGGGCATCTGGGCCAGGGGAGTTCCCCAGCACTGGATGATCCCAGCCAGCAGGCCAGGGGTCTCCAGTCTCAGGTGCAGGCCTCACCAGGTGGCCAAGGGCACAAAGATGTGTGCAGGTCACAGACATGAAGGGGACCGGGGTTTGATCCGCTCAGCCCTTGCTGGGTGCTAATCCAGGTGGGACTGGGCAAGGTCAGGCTCCCACCCACTGCAGGTCACAGCTGCAGCAGCCATCCCTGGGGCAGGGGCAGCTTGGCCTCTGCCCCTGGGCATCTGGCTGTGCCTTCTCCCTGCTCTGGGCCTGGCTGCATTCAATTTCTTTAGTAACAGATCCTAAGAAGTACCGTGTCTTTCATAATATGTAATATGTAATACCATTACATATATGTAATACCATTACATATTTTGACTTATTGCTTAGTAATTATTTTAAAACAAAATTTCATCTAGGTAAGTTGCAGTCTGTGCATATGTTTGAGCAAGCAGATAAAGACATGTATTTGTTTTTATAAACTACAGAGCATTGATTTAATTCCTAAGCCCATTTTTCTTAGTCATGTCCAGAATATGTCTTAATAGAACACTAAATACCTCATGTCAACTTTACCCAGATGCTTTCTCCGCCCACTTGACAAGAATCCTAAGTCTATTAATATTCTAAGAAGAAAAATGCAATGTCTACAGCCATAAAATTAGGTGGTTTTGTTTCTTACAGTTTAAATCAGTATCAATTAAATACCTCCAGTTCTCTTCAGTATTGCAATGGCTTCTATCTGAGCATAAGGCCACTATTTCTCCCTTCTTTTTTTTTCAGCTAAAAGTGAATTGTAAAGTAATCAATTCAGTTTGAATACTTAAATGTATTACATTTACTATTTTTCCACATTTTACATCAAATATTAGGTGCTAATTATTTCAACTAAGTAAAAATATATATATATATATATATATAACTGAAAATAATTAACTGATAACATCTGAGCTTGTTATTTTTTAAACATACAATTATTGTCCCATACAAATTACTTCAAAATAATGAGAGCTAAAATCAATATATTCTGTTGACAACTAGAATTATCCAAAGTAGCTTTAGCAAAGGCACCATTAAATATTTCTTGTGTTCTTGATGGAATTAAACTCAATTAGCAATAAAAAGCAAAACTGGAAAATAGCTCTCATATCCAAGTACTCTTAGAGACTGGGGATTGTTTCTTGAATCTCAGTTGTGTTTGCCAATAATAAAAAAATGTCAAGTGAAAACAGTTCAGTGTATTTCACAGACATTTTGGTGGAATTAACCACTTCCAAGTCTTCTCTAATTAGCCATTTCCCTTATGTATCTGTCCTTTTAAAAGTAAAATCCCAATGTCATTTTTTAAAGAAATAGAACGAGAAATAATTAGATTTGTATGGAACTACAAAAGATCCAGAATAGCCAAAGAAATCCGGATAAAAAAGAATTATGCTGGAGGTATCACTCTACCTGATTTCAAAATATACTACGATATGAGCTATGATAATCAGAACAGCATGGTACTGGCAGAGAAACAGATACACAGATAAATGGAACAGAATAGAGAGCCCAGCTTTAAAAACACACGTATATGGACAGATAATTTTCGACAAAGGAGCCAGAAATGCACATTGGAGTAAAGACAGTCTCTTCAATAAATGGTGCTGGGAGCACTGGAAAGCCACATGCAAATGAATGAAACTGAATTGCAGTTTGTCCCCATGTACAAACATTAATTCAAAATGTATCAAAGACTTAAACATAAGACCCAAAACTATAAGTCACATATTAAAAAATATAGGTACCAACTTATTGACCTGGGTGGTAGAGAACATTTTATGGACTTGAACCCTAAGGCAAGGGAGGTAAAGGCAAAAATCAATGAATAGGACTATATTAAACTGAAGAGCTTCTACACAGCAAAAGAAACGGATAATAAAACAAATAGGCTGCCAACCAGATGAGAGATGATATTCACAAACAGTAGCTCTGACAAAATATATAAAGAACTCATAAACTCAACACCAAACAAATAACAATCCAATCAAAAAGTGGGCAGAGGACCTGAAAATACACCTCTCCCAAGAAGACATACAAACAGCCACAGATATATGAAAAGACGTTCAACCTCACTGGCGATCAGGGAAATGCAAATTAAAAACTACAATGAGATACCACCTTACACCAGTTAGAGTGGCCATTATCAACAAGACAAGCAACAACAAGTGTTGGAGAGGTTGTGGGAAAAAGGGAACCCTCATTCACTGGTGGTAGGAATGTAGACTGGTACAACCACTATGGAAAACAGTCTGGCGATTCCTCAAAACATTAAAAATAGAGCTACTATATGACCCAACAACCCCACTCCTGTGTATATACCCAAAAAACTCAAAATCACTTATACTGAAAGATATATGCACCCCTATGTTCATTGCAGTATTACTCAAGGTGGCCAAGACTTGGAAACAGCCAAAGTGCCCTGAGATAGAGGACTGGATAAAGGGGATGTGGTATAAATACACAATGAAGTACTGTACGGCCATAAGAAAAGATGAGTGTCATTTACAACAACATGGATGGACCTTGAGATCATTATGCAAAGTGAAATAAGCCAGACAGAAAAAGCTAAGAACCATTATTATTTCACTCATATATACTATATGGTACTATATACAGATTTTGTAACTTAGAAATCCACACATGAAACCTGTATGGTTCATGTTGACTAATGTCACTCCAATCAAATTTAATTTAAAAAGTTAATAGGCCCTGTATGGTGTGGCTCAGTTGGTTGGGCATCATCTCTTGCACTGAAAGGCTGCCAATGCCATCCCAGGTCAGGGCACCTGCCTGGGTTATGGGCTCGATCCCTGATAGGGGGTATGCCGATCAATGTTTAGCTCTCACATTGATGTCTCTCTCTTTCTCTTTCTCTTTCTCTTTCTCGTTCTCTTTCTCTTTCTCTCTCTCTCTCTCTCTCTCTCTCTCTCTCTCTCTCTCTCCACATAGATAGATATAGGTATAGATGATATAGATATATAGATATAGATATAGATATAGATAGATATTGATATAGATATAGATATAGATATAGATATAGATATAGATATAGATATATAGATATAAAATATTTTTAAGAATAAAAGTAAAAGTAAATAGAAGCCCTGGCTGGTGTGACTCAGTTGGTTGGAACTCGTCCCATTCACCGAAGGGTCAAGGGTAAGATCCCCAGTCGGTCTCGTACCAGAGGCAAAGGATTGATGTTTCTCTCACATCAATGTTTTTCCTCTCTCCCTCTCCCTTCCTCTCTCTCTAAAATCAATTAAAACATATCATCAGGTAAGGATTAATAAGTAAATAAATATAGTGACATTACTTTTAAAAAGTAGGTCATGGTGAAATTGAGATATGGGTACAATCAAGTGTGGTATTCACATTTTTACGATCATTTACCAAAGGGCCAAGCCACTTAGCAGTTTCTTACCAATTCTTTTCTGTCCTGTGATCTCTTTGAAAAGTGACACATTCATGGACGAGAAAATAGACAAAGGCAGTCAATATGGAGCACATAAACGGAAGATGCAAAGATAGCCCCAAGCAGTGAAGATCAAAGATGGGGGCTGGGAATAGTCTATGTTTCTCCTTGAAATTAACTGTTGCCTTCTCTCAAACAAACTAAAACTTACCCTAAAGGTCCTGCTCTATATCTGCTTATCTCAAGAAGCTTTTTCTCCAAAAGAACTATGTGGAAGCTCGGATGCAGGATCCATTTGAATGTAACATTTGCTAGAGTGTGGTTCAAGAACCTCATGCATCCAGTCACTCAGGGCAATGTTCAAAAACACAAATTTCCAGGTATCTCGCCCTACCTAGCAAATCTGACAGTCAGGAAATGTGCCCTGCAACTGCATGTAAACGAGCTCCAGGAATGATTCCCCTATATGCTGGAAATACAGCAGCTCTGCTCCACAGCTTCCAACACGGGTATAGGCAGTGTTCAGGAGGTAGTGGCTGAATTTGAATTTGGGACCAGAAGAAAGAAGAATGTATTCAGAAAGAGAAAGCATGAGCATAGAGTTTGAAAGTGGCTTATTGAGAAATGAAACACAGGAAATAGAGGCAGTTTAAGGAAAGAGAGAAAACAGACACATAAAAATGGAAGTGACTGCAACTACACAGAAAAAGGACCAATAGAAGTAATCAGATACTCAAAAGAAATACACACACACACAGAAATTATTAAGGAAAAAAAGATGAGTGTTTTCTATTATAAAAGGCAAGCAGCCATTCTTTTATTTCAAATTCACAAAAACTGTATTAGTCTGCCTAAAAATGTTGAAAAGAGGGATTGAAGAAAAGGTTTTCTTATTCTGTATTCAAGGGGAAGGGGAGGAGAGCAAAAGAGTTCTTTCTAGCCAAGGTCAATATTTTAAAGAACAAAATGACTAGATTTTTTTCTTGATATTTTTACTTTATTTTTGTAATAAAATTATATATGTTTATAGTGTGCACTATAATGTTTACTTAAAACATACATATATATAATGAAAAAATTACCAGAGTCAAGCTAATTAACATATCACTCCTCATTTAGTTACATTGTGTGTGTGTGTGGTGAGCACCTGAAATCTATCTACTCTTAGCAAATCTGCAGTATAAAATAAAGTATTATTAATTGCAATGATCATGCTGTACATTAGAACCCTAGAACTTATTCATCCAATATAACTACAACTATGTACACTTTGACCAACATCTCTCCCTTCCCCCATCACCCTGCCCTGGTAGCTACCATTCTACTCACTGCTTCTACTTAATCGACTTTTTCAGAGTCCACATATAAGTGAGATCGTGCAGTATTTTTACATGTCTGACACTTCATATCATGCTCTACAGATTCATACATGTTGTTGCAAGTGGCTGGATCTCCTTTTTCAAGACTGAATAATATTCCTGTGTGTGTGTGTGTGTGTGTGTGTGTGTGTGTGTGTGTGACATCCTCTTTATCCATTCATCGGTTGATAGACACTTCAGTTGTTTCCAAATTGCAGCTATTGTAAATAATGGCACAATAAGCATGGGCGTGCAGTTATCTCCATGAAGTACTGATTTCATTTCCTTTGGATAAATACCCAAAAGAGGATTGTTGTGTCATCTGGTAATTCTATTTTTAATTTTTTGGGGATCCTCCACACTGGTTGGCATACTGGCTGCATCCATTTACAGTCCCACCAGGAGTGCACGAAGGTTCTTTCTTCTTCACATTCTGGCCAACACTTGTAACTTTTTAATGTGTTTTATAATAACCAACCTAACAGGTGTGAGGAGATATGTCATTTTTCATTTGCATTTCTCTGACATCTTTTATACTCTTCATGCAGTACATTTAACTTACCCCCGAAGAGCTAAAATTTATTTTTTTACTTTAAAAAATACAAATAGATGGAAATCGAAGTTTAAATTAACAACAACAACAACAAAGATAAATTAAAGTAACCCTTTACTTGCTGACCCTGCATGGTAGCTCAGCTGGTTAGAGTGTTGTCTTGATACACCAAGGTTTCAGGTTCAATCCCCACTAAAGGCACATGTAAGAATCAACCAACGAACAATAAGTAAGTGGAACAACAAATTGATGTTTCTCTTCCTCCCTCTCTCTAAAATCAATAAATAATGTTTTAAAAAGTAACCCTTTATTTTAAAAGTGATTTTTAAAATATTGATACTTTTGCCCTGGCCAGTGTGGTTCAGTTGGTTGAGTGTCATCCCAGGCACCAAGAGATTGCCAGTTGGATTCCTGGCCAGGGCACATGCTCTGGTTGCAGGCTTCATCCCCAGTAAGGAGTTTGCAGGAGGCAGCCAATCAATGTTTTTCTCTTATTGCTGTTTCTCCTTCTCCATTCCTGTCTCCCTCTCTAAAATCAATAAAAACATTTCAAATATATACTGTATATTGGTACTTTTATTCTCAAAAAGAAACTAACAGAGTTTAAGAGATGGATACAAGTAAAGAATAGTAAGGTTCACTGCTATGCTATAAAGTCAACCAACCATGACTAAAACATGTTGTTGAAACAGTACAACAATTTGCAGTAGAGAAAAACTGGGGGTTGGGGGGAAGACATAATATTCAAGCAATAAAAACTGGTTAAGCAAAATTGTCAAAGACCAATCAACACTAATAAAAGAGAAAAATGGTAATTGGCGTACGAGCTACCCTTTTCATTGGCTAATCAGGGCTATATGCAAATTTACTACCAACTAAGATTGGCAGTTAACTGCCAACTAAGATTGGCAGTTAACTGCCAATTAAGATTGGCAAGTTAACTGCCAACAAGATGGCGGTTAATTTGCATATGTAGGCACAATGCAGGGAGGCGAAAGGGAAAGCAGGAAGAAGCCCCCTGCCACTGACAGTGATTGGAAACCCAGGGGGGAGCTAAGAGCTGGGGGGCAGGGCAAAGGCGGCCCTGGGGCCGCCTTTGCCCTGCCCCCCAGCCATGATCGGAGAATCAGGCGCCTTTTCCGCCCTGGCCAGTGATAGCAGGAAGTAGGGGTGGAGCCAGCGATGGGAGCTGGGCACGGTCGAAGCTGGCAGTCCCAGGAGCTAGGGGCCCCTTGCCTGGGCCTAAAGTGAAGCCCACGATCGCGGGGCCGCTGCAACTGAGGGTCCCCGCTGCCCGGGCCGGACGCTAGGCCAGAGGTGTCAGGCCTGGGCAAGGGGCCGATCCTGCGATTGGAGGGTGATGGGGGTCAACGCCTGAGGGCTCCCAGTTTGTGAGAGGGGGCAGGCTGGGCTGAGGGACACTCCCCCCCGCCCCACACCCAGTGCACGAATTTCGTGCACCGGGCCCCTAGTTTAATATAATATCATGCAGCTATGAAACGTCACATAGAAGAATATTTAATGGGATGGATAAATATTCATGACATAAAGCAAGCTTGTTTTTAATCTCAATCATGTTTAAATTTTTATAGAGGAATATATTAGGATAAGTGGATATTTCAGTAGTTATTTTATTCTCTATTATCTGCTTAGAGGATTTTTTTTGGATTTTCAACTTTTTTAGAATAAACACTTACTCATATGATCAACAAAAATAAATACAGTCAAACCTCATTTCTGGAATGTCTCCTATCTCAAACAATTCGGTTCTTGACCAAGTTGTTCACAGAAAATATGTCTTGGTTATGAGCCAAAACTTCAGTTTTTAACCTGACAAAGAGCATCTCAGGCAATTAACAAAGGAGACGATGCTTTTGTTGCTGGCAGAAACCTAAGATTAACAAAAATTAAAAACATAAAGATCTTGGCCATTAAGAGTGCTAATGTTGCTAAGGGTGTGAAAGTGCTCACAAAACAACAATCTTGGGCAAATGAAGAGGTACAAAAACTGTTGCTGGTTAGATAAAGGAAAAGCTGTTAGCAGGTGGTAGCCTTTGGGAGGCAGTGACATATGAAAAATTAATTCAAGACTAGTAGGGTGTGGTTCAATAAATTTAATAAGAAGTACTCATAGATTAAATCGACTGCATATAAGAAAGGTTAAAACAGGGAATCATTTGGGGGTCTAGAATATATTAATTCAATTTACATTATTTCTAATGGGGGGAAATGATTCCGTTTTCGAACAAATCACTTCTTGGACAGCCTTCCGGAAATAATTAAGTTCCAGAATCGAGGTTCCACTGTATTAAAAAAGCACAAGATGATAATGTTCCATTTATATGTTTCAAAAGTTAATTTTCCATTCTGAAAATTCTTTTCCTTTTTACGCTATTTCTATAAAAATGACAGTTTTCTTAAAATAAAGAAAATAATTGGACTTTTTCTATCTGTGCTTTGTTCTATTCTATATAACTTGATTAAATTTGCTTTAATGTTGGTGCTTATTTTTAATAGTCATGAGTGAGTAATTCCTAAAACTCTGGTTTGGTTTTCTCTAGGGAAAGAAAAAATATTCCCTATTGCCTTTTCCTGGTGCCAAGGTTAAAAATGTCTGTATTAAGATGAGGGCTAAATAACTGCATACTTTAACAACCCAACTAGCAGGCTAGGGATTTTGTTAACCATCGAGGAATATAATCTTGACCATGAGGCTTTTGATGCCCATCAACTAGTAAAACACTTTCTAAATAACTTTCTGTTACTGGAAATAAGTATTTGTTTAGGTCATAAAATATGTATGTAGAGGAAACTGAATTTGCTCTTATAAGCTGTAAAGTATAGCCTTATGCTCGCTCATCTTCCACTATATATGCAAGTATGGTTGAAATGCCTATCTAAAAATAACACATTATCTACACTAATAAAAGAGAAACATGTTAATTGGCGTACGACCGCTACCCTTTTCATTGGCTAATCAGCAAGAATTGCAAATTAACTGTCAGCCAAGATGGCGGCCGGCAGCCAGGCAACTTGAAACTAACATGAGACTTGCTTGCCTCAGTGACAGAGGAAACCAATGTTCCCCGCCTGCGGCTGCAGGACTCTGAGCCTGCAGTTTCAAACATTGTAACAAATACCGCCGGACTTCAGCCAGCAGATTCACAACATTGTATGCAAAGGCCAGAAACCTACTTTCAGCAGGGAGGCCTAAGAGCTCGAGCCAAGCCTCAAGCTAAAGCTGGCCCAGAAAAAAAAAAAAAAAGGAAAAAAGGAGTGGTTGGGAGCTTCAGTCACCCCCAGCCTGAAAACAGCCCTCAGCCCCTCACCCAGGCTGCCCAGGCACCCCAGTGGGGACCCCCATCCTGATCCAGGACACCCTTCAGGGCAAACCAGCCAGCCCCCACCCGTTCACCAGGCCTCTACCCTATATAGTAAAAGGGTAATATGCCTCCCGGCACCGGGATCAGCGTGACAGGGGGCAGCACCCAAACCCCCTGATCGCCCTGCGGCTCTGTGTGTGACAGGGGGTGGGGCCACAACTCCCCCCCCCCACGGGCCCTGCTCTGTGTGTGACGGGGTAGAGCCATAACCTCCCCCTCGGCCCTGCCCTGAGTGTGAGAGTGGCGACGCCCCAACCCCCTGATCAGCCCTGCTCTGTCGGTGATAGAGGGTGGCGCCCCAACCCACTGATCTGCCCTGCTCTGTGTGTGACAGGGGACGGTGCCCCAACTCTCCTATCTGCCCTACTCTCTGAGTGACAGGGGGGAGCTCCTCAACCCCCTGATGGGCCCTGCTCTGTGCGTGACAGGGGGCAGCGCCCCAACCCCCTGATTGGCCCTGCTCTGTGTGTGACAGGGGGCAGCGCCCCAACCCCCTGATTGGCCCTGCTCTGTGCATGACAGGGTACGGAGCCCCAACCCCCCTGATGGGCCCTGCTCTGTGCGTGACAGGGGGTGGCGCCGCAACCTCCCCATCGACCCTGCCTTGAGTGTGACAGGGGGCGGTGACCCAACCCCCCAATCGGCCCTACCCTGAGCATGACTGAGGGTAGCATCGCAACCTCCCAATCCATCCTGCTCTGTGCATGACAGGGGGCGGCGCCCCAACTCCCCAATTGGCTCTGCTCTGAGCCCGACCAGGGGCTGCACCTAGGGATTGGGCCTGCCCTCTGCCACCTGGGAGCAGGCCTAAACCAGCAGGGCGTTATCTCCTGAGGGGTCCCAGACTGCTAGAGGGCACAGGCCGGGCTGAGGGACCCCCTTCCCCCCCGCCCCGCGAGTGCACAAATTTTTGTGCACCGGGCCTCTAGTATCTTTATATGACAGAATCACCTATGGACATATGTCCAAAACACAATGCGAAGTTCCATCTCTCAGTGGCTAATGGACAGTAATGCAGGAATCAGATTTGTGAAAACTTGATGACTCTCATGTTGACCTTGATCTCATTGATCCTCAATTTATACTAGAAGGGCATTTCTTCTCCTAACAGCAGCAAAAATGTGTTAAGCATTTACCATGAGCCAAGCACAAGAGTTTCCCAGGAACTATCTTGTTTGTTTCCCACTGCATCTTCTCGCACTTAAAAAAGTTGAAAAGCCATTTTTTAATTTAAAAATTAGTTTTAAAATTTAACCTTGATTTCCTGCTTCCTTCAGAATTGTGTCTCCTCGATTTGAGTTTTGAGTTAAATATCTGGTAAATATCTGTGTTCACCTATCACTTTTCTGAGCTATGCTGTCCTGAAGCTAGTCAAAATGCTTAAGACAACCCAGCCTGACCCACAGTGAGGACTTCACTCTTTTCTGCCTCATGTTATCTGTGGCATTTCAGCCCAGTAGATATAAAGTAGGGAGAGATCACCAGCCAGGTAACAACATCCACTCTTTAAGGACCAAGTTCATAGGGCAGCGTCTCCCGAGGCTCATCTCATCCACGTGCGTATGATAACCCTGCACATTCACCATCCCAGTGAATCGAAACTTATTAAAATAGCAAATCCTAGCAGTTCTCATCAAAAGAGAAGTTTTTCATTCTTTCTTTTTTATATCTATACTAGGGGCCCGGTGCACGAAATTCGTGCACTGGGTGTGTGTGGGGGGGGAGTGTCCCTCAGCCCAGCCTGCCCCCTCTCACATACTGGGAGCCCTCAGGCGTTGACCCCCATCACCCTCCAATCCCAGGATCGGCCCCTTGCCCAGGCCTGACGCCTCCGCCAGAGGTGTCAGGCTTGGACAGGGGACCCCCATCTCCCCCCGATCACTGGCTCTGGCCCCCGCCCAGGCCTGAGGCCTCTGACCCAGGAATCATGCCTGGGCAGGGGACCCCCATCTCCCTCTGATCGCTTGCTCCACCCCCCGCCCAAGCCTGACGCCTCTGACCCAGGCTTCAGGCCTGGGCAAGGGGACCATCATATCCCCCCAATCCCCAGCTCAGCCCCCCGCCCAGGCCTGATGCCTCGGCCAGAGGAGTTGACCCTCATCACCCTCCGATCACCAATCACCGGATCGGCCCCTTGACCAGGCCTGAGGCCTCTGGCAGAGGTGTCAGGCCTGGGCAGGGGACCCCCAGCTCCCCGTGGTTGCAGGCTCTGCCCCTGCCCCTGCAGGATGCCTCTGGCTGAGGCGTCTGGCCCGGGCAGCGGGGACCCGCAGCTGCAGTGGCCCCGCGATTGAGGGCTCCGCTTTAGGCCCAGGCAAGGGGCCCCTAGCTCCTGGGACTGCCAGCTTCGACCGTGCCCAGCTCCCATCGCTGGCTCCACCCCTACTTCCTGCTATCACTGGCCAGGGTGGCAAAGGCACCTGATTCTCCGATCATGGCTGGGGGGCAGGGCAAAGGCGGCCCCAGGGCCGCCTTTGCCCTGCCCCCCAGCTCTTAGCTCCCCCCTGGGTTTCCAATCACTGTCAGTGGCAGGGGGCTTCTTCCTGCTTTCCCTTTCGCCTCTCTGCATTGTGCCTACATATGCAAATTAGCCGCCATCTTGTTGGCAGTTAATTTGCATACAGCCCTGATTAGCCAATGAAAAGTGTATCGTCATACGCCAATTACCATTTTTCTCTTTTATTAGATAGGATGAGATGAGGAATGTTAACTAGACTTATTGTGGTAATCATTTCACAATATATGTAAGTCAAGCCATTATGTTGTACAACTTAAACTTATACAGTGTTTTATGTCAATTATGTCTCAATAAAACTTAAAAAAAAAACAAGTGAGGGAAATAAATTAGCTGATGCAGTCATTTCAAATGTGTTAAATCACTAAGCTAATAAAAGTCCATGTGGCTTGAAGCAAATGAGAAAGAAATTCCATGATTTTCCAAACTGACATAAAAGAGAAAGATGTTCACATTTTTACTATTATGAATTTCAGTTGGTATAGGGTTTCAGAATAATATATGGTTAATTAAAGCACTACAGATCATGCATTAAAGTTTTATCACCCCTTTCTACAGTTTTCATGGATGCGCTTAATTTGCTATGCAAATGTGAATACATTAATATATGTCTCCTGGAAATAACTCAATACCCAATAACCACTCAGTATGCTAGGATTGATTATGCTTCTACATGAATAGTTAGTAATAAAAGAACTTGCTATTAGCATAAAAAGTGCAATTCATTTTCAAGTAATAAAATAATATGGTATGAAGTTCTCTTATGAGTCCACTTTGAGAATTTACTTTTTGTATGCCTTCCTGTCATAAAGGTTGTGGACTTGCCCCATTCCTGACAGATTGCAATAGGCATAGCACTACAGATTCTCACTTACGTTAGAGCAAGCAAGTCAACAAACTCCCAATGAGCTTAAATTAGAGGACTGTTAATTCAAAATAACTCCAAATGAATGCTAAATAACAAAAAAAGGAGCCCTCCAAAACGAGGCAAACTATTGGAAATTCATGTGAAATTTAAAATCTATCTGATTCTCTGAGCATGAATAAAGACACACCAGGAAAAACAAAAATAAAAGAAGAGAAAAGAAAGGAAAGGATAGGAAGGGGAAAGGAAGGGGAAAGGGAGGGGAAGGGGAAGGGGAAGGGAAGGGGAGGAGGAAGGGAAGGGGAAAGGAAGGGGAAGGGAAGGGAAAAGGGAAGGGAAGGGAAGGGAAGGGAAGGGAAGGGAAGGGAAGGGAAGGGAAAAGGAAAGGGAGAAGGGAAGGGAAGGGAAAGGAAGGAAAGAAAAGAAAAGAAAAGAAAAGAAAAGAAAAGAAAAGAAAAGAAAAGAAAAGAAAAGAAAAGAAAAGAAAAGAAAAGAAAAGAAAAGAAAAGAAAAGAGAAAAGAAAGAAGAGAGGAGAAGAGAAGAGAAGAGAAGAGAAGAGAAGAGAAGAGAAGAGAAAGAAACGTAAAGAAAAGAAAAGAAAAAAGAAAAGAGAAAAGAAAGAAGAGAAGAGAAGAGAAGAGAAGAGAAGAGAAGAGAAGAGAAGAGAAGAGAAGAGAAGAGAAGAGAAGAGAAGGAAACGGTCCAATGTTCTCGCCTTAGCGATCTCCCACAAGCACTTTTTTAAACAAAACAACATAGCATTTATAAAGGCCCAAACAGAAGGACTCCAAAACATGAAAGCTGCCACCAGAGCCAGTACATGTTGAGCTACTCTATTGAATAAATCATCAGATTTACCAGAGGTGGTTATGTTAATGTCAAGGGAATCCCAGACATTCGATCTAGATTCTAGGCAAAGTTGGTTTCAGTTGCTGTTCAAGTGATTTAATTTATATTTGAAGAACTCTGCTTCAGGGAAGGTGTGGCAAAGGAGTGGAAGAGTGACATTGTTAGTTTTAGGAATCTTTCTGTCTTCCTTTAGAATCCTTCTTCAGATACTTTCCTAATTTAGAAACAGAGTAACAGGCTGAGGTCTCAGTGATTAGGTTGAGCAAATGAGAGAGATGTGAGCCTGAGCCCTGGCCCTGTTCAACTGCTAAACTGACCCAAGTTCATGTGAGAAAAACAAATCCTTCTGGTGTAAGCCATTTTCATTTGGGTATTCCCATCCTTTCAGGCAAAGATCTTCACTAATGTGACAAGGAGAACTGTTTAAGACTCTTCAGCCCTGGTGACCTGCTTATCCACGTAATGAAAGCATCGCACCAATAAGATCTGGATTTATATTGTGGAAAGGAGCAAATTGCACCAATAAACACTTCTGGAGACGACTAAAAGTTAGAAAACAGAAGAGAGAAAATAAAGTTCTTTTGGCAATACAGCTTTACTGGAGAGCCTTCTCAGTGCAAATTTTCTAATATCAGAAATATTATTTTAATTCCTTACACTTATCTACACCTTAAAAATAAATAAACTGTCACAAAAAGGCTCCTATTGGTAAGGAAGACATCACTCAAAGGCATATGCTAGAGACTGCCCAGTCACATGTCCCAGATAACACAGGCAGGAAATATATGTCTTTCTACCAAAGATGAAGTTACCTAGATTTATTCATTTTTATTTTTTTAAATATATTTTTATTGACTTCAGAGAGGAAGCAAGAGGGAGAGAGAGATAGAAACATCAATGATGAGAGACAATCATTGATCGGCTTGCCTCTTACACACCACCCTACTGGGGATTGAGCCCACAACCGGGGCATGTACCCTTGACCAGAATTGAACCCGAGACCCTTCAGTCCATAGGCTGACGCTCTGTCCACTGAGCCAAACCTGTCAGGGCTATTTATTCCTTTTTAAGACCAGTTTTTAATTTGGGCCATCATCACCTTTCAAGTATCAAAGAAGAAAAACCATGAACTATTCTCATAAGTTTGCCCTCTGTAATGCTTCCTTCCCATATATAATAATACTTCACAGTATTCCAAAGATGTTATTCTCCTGTCACTTACTCTTTACTAACAACTTAATGTTGTAAATTGTTTCTCTCATGTGCTCTGATGTCCCCTAACAAAGCTTAAATCTGAACCATTCCACTTTACTTTCCCACATTAATCTTTATTTCTCCTTCTCACAGGCCTAATATTTGAAAAATTGCTAGCAAATTTCTTTTTCAATTTTATCTCCTCCTCAAGCCTGTTTATGGAAAGGATCTGCAAATAGTAATAAGGCTTTCAAGAGCATTTCCACAAGTTTCAGATGACTGAGAATACAATCATTCTATATCCTTTTAACTCTGAGAATTGTCAAACCTGCAATTTACTGGGACCTTCTTAAAAATGCTAGTGTTGATGGCTTCTTCTCTGTCTGACCACATATCACCATGGTGCAAAATGAGCACTCCTGTTAATGATTACAGAATGCCCAGTTGTTCTTAATTGATTTTTACTCCCTAGAATTCTGCAGAATTACTACGTTCTGTGAAGTTTAATTATGTGCCAGAATAACAGAACTAAGGATCTGTAAGTATCTAATGCAACCCAGACTGCACACAGACACAACCTGTCTATCTCTATCTCAGGGGATAGAGTATCAGTAGAGCCTAGGGGAAGCTCTACTGATGTATATGCAGCTTAATTGGTAACAGACAACAAGAGTCTGTACAAGCGAGTCTCCTCAACTAAAATCCAAAGACAGAAACTATGGAAGTGGGAAACTTATGAAACACAATACAGGAGTATGAGATTAACTATGGGTCTGGCTACTCCACATATTCTAGAAAATGCCTACTACAGACTTGGCTCAGTTTCTTGAGTCACCCACATTTACGGTGTGTTAGTACTAGAGTATTTAAAAGCAATCATTTTGCTTCAACTAGAAAGGAACTGCAGAATAATATATAAGAACTATATTATATTCTCATTTTAAGAAACCTGAGCAATTTCCCCAAAGTTACAAGTGTATAAGCAGAGAGTAAAAACAAAGACCTCTCCTTTTTATACCTCCTGTGGAGTACCTCTAGGATAGCCATGGGCAAACTATGACCCTCGGGCGGGATCCGTTTGAAATGAATAAAACTAAAAAAAAAAAAAAAATACCGTACCCTTTTATGTAATGATGTTTACTTTGAATTTATATTAGCTCACACAAACACTCCATCCATGCTTTGGCCCTCCGGTCCAGTTTAAGAACCCATTGTGGCCCTCGAGTCAAAAAGTTTGCCCACCCCTGTTCTAGGAGGTACTGGCTTGTGATGTGTCCAATTCATGGGACATGTTTTGTATCCAATTCATCATCTTACCTACACAACTATGTTTTATAAAAAAGAACAAAAAACTTTACCATGAACAAACTCACTGAATTCTAATGTCTCCTCCATAGTTGGTTATGGAACATGTGAAATGGATTAAAATAAGGAAGGCTTGTGCATTGGCAAAGTTGGGGCAGCATTAGTCATCAGGATCTGGGTTGTACTTATGAATTCAGCCCTACAGATGAAGGCCTAAAAGATACACCAAGCTATAAAATATGTCTGTGGAGAAGAAATGAGTAGACATTTTTGAAAGAAGATATACAGATGGCCAACAGGTACATGAAAGGTGCTCAAACATCCCTACTCATCAGGAAAATGCAATCAAACCACAATGAAATAACCACTTCACGCATATTAGGACTACTATTATCAAAAAGAGGTAACGCATGTTGGCAAGAATATGGAGAAAATGGAACCCTTGTGCACTGTTGGTAAAAATATAAATTAGAACAGCCACTATAGGAAACAGTATGGAGGGTCCTCAAAAAATCAAAAATAGAACTACCTCATGATCCTGCAATTCTACTTGTGGGTGTTTATTCAAATGAATTGAAAACACTAACCAGAAAGAGATATGCATGCCCATATTCATTGCAACATTGCATATTTACAGTAGTCAATACAACATTACGTATTTACAGTAGTAAATACTAAGTGTCCATCAATGGATGAATGTTTTTTTATTTGTGATGAAAAATCAAAAGAATGTCCCTCCAATGTTCCATCTCTGTCTGTCCCACCATGGAAAATCAGAGCCAGAAATAGAGAAAATGAGCAGAGATCCTGTGCAATGTTAAAGCTTAGTTCAGTCCATCATTAGGTAAGCTTAGCTTCTGTTGCTGGCTTCAATCTGTTGCTTTGCTGCTGTACCCCGGCTCCTAAAAGATCCTGCATTTGAAACCAGTGTGGCCAGTGGTGCCACAGGGCTGCTAAGACCAGGTAGCTACAATGGAGAGAACAGCCGAGCACTTGGGGGGAGCATGAATCACCAGTAAGAGAAAGAGAAAGCTCCTAATCTCCTGGCATTTTAACCAGAAACTTTTTCAAAATAACCAATCATCTCCCCAAGTTTCCAAAAGCTTGCATTGGGGCCAGTCCCCTAGCCAATGATCTTTTTTGAGGTTTACTGATGGACCTCTATGGTCAAGCACCTCCCCTGCACATTTTTGACTTTATCTCCCTTTGCTCTATCCCTTCCCCCAGTGATCTGCAGGAATGAGGGTAGTTCCCTGGGGAGGAGTGTGACCCCAGCTTCCTGGTGAAGCAAACAGGCTTATGCTTCCCTGCTGACCCTGCTCAACGATGTCTGACTCCCACTTTGCTTTCTTCCCCGTCAATAATTAGCTAACTATGGAAACAAATGGATAAAGAAGATATGGTATATATAGACAATAGAATATTATTAAGTCATAATAAATAAAATCTTGCCATTTGTGATAACATGGACGGAAGTTGAAGACATTATGCTAAGTGAAATAAGTCAGACAAAGACAGACAAATACCAGCCCGGCCAATGTGGCTCAGAGGTTGAGCATCAACCTATGAACCAGAAGGTGACGGTTCCATTTTTGATCAGGTCACATGCCCGGATTGCAGGCTTGATCCCAGTAGCGGGTGTGCAGGAGGCAACTGATTAATGATTCTCTCTCATCATTGATGTTTTTATCTCTCTCTCCCTCTCCCTTCCTCTCTGAAATCAGTAAAAATATATATATTTTTAAAAACTGAAAGACAAATACCATATGACTTCACTTAAATGTAGAATCTTAGGAAGGAAATGAAAACAAATGATAGACCAGATTAGTGGTTGCCAGAAACAGTGGATGGGAGAGGGGTGAATGGTTGAAGGGGGTCAAAGGTAAAAACTTTTAATAATAAAATAAAATAAATAACTTACAGGATGTAATATACAGCATGGTGACATAGTTAATAATCCTGCATCACATATTTGAAAGTTGCTAAGAGAGTAGATATTAAAAGTTGTCATCACACACACAAACAAAATCTGTTTTTATGTGTGGTATTGAATGTTAACTAGACTTATTGTGATTATCTTTTCACAACATATACAAATATCAAAACATTGTGTTGTACCCCTGAAACTAATATAATGTTATAGGTCAATTACATTTTCAATAAAATATTTATCCTCTAAAAGATGAGGGCCATCAAACCATCAGAGAACACTAATGAACAGATATAGCTAAACCCTTTCCTCCTCTAACTCCAAGTCTAGAATAAAAGTCCACCTCTCTCACTTATGCTCCTACAGCATTTCCTTTCTACTAGTCTTAAAGTACTGATCACTTTATCACCTTCAGTATTTTTTTAAATTTATCTTTATTGTTGAAAGTATTACAGATGTTCCCCTTTTTCCTTATTGACTCCCCTTTATCCCACAACCTCCACCCCCAGGCCTGCACCACATTATTGTCTGTGTCCAATGGCTATACATATATGCATATAAGTTGCCCTGTTAATCACTCCCCATCCACTTCCTCAGCCCTGCCTTCCTTCTGAGATGTGTCAGTCTGTCCCATGCTTCTATGTCTCTGGATCTATTTTGTTCATCAGTTTATTTTGTTCATTGTATTCCATATATGAGTGAGATCATGTGATACTTGTCTTTCTCTGACTAGTTTATTTTGCTTAGCATAATACTCTCCAGGTCCCTCCATGCTATCTCAAAGGATAAGAGATCCTTCTTTTTTATAACTACACTAGAGGCCCAGCGCACAAAAATTAGTGCACTCAGGGGGAAGGGGAGGAGGTCCCTCAGCCTGGCCTGTGCCCTCTCGCAGTCTGGGACCCCTCGGGAGATAACGCCCTGCTGGCTTAGGCCTGCTCCCGGGTGGCAGAGGGCAGGCCCAATCCCTAGGTGCAGCCACTGGTCAGGCTCAGAGCAGGGCCAATTGGGGGGTTGGGGCACCGCCCCCTGTCATGCACAGAGCAGGGCGGATTGGGAGGTTGTGATGCCACCCTCAGTCACGCTCAGGGTAGGGCCGATTGGGGGGTTGGGGCACCGCCCCCTGTCACACTCAAGGCAGGGTCGATGGGGAGGTTGCGGCGCCACCCCCTGTCACACACAGAGCAGGGCGGATCAGGGGGTTGCGACGCCGCCCTCTATCACCCACAGAGCAGGGCCGATCAGGCGGTTGGGGCGTCGCCACTCTCACACTCAGGGCAGGGCCGATGGGGAGGTTATGGCTCTACCCTGTCACACACAGAGCCGCAGGGCGATCAGGGGGTTTGGGCGCTGCCCCCTGTCACGCTGATCCTGGTGCCAGGAGGCCTCTCGGCTCCGCTGATCTCGGGGCTGGGAGGCATATTACCCTTTTACTATATAGGATAGAGGCCTGGTGCATGGGTGGGGCTGGCTGGTTTGCCCTGAAGGGTGTCCTGGATCAGGGTGGGGGTCCCCACTGGGGTGCCTGGCCAGCCTGGGTGAGGGGATGAGGGCTGTTTGCAGCTGGTCACACATCCTTCAGGGTGGGGGTCCCCACTGGGTTGCCTGGCCAGTCTGGGTGAGGGGCTGAGGGCTGAAGCTCCCAACTGCTCCCTTTTTTCTTTTTTTTTATTCTGGGGCAGCTTTAGCTCTGGCTCCAGGTCTGAGGCCTCTGCTGCTGAAAGCAGGTATCTGGTTTGTTTAGGTTTTATAATTGAAACACTGTATCAACTCCAGCTCTGAGATCCAGGCTCAGCTCGCTGAAAGCAGGTTTCTGGGGTTTTGTTTAGCTTCTATATTTGTTACAATGTTTCAAACTGCAGGCTCAGAGGCCGGCAAGGCAGGCGGGGAACGTTGGTTTCCTTCGTCACTGAAGCAAGCAAGCCTCATGTTAGTTTCAAGCTGTCTGGCTGCCGACCGCCATCTTGGCTGGCAGTTAATTTGCATATCGCCCTGATTAGCGAATGGGAAGGGTAGCAGTCGTACGCTAATTACCATGTTTCTCTTTTATTAGATAGGATAGTATTCTTTGTGTAAATATACCACAGCATTTTTATCCACTCCTCTACTGATGGGTACCTGGGGAGTTTCCAGATCTTAGCTATTGTAAATTGTGCTGCTATGAACATAGGGGTGCATCTATCCTTTCTGATTGGTGTTTCAGGTTTTTAGAGTATATTCCTAGAAGTGGGATCACTGGGTTTAATTGCAGTTCCATTTTTAATTTTTTAGGGAAACTCCATACTCTTCCATAGTACCAGTCTGCATTCCCACCAGCAGTGTACCAGGGTTCTCTTTTCTCCACATCCTCACCAGCTTTTTCCATTTGTTGATTTGTTGATGACAGCCATTCTCATAGGTTTAGTATTAATGTAAAAAAATGTGAAATAATATCTGAAAATCTATATCTATAGTTATTAAATATCATCCCCTATGTGTGTGGTTACCATCTGTGAGTTTGAAAATATAAATGATAATTCATGAAAGCCTCACAAAGTACAATACCCAGATACTCATAGTAAATGAATAGAATATGATAATGAATAGAATGAAGACAGAAAATAAAAATGAGAATACTAACCAGTCCCAAATCAAAAATCATTCACTAGCTCTGTCATTAACAAACTTACTATCTACTGATAGAGAGCAGTAGTTGCAAAAAAAAAAAAAAAAGAAGAAGAAGAAAAGAAAAAGAAACTAAATTTAGCACCCTTTCATTATCTATCTATAAAATTTGTCTGCGATGAGCTAAATGAGAAAACATATTACACAATTAAAATTTCAATAATGTTTAGCTGTTTTAAATTTATGACTATTTTATTGAACCACAGTGCCTAACCTTTCTGGGAAACATACTCATATGAAAAATAAAGTTTAGAAACCATTTAAAAATGTATAAGCCACCAAAATATTCTGAATATTTTAATAGGTGAGTGAAAATCATTTTTGTCATGCTGGAATGAGTCAGCTAAAGGGATTTTTTTCCTCATCTCTTTATAAAATTCCCCTAGGGAATGAAAACAAGCTTGAAAAGTTTCAGTCAACAGGGTAAATTGGTAGTTCTTGTTAAATAAGCCATTGAAAACTGCAGTTTAGAATAAAATTACCATCTCAGCCATTGCCACAGGGCTCCATAGCACATTTACAATAATAGCTATATTTTGTAATATCATATTCAAGTAATTCATATATCTTTTTCATTTTTAAATTTAACTAACATGCTGTGGGAAATCTTTAAAAAAAATCCAAGATTTCCCTTTCATGTTTCTATGCCCAGATAATAATATGACAACAATTATCAGTATTCAGGGTGATAAAGCACAAAATTACTAATAAAAAAAGATTGACCTGTAGAAATGACATTTTCCTAAGCCCATTAATTTTAAAAAATATACTTGTAAAAGGCAGTACAAGTTAATAAATAATTACAATTGAGTTGGTCCAAAAACACTATTTTAGCTCTGCTTAGCTTCAGGTTTTGCCTTAGTGAAGAGGAAGAGAGAGAGAGAGAGAGATTGATTCACATTAAATAAGGGCAGACCTGAGAAAAGAGAACCCAAGGAGAATTCTTGCATGTAAGGACATCGCTCCCTGAAAAGGACTCAGTGACAAGGTGTGGGATAAAGTTACAAGTGTAAGTGTTGCCAGTTTATTGATAATATCTAATGCCAATGGGATGAGTAGAATCAAGCACCTGGGGAGAAAATGAAGAAGAAACCAAAGAGGTGTCTCAAGACTAAGCCCCAAGAAACAGGAACATTTAAAGCCAAGGTAGGGAAACAAGACAAAGACTGAGAAAGCAGGGTCCTGAAGCCAAGATATCCAGGTTTCAGAAGGGCTGAAAGTTACCTCAGAATAAAAGAAAAACAGCTAGTCAGATTCTCCATTACTTTTCCTGGCCTTCCTTCCTTCTTAGTTGTGGGAAAATAGAGCATAGCTTTTGTACTCTCAGGCAGGCCTACTGACATGCCCTAATCCTTTATCTCAGACCTCTGACAAGTTTTAATTAGGTTGCTAGTTAAGGGGGCTCCCTAGTAAATGCAATTCTGTCACCTCCTAGGCATTCTGATGCTTGGTGTAATGGATTTGTTGGTCACCAGTTCAGATAAGGTTTCTGTATTGTCCAAATCAGTTATGAACAATTTTGTTTGCCAACCTCCCACAATTTCTCCCTTAAAATGTTGGTTTTAAAATGCATTAAGATTTTGTTAATTGTCCTATTCCTAGTACATAAAAATCGTTATTCTTCTTGGCATTACATTGATATTTAAATTTAGTTTTAACTTCTCTTTTTCCTATTTAAAGTAGTTGATAGAATTCACTGAGACAAAAAGTGCAAGAGGAAAAATACTTTTATGGCTCAGGTTTATTGCCAAACCGAATAAGAGTTATTGCTAAATTTGGGTATTCCCATGCACTTAGCCATCCAATAGGAAAAAATGGATTTTTATTTTAACTTACTCATTTGAATGTTAAAGAATGTGTTTAGGTTATGTTTGCATGTCAGTTGGTTTGGGCAAGAGGGAAGTGATGCAAACAAGTAAAGGTGCTAAATGCTGACTCTAGGAATACTTTGTTCACCTCTGCTTGCTCCTGTTCCTCTGTTTTATTGTTGGGAGCGCTCTCCTTCCCACACCTTCAGTTTATGCCTTTACCCTCTGACATTTCTCTCTGCACATTTTCTGTGGTTGATGTATTAGCCAACTGACCATATCAGTATTTTCAGCCCATGTTTTCCCAAGGAGCTACTACACAGTCTGATTCACGTTGGGCCTTTCATTGTGTGATCTAAGTCTCTCTTTTTTTTTCATCCGTAAATGGAGAAAAGAATTCTGACTTTGCCAGGTTGATGTAAATTCCTGGAAATAGTAGGGTGTTATCAGGAACATAGCAACTACTCAAGAAACACCAGGACTTTCCCCCTTTTCTCTTTAGAGATTCTAAATTCTCTGTGATCACTTCCCTCCTACTGGGGAAGAGCACCAGCTGAAACCAGAGCAAAAGGACAAGCAAAGACAATATGCTAATGAAAGAAATTTAGACAATTTAGTTCAGCAGCTTGGACCACTCCGATATGCAAGCCCCAAAGCATTACTTAGGAAAAGGAAACCAGGAATCGCCATAGCCGGTTTGACTCAGTGGATAGGCCTGTGGACTGAAGGGTCCCGGCTTCGATTCTGATCAAGGACACATACCTCGGTTGCAGGTTCCATCCCTGGCCCTGGTCGGGACAGCAACCAATCGATGTGTCTATCTCACATTGATGTTTCTCTCTGTGTGTCTCTCTCCCTCCCTTCTAGTCTCTCTAAAAATATCCTCGGGTGAGGAAGGAAGAAAGGAAGGAAGGAAGGAAGGAAGGAAGGAAGGAAGGAAGGAAGGAAGGAAGGAAGGAAGGAAGGGAGGGAGGGAGGGAGGGAGGGAGGGAGGGAGGGAGGGAGGGAGGGAGGGAGGGAGGGAGGAAGGAAGGGAGGAAGGAAAGGAGGGAGGGAGGAAAACACACACACACACACACACAAAAAAACAAAAAAAAACAAAACCAGGATTGGTGAGCTGAGCCTTAGTAAAATGTGAGGGAAACCCCACAACCTACTTTTTCATTAAGAGCAAGAAATTAATAAGTTGAGGTACTATGTAGAGCACTAATTTATTTTCCACTAAATGGAATTTGTCTTATTAGTATATCTTAAAAAATCACAGTGTTTAAAATAGGAATTATTGAAAGTAAATATGTTGATGGAAGGTAAGTTGTTGAGTCTTCGTTAATATAGTTAGCTTGAACTCTAAAACCATATCTTACTACTTAATTTTTGTTGTCCTATGCTAATGAAAAGAGAATACAGGCGGATGCAGCATGTTAACTGTGTGTATATCTATGTTTAACAAAGGTGAACTGATGCCATGGTGCAATCATTAGCTGTAATTTGCGTAGTTGGTCCTAAAGATGGAGAATTGACTCATCACATAGTCCATGGTGGTGAATGCCAAACACCCAGAGCTAGAGCAGTCACTACCACATTTACATATGATACAAGGATTTAATTTCATCAAAACATTATCCATCAAATTAATGTTAATTTCAATATTTGGGTTTTGTGATATTTTAGTATTTATTTTGTAAACTTCTTTATGAATAAACAGATGTGAATACCTAATGCCACATTTATACTATTTTACATTCACTCTAGGATTTGGAAGGGTTTTGTTTTGTTCTTAATTTTTTTGTTTAAAAGGGCTCTATACATTACTCAAGTAATGGCCAACACAGCTGGCCTCTTAACAAAGAGAGTATCACTACCATATGGTGGTAGACATCAAAATTTTGAACATAATCCCAATAGAGAAATTACCTTAACTCCAGACTATATACTAGTCAATTAAACTCTTATTTCAGAAGTGGCAAACACAGTTACTGCCGAACAATCTGCAATATGACCTCAATTGGAAGAAGTACTCCCAACATAATAGCTACTTCAGCTATATGGATCTACTGTGGGGAAAAAAAATTAAGAAATGTTTATATTAGGGGATAAAAACATTTTAAAACAATAAAATACTTTATAATCTTTCAATTAAATATTACTATATGTGATAAAGGTAAATTCCTAAATCAGCTCATTACTTGTTCTTAAATCTGTTTTGAATACACATTATTCTTTTCTTTAACAAGGAAAGATTCATAGGTTTTAAATAAAGTTATAGCATTTTATTTTTTTTAATATATTTTATTGATTTTTTACAGAGAGGAAGGGAGAGAGAGAGAGAGTTAGAAACATCGATGAGAGAGAAACATCAATCAGCTGCCTCCAGCACATCTCCCACTGGGGATGTGCCCTCAACCCAGATACATGCCCTTGACCGGAATCGAACCTGGGACCTTTCAGTCCGTAGGCCGACGCTCTATCCACTGAGCCAAACCGGTTTCAGCTAAAGTTATAGTATTTTAGATAGTTCATTCATCCACAAAAAAACCTGCTATTAAAAACAGATAAACCAAAACATTTTTTCATGCAAGAAAAATATTATCCAAAAATTAAAATGGGACTTGGTATAAAATAATTAAATAATAAAAGAAAAATACTTATAAATGGGTTAACCATGCTATACATAAAACTGTCAAAAAAAATAAACAAACTTAATGAAGTTCATATCATTTGCTTTTAGCGTATACTTTATTTGTCATACAATTTTAATCCTTTGATAAAGATGCATCAACAACTTATTGTATGTAACATTGTAGTATTACCATGGATACCATCCAAATGGGTACTAATCTTTGAAACTCATGAATTAAGCAAGAATTAAGGTAGTTCTCAATAGTGATATTACCTGGACAGGTGAATAAAAGGTACAATGAGACTTATTTTATAATTTAAGTTCTTTGGCAAATTCATAGATAAAATAATCCATTTTGTAAATTGTGTAAGAGAGTGTATGGTATAGGATATTAAGGCATATACTAGTTTAATTCTCACAGATTACTTCATTTCTGAGAATCCATTTATTTCTTGAATCATTTTAAGCTATAAATCTCCTGATTTTAAATCTAAATTTCCTGATTGCCTGATTATGAATGTACTAATAGATTTAACTATTGTTGTGAGTCACACACAGATGACTTCTTTCATAAGGAAGTATTATCAAAAGGGAAAGAATGTCAAGTTTTTTAAGCATAAAATTAAATTTTAAGATTTTGAAACCATACATTTAAGTATATAAAGTTCTAATTATTTAGCTTTTGAGATAATTAGTAACTTTTGACTAAAATTTAAAAAGACCTAATTATAGAAGTTACTAGAGCTTAACTTTATAGGGTCCCCTGGATATTACTCAAAATAATATTGGGAAGGATTAAAGAGAGCTCCTTTTCTTAGGAGTTTCCTTCCCCATCAGGCCAATTTAGAACAGTTCATTAAAGCGTTAATGGTATTTTTTTATCAGATGCTCATTATTATGTCTTAAGTTGCAGATTCATGAAATTCATATCATTTGCTTTTCTGTAAGGAAATAAGGAAGAAAATTCCAGCAAATTCTGTCCTATTATGATTATCTAAGCTTCATTAGCTTCCTAAAATGGTTAAAGTTGAATTCCCGATAATTTCAGAGGTTTCTACTTTAGTTATCTTTGAGTAAATATAAAATGCAAGTCATATTTTTTCTAAGTATGCATTAACTTTTTCTTATAAAAAATATCCAATGAATTTCTGTTATACATGGCACCTATTTTCTAATAACTGGAAAGTGATTACTATCAAGTGGTAAAGAACACTGCATTAAGAGTAAATCTGTATTACTATAAGAGTAGTAATAGTAATTCCCTAATCACTTTAATGCACCATCTCATATTATACCTTCAATAATCTCTTAAGGAACAGATTATTATTACCTATAATTTCTATTTAAGGGGAGATTAAGTAATCTATTCAAAATATCAGCATGAGTACTGTACTCACAATGAAGCCTCTTTGATTCCAAAGCCTATGCATTCATAATCTCTACTTCAATGAAAATAATTACAAAATTGCACATTTAAACAACTCCAAAGTTAATGTGCATTTCATATATGAAAAATAATTGGCCTTTTAAGATTTTTTCAATTACAAAATAATGTAATTGATCCTTGAACAACATGGGTCTTAGAAATTTTATTCTCTCCCCCTACAATCAAAAATCTGTGTATAACTTTTTACTTCCCCCCAAATTAAAGTGTCCCACTGTATCTCCAGGGGATTGGTTCCAGGACTTCCCAGATACCCAAATCTGGATATGCTCAAGTCTCCAATATAAAATGGCATAGATCAATGTATACAGCTGACTCTATATATCCATAATCCCCCACTGCAGATGGAAATGAGTATAGCTTTTTATTGAAAAAAAAATCCACATATAGGTGGAGAGTTGCAATTCAAACCTGCGTTGTTCAAGTGCCAGCTGTATTTTCCTGTTTTGATTTTTAGCTGATTTATATAAATGAAAACTATTTGTATATTTATCTTATATCTAGCCCCTTAACCCCATAATCATATTAATTTTAAACATATACAATCATATTATAAAAAAAAGGTTTTTATCTGTCCTAGTTTCAGATTTACATGGTACATTCCTTTATTTTAAAAGGATGGTCCTATTTCTATTTTGAGTTTTTATTACAAACTAGAGGCCCAGTGCACGAAAGGGTCCCTAGCAGCTGCTGGCAGATGGTCGGGTACTCTCTCCCTTCCCCTGGCCACCTGCCACCACTATCACTGCTGCTGGCCAGGGCCTCCCTGCCTTCCTGTGGATGTCTGCCACTACCACCAGCCAGGGCCTCCCTCCATTCCCCCGGCCAACCCTGCCACCTGGCCAACCCTGCGACCTGGTCGAACTCCCAGACGAACTCCCAGTCAAGGGGACAATTTGCATACTATGCTTTTATTATATAACAGCAACATTCTATCCTATGTAATAAAAGCCTAATAGGTCATCAGGCCATCCGTTCAACAAATAAAAGCATAATATGCTAATGATATGCTAAGGCTGCTCAACCACTCACTATGAGGTGCACTGACCATGAGGGGACAGTTGACCAGTCACTATGACGTGCATTGACCATCAGGGGAAGATGCTCTGAACAGTAGGTTAGCTTGCTGCTGGGGTCCGGCCTATTGGGACTGAACGAGACATGCCAGACACGCCCTGGAGTCCTCCTGCAGTCCCTCCACAGCTGGCCAACCTCCAGCCCTGATCGTGCACCAGTAGGATCCCTCAGCCTGGCCTGCACCCTCTTGCAATCTGGGACCCCTCGGGGGATGTCAGAGAGCTGGTTTCAGCCCGATCCCACAGGCCAGGCCAAGGGACCCCACTGGTGCACGAATTCATGCACCAGGCCTCTAGTTAATAGTATCATCTGTTGAGCTACTTAAGTAATTTTATTTTATTTCCCAATAATAGGCTATTATTATATTCCTTTAAAGAACTGCTATTTTTGTCATATATACTAGTATGCTGATCTCTTGATATATTGCTGAATGTTATTTACTCTATTTTATGTAGTTTCTTTTTTTTATTGAAACTCAAATATGAGATAAAACCATTATTATCCTTTAAAAATTTATTTTAAAATATGTTGAATTAGTAACATTAAAGTTATGATTCTTAAAATGATTAAAGAGTTATCTATCTTTTTCTATAATTGAAACAGTAGTATAAATACACTGTGATTATGAGTTCTTTAAATGTCTGATAATTCAGCTATGCATCCATCTGTTCTGATGTTTTTTTGATCACAGATCTTTAAAAAGCTTTCTAATACTTACTGGGTTATTTCAGCTTTGCACTCCTTCTTAAATAAATTTTGTTAATTTAAATTGTTATAGGAAATTATTCCCTTCCTCTGGGTTTTCATATTTCATTGGTGAAGAGTTGCATGTAATATTCTACTGTTTGTTTTCATTTCTCTTGTTCCCAAAGTTATTTCTGCTTTGTCATTTATAATCTTATATATTTTTACTCCATATATTTCCCACAATGTGTGCCTTGAGGAATGTTTATTGGCCATTTCAAAGAAAATCAAATATTGATTTTATTTAACTCTTTTAATGTTTGTATTCTAGTGATTCCAGTTTTCATTGTTATTAAATTCTTTCAATGTTTTTTTCTAATTTTTTAAGATAAGTCTTTAGTTTATTTTTATCATTTTTCTTAAATAACAAAGGCATTTAAGGCTAAAATTCTGTACTGAGCACAGCTCTTACTGGGTGTGTATATTTTGCCAGGAATAAATCACCTTTTTCATTAACATATATAGTTTATAATTTCCCTTTGATTCTAAGAGTTATCTGAAAATCTTTCTTGGCCCTGACTAAGTGGCTCAGTTGGTAAGAGCATCGTTCCCATACACTAATAATCAACCAATGAATGCATAAATGGTTGGAGCAACGAATCAATGTTTCTCTCTTTCTCCCTAAAATAATTTTTAAAAGAGTCTTTCTTAATTTCCTAATTTTTTAAAAACATATTTTTATTTTATTGATTTCAGAAAGAAAGGAAGAGGGAGAGAGATGGAAACATCAATGATAAGAGAGAATCATTAATAGGCTGCCTCTTGCCCCCTCCTGGGGATTGAGCCTTCAACCCGACCATGTGTGTCTTGATCGGAAATAGAACTGTGACCTCCTGGTTCATGGGTCAACATTCAACAAATGAATCATAACAACCAGGCTTAATTTCCTATTTTTTTAATAAAGTTGCCCAGGAAGTGTTTTAGTTTCCTAATAATTACTATCGTGGAATGTGGCCTATTACAAAGCTTAATTTTTTGAATTAAAAAAAAAAAAAATTCAGGCATCTTTTCCAAAGACTTACATTTCCTAAGATAAGTCTCTCCTCATTTGAAATTTTGTGATTTCTATCTATATATACATATATAAATGCCTAAGCAACAATCCGAACATTCGAATGGTAGCTATGACACACACTGACCACCAAGGGCAGACGCTCAATGCACAGGCATAGAAACATGGAACAAACTGATGAATCGCAGAGAGAAGTGGGGAGGAGGTTGCAGGGGAAGAGATTAACCAAAGATCTTATATGCATACTAGAGGCCCAGTGCAACATCATAAGATAAATATGCAATCTCATATACATGATGATCATAATAATAAAAATAATTTGCTTTTTTAAATACTTATCAATTCCTGGTGTCATTTTCTTATAACAGTAAAGAAATTTTACTAAGAACCCCTTAACTACTGATGTTTATTACCTCCCTTATCCATCTTTATCAGACACTGCAGGATAGATAGCTACAAGGCACATTGTGTCACAGAATATTGATATAAACTTTATTCAATTTCATAAAGTTGTATGAATGTAAGGGTGTGTGTGTTTGATACAAATAGAAACTTGGTTTTAATTTTTTTTCTGCCCACATTTGGCTTTAAATGTTGACCGTGTACTTTATCTATAATAATAAAAGCATAATATGCTAATTAGACTGAACATCCTTCCAGATGACCTTCTGGAGGAAGCCAGGGCTGCGAGGGAAGCTTGGGTCCCAGGTGACTGCTGGCGGCCGGAGGGGAGCCCGGGTCCAAGGTACCATAGGGAAGCCGGTGCCAGCAGCCAGGGGAAGGAAGGCCTATGCTTATACAAATTTTGAGCACTGGGCCTCTAGTATCTAATATTTTGTGATCATATATCCTCCAGGGATCATCACCTAAGGTTACATTTCAGGGAAGGAAATGTGTAGTATTGATAGCACAGCCATTATATTATGGGTAAATAATATAGAGAGAAGCCATCTTAACAATTATATTTTTGAAAGAATGACTCTGTTTTAATCAGGGTAGGAACACTAGGAAGAAACATAAACCATTTAGATATCAGGAAATATTGGAGGAATGTTAAGACCAGTTATAGTGCTAAGTCACTGTGTAAAATGTAGTAAGCATTTTAAGCATTCTATTACATTAAGTGAACAAATATAAATTAGCTTACTGTCCTTACTATTAATAAATATTTAATGCATTGTCTGCATCTGACAGAAGACTTGTAAATAATTGGACTGAAAAATACATGGAAAAGACAACAATTTTTAATTTTTAATCTTAGATTTGCTACTATTTAGATAAGCTAAGAACAAAACCAAAGTAAAAATAAATGTAAAAATGTTAAGAAATAAAATTAAGTTTAAATTGTAATAAAACATACATGTCCTGAAACATTTTACAAGGCTTATAATAAATGTGTATTTAAGAAGACACTTAAAAAGTTCTAGTAGCCCTAACTGGTTTGGCTCAGTGGATAGAGTGTCAGCCTGTGGACTGAAGGGTCCCAGGCTCGATTCCAGTCAGGGCATGTACCTTGGTTGCGGGCACATCCCCAGTAGGGAATGTGTAGGAGGCAGCTGATCGATGTTTCTCTCTCATCGATGTTTCTAACTCTCTATCCCTCTCCCCTCCTCTCTGTAAAAATCCAATATATATTTTTAAAAAAGTTCTAGTATTCTCTCAGTGAATGGGAGGCATATAGGTTCTTAGTAAAGTCTTTTTACAAGGCCTCTGAAAAAAAAAATGTTTCTGACAAGATAACTAAACACAGTTTGAGCATTGTCCGTTTAAAGAATAAATTTAATAATCTTGAAAAAAAATTGGGATACACATACAATGGAATATTATGCAGCTTTTAAGAAGACAAATCCTGCCATTTATGCCAAAATAAATGGACCCGAAGGGCATTATGGACCCGGAAGACAAATACCATGTGATAACACATTTCATATATGAGGAATCTAAAATAGTCAAACTTACTGAAGCAAAGAATAAAATGGTGGTTTCAAGGGGCTGGGGAGAGAGGGAAAGAGGTAGGGCCTAGGTTACAGGCCACAAGGTTTCAGTGATACCAAGGAAATAATTTCTGAATATACTATACAGAATAGTGCCTATAGCTAATAATACCATATACTTAAAATTTGCTAAGAGAGTAGATCTTATATTGTGCTCTTACCACCAAACATCAACAACAACAAAGAAGAAACAAAGAAGTGGTGTATATGTTTATGGCCTTGATGGTGGTACTGGTTCCACAGGTGTACACTTAACTCATCAAATTGCACAGATAAAATATGTACAGCTTTTTATGTCAATCATAACTCAATAAATTGTTTTATTTAAAAAATTAAGTTTATGTATAATAAATACTCTGCTTACCCACTCTATATTCACTCATATTCTTTTCACTAATTTATGCAATATTGGCTTATGGCTAGTATGAGTCTAACTGTATAACCATAAAAAAATAAAAATGGAAAATATATTGACTCAACATTTACTTTATGCCAGGCATTATGTTTTAATTATTGCAGAAAGGATGTAATTTGGGGGGTGGAGGTGCCAGAGGGCAGGCTATATATAATAAACTGAATAGTTACCCACAGAGATGTCCATGTTACTCTGGGCTATCTGAGTGAGTCCAATGCAAGCATGCCAGTCCTTATAAGAGGAAGGGAGGAGGAGATATGAGGACAGAATCATAGGTCACAGTCAGAGGCAGATTTAAAGATGCTACATTGCTGGCTTAAAACATGGAGAAAACAGCCAAAGAAGCCATGTGGCCTCTAGAAACTAGGAAAGAGAAGAAAACGGATTTTCTGCTGGAGCCTCTGGAAGAAATGCAGCCCTAAACCTTGGTTTACGGACTTCTGGCCTCAAGAACCATAAAAAAATAAACTTGTAAAGCTTTAAACCACCACGTTTATGGTACTTCACTATATAGCAGCTATGGAAAACCAATATGAAAGGCCTCTACTTAATTTAGGATAATATTTCTCAAAAAAATGTACCATAAAAATCTTGAATTTTTTACATTAATACATTACTGAGTTAATATAGGAAAGAATGCACTTCACAAGACACAAAAGTCAACTTTTAAAAATTAACAATCCTGAGAATGTGTCTTCCATTGACAGTCATCAGCAATGTGACAACTGTGACAACACAAAAATGGAATATATCAGCATTCCAGCATGATGCATCCTCCCTCGTAAACTAGAGCAAAAGCAACTCAGCAAGTAATCTTTGCTCTGGAGCAGTCGATACAGCTCTTCCGAACTGTGCACCAGCATCCACAAGTATGCTAAGAATGGCTTATTTAGACTGTGAACCATTACTTCCAATGAGAGTCCCCTTCACCAAGCCCCCCTCTTTAATTATCTCATCAACTTAATTTAAAAAATCATGTGAAGGGTTTTTTTAAAGGCACTTGGAATCCCGTTGCGCGCTAAAATTGTCCACAGTTCAGGCAGTAATACACATTAAGTAACCAGCAGTACAGCATGATTTATTCCCTCCTAAGGGTTTCTAAGGTCTGTGTAGAGTCATGATATGCATGTGCACCTGTCACAATGGGAACATACACACATGTCACCGTAAAGTGTTTTTGCACATCCCTTACCTGTGTGACAAGCGGCTCCAGTAGCCTCTCCACTGTGAGCGTCCGGATTTCCAAACTCTTGGGGTCCCATTTTAAAATGATAGGTGACGTGGCCGAAGTCATCTCCCTGTGGAGACGCAACTTGTCAGTTCGATATAATGATCACGGAAAGAATCTGTTACCATGGGGATTCAAAATGAATAATTCACCAAAACTCTGAACATACTTGCAGATTATCTGTCTGGTCCAGACATGTCAAGGTAGAGGTGGGGAACTCAGAACCAGAACTGGGTGAGGTGGTGATGCTAGAATCCGATTAGAAACTGAAGGCTCCTGGAGGCATCTGTAAGTACTAGTGGCCTGGTGCACAAAATTCATGCACATTAAAAGGGAGTTAATTAGAGGAAATGTTTTAATACAGTTGGGCCTTGACTTACGAGTTTAATTCGTTCTGAGACCGAGCTCATTAAGGAGCTGGTTAACTCAAATTACTCTATCAACTCAATGCAAAAAATCAGCCGAGAGACAGCTGGTATCTCAAAAAACTCGTTAGTTGGGACACTCGTAAGTCAAGTCCCCACTGTCCTGTTATTTGCCCTTTCTTTACAATAGAAGTATCAGAGATGAAAGAAAATTAGTAAAATGTATATGAAAATCTTCCTCCTGTCAGAGTCTGGGGCATGCCATGGGACCCAAAGTCAAGTCCTCGCCCACTCGCATGCACCTCGAAATTGAGCGAGACCAGACCCAGCCAGCCCCACGCCCATTGGGCAAGATCCAGGCCCGGCCAGCTCCACCCCCATCAAGCCCCGCTGGGCGGGGGGCACAGCCTCAGGTCTCCTGGTCTGGCGCCAGGGCGGGGGTGTGTGGCCTGAGGTCCCCCATCAAGCCCCACCAGGTGTGGGGTGCAGCCTATGGTCTCCCTGCCCCGACCCAGAGGCACGCAGCCTCAGGTCCCTGCTGATCGCTCATTAAGGCTCATTACAGGAACCCTGCCTCCAATGTGGATGCAGCCATCTTGTGATGGTGTGACAGAGTGAGGGTCATTTTGCATATCACCTCTTTATTACATAGGATTAGACACACTGACACTGACATAATTTACTCATCCAATACTTAGTACACATATCCATGCATGCTGGAAAAGACTTGGACCTTGTCCGGGAGTAGCTTATGATCTCAAGGTAGAGAGATAACCAATGTGGGCAAAAACTATGACTCAGTGTGACTCACATTGTAATCAGGGAATACAGAAAGGGCTATGGGAGAACTGAGAAAGGGATTACTAAAGTCACTCTGAGGAGACCAAGGGTTTCAGGAAGCACTGTAAATGCATCGTGATCACCAGATGAGGGACCCCATGTCATAACGAAAGGCTGCTTTGTTTTCTTCACATCATAACTGGCCACTGGGAGGATTATATTCCCGGTGACAGCTGAGTTTCATTCCCTTCATAGGAAAGATATCTTGCAAACGAGTGGCAATAGCTCTGAAATAGGTTCATACTATTTAACTGCTCTCTGATTACCCACTGCATTTACATTCTTGTCTCATAAAATTAGTGTCCAATCAGGTTATTCATTTCATTCTAAAGCACTCTTCTCCTAAGTACCACTGATATGCAGGTAGCAGCTTTGCACATATCAAGCACAAAATATGGTCCTGGCCCCAATAGAATCAATTATGCATTCTATCAGGTGTGCCTCTCATCGAGAAATTGACAGCTCTATGCTAAATATATTTCAGCAGCTAACCACTGGACATGCAACCTTAAACTGAACAAACTGAAACTGAAGCATTTGCTTTAATACCACCATAAATCAAACTGTTCACAGCTGTTCTCTTCTTTTGAATCAATGTCTCCACTGAATTCCATCCTTATAAATCAATACGGATGATTATTTCTATTCAAATTAACACTACAAAGAAGGCCTATCACCACAGGCACATGCCTCTTTCCGCCCTGCTACAGCAAATCCTTTTGCAAACAGGCCCAACAAATTGCTTCAGGGGGAAAAAGAAAAGGCAAAAACACAGTGTGCTGCTATTTTACTTCTCTCCAAATGCCATGTTTTAAATAAACTGAGGGTAGCGATCCAACCTATAGACCGATTTAGATGTGGGTTCCTTCACAACTACAATAGTTGGCACTGCTATGCTGCCTGTCCTCCAAAAACCTGAAATATTTTATATATTTCCCATTCACACTACCAACTGCAATCTAGCAGCTCTGGTAGGCACATCATTCTGCTGCTGGCCAGCACACCTCCCTGTGCCGTGGCAGCATGAAGGTGCCAGAGGCTTTCTGCAGATACAGACTATTTCATCTTGGACGAAGCCAGATGTAAGTGGTCTTGGTCCCATTATTTACGACGCAGTTACTGCCAAGTTTCTGGAGAGGGTCCCTGAAAACTTTTTTCAATCTCTGCTAGAATAATGCATGGCATAATAATGATGCTCAAGAAAGTCACTAGTCGTGAAAATATTTTAACATGATAGGAAAGACTGTAGAGAAGTGCAGTTATAACATGGGTAAGCGTATGTGTATAATCTGGTAGACCAGGGAAGACACACAAAATCTTTTCTGGATGCTCCAAGGCATAACTCTGAATCAATGACACACAAGAAAATGCAGAGGAGAGTAACAAAAAAGCTGCGGCAACCACATCGGACACTAATCTAGCATATATCAAGGAGAAATGGGAGACATTGAAGAAAAACCATCAGCCAACTGTAAGCCAAGAAGCAGAGTTAGACAGAGCCTTGAGTTCTGAGGTCACAGAGGTCTTATAAACCTAAAAAATGAAAGGACAACGCTTACCAGGCAAATCACTTGACTTAATTTATTCCTTTGGGGATCAATCTTTTCAGTCCTTTCTTGTGACAAAGATAAAATTTAATAGCAAATGGCAAGGAAAAGTTATATGGTATTCACTTGTTGAAGGAGAAAACCTAGTCATAGAAACTTTTAAATGCCTTTTTCTAGTCATGCAGTTTTGATATGGTTTGGACTAAAACTAAAATTCTTTCTCTACCCCATTTATTTTTAAATGGGGTTTTGGTTTAATACTCAAATTAGCAAACATAAAAGTACAGCGTGGAGGGGGGACTGCACAATCTCTACCTCTAAACCCAAAAGGTTGATATTTAAGATCCCCACTGATTGCCTCTCAGGAACATCTTAGCCTCCTGTCAGCTACCGAGCATGAGGTGGAGGACGGTAGGAAGCTCCTTAGGCTGCAACATTTGAGTTGGTATAATCCTTGCAATCTGCTCTTTCTAGAAGTACTTGTGCCCTGCTACTTTGGGCACACGATTTCTACTGCACGTGTTAGACCTTGTATTAGAAATATTTCTCCATCAAAGCCTTCAGCCAATTAAAATTGTATAAAAGCAGAATAAAATTAATTCCATTCCCAGTTAGGTATCATAAACATAGTCTGCCAGATTAACCCAAGGATGATCTTTGCTTCTAGAGCAAGAACAAGGACAAAGGACAAGAGAGAAGAGAAAAAAAAAAATCAAATATCCTCTAGAGCAGTGGTTCTCAACCTTCCTAATGCCACGACCCTTTAATACAGTTCCTCATGTTGTGGTGACCCCCCAACCATAAAATTATTTTCGTTGCTACTACATAACTGTAATTTTGCTACTGTTATGAATCATAATGTAAATATCTGATATGCAGGATATATTTTCATTGTTACAAATTGAACATATTTAAAGCATAGTGATGAATCACAAAACAATATGTAATTATATATGTGTTTTCCGATGGTCTTAGGCAGCCCCTGTGAAAGGGTTGTTCGACCCCCAAAGGGGTCGCGACACACAGGTTGAGAACCACTGCTCTAGAGCAAAGAAATGGGCAATTGCAGTCAGTAAGCAGAAATGACAGGTTGGTATATGGCCCCCATGACAAGCATACACAAGATCACTGACTCCCAGCCAGGAATGTCATCCCACTTATGCTTTCAGGACTTATAAATTATGAAGGGCAAGGAAAACACATCAGCTTTTAAAGTACATCCGATGGTTCTTCAGTAAACAGTCACTCCCTCCCCTGTCTCTCATCTCCAAGAGAAGAGAATCCTTCCTCATCCCATTATATTGAGCTTTGGCCAATGGAATTTTAGGAAATATGATGTAAGCGGGTGTTTAAACAGGCTTTCTTGGTTAGAGGTGCCCTCTTCTACCATGACAGTCACAGATAGCTCCTTGGTCCAAAAAGGAAGAAAGGCAAGGGAAGCTACTCCTATCCAATCTGAAGCTGGAGCCAAGCCCAGCTGAGCTAAGGCTGGTCAGCCAGCTCCCCATCAAACCAAAGACGTGGGATCAATAAATAAATGTTTATTGTTGTATGGCACTGGGATTTTTGTCATTACCTATTATTCAGCAACAGATACACAATATGTCAGCTAGACTTTTGTTTGAACCAAAGCCCTACAATTTATCACCTCTGTGATGTTGCCCAAATTACCTACCTTTTCTGAGCCTCAGTTTTCTCAAATGGAAAATTATGGTAAGTACTAGAGGCCCGATGCATGAAATTCATGCAAAAGTAGGCCTTCTTTCCCCTGGCTGCCGGCACTGGCTTCCCACTGGCACCAGGGACCTGGGCTTCCCTCGCAGCCCTGGCTTCATCCAGAAGGACTTCTGGTCTAATTAGCATATTATGCTTTTATTATTATAGATTCTAAGTCTAAATAACTTCATGGAAAGGAAACATTTCTGGAAATATTAGGTATTATGATTATTGTTATTATTTTCCATAACTTAAGTGTCTTTTTACAATGCTTTATCTCTAGGAGTAATAAGGAAACACCTATTAAAAATAGATGTCCATAGTTTATACTCCTCTATGTGAAACAACCAAATTGACTCCCATGAGAAAGCGAGAGAACACATCATTTCATTTTTCTACAGAGGCAATGACACTGAAAGGAACCAAAGTTTTGCCTCGCCAAAATGTGCCTTTTGGGGTATTGATTTTACTATTTTTAAAATATGTTTTTATTGATTTCAGAGAGGAAGGGAGAGGGAGAGAGAGATAGAAACACCAGCGATGAGAGGAAATCATTGATGGGCTGCGTCCTGCATGGCCCACACTGGAAATCCAGGCTGCAACCTGGGCATGTGCCCTGACAAAGACCTGAACCTTGACCTCCTGGTTCATAGGTCAACACTCAAACACTGAGCCATGTTGGCCAGGCAGGAAATTGATTTTAAGCTGGTTATTATGAAACAAAAGACTCCCAAAGAACCTTTGACCCTCCCCCTTTCTGCCTAAGAGATTAAGATTGAACAGCCTGCTCCATGAAGGGACTCAGCATATTCACCTTAGCATTAGATAGAAAGGCTCCCAAAGGAAGCTTGCCAACTGCATCCCCCATGTCCCATTGTTTCTGGGTTGCCTCGCAGGAATTTGCCTGCAAGTATGTTGCTCCTTTTACCTATCTGT
This sequence comes from Myotis daubentonii, assembly GCF_963259705.1. NCBI lineage: Eukaryota > Metazoa > Chordata > Mammalia > Chiroptera > Vespertilionidae > Myotis > Myotis daubentonii. The sequence continues at coordinate 30,773,862 of NC_081851.1, forward strand.
AATTTGCCTACTATTCCCCATCACCACCCTCATTCTCCTTTGTTAAAAATGGCCTATAGCCTTAACTGGTCTGGCTCAGTGGATAGAGCATTGGCCTGCGGACTTAAGGGTCCCAGGTTCGATTCCGGTCAAGGGCATGTACCTTGGTTTCGGGCACATCCCCAGTGGGGAGTGTGCAGGAGGCAGCTGATCGATGTTTCTAACTCTCTATCCCTCTCCCTTCCTCTCTGTAAAAAATCAATAAAATATATATTTAAAAAGATGGCCTATAAACTTCAACGGCCTAATGCTTTATGGAGTCTCATTATGGATGGCACCCCTGACTGTGCATTCACGTAGTAAACTTTGGATATTTCTCCTGTTAATCTGTCTCTGTTAATTTGGTTATTAGCCCAGAACTTATTATTAGAATAACTTAGAAAGTGGGAGGAAAATTTATATTTTTGCCCCCACAATGAGCCTCAAATTGACACTACACATCTGTACAAGTAATGGAGTCTGTTTTGCTCACAATACATTTTTTTCTCAATGATGTGATTTTTTTTAAAGTACATATTTTATTTGCTTTATGTAGGGAGACTTAGAATACTGACTGGACACAGTGAGAGTGAAAAACAGAGGTTGGAAGAAAACAAACCCGTACATCAATTTTACAAGCCCTCAGCTATTTCATCTCTGAGGTTTTCGTCTTGAAAAATATCAAATTGCATATCCATGAAAGGGGGTAATACAGCCTACATGGCAATACCTTAGATAATTTCAGACTCCGTGAGGGTAAGGAAGAGGCGTGGCTTACAATGCTAGAAGCCAGTTGCCATTAACAACAGAAACAACAACAAAAAAGCAAAACCTGACAAAAAGAGTAAAGCAAGTTCCCTTACGAGCAGCAAAGGGTCAAGTGCCTTGTTCCCTTGGACATTGTCCTGAACAGAAAACCTCTCGAGGTTGGCCATGCCAAGGAATGCCTTCATATGACAAGTACGCTAACGTAGTCCATAACTCACTGCAGAAATCCCCCTGTCCAGATATTCCTGGAACAGGTCTTTTGAACCACCTGCCTCACCTTTCTGAGTTCTCACCATCCCTTTCACAATGGTCCTTTGGCCAAGGAATGGTCCAGGATGCTCTCAAGTTGCTAGGGACCATCTCAACCTCAAGGGCTTTAGCTTCAGATTCGTTCCCTTCACCAACACTGAGCACTATTACCAGCAAACTCTGTGAGGCTCTATCAGATGACAAGCTAGCTTCTGTTGACAGGCAAATTCAGAAGAAGTTAATGACTACTAGTGGGTCCACTCGCCTATCTCCACATTTAATATGTTGAGCCAGTTACTTAAACTAAGCCTCTATTTCACCCTTTCTATTATATTATTATATAATAATCTTATATAGTTCATGAATTTGTTCTGAGAATCAGTGAAATAATTACACATGAAAAATGTGATTATTTTTTTTCTTTGCAATGATGACTGACTTATTATGATTTAGCCAATTTGAGGACTCATTGCGGTGGGGTTCAATGGAGATCCCACAAGACAAGATGTTTGAAAACGGAGCTTTGATGAGAAAATAAGAGACATGAGAAAGAGAGAATTTTCTAATATCCTTCAGCATTTGTCCTAACCGGTTTGGTTCAGTGGATAGAGCGTCAGTCTGCAGCCTGAAGGATCCCAGGTTCGATTTCAGTCAAGAACATGTACCTTGGTTTCGGGCAGATCCCCAGTAGGGAGTGTGCAGGAGGCAGCTGATCGATGTTTCTCTCTCATCAGTGTTCCTCTCTATCCCTCTCCTTTCTTTTCTGTAAAAAGTCAATAAAATATATATTTTTAAATAAAATAAATTTAAAAATAAAATTCTTCAGCCATTTCAAGAATGAGGCCTGGAAACACTGAATCATACTGCTTCTGCCATGAGTAATAATAATACTGGCTAATGACTGGCAATATTATGATTCCCAATTACAGATAGGGAAATTGAGGCATAAAATAATTAAGAAAGTTACTCAAGATCACAAAATTTGAAAATAAACTGCCTGGCTATAGAGAATGGCATAACCACTAGGCTTTATGTTTCTAAAGAATAATCCTTAGGCTTAAGTCCATGCAGGCATCGCCATGGGGCTCTGGACCATGGCAGGAAGATAGAGATAGGGACAGGAATAAAAAACAGGAGCCAGCCCCTCTGGAGAATGAGAGCAAGAGGGAAAGAGGAGCGACACAAAGGAATGTTAGGTACGATTAGAGAGACACAGATGGCAGGTTCCCTGATACACATGCAGACCTTGTGGGAAATGGGGCTTCACTTCCTGGTGACACAGGGAGGTCTTGAGTTCAGATTCCTCCAGCCACCTTTGGTGCCACGTGGTGAGAATGGGAAGCTGGCTGTGATGCTGGGCCATCAAGTAAGCAACACAGCACCCAGGCAAAGACACCAGAAATACTCTATGGTGAACTATTCCAAATAAGCAGAATTTTGGCCCCTTCGTGTTACACTTGTGAATATGTTTCAGTACATGGTAAAGAGGACTTTGCAGATATAATTTAGGTTCCTAACCACTGGATCTTAAAATAGGGAGATGATGCCCTGGACAGCGTGGTTGGAACATTGGTCTGCACACTGAAGGTTTGCTGGTTCAATTTCCGGTTAGGGGCACATGCCTGCATTGCAGGTTCAATCCAGGTTTTTTCTTCTTCTTCTTCTTCTTCTTCTTCTTCTTCTTCTTCTTCTTCTTCTTCTTCTTCTTCTTCTTCTTCTTCTTCTTCTTCTTCTTCTTCTTCTTCTTCTTCTTCTTCTTCTTCTTCTTCTTCTTCTTCTTCTTCTTCTTCTTCTTCTTCTTCTTCTTCTTCTTCTTCTTCTTCTTCTTCTTCTTCTTCTTCTTCTTCTTCTTCTTCTTCTTCTTCTTCTTCTTCTTCTTCTTCTTCTTCTTCTTCTTCTTCTTCTTCTTCTTCTTCTTCTTCTTCTTCTTCTTCTTCTTCTTCTTCTTCTTCTTCTTCTTCTTCTTCTTCTTCTTCTTCTTCTTCTTCTTCTTCTTCTTCTTCTTCTTCTTCTTCTTCTTCTTCTTCTTCTTCTTCTTCTTCTTCTTCTTCTCTCTCTCTCTCTCTCTCTCTCTCTCTCTCTCTCTCTCTCTCTCTCTCTCTCCGTCCACCTCTGTCTCTTTCTCTTCACCTCCCCCTCTCCCTTCTACTCTCTCTAAAAATAAATGGGAAAAATATCCTCAGGTGAGGATTAACAAAATAAAATAAGAAGAGGATCCTGGATTACCCATTACCCAGGTGGTATTTTTACCCAGGGTAAAATTGATTCCTTAAAAATACCTTCCTCCTATGTATGGATAGAAGTGAAGTGATTAGGGAGATGCATCAAACAAGGCCATTGGGTGAAACAGAAGAGGAAGGCAGAGTGACTGGAGCGTGAGAAGAACCTGACCCGCTGTTGCTACAAGGAGCCACATAGAGAGGAATATGGGTAGATTCTGGGAACTAAAGCAGACCCTGGCTGACAGTCAAGGAAAGAAACAGGACCTGAGTCTTACAGCCACCAGGCATTGAATTCGGCCAAAAACCTGAATGAACTTGGAAGTGGATTCTTGGAAGCGCCTCCTCCAGTAAACAACACAGCCCCCTCCACACCTGGGTCTCAGCCTTGTGAGAAGCTAAGCCAGCCGTGGGCAAACTACGGCCCGTGGAAATGAATAAAAAAAAAAATAAATAAATAAAAAAGACCGTACCCTTTTATGTAATGATGTTTACTTTGAATTTATATTAGTTCACACAAACACTCCATCCATGCTTTTGTTCCGGCCCTCTGGTCCAGTTTAAGAACCCATTGTGGCCCTCGAGTCAAAAAGTTTGCCCACCCCTGGAGAGGAGCCCAAGAGTCTGCCTCGGTTTCTGACCTACAGAGACTACCCGCTGATACATTATGTTGTTTTCTGCTGCTAAGTTTGTGGGTAATTTTTTCAGCAGAAATAGAAAACTAATACAGGTGGCTCTCACATTTGCATGTACATCACGACAGCCTTGAGGACGTGTTCACACGCAAACTATTGGAACCCATCCATAGAGTTTCTGATTCATTAGGTCTGGGGTGAATCTGAGAATCTGCATTTGTTTTTTTGTTTTTGTTTTTGTTTTTGTTTTTCTTCATTTTTTAACAAGTTCCCATCTAATGCTGATACTACTGGTCCAGGAATCACACTTTGAGAATCACTGTTGTAAACACAGACCACTGCCACGCATGCCAGCAGGGGAGCAGTGATCAGGATGAGCATCTGTGTGAAAACACCTCTCTTGTTATTACAATTATCACTGTAATTGTTGTTGTTTCACATTCTGAAAGTTACTTATGCTTTTTGCGGATCCAATGCCTTGAAGTGTTTCTCAAGGGGGAAGTACAATGCCACAGCAAAATCACACAAGGTTTTCAATCGCACGTGCAGTAGCCCCCAGTCTCCCCAGAAGTTCCAAAAGCTCTCCAAGAGATAACTTTTGTTTTCTTTTTTTCCTCACCTGAGGATATGCTTTGTATTGATTTTAGAGAGAGGAAGGGGAGAGAGAGAGAGAGAAACATCAATGTAACAGAGAAACATCAATCGGCTGCCTCCTGTACATGCCCCTACAGGGGATCAAACCCACAACCCCCAGGTATGTGCCCTGACCGGGTATCGAACCTGCAACCTTTCTGTGTATGGAATGATGCTCCAATCAACCGAGCCACACCAGCCAGAGACGCTTTTCTTGTTAGACTCACCACCATGGTAGTGATCACTGTGAAGAATGTAAAAGCAGGGGTCAAGAAATACTTGCCTAATAGCGAATAAATGTTCCCAAAGAAACTGTATTCCTATATAACAGGAAGTTAGTTGAGAGCTACAAAAATAAATCTTCCAAATATTTTATCTGAAGTACAATAGCACTTCCAATTTTCTGTTGTTAGTACAAAAAGGTACCTCTAATAATCAGGTACCCAATCGTAAGAGGGTTTTTTTCCTACAGTTGAGTATACATGACTGTAGGCATCACAGGCAGGAGAGGAAATTGAGAAACAAAGGCAGCGAAGGAGACATTTGATTATCCTTCAGATATCCCTAGAGAGGAAAGGACACCCTGGTTCCCACCAGAATATGCTTCCCTGCAACAGAAGAGGTGTAAATGGAGAGGGAGAGAGGGATGTTGGACACTCTTCCTGGTGGTACCCTGAGTATGGAAATGGCCTAACCTAATGGCCTAACTATGGACAAGTCCTGCTTCTTACTTTCCTCCATAACTCTGTGAATCTAAGCTCATTTTCTCTTACTCTGACTATAAAAAGGCAGCACATTGCTCATCAAGGTCCTCTACATAATAACCATTCAAAGCCCTGGCTTGTGAACTGAGAGGTGACCTGAATGCAAGTTCCTGCTGCAATTAGAGGATCCATCACCATTTTTATTCAAAATTGAAGGGCTGTGTAATTTCCAACTGTTCCTCATTATCTGCAGAGGAAGGGGGTAGGGCAATTATCTCTGCTATGATGAAAGAAAAGCTTAACACTACCATCAAGTGTTAAAATATCTGCAAGACCTCTATTTATGATAAACCTTTTCTAAAAAAAAACACTGCAGAACAAAATATCATTCTAATAATTTCAAAAGGCTGTAATAGCACTTCACCTCTAAGCATAAATCCCTCCTAAAGCACACCTTAATTTTTTGAAAAGCACATATTAAGTAAGTATCAAACTATTATATCTTCTTCAAAGCATCTTATGTCTTCTATCCAAATAAACAAAACTGCACGAAAAAAAGCAGTATACGAAGAAAGATCCCAGACTCAAGACTTTCAGGATGACAACTTTAGACTAATAATACATAGCCTAGAGCTTGCTGATTAAAAAAGAAATAACTATGTCCATATCTTACTGAAATGGGTTTTTATACTTACAATAGCATACTCATAAAATTTAAAACTATGTGCTAACTTAATAGAAACTCACTACTCCAGGAGAATGTTAATAGAAACGCAGCAATTTTAAATTCAAAATGAAAGCTGGTATCTATCAAACTCATTTGCTTGCTTTTCGCTACATTCATAGCCTCATCATTTACTATAAATTCATTTTGGAGCATAAAGAGACTCAATCTACTCCTAAATTATGGCTTCTTTTCCACTGGGGTATGAACATAAGTGGTAACCAGGCAGAAAGGGCTTATGCTATGTGCAATGTTAACTTTCCAAAGTCCCACCAGGGGCACAGTTTTTCAAAATATACTTGACCACCTGGCAGGCATGGCTCAGCAGTTGAGCGTCGACCTATGAAACATGAGGTCACGGTTTGATTCCCAGTCAGGACATACGCCCAGGTTGTGGGCTCGATCCCCAGTGTTCTGGGGATCAGGATGTGTTCTCATCATTGATGTTTCTTGCTCTCTCTCCTTCTGCCTTCCTCTCTGAAATCAATAAAAAATATATTTAAAAATAAAATAAAGAATGCCCTGTGTCTTTTATTAAATAAATAAATAATAAATACATATATACATACATACAAAATATACTTGACCAATGGTTAACTAGCATTGTTCTACCAGTCTATTATTCTTCAGCAACAATGCAATTCAGAACTGGGCAATAGATTTTAAAAACTGAAAATAAAAACTGTTAATATTTCAAACAGCGTATTCTGAAGATTTATCTTTATAGTCCAAAAGTAATTTCAAACTATTTAATTGGAACACAGCTCCTTTGGCAATTAATTTAGCCTGTGTCCTTCTAACCTCCTGTAAATTAGAACTCCACAGGCAATAACTATGCAACTCTAATCTTCAACAGGATCTCAACATTTCATATTCAGATTACAGCAAAATAACCACCAAATTGCTCTCATTATCTTTTGCTCTTTAGTATAATTCACTCCAAACTACTTATCTGAAACATTCTTTTTCTAGGAGAACCAAGATGATTACTTAACTCTCTTCTCCAATAAGTCCTGAGTTCTCTTTGTAACAGGTCCTATTTGTAAGAAGGCCAAACTCAACATCTGACCATGGTCTATTAGATTGTATTTCTTTTAACATAAGTCATCTGCTTCAATCAGGTTTGGACCACATTATAACTCAGGGTTCATACTGCTTCTCAAAGTCCCCACCGGGGACACCTTCCTTTTCCTCCTCCAATATCCAAATACTGACATTCTCACCCTTAAATTCCTACTGGATTGTACAATCAGTTACAAAAGATCTTACTTATTCTTCACTGGCTCATTCTTAAGAATTGTCATTACATAACCCACTCGATTACAAACTCAGCAGGGCACAAATGAAGGTCTTTGGTTTGTTTCTATCACCTGTAGAATACAGGCATCAGAACCTTCATAACTGATTACGCATACACATATAAAACATGACTCAAAGAGCTAATTCTTTTCAAGTATCCATTTTTGTCTTTTCAATAGTGGGATCCATTTCCTAGAGAGTAATGGTTTTAATCAAAACAAAAAGTGGTTTTCCTTCCTCAGAATACCTTCAATACTAGAAGAGAAGACAAATCCTATATGTTCCAATTCTTCCTTCCTTCATCCACTTACCCTTCCATTCTTTCATTCATTCATTCAGTGCACGTGAACTAGCCACCCAATGTGTTTGAGGCCCAGGTTGGTGCTATGGAAAACATCAATGCTGAATGGTGAGATAAAACTTGCTCTCACTCATCAGTTTGGAAAAGCACGAACCATCCACCAAGAGAGGAGTGCTCTGAGAGTGAGCTCAGCTGGGGGTGGGCAACAGTAGGGCCAAAACCTTCCATTTCAACTTGGCACTTAGGTCAGGTGATAAAGAGATAACCAGCAGCACAAAATTTTGCAGGTACTGATGGAGTGATATTATGCAATAAAATGGTGAAATAACCAATGCCTTCTAAACTGCTGCTGGAAAAATGCTGAAAAACAAAAATGAGCAAGATTATGAAAAAAATTCAAGTAACCCAAGGATGGGGGGTCAAGAAGTCGAAGTAATCAGAATATTAAGATACAACATAAAGGCCCTGCTGGTTACTCAATTGGTTAGAGAGCCCTCCTGATACACCAAGGTTGTGGGTTTGATCCCCAGTCGGTCAGGGCACACACAGGAATCAATCAATGAATGTATAAATAGATGGGACAAAAAAATCATCAATGTTTCTCTCTCTCCCTCCCTCTCTTGCTCTAAAAAGATAAATCAATAAAACATTTTTAAAAGGTATAACATAAAGAAACAAAAGCAGATATTTGGGTAAGAGCTACTGTATATTGTTAGTGATTGTAAGAATACTTCGTACTTAAGACCTTTGTTTAAGCAAGCTCTAGTGGAGTACTGTATTTTATTTTAAAATTCGTTAAATCCATACATGTGCTGATCAGCTAATAAGGAATAAAGTTGCAGAAACTCACAGAGGAATAATAATATAAACCAACACAACCATGCTTCTTTCAGTTTCCCACGGAAAATGGCTTCTTCACCGGGTCTAACAGGAACCGATACTGCTGTGCGTCTGCTGGCAGCTCAGAATACCTTGGGAGATGATTTGCCTGCATTGTGCTATCCTTGCCCCTTGCAAGTGAATTGCCAGACCTGAAAGGCCATAACACATAATAGCATTTACATGTGTTTAGAAGTCTTCTATAGTGAGGACTGATATTTCAGCACCAGTGGTACTCAGCCTATAGAACCCCTGGTAAATCACCTTATCAAGCCCGTTGATATAAAAAGTCGTATGTGAAAAAGGAAAACAATAACCCAGGTTTCCTTCTGCTCCTCTGTGACATTTCATTTTAGGCTCATGGGCCAGAAAAGACCTCAGGTGATATATTTTTGTAAATACAAAAATAAAATGCATCCTGGTATTTAGAAAATGCAAATGGGGCACGTAAAATATGTACACCTGGAGGTAGCCGTGCTTTCCATTCAGTTCAGGATATTTGCATTCACAACAGCAAAGATCTCACTGAACACTCCTGCTCACTGGCTAAAGTGTGTTACTGTTAGTATTGTACAGACAAGGCAATTAAAACGCAAGGCCGTTAAGTCACTTTCCCAAGGTTAATGGAATTCAACCAGGATTTGTCTCAAAGTGCAATGCAACTTCCCTCGGTTAAGTACTTTATTTTGCAGATAGTCTCAGGGGCAGGCAAGTTAAGAAAACGTACAGTTTCAAGTAGCATCAGAGAAATATGTGGACAACAGATACTAGTGGATTGTTTAAGGTAACTAAAGCACCTGGGACCGTTCTGACCTTTCAGGTTGTCAGAGAAGAACAGATCTTTCTAGCTGGCATCTTTAGCAACTCTCTCAAGATACAAGTGGACAGACAATGGATCCAGTTCAATATGGCAATTCTTCAGTTCAAGCAAGTTTTTTTTTTTTTTAAAAAAAGCCTTTATCAAATAAATAACTACATATTCATCCATCATATTCTCTCTGAGGTGACCCGCATCACCTCAGGCGACCCCTTCGCAAATTCATCAGATCTTTTCCCACCTTCACCTGTTTCCCTTTTGCCTTATTGAAAATGGAGCTTATTTCTTCTTCCCTGCCCCCCATTCTTGTCTGCCTTCTTATGACTCACTCTATCATTCATAGCCTCCACTTTGGATCCTCAATGTTTCCCCCTTTTCTGGCTCAGTCTAGTCAGTGGAAAGTCTTGTCCAACTGAAAAAATGAAAACAAAAAGCCCTCTCCATCCTATTCCTCTCTTGACATCCTATACTTCCCCTCCCCTTCCCAGCCTGGCTTCTTGAAAGGATAGTCCATATTGTTCATTCTACCTCCTCACCCATTACCCATCCCACACCAATCTGGCTACTGCCCTCACCAGTCCACTGAAATTAGCCTTGCGAAGTTACAAATGATCTCCTCGCTGCTTAATTCAGTGGACACCATATGCTTCACCAGCTTATGTGCTAAAATTGGAAAGATGAGGAGAAGATCATCATGGTCTCTGGGAAAGAATGACAAGCAAATGCATGCAGTGTCTCATATTTTTATAGTAGGAACTCATTTTGTTTTACATAGACCTATCTCTAAATAGAGTATAGATTTGCATATAGAAAGAGTCTGGGAAGATATATATTGAAAATTTAACAGAAGTTATGCTGTTGGGGTGGTGGGATTTAGGTCAATCCTTAAGTTGCACATAATTATATATGCATATGTATTTATATATGTTTGTGTATATATGTACATATATTAAACTTATATAATGATCACATATTCCATACCTAAATAAAAATTTAAAAATATATCATCTCAAAATATCCAATGGCCCCTTTTCACTTCTTATCTTGACATCTCAGTGGTATTTGACAATATTCACCATGTCCTATATCCTTGGCTTTAAGGATATCACTCTCTCTTAGTCTTCCATCAACCTCTTGGCATCCTGTTCTTCGTCTTCTTGTCAACCTCCTCTTCTATTCCCATGCCCTTTATGTTAGTCCTCTAAACTCCATCACTGTCCTTTGTCTCTCCCTGTTCTACACACAGTCTCTGGGTGGTCTCATTCATGTCAAAGGCTTACAATTATGCTGAAAACTCCCACATCTATTTCTCTAGCTCAGAGCTCCTGCCTCAATTCCAGCTTCCTCTATGCAACCCTTTACAAGGTTTCCAAACACTTCAAAGCAACATCCTTGAAACTAAATTCATCATCTTTCACCCCAAATTGGTCCAACTCCTGTATTCATAGATCAATGAACAGAACCACTATCTATCAGGCTCTGTCAGAAATGTAGGTGTCATTTTTTCTTTCCTTTCTCTTACATCCTACATTGACAGGCTTATCAACTCTACTAAATTCTATCTCCAGTATCTCAAAAATGTCACTTCTTTTTTTGTCTGTCAACACCGCCTTAACGATGGGTCTCGTCATTTCTTCTTCCGATTATTGAAACAGCTTCTTTTGCCTTCAGTCTCAGCCCCTTCTATTCCCTCCTTTTATTCTTCAACCTTAGTGGGTTTTCTGAAATATGAATCACAGCATGTCACTCTGTTGAAAGTCTCTAATGACTCCCTTTGCCTAAGGATAAAGTTGCAATGATATTTACTGTCCTCCAGCATAGAGTTATTGCTCAGCATTCATCCACCTTGCATCTTAAGTCTTTGTGAACTCCAGATTTAGTGACCTGCTAGCTGTTCTCCAAACTTCTTATGCTTGGATGCCTTAAGCCTTTGCCCTGTCACTCCACCTACTGGGAAGCTTAATCCCCATTGTCAGTACTTGACTTTTCTCAGTTATCCTTTGAGAGTCAACTCAGGCATCATTTATTGACCTGCTCAGACCCAGCCTTGCTGTCACAGCACATCGTACTTCCTATACTGTGCTATACACATCACACACTATTTTAATTGTTCATTCATTTGTCTCTTTCATGTCAGGAGCTCACTAGAATGTTGAGCTCCTTCAGGTCAGGACTAAAAATGCAATACTTTTTGAATCAACATATAAGTATATGATTGGCATAAAACAGGCTTTTATAAAATTGGCACTGCTGGGCTGATGTGCTGTGAGGGAGATGGGAACCAGAGTCTCTTGAACAAATTTACCCACAAAATATTGCACTGTCATTCTTCAAAAGTGACTAAAGTAAATATAGGTGCATCTAAATGTATTTGCTCAACCCACTACTGACAGCTTAAAGAGCTCCAAATTCAGAAAGAGCTCCAGGAAAACGCTCAGAACTTGAATTAGAGCCATCCGTACCGACAAGCACCAGCTCCTTTTTGAGCAGGACTCTGCTGCAGGAGTGCTGTGATGGAACGCAGGGAACGCAGCACATGAAGCCGGAAACCCAGTTTCTCTTTATGTTTATGTCTTTACTCCCCAGCCACCCAAGTGGTCCCCTTGGCAACTCACCTGCCCTCATCTGAAATTGGAGGGCAGCAGCATCTGAAAGAACCAGATGGACTTTTGTATTCCCTTTAGCACTAAAATAAATAATTATCACAATTCAGAATGAATTCTTTTCAACAGATTACTTACAGGTTTTATAATACAAAACATGATATCTTCTGTACGATTATCTGAGGGATTAAGAGGTTCCTGAAAGACTACCAAGTCATCTTGGTTAACCAAATTTAAATACTATCTTTCAAGACCTCTCAGGAAGGCATGGCTCTTTAATGGATATCACTCCTTCCTCCTCTCTGACCAAAAACAGAAATGCATGAAATGTTCCTTTGACTAGATGAGAAACAGAGGAAAATGAATGGCCTTGAATTATATTTAAAGTATAATATAATTATTGGGAAAAATACTATACTGCACAGACATCTTCCTCCACTAAACCCCCTGAAGCGCACTGCACTTACTCTTAAACACAATCTCAATTTATTCAAATACTGGGTATCTGTAGGTTTGGGTCAGGGCTGGATCCTTCTCCATCCCAAGAAAGAGAATCATAACTATTCTCTGGCAATTGTGTGCAATTCTAAATAATTAGAATTTCTGCTCTGGCATTTTTTAGTTCAAGTTTGCATTTGGTCCCAAATGAGATCTGACAGCATGCACCTGGGGAGTTCTGGAAGAGAGACAGACATGGGACTCTTCCCTTCGCAGGATTGTTACTACATGTGACACTGCTGTGACAATGAGGGGAGATAATGACAACAGCGGAGGATAACAGAGTAGAAGGAAGAAAGGCACTTTGTTTTTTTATGACAATGATACATTCATTTAGCCAAGACTAAAACCATCCTGGCTTTACAAACAGGAAAGGCATACCTCCAGGATTATTGGGGGTTTGGCTCAAGATCACAATAAGTCAAATCATAAATTCATAATATATTTGGTAGTGGGGGGTTTTGCTCTCAGTTTGTAAAAACTGCAACACCTCCGAAGTACTATAAAATGAGGTAAGCTTATAAATATGATTTTATATTATTAGCAATCCAAACCCTCCTAACTGACATTATTACTGACTGTTTTCAAATAGCTTTCCTTGTGTTGAAATTGGTGGACTGGTGATAAATATGAATGTGGTCAACAAACTGCAGCCCACAAACTAAATCTGCCCACCTTCTGCTTTTGTCAATAAAGTATTATTAGAACACAGCCATTCTTTTTTTTTTTTTTTTTTTTGTATTGTCTATGGTTGCCTTCCTGCTACAATAGCAGAGTTGAGTAGTTGTGACAGAAAATGTATGGCTCTAGCTCACATGTGAAAATATTTAGTATCTGGCCCTTTACAGAAAAAGTTGGCCAGCCCCTACTCTATACCAGTAGAGCTTAACTGGGGACTGCATCAGTCAGATAATACTGGGATGTCCCAATAATTGTTTAATGTTGTACACAGTTGAAGTCCCACAGTACAAAGGATACCCCACCTAAAATGCTAATAGTGATTCTGTTGGGAACTACTAGTCATGCTCACTATTACAACCCTTAGTTAGCTGTATGCCATGTCTCAGGCCACATGAATTGGTTTTTCCATTGAACCTGCCACCACCAGTCTGATGGATTCACCAGCATAGGTAAACAGCAAAACAGAAGCATATCACTGAACATACTATTAATCCTCACATTTGTTGACCAATTAGAGAAATATATTTATCATCACTTTAAGGTATATTTTTATTTAGAATTTTCTGTTTGGGGACTTGTTTCAATGTAAACACAACATTCTAAGTTTTGTTCTAAAATAAGTTGGCTTTGCCCTGGCCAATGTGCTCAGTGGTTAGAGTGCCAGCTCAAGCTCCACATGGTCGCAGGTTCTGTCAAGGGCACATTCCTGGGTTGCAGGTTTGTTCCCTGCCCACCCCTCACCCCCCCACTCTCAGGGCAGAGTGTGTGTAGGAGGCAACCAGTCTATGTGTTTCTCTTACATGATGTTTCTCTCTCTCTCACTCCCTGCTCTCCCCCCCCCGCCATTTCTTTCCCACTCTGTCTGAAAAGCAATAGAAAAAATATCCTCAAGTAAGAATTAGCAAAAATAAATAAAGTAAGTTGGCTTTACACACAATTTTTATTGAAGTATAGTTTCTTGTAAGCTGATGAATTTTTAGGTGCCTTCTACTTTCGATTTTGCAGAGTGATTATAATTTCTTTGGAGTTACTTTTATACTAAGCAGTATTTTATAAATAATGATAATTATTCTAATTCTTGCTTTCATAAAAAGACCTAAAAATATATTCTTGGAAAGAACTAAATTAGCCTTATATAGAGATCTAAATGTGAAAAAACAAAACACATGCATCTGAAACTACTGCTCCTATTTCACAATCAAGAAATATATACCCTTAATTATATAGTCAGCTGAAACATGAAAATTAAAGAGGTTTAAAAAATATGTGAATTACAATGTAAGGGATATAAAACACATCTATCCTCAATGGAATACACCATATGTTCAGGAAAACATAATTTACCTGAAATTGTTATTTCATCCAAGGGATTACAAAAATAACAACTGGAAAAACCAGCTGAGACACTGCTTCAAGGAAGACTAGGTGGGGGAAGGAGTGAGTGGTTCAGAAAATGAGCCATTATAGAAAATAACCAGCCAGCACTTCAACTTTTCAGATTTGAGCTGATTGTTGTTTCCTACTCTGGAGAGTATACTCGGCAAAAAGAGGAAGGTATTGGGGTGCTCTGAACTTCCTAAGTCCCAACTATTTTTCCAGTTTACTAAATCCTTTTGTGTCTCTTAAGAGTTAGAATTTCTTGCCCTAACCAGTTTGGCTCAGTGGATAGAGCATCGGCCTGCAGACTGATAGGTCCCAGGTTCGATTCCAGTCAAGGGCATGTACCGTGGTTGCGGGCACATCCCCAGTGGGAGGCGTGCAGGAGGCAGCTGATCAATGTTTCTCCCACCGATGTTTCTAACTCTCTATCCCTCTCCCTTCCTCTCTGTAAAAAATCAATAAAATATATTTTTTAAAGAAGAGTTAGAATCTCTTGTATATTTATAAAACAAAACCACCTAAAGCTCTCCTAAATTTTCAAGAAAAAAGTGCCACCAACTCCTCTACTCTCTAAAATGGTTGCCCTGTATAAGCTGTGGCAAATGGCCCAGGAGAATGACAGCCGGCACCCAGAGGAATCAGGAAAGTAAACCTTTATTACACAGCGTTGCTAGTCCAGGGGACCCTGATCCAAAGCCTGCACTACCAATGTGGGGAGATTTTGATATATACAGCATATCTTCTTGTGGCGGGCCCACTGGGTGGGCTTTGCAGCTCCACCCCAGTCAGTTAGAATGGGGAAGTAAGATCACTGTTTAACTAGATACTGAACTAGGCTATAAGCCCCTAAAGTCGCCCCCCTATTTTCTTTCTCATATATATGAACCTGTTTGTTATGTACCAACTCCCTGGTTAAACAGCAAATATTACCAAGGTGCTTCCTGGGAGACATGCAGTGGCTCTGTGATGCTGAGCAGTGGGAAAACCATCGCAGCTTGGAGTCCAAGAAGAAATGACCCCACCCACACACAAGACATGTACACATCCCTCTCATGGGTCTACAGGACACGGATCCTACCTAACAAGCATGGCGCTGGCAGAGTGAATACCTGCAAAACTGCATACACACCTGAGTAGACATTTGGATGAACCGACAGATAAAAGCAAAATTAAGCCGAAGCCAGTTTGGCTCAGTGGATGGAGCATCGGCCTGCGGACTGAAGGGTCCCAGGTTCGATTCCGGTCGGGGGCATGTGCCTGGGTTGCAGGCATATCCCCAGTGGGAGGTGTGCAGGAGGCAGCTGATCGATGTTTCTGACTCTCTGTCTCTCTCCCTTCCTCTCTGTGAAAAATCAATAAAATATATATTTTTTTTTAAAAAAGCAAAATTAAGAGATAACACAGAAGGTGGACAGCATTATTAGCACAGCATATGGGAGAAAAGGTAAACCACCGAAATGCCCATGCTTAGAGGGAATGCTGAGGAAATACAACAGAGATACAAAGGAGCCTGAGAAAATGCAAAGAAAATGCAAAGAAAACAGAACAAAAAACCTGTCATGGTACTTGTCATGGTACACACAAAACAGGATCCCACAGGTTGGAGAAAAGAATTCAGCCAGGTCCGCAGCCTTCACAATGAAAGGTTTTAAGCAGTTTTCAGAAAGGAAGACGTGGAAACTCTTCCAAATACACTATAGATTACTCTTTCTTTATCTCTTAATGTGTGCTATAAAATAGGCATAAATCTCAGTTGAGAGACAAGCTCATCCATTTCAAAAAATTATTCTGGTTGTAGAAAGAAGCATAGTGTCCACCCACACAGCAACGTTGAATATGTGTACCTGGAGTCAGGGGCTCTATGTCGGCATCTCAATCAAGGTTCTAAGGCCCAAAGAGGCAAAAGTTAGGCAAGTGATGGCACTTTTATATTAGGTTTTTGAGTTACAGAAAATGATTCGTACTAACTGGAGAAAATATAGAAAATATTAACAGAAAAAAAAATTAGCTCAAATTCCACTCACACACTCAATACACTTTGATGTAGTTCATGCCAGACTATTCATCATAGAAAGTTTTCCCTTAAAATTGGGACCAACATGTACACTGTTTTAAATAACCTGTTTTGCTTATTGTTTCTTTCACATTGTAGATCAGTTTTCAATACTATTGTCTCTGTGTTTAAATAGCACATGGTAAGGTATTTTATTTAATTTTCCTGCCCAATTCTTTTTAAAAAACAAATTCTTATTGATTTTAGAGAGGAAGGGAGAGGGAGAGAGTGATAGAAACATAAATGATTAGAGAAAATCATTGAACGGCTGCCTCCTGTATGTTCCACAATGGGGATCGAACCCGCAACCCCAGGCATATGCCCTCGTCCTGACCAGGAATCAAACCCTGACTCCTGGTTCATAGTGATACATGATTTTTGGACTGGAACACATGGTGTTCCACTGGGCAGGATGGTTCCCCGGATTCTTTGTCCCTCATAGTAGAAGAATGAATCCACGGATAGAAAATGGTATAGCAAAGGTGGAGATTTATTGAAGAACAAGTACAGACTCCCACTGGGGGAGGGGTAGAGAGTTCCGCAGACTTCCTGTTTCCAAGGTTTATAAAGGCTGCAAGTCCTGATAACCCTTCTAATTGGTCAATATTCCCTTTTAAATTGGTTACTATAGTAACCTCTGAGCTCAAAGGTCAACCTCACAGGGGACATGTGAGGTTTTTCTCCCCTCCTTCCTTATTGTTTTATTCCCTTTATTTTGTAAATTTAGACCTTTTGCTGTTTCTAGCTCCCTTATTCTATGGAAATACACCTGTTGCAGCTTTTCCGTTCCCCTATTCTATGGAAATATACTTTCTGCTGCTTTGTAGCCCTGTGCTGCCTTCATGGTCCCCTTAATTTCTAAAATACCTAAAATGTCCTAAACCTGTCTTTTTTATCCCCCAAAATTCCCGTTTCAATAGGTTGACATTCAACCACTGAGCAACACAGGCTGGGCTTCCTGGGAGGCACATTCATAGAGGTGACTGAGTTATGACATGGAGAGTTCAATGCCATTGAAAGAAGATTTATTATTCGTGGGTCCCAAGATGAGGAGGCATGAATGTACTGCAGGGCCACATGGGGAAACACCAGGGTCAGGAGACAAAAAGGGGGTAAGGCGGAGGATGGCCCCGAGCCTTAATTGTGGTTTCCAAGAGCAGGAATGGCTGAGGCGGAATATAAGTCTGAGTACTGAAACAGAAATTCTGGGGGTGGTGAAAAAGACAGGTTTTAGGAAATTTTGGAAATTAAGGGGACCATGGAGGAAGCATAGGGCTGCAGAGCAGCAGAAGGTATATTTCCATAGAATAGGGGAGCTGAAAATTTGCAACAGGTCCATTTCCATAGAATGAGGGAGCTGGGAACAGAAAAAGGTCTGTATTTACAAAATAAAGGAAAAGAAGCCCTTCATCCAGAAGGAGGAGAAGAAAGCCCAAAGGGAATAGGAAATAATGAAAGAGGGGAGGAAAACTTCACATGTCTCATCTGAGGTTCGACCTTTAAGCCCAGGAGTCACTATAGTAACCAGACTAAGGCACCAGGATCTGCAGCCTTTATAAGCCATAGGGAAAAGGAACTCAGTGGGACCCTTTCCCCCTCCCTACGTGGGAGTCCGTTCTGTGGGACTCTTCCCCCTCCCTATGCAGCAGTTTGTACTTGTTCTCTAATAAATTTCTACCTTTGCTATACCATGTTCAGACCCTGGATTCATTCTTTGACTCCGGTGGACAAAGAATCCAGGTTCCAGTCCAAAAATTCCGTTTCAGTATGTTTAGGATCAGATAGTTTGAAATACAGCGGTGGTCTTGGTGTGTGAGAGCTAGATAGGAAAGGTGGTTGTAGATATCAGCTTTGAATTCTTTGGTTTACAGATAAAAGGCATGCTCCCAGGCATGTTGTTTACTATTTTGAGGAATTAGCCAGCCCTGGGAGGTGCAGTATCTCCAGAACTAGCGAAGCACCAAGGTGTCAAAACATTATAAAATACAGAAAATTAGAGGGAAAAAAGAAAAAAACATGAACACACACCCACACAAGCAGATACCCATTAGCTTCCTTTCAGCAGCCTTTCCTTCCTCCATCATCTACCAGGACACTGGGTTTCAACTCATCCAGATCACTGATGCCTTCAGCACCTGGTCCCATTCTTCTTTACCCCAACCTCCAGCACTATTTCCATGATCAACTCAAAGCTGCATTCTTCTAAGGTTGAAAAAGATCACCAAAATGTTCTCAAGATCAAAGCATCTGGAAAAGTGTCAGTACGAGTTTAGGAAACAAGTACTCTTTACTCTTCTGCACAGAAGTTGTTTTAATGGTAAGTGAGAACTATAGCTTTTGAAATAAAACTTTACTTTTCATAGCTTTGTGGGTGACAGGGGCCACATGCTGACCTGACAAGCTCAGGGGAGGCCTTCATGGCAGTCTTGCAAACTCAGAGACCTAAAGTAACCACAAAGGATGGTCTGAAATTATACTTTAACTAAAAGCAGTTATGGTGGGCAGTTACGTCCTAGGCCAGTATCTTCACTGACAAGGTCAATCAACCTTTACCTTAACTGAGCCTATCTGTCTTTTTGCATCTATGATACCATACCCTTGAAGTGTCTGGGTAACTTGTAAGTTCCCTTTTTCTGGACCCCTTGGGGCACAACCTAATGTGCCTGGGCGCCTGGACACATACCACAGATTCCTTCATTATCATGTTAATTGTTCCTGCACCCACCTAAGTATGTGTCTATCATTTTTCTTTTTATCCAATCCCAGGGGTTAAAGCCCCACCCCGCACTTTGCTTTATCCCACCTCCTTAATCTATAACCAATGAATTTCATGTAACTCACCTACCTCCCTCCTTTGATTGCAATGTATAAATACAGATGTAACCTGCCATTCTCTGGAGCATTATCTCAATTCGTTGAGGTTCTGCTTCCCAGCATTATGTTGACAGTTTGGCTCAAATAAACTCACAAAAATTCTTCAAAGGTTTCAATGGTTTTTTTATGTTAACAGCTTTTACCTCTGAAATTCAACTTCCAGTAATTATCTCACTTATAAAACACCATTCTCATGACTCTTACTTATCATGTTTAGTTCTCATAATATCTGGGCAACTGTCAAGGCCAGCGTGGAAGAGTGAAGGGAAGATGGCATATGAAAACAGGGACAGGTACACAGGGACGGGTCATAAGAGGGCACCAGAACAAGGGCAAATATCTGCACTTTATTCTCAGTGCAAGAGGAGATAAAGTGGGGTTTAGGCAGCACAGTGATCAGCTTCCATCTATTTTTATCCTATCCTTCACCAGACCCATCAGGGCTCCAAAGGTGGAATTATTGGGTTTCTGCAAAATATGCCTGAAGGGCACAGCTGTGAAGAGTGGGAAACAGGATGAAGCTGCTTCCTATGACCAGAGGGTAAAATCTCATGAAAAAAAAATCTAAAAGAATAGAAATAATCATCAATAGTAAAGTCAGACAAAATAAAATGTAAAAGTTGATGAAGGCCAAAAAAAGTAAGTTAGAAGTTATCTAAATGCCACAGGAGAAAAATTCCACTGGAGAAAAATATCACTTAGCATATATTAAGTCATATTCATGGCTGAAATGAGAAATCAGCAGGAATAATCTGAATTGCTTCGATGGAACAACAACAACAAAAAAATAATTCAGCCTGGACCTCATTCAAGAGAAATGTCATTAATTCCTCAAAAGCATGCTTAGATTTTCAATGATATTTTTATTAAAAAAAAAAAATTCAGTTATTCCAACACTGACAATTTCGCCAACCTTAGGCAACTTCACCAATTTTAGATTGTTAATTTTCTTAATTGTGTTCTGAAATAGGAAAAACCTAGATCTAAATATCAATTAAGTTCCACAAGCACCTTCCCAAGAATGACTTCTAATCACGAATACTTTATTTTAACAAATCTACACTATGTAAGTATATACTCATCCTGTTGAACAAAGAATTCATCATTACATATTATAACATCCTTATGATTTGGCACAGTGTTAAGGCTATTCAAAAAATAGTATGTTTCCCCTCATTAAGCACAATGTCTATTTAAAAGCATGTTTTTTTAAGACATAAAGTGTAAAAAAAAACCTTGAACAAGAAATATTAACAAGTTCATGATGAGTAGCAAAACACCACATAAATTAACAAGAGACTCCAAAAATAAATCATCAATGGAATATGTTTGGACTAGGAGTTACTTCTGTGAACAATTTCTAAATCATTTGAACCTCAAATGATATATGCTCAATATACTATAGGCTCCTCATGCCTCCTCCATCATAAATGCATTTCACACACTTTTAACATCTCCTCAAGACCCCAATGCACACACACACAAATACACACAGATGCACACACACACAGATGCACACACGCAGATACACACACACACACACACACACACAAACCAACCTGCTATTCCTAGGACACATGCCCACTTACCCATGCAGGGTTTGGCAAAACTCTTCCCTTTGTATGCCCCTCTCTTGCCTAGCAGACAAACTCCCAGTGATCTCTCAGGTCTCAATAAAAGCATGCTGTCTTCTGTCTTCTGTGTCTTGGTTCACACACCACTCTAGGCAGATATAATGACTACTCGGCACAACAACTCACTCTTTATTTTAATTACGTGTTTCTGATGCCGTTGCAATTACCTGGTTATTATTTAACTGGAAAGGAGTAAAAGGGGAGACAAAATATATAGGCATCTCAATTATACAGCTTTGTCAAAGAGCTGCATTTAACATTCTACAAGTCTATTCCCTGCTGATTAATAGGGGAAGGGACTGGACAAAGGCAGGTTAGACTCATGCCCAGTAAGGACTGAGTGAAGTGGGGAGGTGCCTACCTGATTACCTGTCAATCACACCTGAAAGCCAGTCAGTGACCAGAATGAGTGTGGCCACTGCAAGTGCACAAAACCTGAATATATAAACTTCCAAACCAAGGAAGTTCGCTCTCTTCTCTCTCACACATGCGCAGGGCTCCTGGCTCTCCTGTGGCAGGGGGTGCGCTCTGCTGTGCCCACATGGCCCCCAGCCATATTGGACTCCTCACATGGACTAATGGACATTAATTAACTTGGATGCTGAACCACACCCGGCTATAACATGGAATGGAAACTCTGGACACTGGCCCTGTTTCTGGTTTTGCTGATTTTCCAGCTGTACCTTTTCCAGAACTGGCTGATGGGGCAGGGGACTTTGGAACCCGGGAAATGTAACTCCATACCAATGAAACCATTTTCACATCCCATCCTCCCATACGGTCTTAAAAAATTCATTTTCTGAAGATACCGCAAGAATCTCATTCCCACTCGTTCTGGGAAATCTGACCCATTGATTCCTCCAGCGTCATTTCTATGTTCCTCCCTCAAACAGGCAGACTCCCTCATTTTTATAGTCCCAGAAACAAGCACAGTGCCTGTTATACAGGATACTTTTAAAATAATGTATCTATTAAATCAAGAATTCAGTGCATATATGCATTTATGAACTTGAAAAAATAATGTCTATTTATTCAGCATTATTATATGCTTACAAATTAGGAAATAATGCCAATGAAAACATTTCTATTTCACTGAAAAATGACAGCACTTCCCCTAGACAGCAAACAAGAGAAAATCTTTATGCCTTGGACATTTACATCTTACAGACACATAAAAGAGAAAAAGAAAAGTAGAAGACAGCACTCATCTTGCATTATTAGTTATATAATAACATTGTGAGAATACTGGTACCTTAGAGGTTTAAGCAAAGATGTAATTTTTCTTTGTTTAATTTTAGATATGTTTGAATTTTTTTATTATGACTTTACTTTTAGAGTGGTTTTAGGTGTACAATATAATAAAAGAGGTACAGAGTTTTCCTATATATCTTTTGTTCCCACATATGCATAGTCCCCCATTATCAACATGACTCATCAGACTAGTACTTTTTGTTTTTACCGAGGATGAAAACACATAGAGTTATCATAATGCCCCCAAATCCATAGTTTACCTTCGGGTTCACTCTTGGTGTTGTACATTCTATTGGTTTGGACAAACTTATAATGACATATATTGATCATGATAATATAATACAAAGTATTTTGAACTTCCCTAAAAATCCTCTGTGTTCTGCCTATTCATCTCTTTCCCACCTCATTCCCTTGGCAACCACTGATCTTTGTACTGTCTCCAATGCATTGCTTTGCCTTTTCCAGAATGCCAGGTAGTTGGAATCACATGATAAGCAGCCCTTTCAGATTGTCTTCAACTGAGCAATATGCATTTATGGTTCCTCCCTGTCTTTTCATAGCTTGACAGTTCATTTCCTTTTGGCACTGAATAATATTCCATTATCTGGATATACCCCAGCTTATTTGTTCATTCAACAACTGAAGGATACCTTAGTTACTTCTAACATTTACCATCTATGCTAATAAAAGGGTAATATGCTAATTAGACCAGGTCAGCCAGGCATATTCTGGACGTCCGACTTCCTTCAGGACAAAGCCATGGTGGTGGGGGCTGAGGAGCCAGAGGAGGTTAGGGGCCATCAGGCCAGCAGGGCAGGGCAGTTGGGAGCCATCAGGCTGGCAGAGGAGAGCAGTTGGGGACTACCAGGCCAGCAGGGGAGGGCAGTTGGGGGCCATCAGACCAGCAGGGCAGGGCAGTCGGGGGCCATTAGGAGGGCAGAGGCAGTTAGGGGCGATCAGGCAGGCAGGCAGGCAGGCAGGCAAGTGGTTAGGAACCAGAGGTCCTGTATTGCGAGAGGGATGTCTGACTGCCAGTGACAAACTGGGAACCAGGGTAGGTGGCAGCGGGGGGCAGGCAGGCTGCCGGCAGCTGGGATTGAAGGCTCTGATCACAGGCTAGGCCTAGGGACTGTACCCACGCACAATTTCATGCACCAGGCCTCTAGTTATGAATAAAGCTGCTATAAATATTCTTGTACAAGATTTTGTATAAGTTTCCAACTTCCTTGTGTTAACACCAAGGAGTGAGATGGCTGAATCATATGGTAAAAATATGCTTAGTTTTATAAAAAAAAAAAACCAAAAAAAACACAACAACAACAACAACTGCAGAACTGTTTTCCAAAGTGGCTGTACCATTTTGCATTCCCACCAGCAATGAATGAGAGTTCCTACAACCTCATCACAATTAGATTTTGTAGGTGTTTCAGATTTTGGCTAATAGGTGTGTACCGGTATCTCATTGTTATTTTAATTTGCATCTTTCTGATGGCATATGATGTAGAATGTCTTTTTATATGCTCATTTACATCTTCTTTAAGGTATCTATTAGGGTCTTTGGCCCACTCTTTTTAAAAATATATATATTTTATTGATTTCAGGGAGAAAGGGGAAAGGAGAGGGAGATAGAAACATCAATGATGAGAGAGAATCATTGATCGGCTGTCTCCTGCACATCCCACACTGGGGCTCGAGCCCGCAATCCAGGCATATGCCTTGATTGGGAATCAAACCATGATCTCCTGGTTCACTGGTCAACACTCAACCACTGAGCCACGCCAGCTGGGCTGGCCCACTCTTTAATTGGGTTTTTTGTTTTCTTATTGTTGTGTTTTAGGATTTGTGTATCTTGGAAAATAGTACTTAATCAGATGTTTCTTCTGAAAATATTTTCTACCAATCTGTGGCTTGCCTTCTAATTCTCTTGATTAGAATTCTTTTTCCAAGCAGAAGTGTTTAATTTTAATGAAGTGCAGCTAATTTCTTTCTCTCATAGATTGTACCTTTGCTGTCAGTTGACTATTCCCAATGTTATTCATCTAGGCTTACACCTGTTATCTTCCAGGAGTTTTATAGCTTGTTTTATATTTAAGTTTCTGATTCATTTTGAGTTAATTTTGTCAGCCATATAAAGTCTGTGCCTAGATTCAATTATTTGCATGTGGATGTCCAGTTGTTTCAGCACCATTTGTTGAAGAGCCTGTCTTTGCTCCACTGTATTGCTTTTGCTCCTTTGCCAAAGATCAACTGACTATATTTACGACCATCTATTCCTGAACTCTCTATTCTATTCCATAGATTCATCTATTTTTCCTTGTGGTTGTATCAATTTTTGCCTCACATAATTTGATTCTCTGTTGTTAGCTACATACATATTAAGAATTGTTGCATTCTTGGAAACAGACCCCTTGATCATTATATAATGCCTTTCTTTAAACCTACTAACTTTTTTTATTTTGAATTCTGCTTTATGTGAAATTCATATTGCTACTCCTGCTCTTTTTGTTAGTGCTAGCATGTTTGTTTTTCTCCATCTATTTGTTTTTAATCTATATGTCTTTATTTTTAAAGCCTGTGTCTTGTATAATTGGATAATTCTATTTGATCTATTCCAACAAATTCTGTCTTTTAAATGGCACATTTAGATCACTGATATTAAAAGGGATTACTAAAATAGCTGGATTAATATCTACCATAGTCATTACCATTTTCTTTTTGTTGCTCTTATTCTTTGTTCCTGTTTTTGTGTTCAAATCTTTTTCTGCCTTTTGTGATTTTTTACCTGAGCATTTTATATGATTCCAGTTTCTCTCCCTTCTTTTTTAAAATATATGTTTATTGATTTCAGAGAGGAAGGGAGAGAGAGAGAGAGAGAGAGAGAGAGAGAGAGAGAGAGAGAGAGAGAGAGAGAGAGAGAGAGAGAGAGAGAAAGAGAGAGAGAGAGAGAGAGAGAGAGAGAGAGAGAGAGAGAGAGAGAGAGAATCATTGATTGGCTGCCTCCGATACTGGGGATCAAGCCTACAACCCAAGCATGTGCCCTGACCAGGAATCGAACTATGACCTCCTGGTTCCTACATCAATGCTCAACCACTGAGCTAAGCCAGTCCAGCCAGTTTCCTTTCTTCGCATATCAGTTTTATATTTGATCCTTGAACTATGTGGATGTTAGAGGGGCCAAGCCCTCTTTCCCCCACCCCTACCCCTGCAACCCTACTCAGTTGAAAATCTGCATGTAGGTACCAGTCAGCCCTGTACATACACAGCTTCCCAAACACAGACTGAGAATACAGTTGATCCTGGAACTGCACAGGTTTAAATTGTGCATGTCCACTTATATGTGGATCAACAACAACTCCTCTTCCTCCTCCTCCTCCTCCTCCTCCTCCTCCTCCTCCCCTTTCCTTTCTCCTCCTCCTGTATTTTTGAATAAAGCACATCCTATTACAACTGAAGATACAGGACCACCTCCTAAAGGCCACTCACTGTCTAATAGGAAATGCTGCTTAAAGAAGCAAATGCTGAGATAAACCTTCTGGATAACATACATAAAAGAGTATGATATAGATATCTTAGTAGATTTATTTTCTCACCATTTAATCAAAGCAGATGAAGCAAAGAACGAGTCAGATGTCCCTCCTAAAACACACATACAACCACTCATTCCTTCTTTCCCCCAACTGGGTCAGAGAATACAGATCTCATCCAAAAAGCTCAGAAATCTCCAAACCTGCCAGAGGGCCAAAGAGAATCTGTGAAGGTTTCATAACTGGAGACTTTGACTCATTAATTAACTGAGATAACCATTACTCTCATCTTATCTATATCACAACACCAAGGAACTACCCAGAGAAGTGGCCTTGTTGTCACCTGGAGACAGAGGCAAGGTGTCAGCATTGCCAACAGTTTGGTCATGATGCCAGTGGTGTTCACTTCATTCTCAGGAGCAAGAGCACCTCATGTTTACAGGTGCTGGATGCTTCATAGTTTCAGGTTCCTCCACAGCACGTAGATATGCCCAGAAATCAACTCTCTCCATCACAGGGACTGTGAGGACTCTTTGACAGCAACCCACAGTAATAAGTACTTTGCATTTTCACATTTTCCACATCCGTCCAGGCCACACAAACACGTATCTATATACACAAAAGTTTCACAGGACCTATGTTTTCATATTCTTTTTTGTTTTATTCTATTTTTAATGTTCATCACAATTAAATGTACTAATTCATAGCCAACTAATATGAATCTACCCCTTCAGTAAGAAAACAACAGTTTTTTAAAGAGGTATAAGTATCATATTTACAACTATTAAGAGCTATAATCTTCCTGGTCTTAATTATAGCAATTATCATATCACAGTTCATTCATCAAACACATAGTAATTGAGCCTCTATTATATGATCCAAAGGATCCTCTGTTGATCAGCCTCTCTTTTTCTGTGTATTTCATTTTATAATATCATTCCACCAATGGTTAAACTCTAGCAATGCTGAACTTAAAGTTATTTCCTACCATTTGCTATTCTATCCTGAAAAATTGTGAATTGTCTCCACAAATAAATCAATTTGTAGACTCTTGCAAACCCTCTGGACTTGGTTTGTGTGTCTTACCTGACATATTCATCTCGAAAAAATTGGGGACTCCTACAATATTCTCCGTGCACATATTGCCATAAGACCAATAATGATGCTCTATCCTAATTGCACGCACACCCAGCTCCTGAATCAAGAACAAGGGCCATATAACTAACCCATGCCCAAGTCAGAAATGCCTTTCCCTAGCCTCAAATGTACCCATAAAGCAATGCTCCACATTGTGCCATACTTCTCACCACAACTATAGTTAATTATGATTAATTTCTCTCTTCCCTTCTAGACTATAAACTTTATGAGTACAGGAATGGGGCCCCCAGCACTTATTATTCCAGGATCTGGTGCAGAAGCCAAAGCACAATCGGTTTTCAATAATTATTGATTGACTGATTGATTGATTGAATGAATGAATGCTCACCACCAAAAACATCCTGGTAACATAGCTTCTCCAGGTTAGTCTTGACCCAGCAGCATCTACTTGATCAAAATCCTCCTGCACATTACCTTTCCTAAAATCTCTTCTAAATCGTTGTGTGTTCCCTGAGTTGCTCTTCTTTTCACATTTTCCAAACCCTTCTCCTGGCTCGTTTCATCAACTTCCTTCACCTGGTAAACATTTTTTTTCCATTTTAATTACATGCACATTGTGGTGAATCACAATTGAAGTAATTTTAGAAGGTGAGATATTTGCTAGCTGTAGAGGAAAAAAGCCCTAATGAAATTCAAATATCTTTCCTTGCTTATTATCCAAATTTACAGCTGTTTGCATAGCTCTACTTAAGGAATATAGCTATTTTCATATCCAACTGAATCCCTAATCTCTGTCTCGTTTCTGTTTAAAACTGCTTATCCTCCCCCAGAAATCAGGGAATAATCTTTTCTTTTTTTAAACTAGACTTGCTTAGAGCTTCCCTCATAATTGCTATGGAAAAAAATTAAAGCATACTTTTAGAGTTTCCCTGGAAAGTAGTAGAAGAAAAGTAAGGTAAACAAGAGGTGAGGGAGGGAGGGAGGGAGGGAGGGAGGGAGGGAGGGAGAGAGAGAGAGAGAGAGAGAGAGAGAGAGAGAGAGAGAGAGAGAGAGAGAATCTTTCATAGGACTCAAGAATTCTTACACAGTTGATGAAGGTCAAATCATGATGATACTATTAAAAATATGCCTGAGGTAACAGATTAGTATAGTTTCTGTCAAAGTTCTAAAAGTTCTAATATCCTTGATTGCAAGAGTTGAAACAAAGTGAAATCATGGGGAAATTATTCTTTCAGTTCTTTCACATATTATCCACTTAAAATGATTTTCCTTTTCTTCCATTTAGTGCCAATCATGAAAATTTCAAAAAAATCATGAAAATATCAACTTCTTGAATAAAAATAATGTTTATTTATAAAAGGGATACATGCACCCTATTTTTTTCCATGCTTGTCTACAATAGTGGAAATGAGTTACTTTAAGATTACAGGTCTAGGGAGTGGGGTGAGGGCATGTGCTGGGGGGGTGGTAGGGGAGGCCGGGGGAAGGTCAATGGGGGGAAAAAAAGGAGACATATATACTACTATCTATAATACTTTAAAGAATAAAATAAAATTTAAAAAAATTATTGAGGACACCAATAAAAGATTAAAGGTCTATATTCTAATAATTTTAATAATTTGGCCGATCTAAAAAGCATATATAAAAGAACTTGATAAGTTTGTAATGATGATAATAATTGTTATGTCTGGATTCATGCAAATTTCAGGCTCATGGTATTTCAGAAGGATATGCTCATCAGCATTTACTTGGAATGGAAGGAATGGATGAATTGGGGTAGCAGAGTCTCTTACAAGAGCCTGACAGCACAGAGACTGATTAATTAGTCAGGCTCCTTGTTTTCATTTCTAGGTCACTGGTGTAAGCCCTTCCTGGGCTACTTGCTTTTGTAGGTGTCTATGCTCAAGACTGTATGACTCAACACTAGCAAGCCACCTATGAAATGCAATGGTCACAATTGCACAGGAAATGGATGATCACAAATTGCTCACCACCATCAGAAAAATGTCAAGTATTTTCTGAACCCACAAGGTTCAGAAAATACTTTTGTATACAATAGCTAACATACCACACTATTAGCTCTAGAACAACTAAAGGCTTTTCTTGCAGCAACAACGCAATGCTGATAGACTATGATTCATGAACATCTATCTCTCACATTCACCCCCAAAAGGCTTATATATGTAAAAATAAAAACCCATGAAGATGGTTTTGCAACGATATTTCTTGAAATCTAGTGTTAGTCCTAGCTTAGTCGATCATTGCTGAGTTACAGAATTAGTGGGCAGTTAAAAAAAGATGCTATTTGGAGAAAGAATAATGCCTCATTAAAAATGTTTCCTTCTATTCAAGGAATTCTTTTTTAAGTTTATATATGAGTGAGGTATCCTCTATAGTCTTGGCTACCAAAAATCTCCATTCTCCCTCTCCTCTCCTCTCCTCTCCTCTCCTCTCCTCCCCTCCCCGACCCCCCATCTGGGTCCTGGGGGATGGCTGGGCCCTGATACAGAAAGTGTGTAGGTCTCTCAATCACTATGAAATCCAGTCATCCAAATAGAAATGTCCACATTGAATTCCACTTGCATTGAAATAAACTGAAATGAGGGTTGAGGGAATGAATATTTATTAAGCATTTAGCTTCCCAAAGCAATACATCAATTGGAAAAAAAAAGTTCTCTTATCATTACTATTTGGATAAGTGTTTGTTCTGTTTGGTTTCTTCGCTAGAAGGGATGTTTAAAATGTCATTTATCAAACATCCATATTTTCAGCTTAAAGCATCATTGAATAAATTCTCTCCTTCTTTAAAGAACTATTAATTTATTCTAAGAGGTTACATTTTTCTGTATGGTGTTTTCAGAGTCTAAGGCATCCTTTATGTAACCACCTGAACCTACATTAATTGAAATTATTTTATACTGATTCTTATCTGTTTCTTATCTCCTTCATCAAGATCCATAACCACAGTTTAATCATAAGATAAAAATCTACTGAATCAAATATCCCATGCTCCTCCTATGATTTGTACCACAACAGCTGGACAATGCTTTGGTAGATCCTGCCAACAACAGGGTACTGGTGACCTCATGTAGCCTCTATGACAGTGGTTCTCAACCTTCCTAATGCCACGACCCTTTAATACAGTTCCTCATGTTGTGGTGACCCCCAACCATAAAATTATTTTCGTTGCTACTTCATAACTGTAACTTTGCTACTGTTATGAATCGTAATGTAAATATCTGATATGCAAGATGTATTTTCATTGTTACAAATTGAACATAATTAAAGCATAGTGATGAATCACAAAAACAATATGTAATTATATATGTGTTTTCTGATGGTCTTAGGCGACCCCTGTGAAAGGGTCGTTCGACCCCCGAAGGGGTCGTGACCCACAGGTTGAGAACCGTTGCTATATGCCTACAGCTTTCAAGAAGGACCCAAGTCAAAGGTCATTGCCATTATTTCGGTTCAACTGGGGTGATTCTGTCACTCAGCAGCCTCTAACAGGCCTTCCCCTCACTCTTCCCTGAACTCCAATTTCTTCCCCTCCCCCTTTCCCTTCTCGTCCTTTTAAAATATTCTGACACTATGCTGTCCAAACAGGTAGAGTGGCACAGGCCATTCTTTATGAAAATAGGATGAGACTCTTTCTGTAAACACAGTCATCAACCCACAAGGAGACTTCACAAGTCACATTTACCCACAAATGGAGAAGGCATCTGGCAGTCCCCGGGTGTCCTCACCGTGACCTGTACTGTACTCATTATTTTAGGAAAAGGGGGGGGGGACAGGCTCTCCCGCTGGGCTCCTGCAAAGGCTGCAGACTAGTTGTTTGTCACTCACTGCTGATCAGCTCACCTGCTTGCTGCTCCATGTCCAGCGCACAATGGTTAATTTGTAACACTCTACTCTGCTTTTCATAACCCGGTTTTGATATTGTCCAAGTCTGGCTCCCAATCTGATGCCCTCAACTTGCCCGTGTGAGTGGCTTCCTCCATCAGTAGTGCCTTCTCACAGGTGTCAAAACTGTAGACTCTACCATCAGTGTGTGTGAGTGTGCACACATGGGTGCATGGCCTAGCTTTCAATTGATTTTTCCAGTGGGTCCATCCTTGAGGGTAAAGAGTACCTTTCTAAGCTTGGCCCTTTGCTACAGGAATAGTGTTGGCTAAAAGCTCTTAGCAGTCAGCCTATTTCTGTCTCATTTGATCTATGCTGGCCAAGACTAGTTGGGTACCCTGTTAGGGGGACATCGAGCACTGAGATGACTAAGACTTGGGTGCTGACCCCTGAGTCAGCTGCATTCCACTGGCTGTGACAGACACATAAATGATGAGTGGAGAGGGTGTGTGTTGTGTTGCGGGGAAGGTTTCCACTGTCTTGATAGGCACATTCGAAATTTCCAGGTGAGAAGTGAGCAGGGAGCAAAGAACACTCCAAAGGCACAGAAGCAGCAATGAGCACACTCTGTTGAAGAACAGGAAGGAATTCACGAATGGTGCCCACAGGGGAAGGAGAGGGAGGGGGAGTTGGAGAGCTAAAAGGAGCTAGAATAAATGGCTGTGATCAGGATTTTGAAAAGTGTAAATGAGCAATGCAAACTATGGAAAGATACAAAGCCACACAGTGACATAAATCCAGGCTACAGACATTTTACTGCTGTGGCTATAGTCTCATAGACCACAACAAAGCCAACTTAGAACCCACCACAATGAAAATACTTTTCACTTACTAGGGAATAAAATTGGAGAGCAGAGCATCTTACTCATGTTACTTATTGTAGATTTTTGTAACTTAAATTGCAAAAGAAAGCTTCAAAAATATGGAAATCAAGTGAGTCAGTAAGAAGGAGATTATGTTCCTCTCTTTATAAGTAGACCTATCTGCAGTGAAGGAAATGTTGACGTCTGGCTTTAAGTGCTGCAGTGCTGAGAAAATCTTCTAGCTCACACATAAGATGCATCTGCTTTTTAAGTCAGTGAGATTATGAAAGGCAGAATCTGTCAGAGCCATTTAATGTGAGAAGCGCGGCCACACAACAGGGGTATTTTTCATGACAAACCCACTGAAATATGAGGCTATATCCAAACACTTTCTTAAGGACAACCATTCGCCCACAATATAAGAGGCCTTAAATAAGGTGTTGTAAAAGCTTGAGATTCCAATCTTGTGTCAAAACAACTGAAGGTGTAAAATAAAAGTCACCATTTGGAAACGACAGAAGTAACAAATTTCAAAAACTGGAATAAATAATGTCAGCAAGGCCCGCTGCAGCCAGGGTTAAACAATCTATTCCTGTAGAATCATTAAGGCAGTGCGATCTGATGCCCTGCTAGCATTGCAATGGTGGCACAACCTTGGCCAGCTGGAGCTAATACCCAATTATCACTCTTGGCACGGAATCTGGCGCTGCAGAGCACTTCTTTTTAATTTTCATCACCAGGTAAGGAGAGAATACGCTCACTCTCTCCAAGCTGATGGAGTACAGTGGTCAGCACTCTTATTTTGATACTCATACACATACACATCCCTTCCTTCCAGCTGAGCCTCTGCCAGCCTGGCCCACGACTGGGACACTCGGGGAGACTTGTTTTAACACAGGGTTGGGGCCTTATATGTAAACTTGCTCCAATTTACTGTACAGCGTAATAATGTGCTGCATGGAAATGTTAGGAGTTTGGAGTTAGAGGTGGCATTAGGGTTAGAGTTAGGGCCAAATAGTAAATATTTTCGACTTTGTGAGATGTAAGGTCTCTAAGGCAACTTCTCAACTGCAGTGCTATATGGCTTGAATGCAGCCAGTCAATAGGTCTCCACCCACTGAGCTCCCCTCGCCTACTCTGTCCCACTTCCCTTCCCAGCAGCGGCACAGCAAAGCCAGATGTTTGGGGCATGAACCTAAGGGGAAGCTGTGTTGTGGGTACTTTCAGTTCAGGTGTCATAAAATTATTTACATAGTTCTCAGTCGCCAGCATGTACCACTGAGTTACTGTTAAACATCGTCCCCGCTACCCTTTACAGTGAAGAAGTGAAGAATTCCCCTCCCACCCAGTCAAGGAACTCAACAGGCATTAGGACAAGAAAACGGTGGCCAGGGTTCTTACAGCGCTATGGACCTGCCTCACAGAAGCACATGCTAGTGGTGCCACGAAGTGTATATGTGTAGAGCGAGGGAGAAACAAAGTTTTAAATGTATAAAGCCAAAACACAGTCTTAGGAAAATTCCCTTAACATCAGATGTGTGACACTTTGCACAGAGGATGTTTTTATTTTCACCTCCTCAAACAATGTTCTTCTATCAGGAACCTATAATAATAAAATCATAATATGCTATTTAGACTAGATGTCCTTCAGGACGACATTCCGGATGAAACTGGGGCTGCAAGGAAAGCCCGGGTCCTGGGTGCCAGAGGGAAGCCGGTGCTGGCAGCTGAGGGAAGGAAGGCCTACTCTTGCACGAATTTCGTGCATTGGGCCTCTAGTATACTCTATAATGAAGCACATATAATTTTAAACTGCACTATATTTTTATTACCTTTTTTAGAAGTAAACTATTTAATAAAGTGCAAGTATTCTACTGTAAATTAAATTTTGGAATATTTCAGTAAAGCAACAGAGCCATATGAACTCTTAACTTGTTTGTATAGAGATATTAACTTTTGTAGTCAGCTTTGAATGCACTTTTTAAAAAACAAAAAGTTCTGGTGAAATGTTAATAGGTATGAGGTAAATATGATAAACATAAGCAGTAAAATCAAGTCAACAGAAATTTTTCTGACATTTAGAAATTTTACCCAAAACTTTAGTCAGATTATACCAAAAGCTGAATTTAAGACAAAAAAAAATTTTTTTTCAAATGAGTTAATAGGTACTTTTATTATTTGTTAATCTAATTTAAAAAGAGGACTGAATCATGTAGATATGCTGGAAAACATTAAATTTCTTGATTTTTCATAAAATGTTGACATCAATAAATACTACAAAAAAAACCACTAAATATGGTTTCTGTTTATCCATAAACTTGCTAAAAAGTGTCATAAATCCAAAGTATATAGGATTAATTACTGCTCAGAAAACCTTGAAATTCCCTGAAATCTAATAGTTCACACATGAAAGAAATTTCATGGAGGTTTGCCAAAATCTTACATAATATCATAAATTTACATAACATTATTAATTAGTTGTAAAGCTAAAATATTCTTATGTAAACAGGTAATAAGTAAACACATACACACACACACACACACACACACACACACACACACACACTTCAATCAACCATGCAAGAGAAATTATACAATTTTGTATATGAAGAAGTGATCAAAGGGTATGCACCCAAAAATGTAAGAAAAAATATAATTGTAATAAATTAGGTAGTTAATAGAATACAATTTAGTTTCTGAATTTTGTGATAATTGTATTTATCAGCTTTATAAATTTGTATTTTGTTGTGACTGTTTCTCGTTGTAAAAAGGCATCCATACTTCAACCTATATTCATATTCCGAATTCTTATTCATTTTCCTAATGAGGGTCCCATATGTGTTTTTTCCAGTCCCCGCAGGGATCTTACCCTGGTTATAACCATCTCCTGCCTAGGAAAAATGTTTGCAAGTATTAAAATGAGGTTCTTATATCTTTAAATCAAGGACTATTGACAACATTTCAGAACAATGAGCATGTGTAGCAATTTAAAGGCTTTCTAGTCATGTCAATTAATAAACACACAAAAAATGCTTCAAATTTATAGTGATTTTCTTGTTTGTCAACATCAAGTTAACCTAATATTGTGAGTAAGCAAAAATAAGTAATACACAACAAAAAAGGGGGGTAAACATACTTTTAGGGTTCACTTTGCTTTTCAAACCTATACATCCACTATCACAATTACACATATATATATAATTCATTTTCTATCTCTGTGCAGTCTCTTTTTTGAAAATATATTTTATTGATTTTTTTTCAGAGAGGAAGGGAGAGGGATAGAGAGTTAGAAACATCAAGAAACCTTGATCAGCTGCGTCTGCACACCTCCTACTGGGGATGTGCCTGCAACCAAGGTGCATGCCCCTGACGGGAATCGAACCCGGGACCCTTCAGTCCGCAGGCCAACGCTCTATCCATTGAGCAAAACCAGTTAGGACTGTGCATTGTCTCTTTTACAAGATCTTCTGGAAGGACAGCTCTAGGGCTTCTGATACAACGTTTTTAAGCGCAGACCACCTACTAAATTGAAGTTAGTATCTCTCTATTTTGTTCATTCTATTTTCATAAAGGTTAGAGTAAATGGGAATCTCTCTCCTGTACTTCCTATGAAAAATGAAAAAATATGAATAGATAAAAAGTGAATTAAGCATATATGTGTCTACCAAGGCATCTCCTTCACAATCATGTATCTTTGACAAAGCTCAGTATATTTTAAAAAGAAGATCTCAATTTGCTGAATACAAAAGCTACATAAAACTAAGTTACTGATTAACAACAGCAAGCCTCGTGTTGAGAGGTTAGGTTATAGAATCAAACTGCCTACTCTTGTTTGAGTTCAGATCCTGAACCTGCTAGCTGGCTGACCTAGACAAAGTTGTTTAACCTGACTATATTTCACCTTCTAAGGATAAAACGATGATGGCAATAATAGCAGTAACGTCGTGACATTACTATGGAGATCAAATTAGATCATCATACATATCATTTAAAAAAGAATATGGTACATAGTAAACCCTCAATAAATGTTCGCTTTTCTTAATATCAGTCATAATCCCTCTCTATCATTTGGTCTTATTGTTACCTTTAGTATTTCAAGTAAAAGCCAACCATACTGCATGTGAAGTATGTTTTTCCCTCTGGCTGCTTTTTTGTTGTTGTTGTTCCCTTATGAAAATTTCCCATTGCTATGTCTTGGAGTTCACTAATCCTTTTTTCCTGTCATGTCTAATTTAACATAATCTCTTCCAGTGTATTTTTCATCTCAGAAATCACAGAGTTTCATCTCTAGAAGTTAGTTTTGGTCTTTTTTAATTTATTCTATTTCTCTATTCAAACATCTGAAATGCAGTTGTAATAGCTGTTATTGTGCCCTTGCCTACTGCTTCTGTCATCTATGTCAGTTTTGAATCAGTTCTTATTGACTTTTGTCCACGTTATGGATATTTTCCTGCTTCTTTGCTCACCTTGTCATTGTGATTTGATGCAAGACAATGTGCATGCTCTCCTGGCCATACTGTCTTTCTATATACATTCTTGAGAATTGTTCTGGGACACATGTAAGTTACTTGAAACATGTTCAGCCTTTTGTATCTTATTTTCAAGATTTATTAAGCACCAAATTACTGATCAATCTGGGATTAATTATTACCCCATACTAATGTAAGTCCATTTTGAGTCCTATGAGTAATGTCTCATAATTAATGTGATTTCTCTGTTTAACTGGTGTAAACAGGTATTATTTCTGAATGTGCCTGAGTACCAAATATATTTCCCTCTAATATGTTTCACTGGTTCTTCCTTCAGCCTCAGGTCTTTTCCATACATGTACAGTATATTCACCAGTACTCAGCTGATTACAAGGGGAAAACTCTCTGAAAATCTCCAGAGTTCTCCCTCTGTGTAATCTCTCCTTCCGGTGCTATGTCCTGCAAACTCAAGATGCCTCAGTTTCCCCATAATTTAGCTTGGTTTGCTCAACTCAGGAAGTCCACCAAGGTCTGACTGCATTCCTCATCCTCCACTGTGCCCTGAAGACTCTGTCAGTATAGTAACATAAGCAATATTATAGCTCATCTCTTTTATTGTCCATCTCTCAAGGATCAGGATACATGATGCAATAGCCACTGCCAAGTATTCTTTCCTCCAGGCTAAGTCCTTCAATTGTTCTTCACAAGACATGGTTAGGAATTTAATTAACATATTTCCAAGATCTGGCCATGTTCTTAAAAGAATGCTCTTTCAGTAAGTCAAAGCAAAAATGGCAAAGGACACTTTCCTTTAATATCAGGAAAATTCATTGCCTAAATACATTTTCCAGATTTTCTTTAAAATAGCTTTCTTAGAAAAATTTTCAGATTTTTCTAAATTGATTTTCTGTGTCTTATAAATCCAGATACAGTTTCCATTTCTACTATTTCTGACAATAAATATACTCTTCCAATTTTACTTAAGAATGCTGGAGAAGGGCATTTGGATCAAATACATAATTCTATTTAGTAATAATGTCCAAACTGCCTTACTGCAGATAAAATCACATTAAATATGATAATATTAATAGATCTCATAGGATCTTTGGTTAAGCAGTAATAAAATTTAGTTCTCTCCATTATCTACTCATAAAAATATTATCCATGAACCAATTTATTTTTGCCAATGGTATAATATACTTATAGCAGCAGAAGATTTATTTATATTTTTCTGTTTATATCCTAAACATTTATAGGTTTTTTGCTCATGTTCACAATACACTTTAGAAAGTACCTCAGACACAGAATAGGCAACTCAATATAGAAGAAAAACAAAGTTGGCGGGCTACCTGCCTTGTTTCCATAGTGTAGTGATTATTATGTTTGTCTGATAAAGTCAGCAGACACGACCCAAATTCAAGATTTACTATAAAGCTACAGTAATAAAGATGGTGTAGTACTAAGGAAAGAATAGACAAATAGATCAATGCAACAGAACAGAGAACCCCAAAACAGACTCATGGATATTGTCAAATGACCTTTGATAAAGGAGCAAAGAAAATACAATGGGACAAAGATGGTCTGTTCAAAAACAACTGTGCATCCACATGCAAAAATAATAATAATAATCTAGACACAGACTTTATATCCTTCAAAAACATAACTCAAAATGGATCACAGACCTAAATATAAATGCAAAAGTATAAAACTACTAGAATAGAACAGAAAAGAAAACCTAAATGACCGTGAGTACAGCAATGACTTTTTATATATAACAACAAAGGCATAATCCATGAAAGAAATAATTGATTTGCTGGATTTTATTAAAATTAACAACTTCTGCTCTGCAAAAGACAGTATGTATGAAGAGTAGCATAATACAAGCCACAAGTGGGAGAATGTATTTGCAAAACACATACCTGATAAAAGACAATTTTCCAGACTATAAAAATAACTCTTATCCTATCTAATAATAGACAAACATGATAATTGACCATACCTTTGCTATGCCTCCCATTGGCTAATCAGTGCAATATGCAAATTAACCACCAACAAAGATGGCGTCTAATTTGCATACTGCAGGCAGGGCAGGACAATGCCATCCCTCCTGCCCTGCCACAATCAGGGCCTGTTATCTGTGACCCGGGGCGGTGGACGTCCATTTGCAACCCCACCCAGGGCAGCCGGGCGGTGCAGCAGCAATCAGCCAGCCCGCCCAGCCCACCCCCCGGATCAGCCCTGCCGTGTGCACGACCTGGGGTGGCACCCCAACCTCCAAATTGGCCCTGCCATGTGTGCGACCCCGGGAGGGGGGGCAGGCACCGAGGGATCGGGCCTGCCATCTGCCACCCGGGGAGTGGGCCTAAGCCAGCAGGTGGTTATCTCCCAAGGGGTCCCAGACTGTGAGAGGGCACAAGTGGGGCTGAGGGGCACACCTCCACGCCGCCTCCCCCACCAGTGCACAAATTTTTGTGTACAGGGCCTCTCATAAATCAATAATAAGAAATTGAACAACTTGATTTAAAAGTCCTCAACAGGCACCACATTAAATAAGACATACAGATGGTAAATAAATACATGAAAAGATGCTTCACATCATATATCTTCAGGGAAATGCAAATGAAAACACCACTGAGATATTAGTACACACCTATTAGAATGGCCAAAATCTGGAACACTAATGTCAGATGCGGGTGAGGATGGTAGAGCAGCAGGAAGTCTCATACATTGCCGGTAGGAATGCAAAATGGTACAGCCACTTTGGAGGACAGTTTGGCAGTTTCTTATAAACTAAACATACTCTTACTGTACATTCCAACCATTGTGCTCCTTGTACTCTAAAGGAGAACACCAAATGCATTGAAGACTTATATCTATTATGTTTGTTTGTTTGTTTGTTTGTTTCTTGCAAGAAAAACCATGGAGAATAACAGAGAACTGAAATATTTTCTTAGAAGGCTGTAGGTCAAGGATGTTTTCCATAAAGTTAAGAGCAAGTTACAGAGAATGCAGCTTGGGCTCAGGGCTCTTGGGGCATACATTTTAGGGAGAAATAGGGAATCATATGGCTTTTTAATATCATTAGTTAGCAGAAACATGCAAGGCAACTGCAAGGAAAGATCCCTTCTCCTCCAGATGTTCTCTGGCACTTCTGCTACTGAGTTTCCTCTCTCACAAAGACACCCTTTTTCTTCTGTTGCCATCCCTTCCTTGTCATTCTTGGAGTACATTGGAGTATAGAACAGCAATGATGCCCCCTCTCCTCCTTTTCTAGTGCTATTCCCCAATGTTCTCCTATACCTAGTGATCTATTTCTTTATGCTTTCTTCCTTTCTTCTCCATTAAAACTTATATCATTTGGTATACAGTTTTCTTTCTTCTTTGATACCTATCTTATTCTACCATTTTTCCTATCTTTATTCTTAGACAAACTATTTCCTTCTTTCTCAAATACTTAGTTTTAAAATTCAATCAAATATTCACTAAGCACCTACTAAATTCCAGCTAGTGTCCTGGGTGTTAGGAATGCACAGAGGCCTTTGGAAATGCAAATCATTTCAGTCCCAGTGAGATAACTACCATCTACAAAACACAATAGAAAGTGAGAATAAATGAAAATATGTACAATTTTTTAATGATTTGTGAAAGGCTTCCCCAGATAGAGCAATTAGGATACTTCTAGAAGAATTAATAATTTTTTCCCCCCAGAGAATGGAAATAAGACTAGCATTTGCAAACACAAGCATATAGGCATCAAAGGCAAGAGCATCATGTGTAGGACTAGCTATGTCCCATCTGTTCATTAAGGGGTTCTGACCAGAACTGGGGCTGGGGGAAAGGGTTGAGGCTGGAAAGTGCAGAATAATGCATATCACAAGAGTCATATCATCAAATATGTTTGAGCAAAACAGCACATGATCAGGTTAATGTTTTACAACTATACCTGTCATCTGTACATAAGATAAATTGGAAAGCACATGACATGGGGGGGGGGGGGCGGGGAGGCAATTCCAAATTGTTTTAATAGCTCAGTAAAGAAAAATAAAAGGCTGAAAGTAAGGCACTGGAAGTTAAGATTGAGAAGAAGAGAGATATGTAAGAAACAAATGTAGTATCTATAATAATCTTACCTAATAATAGACAAACTTGCAAATTGACCAAACTTTCGCTACACCTTAAGTCACGCCCACCAGCCAATCAGAGTGACTATATGCAAATTAACCCAACCAAGATGGCGGCCAGCAGCCACGGAGCTGGAGGCTTGCTTGCTCCAGTGATGGAGGAAGCCAGCCTGCCACCAGCTCTGAGCTCCACTCAAAAGCAACAAAGTTTCAATTACAGAAGGTAAATAAACCCCAGATACCTGCTTTCAGCAGGCCGTGGCAAGGGAGCTGGAGCGAGCAGGAGGATTGCTTGCTCCAGTGATGGAGGAAGCCAGCCTGTCACCGGCTCTGAGCTCCACTCAAAAGCAACAAAGTTTCAATTATAGAAAGTAAATAAACCCCAGATACCTGCTTCAAGTCGCCATGACCACAGAGCTGAAGCAAATAAAAAAAATACAAAAAAAGGAAAGGCTGGAAGCTTTAGTCGCCAAGGGGCTTGGTCAGTCTGAAAACAGCCATCAGCCCCTCACGCAGGCTGGCCAGGCACCCCAATGGGGACCCCCACCCTGAAGGGGTGTGACCAGCTGCAAACAGCCATCAGCCCCTCACCCAGGTTGGCCAGGAACCCCAGCAGGACCTCCACCCTGATCCGGGACACCCTTCAGGGCAAACCAGCCAGCCCCCGCCTGTGCACCAGGCCTCTATTCTATATAATAAAAGGGTAATATGCAAATTGACCCTAACAGCAGAAAGACTGGGAATGACTGGTCACTATGACACACACTGACCACCAGGGGGCAGACACTCAATGCAGGAGCTGCTCCCTGGTGGTCAGTGCGCTCCCACTGGGGGAGCTCTGCTCAGCCACAAGCCAGGCTGATGGCTGCCAGTACAGCGGTGGTA
Source organism: Myotis daubentonii (assembly GCF_963259705.1). NCBI lineage: Eukaryota > Metazoa > Chordata > Mammalia > Chiroptera > Vespertilionidae > Myotis > Myotis daubentonii. Next base: position 30,814,885 of record NC_081851.1, read on the forward strand.
GTGGGAGCCTCTCCTGCCTCCTCAGTAGTGCTAAGGATGTCCAACTGCAGCTTAGGCCTGCTCTCCGCTGGCAAATGGACATCGCCCAAGGGCTGCTGGGCTGCCAGAGGGATGTCTGACTGCCAACTTGGGCCTGATCCCCCAGGAAGCGGGCCTAAGCCAGCAGGTGGTCATCCCCTGAGGGGTCCCAGACTGCGAGAGGGCACAGGCCAGGCTGAGGGACCCCCCCCAAGTGCACACATTTTTGTGCACTGGGCCTCTAGTAAAAGCATAATATGCTCATTAGATCAGAGAGCCGAACAACCTTCCAGACATCCTTCTGGATGACCTTCTTGACGAAGCTGGGGCTGTGAGGCTGCAAGGGCCAAAGCAAGCCTCCACAGCTACAAGGGCCAAGTCCCTTGTACAAATTTCATGCATCAGGCCTCTAGTCAAGATATAAATAGGGGCTTGTATGCTGAATATAAGAAAGAGTAAGGACTCTAAGAGGAACACCTGGTTCCTGGTTTGGGCTCTTTAGGTTGATGGAAAAAGCATCCACTAAGATAGAAATGTAGGAGCAACGTGAAAATTGGGACTATAATGAGTTTAATTTTAGATGTACAGAATTTGGGATGCCTATGGGTGTTCGCATCTAGAAAATAGTTGGAAGGAAATCTGAAAGCTCAGGAGAGAGCTTGGGGCTAGAAATAGAGAGTTGTGAGTCACTGGCACATCTGGTAAACAGTATATAAATCATGAGAATAGATGAAACTACCCAGGGGACATATACAGAGTGAGGATCAGGGTGAAGAATGGGATGTAGGTGAAAGCATCTATTTAAGAAACGGGAGGAAGGCCTAGGAAGGAGACAAGGAGGGGAATCGGGTGAGAGAGGGATGGTTGAGCCTGAGAACTTACGTCATGACAGTCCCAACTGGCTAACTGTGTGAAATCAGATGAGGGCCAGAGTGGATCAAAGACAAAAAGCAAAGCTTTGAATGTGATAAACAGATAATCATTGGTTTCCTTGTTCAGTATCAGCAAATTGCAGTTAGAGGCAGAAGGAAGTGCATTGAAAGAAGACTAATTTTTTAAAAAAAAAAAGTATATGAGAAAAGAGAAGAAGAAAGAACCTGGGAAAATTTGTGGGAAATTATCACCTAGAGATTCTTTTTTATTCTTTTGTTGTTTGTGATGAAGATGGTGATGATGATAATGACCATGTTTTTATTGGCTTTAGTATAAGAGAAACATTAGTTTGCATATGGGCTCAAGATACGGATTTCACATACAGGAATAGATTGGAGATGTGGATGAAGAGAGAGATAAGCTAGACCAAAGGCAGGAAGAAATACAATGTTTTAACACACAATTCATGAGAATTTAAAAAAAAATCAGTAAGAGTGGGTGAGTTGTTGACAAAATCATAGGTATGAAAGATGAAAACAGGGATATAAGGCCTCAAGGCATCAAGATTGTCAGTGATTTTTTAAAGACAATAATAATTAATATATACATACTTATCACTATGTGTCAGGTGCTACACATAGTATTTTTTATCAATAATAACTTATTTAGCCCTGACCGGTTTGCCTCAGTAGATAGAGTGTTGGTCTGCAGACTGAAAAGTCCCAGGTTCGATTCCGGTCAAGGGCATGTACCTTGGTTGTGGGCACATCCCCAGTAGGAGGTGTGCAGGAGGCAGCTGATCGATGTTTCTCTCTCATCGATGTTTCTAACTCTCTACCCCTCTCCCTTCCTCTCTGTAAAAAATCAATAAAATATATTTTAAAATAATAATAATAATAAACTCATTTAATCTTACACCATCTCGATCAAATAAATGTCATTATTTTCCTCATTTTACAAATAAAGAAACAGAGGCAAACAGAGGTTAAAATACTTACCCAGGATCACAAAATAACTTGCAGAGCAAGGGCTTACACTCAGTCTAGATAGTGAGTCCTTGCTCTTAATCTCTGAATCCCTGTGCTATATTACTGCTCTAAACATGAAGGCATCTGACGAGATGGGGAATACTAGCAGGGTGGGAGCGGGGGAGAGACTAGGGGAAATGCCATGGGAAATGATAAAGAATAAATTTAAAAAATGAGAAACGTGGGTTAAAGACTTAATTATAACACCTGAAACTGTAAAATTCCTAGAAGAAAATATAGAGGAAAAACTTCATAACATTGGTCTTCACAAGGATTTCATGGCTATGACACCAAAAATATAAGCAACAAAAATAAACAACTGAGACTATATAAAAATCAGAAGGTTCTCCATCTTCCTAACTTTATTATCAAGACCGATTTAAAAATATACTCCTAAGTCACGATCAAGCCCAATGGTATTGTTATTAGCCCTTTATTTGATTGGCCTTCTCTTTTGGAACACTATTTCTACCTATCTTTGATTATTGGACTTTAAAGGTATATATAGCAAGTCAGAAGGTAATTTTTTAAAAAATCACATAGTTTCAAATTATCTCATGGAATTAAAACAAATTGAGAAGCTTTATGCAAAGAGCAAACAATCAACAGAATAAACAGACAGCCTACAGATGGGGAAAAAAGTATTTTCAAACCACATGTTTGATAAGGGTTAAATCTAAAATATATTTTTAAAAACTCCTACAACTCAATTGTAAAAAAAATAACCAGATTTAAATAGGGTTAAAGTCCTGAATAGACATTTCTTCATATTAGACATACATATGGCCAACAGGTGTAGGAAAACTAATCAGCATTACTAACCATTAAAGAAATGCAAATCAAACCATAATGAAACATCACATCACATCCAGAAATCCACTTTTGGGTATTTATCCAAATAAAATGAAAACAGGATCTCAAAGACCTGGTAGCACTCCTGTGTGCATTGTAGCACTGTACACAATAGGCAAGAGTAGAAACAACCTAAGTGGCCACAGAGCACAGATGAGTAGATAATGTCACACACACACACACACACACACACACACACACACACACACACAATGGAATACTGTTCATTCTTTAAAAAGAAAAAAATTCTGAAATATGTAGCAACATAGATTCATAGAAGCAAAGAGTGGAATGGTGGTTGTCAGGGGCTGGGGAGAGAGAGGAGGAAAATGGGGAGTTAACAATCAATGGCAAAAAGTTTCAGTTAGGCAAGATGAATAATCTCTAGATATCTGCTATATAACACTGTACCTATAGTCAACAAATGTATACTTAAAAATTTAAGAGGATACACCTCGTTTTGTGTTCTTACCACACAAAAAATAAAATTTTTAAAAAATAATTTTAATATGAAGCATTTAGGTTCCAGAATAAACAAACAAACAAACAAACAGAAAAGAAGGGCAGCACCGGGGCTCAGCTGGAGTTGGTGACCATGGATTTGTGGTGTAGCCAACCTGCATGGCTGTATGAGATGTCTTCAGAAGTCTTGTCATGTTGGTACAAGAAACAAGGTCGTGTTGGAATTGTGCTGTAGAGGTGAGGCACGCGTATAGAGGAGGTAATGAACATGAGGAAGATGGTGAGTCAGCAATTCAGCCAAACTGCCCATGAGAGGGTCATTGGGGAAGAGAGAAGAAAGAGAAACCAAGAGCAGGATCTTAGGGTGGGAAGATGAACAACCTTGAGTTATGTCTTGAGGGAGGAAAGCCTACACAGTGGGAGTAACGCGCACTGACAGAGCTGCAAATAAAGAAGGAGGTCATCAGAGCAAGATGCTGTCCTTAGGAATTCTGAAGGTGAGCAAATTCCAGGGTTGACAGATAGTTACACATTAACTGGGGACAGCTCATGTTCTACACGCCAACCCAACTGTGTGCATAACGTTCTACATCTATAGCAAATAGCCCAGGTTCAATAGAGAGTCAGTGAAAGGCTGTATTAGTCTAGTAGTAAAACATAATGAAAAAGGGGGCAATGGGATTGAAGTGTTGGTGAGTGTTCACCAGAGACATTCAGCTATGATATCAAGGCACGGTAGGGAAGAAAATGAATTTGGGAGAGTTCTGATGCACTGAAATCAAACTAGAATTAGAATGTCTCAATAAAGATTTTACACAAAGGTGAAAAAACATAATACCATCATGTCAAACTACTCCTGTGTTTACTTCCTTTGCCCAGATGGGCCATAATCTCCCTTTAAGGAAATAAAACTATGTACAGTTTGGCTTCTCCATATCTTAGTATTCTAAGGACATTGTTTAAGAACTAAGTAAATACCTGCTGGGCTAAACACATCACTGAAATTACCCATGAGAGTTTCATGTAAAAAAAAAAATCCTCTAGGCATCAATCTTCTTGCAAATCAGAAAAGAGGCTCAGAGAGGACTTTGTGCAGGTAGAAAAATGAGTAGGATGCAGATTCAGGGTCATCTAGGTGTTTTGATTATCTCATTTTTGCTACATGAGATATGAACTTTTCATTTAGATCCATACAAAAATTAGCACATCTTTCCACAGTACAAAATGTGTATCCCTTCAGGAGAAACACCACATTCTAGCAGTATTATCTCCCTCTCCATTCCCCCAACAATCAGTCATTAGACCTAAAAGTTGCCCCCAAGATCTCAAGAGCTATATCTGGCTCCCTTGATAACTCAAATCAACTCCTGTATCTACCCCTGAGACAATAAATCCCGAAAAAGCATCAAGTGAAAAATTTGGGGTCCCAAATGATATTTATACATTTAAGAATATGCATGTGTATTCTAACAAGAACAAGAAAAATGGGCATCGTGGTTTCTCCTCCTGGTAACTGTGCCTGGGGAATTCTGCTCCTCCACCTTCAGTCACCATGGTTCAGACTAGGCTAAGGCCACCTCCATGCTATGTGACCAAACCTGGCCAATTAGAGCATCACAGCCTGGGAGCCACAGTGAGTCCCCAAATAACAGGTGACCCAGCCAACAACAATCAGAGCCAATGAGATTGGCTGTGATGTTGTGGGAGATTTTAGAAAAAAGATGTTTTCCTTCCGCTGAAGCTGCCAGGTGTGAGCAGTGAAAAGTGGATATAGAACCTGAGAATAAAGTAACAGAGAAGAAATAAGCCTGAGAGGTAGAGACAGAGGCCAGGATTCAGCCATTCTAAAACTACACAACCCTTGGTCTTTGTGGTTACACAAACTAATAAAGTCCCTTTTTTGTATAAAAAAAGGTTTTTTACTTATAAAAGGAAGAGTTTGTGTTTGTGTGTATGAGCTGGGAGGGTCTGTGTGTGTGTGTGCATGTGATGTTATTTTTCAAACTTGGAAGAAGATCAGGACAGATTAAACTATTTAAAAAGTCCAATCTAAAAACAGTCTCACACACACAAAGGAATTTTCCCATGTACATGATCAACTGATCATCTGGTACTACTGTGAAGAGCAACTCATTGACTCACACTCATGAGAGAGAGCAGAAAAGAGTGAGAGAGGGAGCAAGAGAGATGATTTAACTTTCTAATCTAGAAAAGAAACATATTAAAGGCAACCCAGTGGGGACCCCCACCCTGAAGGGGGTGTGACCAGCTGTAAACAGCAATCATCCCCTCATCCAGGCTGGCCAGGCACCCAAGTGGGACCCCCACCCTGATCCGGGACACCATTCAGGGCAAACCAGCCAGCCCCCACCCGTGCACCAGGCCTCTATCCTATATAGTAAAAGGGTAATATGCAAACTGACCCTAACAGCAGAAAGACTGGGAATGACTGGTCACTATGACACACACTGACCACCAGGGGGCAGACGCTCAATGCAGGAGCTGCCCTATGGTGGTCAGGGCACTCTCATCTGGGAGGAGCTCTGCTCAGCCGCAAGCCAGGCTGATGGCTGCCAGTACAGCGGTGGTGGTGGGAGCCTCTCCTGCCTCCTCAGCAGCGCTAAGGATGTCCGACTGCAGTTTAGGCCTGCTCCCTGCTGACAAGTGGACATCCCCCAAGGGCTGCTGGGCTGCCAGAGGGATGTCTGATTGCCATCTTAGGCCCAATCCCCCGGGAAGTGAGCCTCAGCCAGCAGGTGGTCATCCCCTGAGCGGTTCCAGACTGCGAGAGGGCACAGGCCGGACTAAGGGACGCCCCCCTCCCCCCTAAGTGCACAAATGCTTATGCACTGGGCCTCTAGTATATATATATAACATTCTTATAGAGTCTCATTTTAGTGATTCTTTTTATATTGCCTAACTTTTTAATTGTACTTCCTTTTTCCCCTCAATGTGGTCATTAGACCTAGTTTGTCTACATGATAATTAACCATACTTCCGACACGCTTCCCATTGGCTAATCAGAGAGATATTCAAATTAACTGCCAACCAAGATGGCCAAATTAACTGCCAACCAAGATGGCGGCCAGCAGGCAGGCAGCTGAAGCGAACAGGAGGCTTGCTTTCTCCAGTGATGGAGGAAGCCAAGGTTCCCCACCTGCCGCAGCCGGGCTCTGAGCTCCAGTCTAAGCAACAATGTTGCAATTATAGAAGCTAAACAAACCCAGAAACCTGCTTTCAGCCAGCTGGCCTCGGAATGGAGCCGCAACAAAGTTTCAATTAGAGAAGGTAAATAAATCCCAGAAAAAAAAAAAAAAAAAGGAGAGACTGGGAGCTTCAGTTGAAGGCTTGACCCGCCTGAAAACAGCCCTCAGCCCCTCATCCAGGCTGGCCAGGTACCCCAGTGAGGACCCCAACCCTGAAGGGGGTGCGGACAGCCTGAAAACAGCCCTCAGCCCCTCATCCAGGCTGGCCAGACACCCCAGTGGGGACCCCCACCCTGAAGGGGGTGCGGGCAGCCTGAAAAAAGCCATTAGCCCCTCATCCAGGCTGGCCAGGCACCCCAGTGGGGACCCCCACCCTGAAGGGGTGCGGGCAGCCTGAAAACAGCCATCAGTCCCTCATCCAGGCTGGCCAGGCACCCCAGTGGGGACCCCTACCCTAAAGGGGGTGTGGGCAGCCTGAAAACAGCCATCAGCCACTCATCCAGGCTGGCCAAGCACCCCAGTGGGGAACCCCACACTAAAGGGGTTACGGGCAGCCTGAAAACAGCCATTAGCCCCTCACCCAGGCTGGCCAGGCACCCAAGCGGGACCCCCACCTTGATCCGGGACACCATTCAGGGCAAACCAGCCAGTCCCCAACCATGCACCAGGCCTCTATCCTATATAGTAACAGGGTAATATGCAAACTGACCCTAACAGCAGAAAGACTGGGAATGACTGGTCACTATGACATATACTGACCACGAGGAGGTAGATGCTCAATGCAGGAGCTGCCCTCTGGTGGTCAGTGAGCTCCCACATGGAGGAGCTCTGCTCAGCCACAAGTCAGGCTGATGGCTGCCAGTACAGCAGTGGTGGTGGGAGCCTCTCCTGCCTCCTCAGCAGTGCTAAGGATGTCCGACTGCAGCTTAGGCCTGCTCCCCGCTGACAAGTGGACATCCCCCAAGGGCTGCCGGGCTGCCAGAGGGATGTCTAATTGTCAGCTTAGGCTCAATCCCCTGGGGAGCAGGTCTCAGCCAGACTGTGAGAGTGCACAGGCCGGGCTGAGGGACCTTCCCCCCGCCCCACAAGTGCACAAATTTTTGTGCACCGGGCCTCTGGTATATATATATAAAAGTCTAAGCAACTTTTAAGACTGAATGAACAGAACAACCGGTCGATCAGTTGCTATGACCTGCACTGACCACCAGGGGGCAGACACTTAACACAGGAGCTGCCCCCTGGTGGTCAGTGTGCTCCCACGGCCCCTCCCCTCCCCCCTCTCCCCCGCCAGCCAAACTCTTGCGGCCCCTCCCCCCTGACGGCCAGCCCCCCCCAATAGGCCCCAATCACTGCCCAGGCCGAGGGACCCCATCCATGCACAAATTCATACACTGGGCCTCTAGAACTGTAATAATTGGCTTCTCATACATATAATGCAGATTCTTTTTCATAAAGAAAACCAGTCTCTCTCTCTATCTCTCTCTGTCAATATCCTCTCAACACTGTTGGTCTTTTAGGAATGAAAAGCTGATCCACTGACAACCAGTCAGCAGTAAAGTTCTATGATTTTGATGGAAGGCAACTAATATAAAGAATGTCACTGGAATATTTTTATATATCAAACAAAGCAACGATTTGAAATTTAAATAATTAAGGTATTATATAATTTCTCACAATTACATTTATAAATAACATTCTACTGACAATCCACTTTCACATAAATTGTCTCATTTGATCTAGTCATCCCCAAATAGTACTTTTGTATAAACCAGAATGCTAGTTTAAATGATCCAATATGAGGTATTTCAAATTAAAATTTCACAGGAAAAATTCAAATTATCACATTTCAAATTATCACATTTAGTGATGATAGATTTTCATAATAGTTTGCATCTTATAAAAATAAAAGCCTTGTTTATTAACTTCCATTCTATTTTTCTACTGAACTTTTGAATTTATATACCAACATGAATATAAATATATGTCCCATGTGGCCTAAAGCAATAAAACACATATAGGAGAAAAGAGAAAGAGCAGGTGATACACATTACATTCAGCCCCTGTACTTAGAGCAAAACAAAATGGTGAAATTGATTAATCAGGCAAAGTCACTTTCATCTGAAATGAATAAAAATTAAGGCAAGCTATTTTTGTATGTTAAAAGGTTTAAATAATATCTCATTTTCCATTAATCTTCTAATAAAATACAGTTTTCTCCTCACCTAATACGTGTGTTTAAAAAAGCAAACTGCTGCTATTGCAAAACAATAATGTTACTACAGCTCTAGTTATATATCTAGAAAAAAGTCAAAGGTCATATATTCCAGATAAACAGGTCTCTATCAGAATTAGAAAGGGTCTTGTCCTGAAGAACAAATATCATTGCAAGTTGTTGTTTTTTAAAGAACAAAAGCATTAGTTTTTAAATATACTGTAAAGATAATATATTTATGGAAATATCTAAACTTGAGGAAATGATAGTAAAGAATAAAGGAAAGAAATTTTATGGCCCAATCATTCCTTTGACATGCATAGTTCTCCACATCGATATGTTACATTGAGCATCTCTCCATCAGTTAGAAAAAAACAAATGGCTCCTGAGTATCTGCAGACATTCAAAAAGCCGAACTGCAATAGGCTGTCATCATATCGGAAGAAATAAGGACAGCCACTGAAGAATTGTTTTCAAAAGGAACAATCTTTGCATTCCCTGAGAAGTACTACAAACAACACACAGACAAAAAAAAAAAAAAAAAAAAAAAAGTTCTGTCCTTGCTGGTGTTGCTTAGAGGATAGAGAGTCGCAAGTTCAATTCCCTGTCAAGGGCGCATACCTGGGTTGCAGGTTTGATCCCTGGCCCTGGTCTGGGTGACTGCAGAAAGCAACCACTCCATATGTCTCTCTCATATCAATGCTTCTCTCTCTCTGTCCCTCCCTCCCTCCCTCCCCTCCTCTGTCACTCTCTAAAAAATTAATGGGAAAAAATATCCTGGAGTGAGGATTAACAACAACAACAAAAAGTTCTTTCTTTTTTCTTTTCTTTTCTTTCTTTATTTTTTTGCATAATATGGACCAGAGTAGAATGATTAAACATGTGTGTTTCAACAAAGTGTGAGGGAAAAGCTCCCAAGCCTTCTCAAAGGAGCAATTACAGCAGGTGCAACAAACGCAACCTGCTTTTAGCAGTATTAGGATTTAAAGAAACATTTACCCTTTATCCCCTTGCAGTCAAACTTAAAAGAAACGCAGAATGCGTGTCTGGTATAGGTAATAACAACTGGTAAGGGGGTGGGGGTTAATAAGTGGAGCATTAAGTACTCAGACATCCTAGTAACAATTAGGGAAAGCAAAGTGTCATCTACAGTGAAAATACTTACTTTGATTGTGTATACTTACAACAGGAAATTCTAAGCTTTGCTTTCTAATTAAATTTGAAGACTAACCACAATTTTGTTCTAGCCAAGATCCGTTTTCAAATTCCTAGAGAGAAGTTAGAAGACACCAGCAGCTCACTGAGATAGGGAACTTTGTCAATTTGATTTAAGTCTTCAATAGACATTGCTTAGTTTCCAATCCTGATACTCTGGGATCTTGGCGGGGGGGCGGGGGGGTGGGAGGGGGGGCAGTTAGGGGGGTGGGACCTAGAAATTACCACAATGAAACAACTACAACTCAGGATGAACATCGTTCTTTCCTTAATTGGCAAGTGCTATTTAGAATTTATTTCAGAAAATTCTTCATAATATTGAGTCTAGTTCTGATCTATTCATTTTTTTTGGATAAACTTAATCTAGGAAAAATGTTAAAAAAACACAGTTCTTCCCAATAACATGCCTCCTAACTTCTAAATGGTAATGGGCGTTAATGAACTTTAGTAAGGAAAAGAAAATGTACAATAGTAAGGATAATTCAGACCATTGTAGCGATGATACAAAAATAAGACATAGGAAACAAAACATGCACTTCTAATTTATAAGCCAATGGGTATTGTGATGAAGAAGACTTAGCCGCTATTTCTTTTAAAGCTGGATAGCTCAGCTGGTTAAAGCATCATCCAGATACACCAAGGTTGCAGGATTGATTCCCCATTAGGGCACATACAAGAATCAACCAACTACTGCATAATAAGTGGAACAACAAATCAATGTCTCTCTCTCTCTCTCTCTCTCTCTCTCTCTCTCTCTCTCTCAAATCAATAAAAATGTTAAAATAAATAAATAAAATAAAAAGATAAATAATTTTTCCAGGCTTAAATTATGGAACATATATTTTATTACACAGAACTCTGAATCTCTAGTGAGTCATTTACAAACAGTGGCATAGGCCCAAAACTACTTCTGGGAATAGCCTTGGCTTACAGGAGGGCTCAACCCTGTATCCTCCTTAGATTCCTCAACTTTTAGGAAAGAATGTCATTCTTCCCAGATGACAGTTTAAAGTGTGCAGCTTGTAACAAAGAATAAGGAATATGTTTCAAATGCATTGCTCATTAGTAATATCAATAGCTACAATTTACTGAGCATTTACTATGTGCCAGGCACTTTGATGGTCCTTTTTACCCATTGCCCATTTAGCCCCGCAAATAACCTATGAGGACAGTACTATTATTTTCCTCAATTCATCTTCCCTTCATTGATTTATCTGAATCTTCAAAAGGTTACAGGCCTTATATCCACATGAATATATATAAAATTCTCTGTATCTCCCATGTGCCACTTTTCCTAAATAAGTACCAATATTCTTTCTTAATATTTTGTGTGTCAATCTTAAGTCTACTGCTGCCCTAATATCCTTCAAGTCTTATACATTCAGTGTTACATAAGTACAGGAAAAACCTAAATATTTATTGAATGAATGGTGCTTTCTATCTCATTTCCTTTCAGGATAGTTACCTGACTTTTTCCTTGGTATGTTTTCTGTACAACTATGTATTGCATAAAATCCATAAACCTATTAGAAGAAAACATTTTTCATTTTTCCATTACATAAGAGGCTATACTTTTATCAATTTCTAAGAAGGGTTATCAACATCAAAGATTTCATTTAATTTCAAGAAAATTCAGAACAACAGGAACTCAAGATATATGGTACAATACAAATAAATACAAAAATGCTAAAATAAATGCAGCTATCTCCAAAGCTACAGATCTGTTCTCACAAGAATTTAGTGATAGGAGCTTAAATATAAAAGATAATAAACAAGCCCTGGCTGGTTTGGCTCTGTGGATAGAGTGTCAGCCTTCGGACTGAAAGATCCCAGGTTCGATTCCGGTCAAGGGCACATGCCCGGGTTGCGGGCTCGATTCCCAGTGTGGGGCGTGCGGGAGGCAGCCGATCGATGATTCTTTTATCATTGATGTTTCTATCTCTCTCTCCCTCTCCCTTCCTCTCTGAAATTAATTTTAAAAAAAGATAATGAGCAAGATAATGAAGGTTTGTCCAAGTGAACTTTCAAACTTAAAACACAAAAATAACACCCAAAAAAGGAAATAAAAGCTATGACTAGTGAAAATATGGCATAACACACTGTTATGCAGTTAAAAACTAGGGAACTTGCCAGAGGCTGAATAGGTTAATAAGAAGCAGTCAGCCAGACTCCAAATGCCACACATCTGACCACAGGGCTGACAACAATAAATAAGAACGGTGGCCAGGGTTTTAGAAGGTGACATTCTAGACAGAATATAATCAAAAGAATGCTACACCCTTGACAGTTGGCTAGTACTTAAAGATTTACTACACAGCAGAGCAGCGGAGAAGGCGGTGCTGTGCAGAGGGCTGCGGGTCCCAGCATCCTATGCAGACTGGGAGTGAGAACAGAAGTGCACAGGATGCCGAAGGGGCCTGGCCATCACGGCAGGAGTCTCATTTTTCACTAGATTTCTTTTTCCCTAGAAAATGGATGTTTTTGTTTCTTGTTTTGTTTGGGGTTTTTTGTTAGTCCTCACCCAAGGATATTTTTCTATTGATTTTTAGAGAGAGTGGAAGGAAAGGCAGAGAGACAGAAAGAGAAACATCAATGTTTCTAGACACATCGATGGGTTGTGTCCTGCACCCACCCTGACCAGGGCCTGGGATCGAACCTGCATCCGAGGTACATGCCCTTGACCTGGATGGAACCCAGGACCCTTCAGTCCGCAGGCTGATGCTCTATCCACTGAGCCAAACCGGCCAGGGCTGATGTTTGTGCTTTTGAATGAGTCCTAGGTCACAAATGCACATAAACACACTATTTTCTGAGTTTCTTTCGGGAGGAAAAAGACAAACAGAATGTAGGTTGAGAACCAGGAGGGGAAAATGAGGACTGACCCCCTAACGTATGTTTGGCCATGCTGCCTGACAGAGTAGGGGTCCAGTGGGGGTGAGAGGCAGGTGCGGCCACCACAGAGTACAGTCCGATCAGGCAAGTGTCTCCAACTGTGCCAGGACATCCGTGGCTGCATCACGGGTCCAAAGGGGCAAAATCACATCACTGATAAAGTTTCTCACCAAATGCCATTGGTAGTTGCCGACCAGCTCTGAGACAGAGTGCCATATATTAAACCAGTTCCCTGTCTCCATTCTTTACATATTATAGTAAAGTCCCAATAACAGCCAAGCCTTACTTGACCAGGAAAGGTCAGACACATGGGCAGTAAACTTAGAAATAAGAAATGGATGTTCACTATTGTCACCGCTACTTATTTAACATAGTCTTGGCAGTGTTATCCAACACACTGAAGGCAGAACAATTGGAGACGTGAGAATTAGAAAAGAGGAGGGAGGATTATGTTGCATTGTAAATAAATGTCTCAAAAACCAAGAAAATCAATAGGAAAACTACTGCAAACTGAGATATCATAAAAACAGCAAATCCATAAATTAAGATACAGAAAATAATTGACTTCATACATACAAAAATACACTTAAAATGTATTCGAAAATCTAATGAAACAAGACATGACTTATAATAGCAACAAATAAGATAAACAACTTAAAATGTGAAAAACATACACAAGAAAAATATTTAAATACTCCTAAAAGATCAAAATATAGGCTTGAAAAATAGAAAGGACTAATGTGCTCTTGAATAGGAACACACATTATCATAACAATGTCAATTCTTCCTAATTAAAAAAACTTATATCAACCCCATGAACTATTACCAGGTTATTTTTCTTTTTCTGGAACTAGATAATTTAATGAATGTGAGAATGATACATGCATACACACAACCAAAGAACCAGGAAAAAATGTCCAGAAACTAGGTTCAAGTAAATATGAAGATCTATGCAGTCCTACACTTTGCTTTGCTTTTTCATTTCATTAATATAACCTGAACTTGAACTAAACAGGGATCACTGAAACACACTGAATATATAAAATCCATGAATTCATAATGATACTCAAAAAGTAAGACAATTATATATATATGTATATATATATATATATATATATATATATATATTCCCACCACTCATTAATTATCACTGAAAATTTCAAATAAATTAATTCCTTATTCTAAAAGTTGGTGATTTCTATTTATCTGTAAAAACTCTACTTCAGGGTAACCAGGTAGCTCTAGTAAGTGGGAAAAGGTTGTTCTTCACACAAGGTATCCAATTGATAAATAGAGATAAAAGAAAAAGTAGAAAATATAACTATTTTGTAACACCTAACAAAATAACTGATTCAAGAAAAGGTAAAGGGATGAAACCATCAGCTGAAAATTTGATTGACAACTTTACAGTGGAGGGATAACACTGCCAGCATCCGAACCCAATGTCAATCAGACAGTATGTGCTCCCTGCTGCTAATTTCCAGCTTATAGGAATGATGAAGGAACCAGGACCAACTTAAACAACAACATGAAGGGGAAAAAATGACAACATTTTCAGTTTCCTTAACCAGTCAATGGCATAGAAAAAGAAAATATGTAGGAGAAAGACTGGTCTTGACTAAAAGAGGGGTAAGAAAAGCAAGCACATTTCAAGATTCTCAAGGTCATCAGTAATTAGGATATGCAAATTAAAACAATACGATTCCACTCTATATGGTTAGATAATAATTTTTGAATGGTTAGATAATTTTTAAAATAGTTGGGGGCAGGAGGGGGAATGCTGTCAAGGATGTGGAGAAACTAGCATTCTCATATATTGCTGCCTTGGGAAATGCAAAATAGTGCAGCCACTCTAGAAACAGGTTGCTGTCTTTTATGATGCTAAACATGTACTTACCACATGACTCAGAAAATACTACTGGATACTTACCCTCCAAAAAAAAATGACATATATCTATAGAAAATCCTATATGCAAATGTTTATATCAGATTTCTTCATAAGCACCCAAAACAACCCAAATGACAAAACATTACAAATGCTGATCAGGTTGACTGGATAAACAAATTGTGGCAACATCCACATGGTATAAAAATGCTTAGGAATGAAAATGGAACAAACTTTTGATATGGAAATAATATGGCAAATTTCAAATAATTATGCTAAGTGATAGAAGCTTGACTGAAAAGGCTGCATGATATTCCACTTACATGATATTCTTGAAAAGAGAAAACTAGAGAAATAGGAAAAAGAATCAGTTGCTGCAAGAACTTAGGGTAATGGGGAGAGACTAGAGCATGTGGGAACTTCTTGATTATGGCAATGATTACCCAACTGTATACATTTATCAAATTCCATAGGATTGTATACGTAAAAGAAGCAAAATTTACCCAATGTAAACTATACCGTAATATAGCTGACCTTGAAAGGAGAGAAAGAAGAAAGAAAAAAAAGGCCTAGGAGACATTAAACAAATGCAATATATAAAATTTGTTTGGGTTCTGACTAAAACAAATAACTACAAAATATATTTTTAAAGAAAAATGAAAAAATCTAATGGAGGTCTGATTATTAGCAACAACCAAGGATTTATTTTGTTAGGTGGGATGACATGGTTATTTTTTTAAAGCCCATATTCCTTATTTTTAAGAGATGCAAATTGTAGCATGTAGGTATGAAATGATAAACTTTAAAGTATTCAGAAAAAAAACTAAGAGACAACAAAGGGAGACATTTAAAAACTAGCAGTTTGTCTAATTCTAGCACCTAGGTGATAGATGTATGGCAGTTAATTATTTTTAAAAAGCAGTTAATTATATAAGCAACTCTATTGTGTGTATACTTGAAAATATTTGTAATTAGAAATTAAAATAAGAGCATGCCTTTCTTGAGCATTTATCCCATGCCATGCAATGTTCGAAGTACTTGACATTTTAACACATTTAATGCTCATGACAAAGCTAAGTAAATGCAATTAGAATCCCCATTTAACACATGAGAAAACTGGGGTACAAAAATTTTTCATATTAAGTAGCCAGTACCAGGCAAGCAGGTTCAGCCTACATTCTTAACTGCTCCTAAGTCATAATAAATATTACAAGGATTGTTTATGACCTGTTATTTCTCTTAATTTAGTTATCACATTGATACAGCTTACTAAATATCGTCATTCTCATAATATTTTTAATTGTGTAATTTCACACCAAAGTAGAGATAACATACTGACTATAACTTTCTAGATCATAACAGACCTAGTTAGGTTATAAAAGACAAAAACGAACAAGTGCTGGTGAGGGTGTGGAGAAAAGGGAACCCTTGTGCACTGTTGGTGGGAATGCAAATTGGTGGAGTTACTTCAAAAAATTATAAATGGCCCCAGCAGGTTTGGCTCACTGGATAGAGCATCAGCCTGCAGACTGAAGGGTCCCAGGTTCGATTCCCATCAAGGGCAGGCTTGCCCCAGCCCGGGCCCTAGTCGGGGCACATGCAAGAGGCAACCAATTGACGTGTTTCCCTCACTTTGATATTTCTCTCTGTCTTTCTCTCTCTTTTCCATTCTCTCTGAAAATCAATGGAAAAAATATCCTTAGGTGCTGATTTAAAATTTTTTTTTTTAAATGGACTGCCTTATGACCCATCAATTCCTCTTCAGGGAATGTATCCAAAGAAACTGAAACACTAATTGGAAAGAATATATGTACCCCTATGTTCATTGAAGTGTTATTTACAATAGCCAAGATCTAAAAATAGCCGAAGGGTCCATCAGTGGATGGGTGGATAAAAGAGCTGTGGTACACGTATACAAGGGAGTACTACTCAGCCATAAAAAGGAAGAAAATTTTACCCTTAGCAACAGCATGGATGGACCCTGAAAATGTTATGCTAAATGAAATAAGCCAGTCAGAAAAAGACAAGTACCATATGATTTCACTCATATGTGGAATTTAATGAACAAACTGAACTACCAAACAAAATAGAGAGAGATTCAAAGATAGAGCGCAGTCAGACAGCTCGGTGGTGGGGGTGAGGGTAGAGGGATTGAACAAAAAAGGGGAAAAAAGGAGAGAACTCATGGACATGCACAACAGTATGGTTACTATGGGGGTGGAGAGGAGTGGGTGGAGGTAGAAGAGGACATAGAGAGGATAAAAGGTGATGGGGAAAAAGAAAGCGGTTTCAGAGCTGGTAGGCCTGGTGAATTATAAACCATGTTTACTCTAGGTAGGACCACTTTAGCTCCTAACCGGGATACTGAGTTATTGTTGTTTTTTTGTCAGTATCCTCTGAACTATAAAATTGTTTACATGAATGGGGACCTATGCCCCTGGTTTAGGTGATTGTTTTGCTGTCACTCTTACTTTTATTGTTAAATTTAGAATCTCCTGACATCCTGGTTCTAAAATCACAGCCATTCTAATGCACTCCTAACCAAGATATTATTTGTGTAAAACAGGAAATATATTTTTATATTTGGGAAGTAAGTGATAGTGATACAAAACACCTTACTACAGATACTTCCCGTTTTTAAAGCATTCTTAAAAACAGATTTTATTATAGTCATTTATTGTGCTTTAAAACCATACTTGAAAAAGAAATTCAGTACAATATTTGTAATGTACTTCAACCTGTCTTTACATTTATTCCTGTAGGAAAAAAGCTTTGAACTGTGTTTTAAGGCATAAATCCCTTGCCTAAAATGTAACCACGCTGTATTCTCTAATTCGTCTTTCGCATGTTCAGTATGGTATTTCCTTAACCATTCTGAATTAGGGAAAAATCATTATTGGACATATTTATATATTTGGTCTGACACAACAAAAGTTTACTCTTGGCTTAAATAATAGTTATTTATTCTATTTATCTCATTATAAAGTGAAATGAAGATTTGAATTAGTACTCTAATAAATTTTTTCCTTCAAGAAAAAGTTAATTACATATAATTTGAAATAAGATAGTAAATCCATTTGGAATAAGATATTAAATCCATTTTAACTACTATGTGGGCTTTTTCTTTGCCAGGAGAATGATTTAGTAAATGATAAAAATGCCCGGCTGGCGTGGCTCAGTGGTTGAGCATCACCTATGGACCCAGAGGTCACGGTTTGCTTCCCGGTCAGGGCATATGCCCTGGTTGTAGAGTCAATCTCCAGTGTGAGGCGTGCAGGAGGCAGCAAATCAATGATTCTCAGTTATCATTGATGTTTCTCTCTCTCTCTCCTTTTCCATTCTCCTCTGTAATCAATATATATATATATATATATATATATATATATATATATATATATATATATATATATTTAAACAAAATGGATTCCTCCACAGGTTTCTTTTCAGTTTTATATGCATACCTTCAGTTCCATTTTTCCATCTGCCTTCTCTCCCTATTACTGATAATGAAGAGGTTCCCTACATCACAAGACTATTCTGAACAGATTCATAAATATTTACCAACATCCTTTTGTATAAAAATGGCTAAGCACTATCAGGTAAAAAAAAGGGGGGAATGGCAAAGACCTTGTCAACCCATAAATTGTCATTTCTCCCTTTTGTTTCATCCTGGGAAAAATGATAAACTCCAAAATCAAAGTCAGGAGAGAGGTTAATGTTTCTTTTTACTGGGTCTGTCTTCACTGAGAGAAAGTTAGAAATAAGCACAGGATTGGGTATGTGGTGTATTTCTCTGAAGTACATCTCCAAGAGGAATATTTAGCAACAAGATTATGGCGAGCAAACCACACTGGCTGGTTTGCTCAGTGGTTAGAGTGTTGGCCCCTGGACTGAAGGGTCCCAGGTTTGATTTCCGGTCAAAGGAACAGACCTGCAGGTTCCTCACCCCCAGTAGGATGCATGCTGGAGGCAACCAATTGATCTGTCTCTCTTACACTGATGTTTCTCTCTCTCTCTCCGTCCTCCCTCCCTCCCATTCTCTCTACAATCAACAGAAAAAATATTATCCTGTGAGGATCCTATCTAATAAAAGAGAAACATGGTAATTGGCATACGACTGCTACCCTTCCCATTGGCTAATCAGCGAGATATGCAAATTAACTGCCAGCCAAGATGGCGGCAGGCAGCCAGGCAGCTTGAAACTAACATGAGGCTTGCTTGCTTCAGTGGCGGAGGAAACCCCGCCTGCCTTGCCAGTCGCTGAGCCTGCAGTTTAAAAAACATTGTACCAAATATAGAAGCTAAACAAAACCCCAGAAACCTGCTTTCAGAGAGCTGGGATCTCAGAGCTGGAATTGATACAGATTTTCAATTATAGAACCTAAACAAAACAGATACCTGCTTTCAGCAGTGGATGCCTAAGAGCTGGAGCCTCAGAGCTAAGCTGGCCCAGAATAAAAAAAAAAAAAAAAGATAAAAAGGAGCAGTTGGGAGCTTTTGTCACCCGACAGCCTGAAAACAGCCCTCAGCCCCTCACCCAGACTGGCAAGGCACCCCAGTGGAGACCCCCACCCTGAAGGGTGTGTGACCAGCTGCAAACAGCCATCATCCCCTCATCCAGGCTGGCCAGACACCCCAGTGGGGACCCCCACCCTGATCCAGGACACCCTTCAGGGCAAACCAGCCGGCCCCCACACGTGCACCAGGCCTCTATTCTATATAGTAAAAGGGTAATATGCCTCCCAGCACCAGGATCACCGGAGCCGAGAGGCCTCCCGGCACCGGGATCAGCGTGACAGGGGGCAGTGCCCAAACCCCCTGATTGCCCTGCAGCTCTGTGTGTGAAGGGGGCGGGGCCACAACCTCCCTATCTGCCCTGCTCTGTTCCTGACAGGGGAAGGGGCCCCAATCCCCTGATCGGCCCTGCTCTGTGGTTGATAGAGGGCAGTGCCCCAAACCCCTCCCCCCCCCATCACGGGCCCTGTTCTGTGTGTGATGGGGTAGAGCCATAACCTCCCCATCGGCCTTGACCTGAGTGTGACAGTGGCGGCGCCCCAACCCTCTGATCTGCCCTGCTCTGTGGGTGATAGAGGGCGGCGCCACAACCTCCTGATCCGTCCTGCTCTGTGTGTGACAGGGGGGAGCTCCCCAATCCCCTGATGGGCCCTGCTCTGTGCGTGACATGGGGGAGCTCCCCAACCCCCTGATGGACCCTGCTCTGTGCGTGACAGGGGGGAGCTCCCCAACCCCCTGATTGACCCTGCTCTGTGTGTGACAGGGGGGAGCTCCCCAACCCCTTGATGGGCCCTGCTCTGTGTGTGACAGTGGATGGCGCCGCAACCTCCCCATCGACCCTGCCTTGAGTGTGACAGGGGCCAGTGCCCCAACCCCCCAATAAGCCCTACCCTGAGCGTGACTGAGGGCGGCATCGCAACCTCCCAATCCGCCCTGCTCTGTGCATGACAGAGGGCGGCGCCCCAACTCCCCAATCGGCCCTGCTCTGAGCCCGACTAGGGGCTGCACCTAGGAATTAGGCTTGCCCTCTGCCACCCGGGAGTAGGCCTAAGCCAGCAGGTCGTTATCTCCCAAGGGGTCCCAGACTACGAGAGGGCACAGGCCGGGCTGAGGGACCCCTCCCCTGCCCCCAGTGCACAAATTTGTGTGCACCGGACCTCTAGTTTTTTATAAAAGATTATGGGGGGACTTAATTTGCACATGTAAGTTCATCCAGGACACATTCCTGGAGGGAATAATGTGAAGCAATCCTAGTAGCAGTTTGCTATTCAAAGTGGCTATTAAGATGTTAAACAACTAACATTTTTCGTGTAGGAAAATACAGCTGCATAATGATAAAAAAGGAAACAGTGGTAAAATCAAGTCACTCCACAGCAAAATTCAAAGCTATAAATAAATTTTTATTTGAATCTTGGGTTCTGATTTCCTTCTTTTTCTTTTATATGCCAGGTAACAACTTGTCAGTATTATTCATAACCAACTACAGTCTAAGAAATGATTATTTAGTTCTGATTATGGGGGTCAGCCAACACTTTTCCTCTTCAGATAAGAAAACAGGTTTTCTTAAGGACCAATTGTCTTAATAAATATGATACTTCTTCTTTGCATCCATGTCCATTTAAAAGGAAAATGTCAGTTATCCTTTGTGTTAGGTTTGTATCAAGGCTATAATAGATTTAGTGGGTTAAGCAATGCAAATTTATAATCTTGCATTCATGTAGGTCAGAAGTTCAACCTGAGTTTCAACAGACAAAATCAAGGTGTTGGTAGTTGCATCCTTTGCAGACTCTAATGGAGAATCCGTTTAATTGCTCATTTGGGTTGTTGTACAAATTCAGTTCCCAGAGGTAGTAGAATTGCCAGCATGTTCTTGCTAGCTATGGGCTGCAGGACATTCCAGCTTTTAAAGTCAACTCCAGTCCTTGGCCCCTCTCCTCAATTTTCAAAGCCAAGACTGGCAGGTGGAGGGAGCCCCTTTCACATTCCTATCTCTTTGATTCTTCTATCATTACATCTCTTTCTGAGAACAACCAGGAAAGGCTCTCTATTTTTAAGGAGTCACGTGAGTAGATTGGGCTCAGCCATGTAATCTGGATTACCTCCCAAATTCACGGCCCCTACCTTTTACCACAACTGCAAAGTCCCCTCTGCCATGTAAGAGAACATATTCACAGGTTCTGGGGATCAGAGTGTGGATATCTCTGAGGGACCATCATGCTGCCTACCACACCCTTTGCTAATTCAACATGATAATCTGAGTTAAATTTCTGCTTCCACAATATGAATTTTCAGACATTCTTGCCTTGACTGCATTCATTAAGCAAGTGTGTAATGCTAAGGGCAGGTGATGAGACAGTGGATAGTATGGCCAATTTCACCACTGATTTTTTCCCAAATCATTCACCAACAATGAGCATAAAGAAGCCACTTGAAAACCTGCACTAGTTAACAAATTATCTCTTTAAAGAGTATTCCAAGGCATAGATGACTGTGGTCAATTATAATTGTGATCACTATCAAATGCAAAGTATCACCATGCTGTGCTTACAAAATTTCATACAAACACGAAGAAGATTGTTGCTTTAGTTGATCCTCATAAGTGCATGCTAAATGAAAGGTACAGTTGCCACTAGCTTTCTTGAAACATTGAAATTATCACTAAATTCACTGCCTGCAAAGATTCCCTTGAACCTGTATAGAAGATATTTCATAGCTGTCAGTGTTTAAACCCTCTGGCATCCTTACAAATCAAAACATCAGTTTCTAAGTGTACACCTTCCATGAGAGTAATAACAGCCAACAATTAAATTAGGTGTGTTTTCCTATCATTAACATCACTGGAAAATTGCCAACATCGATATATATAATTTCACTAGAGGCCCAGTGCACGAAATTTGTGCACGGTAGGGTCCCTAGCAGCTGCCAGCTGCCGGCTGCCGGCCAAAGTCTCCCTTCATTCTGCACCGCCCCCTGGTGGTCAGTACACCTCATAGCAAGTGATCGAACTCCAGGTCGGTAGAACTCCAGAGGGGACACATTGCATATTAGGCTTTTATATATATAGACTAGAGGCCCAGTGTACAAAATTTGTGCACTGGTAGGGTCCCTAGCAGCTTCCAGACAGGTACTCCCTCCCTTCCCCCAGCTGCCTGCCACCTGCCAGGGCCTCCCTCTCTTCCCCCAGCCGCCTGCTGCCTGCTGCCTGCCAGGGCCTCCCTCCCTTCCCCCAGCCTCCTGCCACCTGCCAGGGCCTCCCTCCCTTCCCCCAGCCTCCTGCTGCCTGCTGCCTGCCAGGGCTTCCCTCCCTTCCCCTGGCCTCCTGCCACCACCACCACCAGCTGAAATCTCCCTCCCTTCCCCCAGCTGGCCCAGCCCCCTGGTCGAATTCCCTGACAACGTCCCAGTCAAGGGACAATTTGCACACTACCCTTTTATTATATAGGATTACCATGGCCATTTTTTCTCCCTCTAGATGTGAGAAGGAGAAACTATTTTCAATTCTGCCTAATTTTTGCAATTTAGATGTCCTGTAATTAGCACTCAATCCCTTTTTACTTTTTCAACACATATTTACTTAATTGCTCCTGGAACCAGACGTAGTTCTGAATACTGGGATTGGATAAACTCAATAATAAAATAAAGACATTTCATGAGTGTCTAGAAAACAGGTGACAGAGGAACTGGTGAATTTCTGAAATTTCTCCATCTTTGACATTAAGAAGCAGATCCTTAAAAACATGGGTTTCCAAAATCTAATCAGGAGATAGTAGACGCTACAATGGGCATCTCTTGACCAAAGGTCTGGTTCTGACCTACTTTCCTTCCTAGAAATAATGGTAAATTCTGAAATAACATGTGAAGCACAGCATTTGCCATTACATTTTCAGTCTCCAGTATCAGATGACCTACAAGCTTGTGACAACTTTGTTCAGAAGAAATGTCCTTCCTTGATGCTGAAGAACAGTCAAAGATTTGGAGGTTAAACCATATCGTTCTGACCTCACCCCAAACAAATAGGTTTCTGTTGTAAAAGCCTAGTCATTAGAAAATATTTTAATTTGAAAGACATAGGGAGGAAGAAGGAAATATTATATGAGTCTGCCCCACAGATGGAGGAGTCCAGATGTCTAATCGGCCCTGTAAGCACCTTTAAGTAAAAGCCAAGACCTTAAAAAAGGAGTGAATCTCTGTGGTCATGACGGAGACCCAGGGCCTCAAGACATACCAGCATGACCACATATGGCACACCCTATAAAATTAATAGAATTCTAAAAAAAAACAATTAAAAAAAACAATCAGGACACATTTAAAACACATGAAGGCTGAAAAGAAGGAAAGTATGTACCAGGTGGGAAGATTAAATACAAGAGTGTGTTATATAGATACTAAGGTTTAATATAAGTTGACAATTAAGGTAAAAGACTGTCAAACAGACCAGGACAGAACACAGCACAGGAACAGACCTGTATTGTATGAAAGTCAATACCAAGCAGAGGGTGGGTGGCATATGAGCTAGGAGAAGACAGATTACTAACGCTACTGGGGCAATCGGTTATCCATACCATAAAAACATAATTACATTCCTACCTCACCCATTCATAAAAACATATGCTAGACAAATGATAGATAGAAGATAAATTTTTTAAACTTAAAGAAAACATAGAATATTTTTCTGTACTAACGATTAAAAGAGGCTTCCTAAACAAGATCCCCTCCCCTGAAAAAAAGGAACTCACAAAATTTGAGTTAAAACAATGATGAATTAACTATCCTAAAAGCATTATTTTCAAAAAACCCAATTTAATAATAAAATGGCAGGCTATACACAGAGAGAAAATATTTAAACTTCATACAACAGAGAAAGTAGTATTCTCTTGAAAACATAATGAAACTCTATATTTTAATTAGAAAAAGACAAATGGCCTAAAAGTAAAAAGCCCAAAATGTTTAACCAGGAAATTTATAAAGCAAAATAAGTAAGGAAATATGCACTTCTAGTGATGGAGCTACTGAGATGCTGCTAATAAGTATTGGAGTATCTCTCATTCATTTACAATTTCCAGTCAGATGGGCCCACCTTTGCACATAGAATGTCCATGCGGTAGCTATTCACAACACAATGACAACTCATGACTGCAGGTAGTGACAATGTTAGTATGTCTAAGCTTTGTTTACATAATTTGTTCAAACATTTTCTCTTACATGTATTGCTTGAATTTATAAGAAGTTATTATTTACATTAAAAGGGTACACTATCAACTGTCTAAACATAGGGAATGAATTAAACTTGGATTCTTCCATTTTTAGAAAAGCAAATGTATTCAGATCAGCATGATTACATGAAGCAAAACTGTCATAAACACATGGTAAGGGCACCATTGAGTTGGTAACACCTTAAAATACCACTTACTTTTATATACCTGACCTAAGTGGATTTCAAAATCATGGGGAAAAGTCAATGTTATTTTAAAGCACAAAATTAATTAGTTTTTTAAAATAATTACAACATACAAATTATGCATTACAGAATTGTATACTTAAAACCTACATAATTTGATTAATTAATGTCACCCTAATTGATGCAATTAAAATTAAGAAATAACTTTGCTGTAAAAAATAATAAATAATAAACAAATAATTTAGGGGATACCTACAATAAATGTTTTAAAATGGATAAAAGAATTCTCCACGCCAATTAATCAAAATATTACATAATTTACTTTATTTTTTGTAACTTCTTCAGGCCTGAATTAATTTGTAATAGTCTTCCTTCATCTTAAAAGAGCAAATGTCACTTATTTTCCAAAATCTCATCATTCCATTGCAAAATGACCTAAAATTACTTTTCTAAGTGAAAACTACATCTTTGTCTGTTATTAATCAATGTACTTATGAGACATGTCTAAACAAACAAAATCCCTAAATATCTATTGATGTAATTAAATATCCTTAATGTAATATTGGAAAATATCTGAAAAAAAGTAAATGAAATTTAACTAAAAATACATCATTGCTTCAACGAACGAAGAAAGGCCGAAGCCGGTTTGGCTCAGTGGATAGAGCGTCGGCCTGTGGACTGAAGGGTCCCGGGTTCGATTCCGGTCAAGGGCATGTGCCTGGGTTGCGGGTGCATCCCCAGTGGGAGATGTGCAGGAGGAGGCTGATCGGGTGTTTCTCTCTCATCGATGTTTCTGGCTCTCTGTCTCTCTCCCTTCCTCTCTGTAAAAAATCAATAAAATATATATTTTTTTTAAAAAAAAAGAACGAAGAAAGCATTAAACAATTTATAAATACTTAGAGGTGGTAAGCCATAAACCTACAATGAAGACCAAGTATAAGAACTTCTGGGTGCCAATAATAGCTTAATGCTATCTATGTGCATTAAGTAAGTGAACTATGCCTTTCACATGAGCATTTAAAATTGAGCTGGATTAAGATCAAAGAGGAAAATAATGAACTCATACAACCTTAACGAAGGCTTAAAATATAAAACTTACATGAAGAACATGGCTACAAACTTGTACATGCACATTTTCACTAACTTAAGTAAAATGAGTTTAAGTGAAAGTTATGCTTTAATAGTTTTTAGTAGGCATTTCTTTCCTACACGATGCATAATAAAGTACTGCCTTATAGAGTACAAGGATATCTCTGATCTTCGTTTATGAATGAAATATTATAATTTGCTTTAATAGTAAGTTTAAATGCCTAAGGTTTTTTATTTAAACTCTATAAATAACTGACCTACATATTTTACAACAGGCTCAAGGGCTGTTGAAGTTGTAGGTGGAAGCATAAGGGGAAAGCAAACACTAAAAATGAACTACATCATCTATCAATGAGCATGCACATCCCATAAATTTAATTTCAGATATATCACGCCTGGTCATTTTGCTCTGGACTCTAACTGGAGTCAAATTAAGGCAGATGGTATACCTTTTAGAATAATATGTAAAGTAATGTGGGTGCTTCATTAAATTAAGGGATAAGTAACAAAAAGCATAGATATTTAATATGCTGGGTTTTGAACATTGTATACACTGACGGTAACCAATATCCAAAACAAAATGTAAAAAAAAGTGTGCATTCCCTATAAATTCTAGTTTATTCCTTTAATAAATTCCTTTCCTTTCTCCTGGGTAAATGTGGTTGAATTTTTTTTTTTTTAACATAGCAAATAGAACTAGGCATCTAAGTATCTTTATTGGCAATTTATTACATTGAAATTGCCACTACTAACAAATTTTTAATTTCATTTAAAAATGTTTTCAGAGACTGCATGGTGACAAAACTTCATGTTTTAAGTGTTGATTAGTGGGGTGGGGGGGTCCAAAGTCATTCATAAGTAAGTCATTTTAGAAAAAGCGTAATTACTGAGAAGAGAAAAGACACGTAAGTGCAAAGCACTGGCCTAACCGCTTTCGACTAATGTTCTCATATGCTGTTCACAGCAATCCTGAGAAAGAGTTCTGGTAATCTTTATTGTGGAAATGAGGAAATTAAGATTCAATAAATTTAAGTGAAGTAATTTGGCCAGGATTCCCCAGGATTCAATTCCAGATCTTTTACTCCAAAACAGATGCTCTGGGACTACATTCCAAGCAGACTTGACAGTGTTAGTATTTTGGAGTAAAAAATGAAGCATCAGGACTTCCCACCTCGCGGCACTACTGGTACACTTACCGAGCTGTGTGGTCATGGGAGGAAAAGCTGACGAGTAGCAGAAGTGCAAGGAGATGGGTACCTGTTTGTCCTGGGAAAAGTAAGACCTACTTGAAGCAGGTTGTGAAAATCTTGCTGCTGGGCACAGCAACACCGGCAAGTGCACCTTCCTGAAACCTACATGGATCATCCACGGGCAGGACTTGAGAAGGGCCTGTGAGGAGTTCCACCCAATATAACATGGTCAAAGATATATGGGGACTGGTAGATTTCAAGAGAAGCTCCATGGTTTTTAGGGAGGTAATTCAAAAGAACTCAATGGAGACAAGATGACGACATTTGACACCAGGTCAATCATGGCAACTGAGAGAATAGTGAAAATGCCAGGTTTTTGGCTTTAGGTTTCAGTATCATGCTTCTCCAAGAGCCTCTGAGCAGATAGAAGCATACAGAGCCCCTGGGAACAGCCTGGGTACATTCAGCTCGGTGCACAGGAAGCAACCTGCCACTGAAAAAAGAGGAGTGCGGTGAGCCAGCTACAGGCCATAACAAGAAGACATTCTACTTGCCAGAACACCTACAAAGTAGTCATAAGCAGAACTTTGAAATTACTATACCCCTTTTAAAATGTCAGCTATAGGTGATCAAAGACCAAAAAGGAAACCCTGATTATAAATGCTTCTTTCCAGAGTATGCCACCAATGATTCCTTGTTTTCACAAAGCCAATTTCACCAGAATGCTTATGGAAGATAGACTGGCCAATTACCTTACAGTAACGATAAGCATTTTTGAAGTTATCGTCAATAACCAGGTTGTCAGCCATGTCTCCATAATTCTCTTCATAAACAAGACAAATTTGCTAGAGAAGAAAGTGCAAATGGTGAGCAGCAAGGATATTTATTCGAATTTCAAGGCGATCCACACGGCTTAGGAGACACCCAAAAATTCCTGGTGGGATGCTGCTGTAAGAAATGCCGGCACCAGCAGCGGAAGCACTTACAACACCAATTCATACTACTATCAACAGGGAAAACACGGGCCCTTTTTTGGTGTGACGTAAAGGATACTATTCTTCATGGCCAATTTAAACATCTTATGCTAAAGTTGTACACAGAAGACTTGTTATTCTAATATCTTACTGTGTTCATAGTTTTCTGTATCATTTCTTAAAATAGAAGTTTGAAGAGGAATGAGAAAAGTCTTGATTCTTTGTTTAACTTGGTGAAAATCTTTGTCCCTTGTCTGCAGACTCTGGTGTGTGGCTGAAGCTTGCTAAAAAACCTGCTGCTGGTATCTGCTGATGTTCACGCTTTGATCTGTTTCACTATGGCTACATCTTTTGGTCAAGTTGTAACTTCCTCGCAGACTTCAGCTGAGGTATATGTCAGGCTTTAAATTCCTCCATTTTTCAAACCGAGTGCTCTGTTGATGCCAACTACTGATGTCCTTAAATATTTGCACATCTGAGGTTAAGGACAAGTAAAATAAGCAAGATATCTCTTGTCTGCTTTACATAAGCACAGCACCTATTTTTACAGGGGCCTCCTACTTTGAAAAAGATATTGGAAAAAACTTTGATAAGGAATGACATTCCGTGGTTTTATACAGATTTAGCCTTCATGTTTTTAAACTGCTTATATACCCAACAGTCATTTTGTTTTTAAATTCTGTAGGGACTGGAGATAATTGTCTTAGTGTTTTAAAGTTTACGGAGGTTTTTCTGGTCTGATGATAATGAGAAGTTTACAAGTAGCCCCGAGGAGCAATAGGCAAACAAATGCCATGTATGGTTTGATCAAAAGGAAAGAGTAAAATGTCATTTACCTTTTTCACATTTAATTATCATTTAATTAATATGCCATATGTGAAACATTCTGGCCATAACAGCAACTAAAAACTGTAAGCAACTTCATAATAGAACTGCCTAAATAAATAACCTTTCCATAAACTTTAATTAAAAATTAATAAAATGTCACTATGTCAATGAAGTTTTTTTTCTTGCATCGGAGACTTTTACAGTGGAAGGGATATAAGGCGATATATATTGACCATATAATTTTTTAAACGAGGGAATTAATACAGAGGGCAGGTATGGGTTAAAACCCAGTCTCTTTATCCCAAGTGTGGGCTCCTATCCACATCCATAGTTTTCAAGTATCTTTAGTCTCAAAGCTTTTCTAAAAAGTAATCACATGCAGAAGTTTGGCATAAAAACATATCAAAGCAGCGATGTTCAGGTTGAAGCTGGTGGGAACCACAAGTCCCAGTCTGCTCACTTCCTGCCCCATTGGGATTTTTAGGAATCCCTTAGGTTTGGTGAAATAGAGTTTAAAAACCATCTGCTCTACACCATATCATCTCATAAAATAAATCTGGAAGACAGCCAAGTTTAAAAATGTGAAAAATTAAACATCAATACAAAAGAAAAATTACAGTTCAATATAACAATATGAGAGCTGTCACAAGTTAGTTCATGATTAAGCACCAAATGAATGAGGCTGAAAATGGGCACTCTTGCAATTCAGAAAAGGAAATGGCATGCAGCACGGCAGTGGTTGGCAGTGAGCTATCGAAGAGAAGGACTCACTTAGGTCTTAAAAATTGCAAATAACAGCTCCAACAAGGGCTCTAAAAAGGGGGTCTATAAAGAACTCAGACAACTCAACACTCCCCAAAAAATCCAATTTAAAAATGTGCAGAGGACATAACCAGACACCTCTCCCAAGAAGACATACAAATGGTCACCAGGTAATGAAAAGATGATCAACCTCTCTAGCAATTAAGGAAATGCAAATCAAAACTACAATGAGATACCACCTCACCCCTGTTAGGATACTATTATCAATAAGACAAGAAATAACAAGTGTTGGAGAGATTGTGGAGAAAAAACAACCCTCATATACTGCTGGTGGGAATGTGAACTGGTACACCACTATGGAAAACAGTATCAGGGTTCCTCAAAAATTAAGAGTAGAGCATATGACCCAGCAATCCCTCTTCTGGGTATCTACCCCCCCAAAAAAATTGAAAACATTTATTTGTAAAGATATATGCACCCATATCTTCATTGCAGTATTAATTACAGGGGCCAAGACGGGGACACAACGAAAGTGTCCATCCACAAATGATTGGATAACGAAGATGTGGTAAATGGCCCAGCCGAGTGGCTCAGTGATTGAGTGTCAACCTATAAACTAGGAGGTCACAGTTAGATTCCCAGGTAGGCACATGCCCAGGTTGCAGGCTCGATCCCTAATGGGGGGCATGCAGGAGGCAGCCAATCAATGATTCTCGCATCATTGATGTTTCTATCTCTCTCTCCCTCTCCCTTCCTCTCTAACAATCAACAAAAATATACTTTTTTTAAAAAGCTGTGGTACATATATACAATGATATACTCCTCAGCCATAACAATAAATGAAATACTGCCATTTGTGACAACATGGATGGATCTTGAGAATATCATGCTCAGTGAAATAAATCAGATGCAAAAAGTGAAGAACCATATGACTTCACTCATGTGGAATATAAAACAAAGCAACAAATGAATAAACAAAATAAACAAAAACTCATAGACACAGATAGCAGTATGGTGGTTACCAGAGGGAAAGGCAGGTGGGGAGGCAGTAAAGGTGGTCAAATATATGGTGATGGCCCAGCAGGTGTGGCTCAGCGGTTGAGTGTCAACCTATGAACCAGGAGGTGGCGGTTCTATTCCTGGTGGAGGCACATGCCTGGGGTTGCAGGCTAAATCCCCAGTAGGGGCTGTGTGGGAGGCAGCTGATCAATGATTCTCTCTGGTCATTGATGTTTCTATCTATCTCTCCCTCTCCCTTCCTCTCTGAAATCAACAACAACAACAAATTATATATATATATATATATATATATATATATATATATATATATATATATACATATATATATATATATATATATATATATATGAAGGAGATGTGACTTTGGGTGGGAAACACACAATGCAATATACAGATGATATATTATAGAATTGTACACTTGAAACCTATATAGTTTTATTAATGAATGTCACCCCAATACATTTAATTTAAACATTTTTTTAAGTATAGGTAGTCCTGAAGAGGGTAGACGTGAAGGAGAAGCGGCAAGGGAAACAGCAACAAGAACAATAGTTTCATTCAAAGTGAGGAGACCAACTAAGCTCAAAGGGTGGGCTGGGGAAGCTGAAAGCGATGAAGTAAAACAGAAATTTTTGTCAGGGCCAGATTATTTCAAGTTAATGAGTTCCAAATTTATCCTGCAGGCTACAGGGCATTACTGAAGGTTTCTGTGTCAGGTAGCCATGTGATCAAAGTAAAGTGTTTTAGGAATTTTATTCAGACGGCGGTGTAAAGATATTCTAGGAAAGGAAAACAGAAGAGGAGGAAGATCAGTCTGGAGGCTATTTGTGAACATCAGGCATGATGATGATCAAAATCAGGTTCAAAGCTGAAAGGACAAAAAGAAAGGGACAGGGAAATATCAGGAAGGAAGATTTGGAAGGCCTTAGTAAGGTATCAGGTATTGGAAACACAGTCTGGATATTCATCACAGATCTTGTAAAGGGGATTCCTATCTCAGGGTGAAATTGAACTATATGACCTCCAAGGTTCCTTTTCAGTTCTGAAATTAAAATTCCGTGTAACAGACTGAATAGGTTAATAAGGGTGGGAGTGTGGGCAGCCGGAGACAATTAAAAGGTTAAAGCTTGCATGGCTACAAGATATAATTTCCAAGGTGAGACCTCTATTACTGACCATTCCAAAAGAAAATAAAAAAGCAGGTCCAATGTCTTTTAAAATGTGGAAATAATTTAAGCCAAAAAATCAAGTAGCATATGATGATGCATAATCCTCTAGAGTCAAGTGCTTCTAATGATTTATGCCCCATAGTTCCCCATGCTATTCATCAGAAAGATAGCTCAGAAGAGAGTGAACTGGGTTGTTATCAGTGCCAGTATACAATAGTGCAAAATCATGTAACATTTGGTCCTTTCAACCAGTCACACAGAGGCTCTCAACAGTAGGCAAATTACCTCTGAGTATGAATGAGAACAATATTTTATAGCTAGGATCGTTTACATTTCTTTCTCTTTTTTTCATTAGTTCATTGGCCTCCTGAGGGAATCATTATCTTGTTTCATTTTCCTGGTAATTCTGCTTGTACTTCATATACCAGTTACACATTTTATGCAAGAGAAAAGAGTTGACTAATTCATGTTCAAATTTAATCCACTATTATCTCTATATCTTTTTTCACTTATTAAACATATAGTGAACCATTATCATTTTACGTATTTATATCTAATTAGCATTCTGAAGTGTACTTCAATGAACTTGCTACCAGTGAAATTTACTGTCAAAACTTCTCACTTTTTCAATAATAAAAGTGGTCTGAATTCTATATCTAACACCTGTATTAGTATTTCCAGTGGGGTCTACAAATATTGTCATACTCTTCTATGCTGGCAGGATGAAATAAATTTCATCCAAGTTCTGAATTATCCAAGTTGGATGATACAATTTTAAACAGCAATTATTTATTTTAAAAAATTCTTTTTCATGTTTACAAAGGCTCCAACAAGGATATTTCATCACATATCTTACATATCTTTGAAATGTGTAAAATAAAAATTATTTCTGGGTGCTAAACACCTGGGATTGTGATACTAAGACCTTACCCAGAGAATGCTTAAGAGATACTAGTTATCTCATCAGAAGAAAAACCAACTACTAGGGGAATAAAATATGGAACTGATGCACTGAAGATAGTGACTGAACTATTTTCCTGAAGACCCTCAAGAAATAATAGATTAGAACGGACATCTATATGCCCTGTGTCATTGCAACATCCATCTAGCATAACTTGAAACCGATATAGCAAGATTTCATATATTATTCTGGATCATTAAAATTTCATGAAGAATAAAATATCAGAATACCAATGAATGTTAAAGTAAATCTACCTTTCTTTAGATTCCAGGAGAAAAGGATGACTGTGAAAACCCTGAAGTTTTGTCCTTAATTATAAATAGCGATATCATTAACATTTAAATATAAATTTATTCATTACATGAAAGCCCTGGTTGAACACTTTTATGAATCAGGATGTAGAATAAAATCTCTAAGCCTTATAAGGTAATTCTGTTATAATGTGAGGATGGTACATAATGATTTCAATTTACTGTGTTGAGGAGGCCATTACTGCAATTTAACTAGTCATTATAAGCCATGGTCACGTTTTAGTTCAGCTGTCTTAATTTAGAAGGTAATAAAATGTGTTTTTAAAACTTATGGCCTAGGTAGTCCCACAATAAATATAACTATGTTCAAATCTGAAAGAGCTTTGGAATGAGAAGTAATTATGTTTTATATAAATAGATTAAAAAAGAAGTCTCAGTGTATGTCTGTTGCTTAAGGCTAACGGATACTGAATTTAAATCTGCCCAAAGAGATATTGAATAGAGAAGTGGAGTTTCCAGCGCAGACCCAACCATGAAGTGGCAAGGGTATCAAGTCCTCCATCAATTCCTGGATGGCTTAATGTTCTAAGACCTAATAGTTTCCTAGGAGGGCACATGAGATGGCACATCAAAAATTAGGTGAAGGATGAAGCAGAGAAGAACAAAAAAAAATGCACTTGAGCCCCTTCATAAATCCTTCAGTACTTCTCATATTCGTTAGTATGGCATGCTGCCAGGATCTGACCCTGCTCTGCCTTTGCTCGCTCCTACCTTTTCTCAGTCCCCAGTACATTCACCTAATGCACCATTTCTGCCACATTGACATGCATTCATACCCACGACCTTCCAGGCAGACCCCTGCTCATTCGTCAACTTAGCTGAAATCGACTCCTTAACCTCTCCGAGTCGCTATTCCCCTAAGGGCCCTCATAATGCACTGTGCATAAAACTTCCAACAGACCCAACACAACTGTGGCAATCCCTTACTGTTTTCCTTTTCCTCTGGATCCGTGGTTCTCAACCTTCCTAATGCCGCGACCCTTTAATACAGTTCCTCATGTTGTGGTGACCCCCAACCATAAAATTATTTTTGTTGCTACTTCATAACTGTAATTTTGCTACTGTTATGAATCGTAATGTAAATATCTGATATGCAGGATGTATTTTCATTGTTACAAATTGAACATAATTAAAACATAGTGATTAATCACAAAAACAATATGTAATTATATATGTGTTTTCCGATGGTCTTAGGTGACCCCTGTGAAAGGGTCGTTCGACCCCCAAAGGGGTCACAACCCACAGGTTGAGAACCTCTGCTCTAGATGGTAAAATAAGCAATAATTTTGCTTTTTGCATTATTTCTCAAGACATAGAAAGCCGTTTTAAAAAATAAGTGATTAAATGAATGAATTTTTGGTATAAAATTAGAAATGTCAGTATGTCTTACTTAAATATAAAATGGGTTCAACATTTAATAAATGAAACAAATACTTATTTAGCACTTATGATGAGCCAGGCATTATATTGAGGAACAGACACAAAGAAGACTAGGACAAGAACATGCTATGAAGACAATTTACAAGATGCGCTAAGAATTGACCAACCTACTATACGTAAGTGGGATAGTATAACAAGTGTTAATATGATGTCTGAAAAGAAAGAAGATCTGGTGTCTTCTCTGAGGTCAGGGTGTGTAACGCCTGACCCACAACGTCTGCAGGCATCTTCTAAGAACAGTCCAGTCTTCTCTGGCTCAGTGAATTTTTCTGGGCTGTCCCTCTCAACTGCAAACTATTCGTTCCGTCCACAGTTAGAGACTCCAGTTGGTACTGCCCCTCAAAGCCTAAACATTGGGGGTTGAAGAGTCATGGCCGGATTCTGACTTCTTCCCAGTATGCTGTGTTGTGAAATACACGGAGCCGTGGCTCACCTGCCGTGGCCGTGGCATTCCCATAAGGAACAGCCAAAGGCTTCAGGGATTCTCCAAAACTCTGCCTCTACTTGACTGGGATGAAAGGTGAAGGCTAATAGGGGCAAGAACAGCTGAGCTGCTCCTTTCCTTTTTGGCCATGTGGAAATGAGAAGGGGAAGGTAGTTGAGGAAGAAAGGCCTTCCTGCTTGAGCAATGGAACAGAATGTGAAACTGAAAGGCCTCCTCAGGTAAAGTCAAGTAGACTAGCATGCTTTCGTCACACTTAACCATATACCCAGTAAGTGTGGACACAGATTTAAAATGCTGTAAAATACCTACAATTGCCAGATTAAGGTTTATAAGAAAATCAAGGAAAATTCCATCTTTTGGAGAAGAGAAGAAATCCATTTGGCAAAGAGAATGGGTGACAAATGATAACTTCAAAAAAGGAAAGAGCAGTAGGACTTTATAAAATTGGCCTCATGGAATCGCAAAGATCTTTAAATTGTCAAGATACTGTAGCCAAATAAGTTTTCTTTTCCAACTGAGTTTTCTTGTCCTCAACTTTGGTTTAAAAAGTAGCTACTTTAGGAAATTTGTTACGTCTTTCCTATATATTTATTCAAATGTGTATTTGTTGGGTCTAGTGTCTTCTTTTTGTTTAGATTTGTGTCCCTGTTGAGCATTTTGAATTTTATCATGTATTTTTAGAACAAATCATAAAGCTGTTACTTCTGTTTTTAACATGTCATTTTTGTAAGAACTTTAAGTATAGAAGATGTTCTAATGGCAAGAAGTTAAAGTAGAATTCAGTTTTCAAATACAAGGTAACAAGTATTTCACTTCATCACAAGGAGCAGGTATGCACTATACAGAGTATCAAACGAAAGAGAACAAAATAATACTAAAATTGGATTTTCATTTTTCCTACAGTTTTTCCAGTTATTTTCTCATCATTTCATGCCAAAATATTCTGTTCTCTTTCATCCAAATCATCATAACTCTTTCATACGACTGACTGCCTGTCTGTGCACAGCTAACATCAAGAAAGTGAAATAAAAGAAATCATTTAAGTGTGTCAGCATTTCATCTTTTGGGTCTCTGCATGTTGAGGTACAATTTCAATAAACAGTAGATTGGCTTCCCTGAAAATAAAAGTGGAGAACCACTCTGGTTAGCAACGTTATGAAAATATTCATTTTTCTCTTAATGAAACTATTCTTCATAGGAACGAATATGTTTTTCCTGTGAATTATGTAGTTGGACCTGAATAAGGAAAAGATGGCCCTTCATTTATCTTTTGTTTTCCCTGCAACATGGGAAAAGTCTTTCTTTGCACTTTCAATTTTTTTTTCAAATTTTATTTATAAAATTTATTGGGGTGACATTGGTCAACGTGAATATATAGGTTTCATGTGTGGGTTTCTATGTCACAAGATAGAAATGGTCAGAAGGCAAAACCTGTATTAGATTATCAGGAATTAACTGTAATTAGATTTTTTATGACATATTTTGAAGGCTGGTGGCTAGCATTAACTGGGACTTTTGAAGACCACATTCACACAACAGACCCCTGGTAAATGCTGCTTCAATAAAAGTCCGATAGATGTTTCCTTCTCCTTGCTTCCTGTGCATCACCTGATGCTGCTGGCCACAAACTTCCCAAAATGCTCTTCTCACAGCACCCCACTCGCCTGGTTCTCTACCTACCTCTCTGGCTTCTCCTCATTCTGTCTTCGTGGGCTCTATTTCATCTATTTATTCCATAAATGTCACAAATCCTCGCGCTCCACTCAGTCTTCCAGTCTTCTCTTAATATGTTTTTTCTGGAAAATCTTTGTCCATAGCCATCAATATATGCTCTGATAAATTCTGTTATTTCCAGCACAGACCTCTCCCCTGAGTTCTAGATTCTGATTTCCAAAAATCTACTTGATATTTCTTTTTGACAGACTTCAGGCACTTGTTTGACTAATTTAACTCATTGTGTTTTCTCCTCATACATGTATCCACCAGCTAATTCCTCCTTTCACAAGCATCACTTACATCGTAATGCACCAACTCCCATAATTCTACCACTTTCATATTGTTTAGATTCATCCATGACTTTCCAACCTACCACTTAAATCAGGCCACCATCATCTCTTATCAGCTTTCCAAGTCCTCTCCCTGCCTCCAGACATGCTCCCTCAGCAGGCCACCAAGATCCTTCTCCAAACCCCATCTGTATTTTAAACATGTGAATTTGATCAGTTCCTTCCCCTACTTAAATCCTGAATGCCTCCTATTGCTCACAAGATAAATGTTTACATTTTAGTATGTCTGCCAGGTTCTTTATGATGACTACAAGTCCCTGACCTTATAGAGCAGCGGTTCTCAACCTGTGGGTCGCGACCCCTTTGGCAGTTGAATGACCCTTTCACAGGGGTCACCTAAGACCATCCTGCATATCAGATATTTACATTACGATTCATAACAGTAGCAACATTACAGTTATGAAGTAGTGATGAAAATAATTTTATGGTTGGGCCACAACATGAGGAACTGTATTTAAAGGGCCAGAAGGTTGAGAACCACTGTTATAGAGTTTACTATTTTAGTGGGAGAGGCAGAAAATAAAAAAATAAAAAGTAAATAATAAAATAATGCTTGGTTTAGCCTGGAGGTCAAATCACCCCCGGTATTGCCGACATCAATCAAGGCTTAAAGGCAACAAGACTGCGCACAAAGACCACTTGGGGGTATACCAAGAAAGCATAAAAAATGCGGAGACAAAGAAACAGGACAAAACTGTCAATGGAGGATATTGAGTTCAGAACCACACATTTAAGGTCTCTTAAGAACTGTCTAGAAGCCGCCGATAAATGTAGTGAGATCCTCAAGAAATCTAATGAGACCCTTGATGTTGTGATAAAGAACCAACTAGAAATTAAGCATACAATGACTGAAATAAAGAATATTATACAGACACCCAACAGGAGACCAGAGGAGCGCAAGAATCAAGTCAAAGATTCGAAATGCGAAGAAGCAAAAAACACCCAACCGGAAAAGCAAAATGAAAAAAGAATCCGAAAATACGAAGATAGTGTAAGGAGCCTCTGGGACAGCTTCAAGCGCACCAACATCAGAATTATAGGGGTGCCATAAGATGAGAGAGAGCAAGATATTCAAAAACCTATTTGAAGAAATAATGACAGAAAACTTCCCCCACCTGGAGAAAGAAATAGACCTACAGGTCCAGGAAGCGCAGAGAACCCCAAACAAAAGGAATCCAAAGAGGACCACACCAAGACACATCATAATTAAAATGCCAAGAGCAAAAGACAAAGAGAGAATCTTAAAAGCAGCAAGAGAAAGAAACCCAGTTACCTACAAGGGAATACCCATACGACTGTCAGCTGATTTCTCAACAGAAACTTTGCAGGCCAGAAGGGAATGGCAAGAAATATTCAAAGTGATGAATACCAAGAACCTACAACCAAGATTACTTTATCCAGCAAAGCTATCATTCAGAACGGAAGGTCAGATAAAGAGCTTCACAGGTAAGGAAAAGCTAAAGGAGTTCATCACCACCAAACCAGCATTATATGAAATGCTGAAAGGTATCCTTTAAGAAGAGGAAGAAGAAGAAAAAGGTAAAGATACAAATTATGAACAACAAATACGCATCTATCAACAAGTGACTCTAAGAATCAAGTGAATAAATAATCTGGTGATCATAATAGAATCAGGGACATAGAAAGGGAATGGACTGACTATTCTTGGGGGGGAAAGGGGTGTGGGAGATGCGAAAAGAGACTGGACAATAATCGTGCACCTATGGATGAGGACAGTGGGTGGGGAGTGAGGGCAGAGGGTGGGGTGGGAGCTGGGAGGATGGGGGGGGGGGGGGGAAAAGAGGAACAAATGTAATAATCTGAACAATAAAGACTCAATTAAAAATAATAATAATAAAATAAAATAATGCTTGGTTTAAACAGCTCAACTAAAAAAAAAATACATCAAGACATGGAAATACCTATAAACTAGTAGCTTTTAATATCAGTATATAATATATATATATATATATATATATATATATATATATATATATATATATATATAAGACTAAGCAACTGTTAAGAATGGTCAACCGAACAACTGGTCAACCGGTTGCTATGATGCACACTGACCAACAGGGGGCAGATGCTCAATGCAGGAGCTGCCCCCTGGTGGTCAGTGAGCTCCCACAGCCAACCTTCCACAGCCAGCCAATCTCCTGCAGTCCCTCCCCTGGCCCAGCCTGCCCCGATCAACCCCGATTTGGACTGGATGAGATGGCCCCAATCAGCCCTGATCACCAGCCAGGCTGAGGGACCCCACCCACGCATGAATTCATGCACCGGGCCTCTAGTATTAACATAATAAAGTGGTCAAGTTTGACCTCCAGAGTAAAAGTAGAAAAAAAAATTCTAAGGAATGCAAAAGTATCCAGGAGATGCTCTTTCGGGGTGCTCTTTCTACTCATTGCCCCACATATTAGGCCAAATTTAGGCACATTTGAGAAAAAAGCCTAAGCTCACCATTTTTAAAAATGGTGTAATAAAAAGTGTTGGAAACTAGACTACTGTGGTGAAGTGTGAATTAACTTCACTTTTGTCCCATGAAAATCAATGCAAATATGCATGGTCCACAGAGTAGCATTTCTAAAATAAGCTAAGAATGTGTAAGTTCCTCCATTTAAAAATAGAGGAACTTACACATCCATATTCACCTCTCCCAGCTAAAAATATTCTGTCTGTCTTTTCAGGAAGCTCTATTAAAATGTGTCAGGGAGCAGTGACTAGAGTTAATTCACCTTTTGGAGACTGGCTTCCACTAGCATACATGTTATATTATGGTCTGTTTAAGTAGCACAGAGTTAGAACCTGCGATTCCCATTTTTAAAAACAGTTCAAAATTACATCATAAAAACAATAAAATGAAATCTAATAGGATATTTTTATAACATTGGCTCAGCCTGCATATTTTGTATCCCCCTATAGCAAGGGTAGCTGCATTCCTATTTTAGGTGATGGTTCAAAGTGGGTGATTTATATATAAATCTACATGTAGCAGGACCAAACTGGTGTGGAGGGAAAGAAATGCCTCTTGCACCATCACCATCTGTGCAGTCTCATCAGACTGTGCTCCAGGAATGCCTCCAGGAGACGGTCTCCATTGTGATGATGGAAGGAACACTGGCCATGCTCTAAGCTGGGAGCAGAAACACACCATTCAACCCAGCCTCTGACTGCATCTGATGTGCTGACTTTGAATGACCAATGTGTAATTTAGCAAATCATGCTGTTTCAAATGAATGAGAACTAAGTACATGTTGCACCGTACTTGGGGAGTTCCACATAGCATAATGATGAGTTGGAATAAAGAACAATATGTGACTCAAAGACATGTTCACATTTTGCACAGGATTTTAAAACAAAAATTCATAAATTATATGTATAAATAACTATTTACATAATTAATGTCAAATTTTATATTCCTACTTTCCTTATGGAATAAAATAAGGTTGTTTTGACCAAACATGGACCCTCTCCCAATCCCTACACATGGATTATAGACCACACCCAATGGAGACCAACAATGATTTTAAGAGAAAGTATAACTACACTTTTCCATACACAATAAATTTCAAAAACAACCAATTAACTGCAGTGTATGGTCTTGACCATTATGTGTACAATACAACTTTTAGTTTTAAAAAAATCATTTTTTGTCCTAAAGAGACAAAGGGCATGTTATTACTTAAAGCTTGGTGGGTGTCTATCCAAACCAAACAACTCTGAATCCAGTCATAAAGTATACAAGAATAATGAACACATTTTGTGTGTGTGTGTGTGTGTGTGTGTGTGTGATATACACATTCATAAAAGAAAATAATACTGAGAGAAGGAAAAAAATATAGAGATCCTATTATTAGATGATTTTTTTTTCCAAATACATGACAAATAATGTCTTCAAAATATGACGAATCACATACTTGGTCATGTCAGCTGGATTTGCACTTCGCTCATCGTACACAATGTACTATGCCATGAATAAATATATTATTGGTAGGTGAGTGCATATGTTGTTTGTATATTTGTTACTCACATTCATGTCTTAGAAAATAAGTTCAATAATATAAGTTCATTAGTACACAGACGGAACACAATTCTAGCATCAAATGAGGACTCCAGTTTTATGTTGTTGTTTTTTAAAAATATATTTTATTGATTTTTTACAGAGAGGAAAGGAGAAGGATGGAGAGTTAGAAACATCAATGAGAGAGAAACATTGATCAGCCGCCTCCTGCACACTCCCTACTGGGTATGTGCCCGCAACCAAGGTACATGCCCCTGACTGAAATCGAACCTGGGACCCTTGAGTCCGCAGGCTGACGCTCTATCCATTGAGCCAAACCAGTCAGGGCAAGGATTCCAGTTTTAATATCCATCTGCAATTTATCTAGATGTACTCTTTCAAATTAATAAAAGGAAAGTGACATGCTGCTCAACAGCACGTTCCACATGCACATGATTATATGAGTGCAGCAAAGCTTTTCTTTTCATGTTATATATGTGTGTCCAAAAGGAAACCCAAAAATGTTAAGTACAGTTATAGTACAAATCATATTCAAATGATAGATGTGAAATCCTGACTAATGCTTTATTTTTTCTAGATTTTCTATGATCATAATCATTAATATCTCTTTAGCCTAGTAAGATCCAGGTAGGCTCTTTTCCCCTGTCTTCATTCAGATAAATCAGAGACTACAAAGCCCCATCAAGTTTTCAGCCAGAGAGACTTAAAAAAATCAACTTTTCAGCCTAGGTGACCAAGAACATAAGTTAGCAGATAATTCTACTTTATTATATTATTCAAAAACACCAACTTTAAGTTGGATTCATAAAATGTTACAGTAGTTAATATTAAAAGGTAAAATTATTTCAATACAAACTACAAAACCACTGCAATCAAATAATGTGGTATTGGTATGCAGATAGACATATTGATTGATGAAATAGAATTGAGAGTTGAGAAAGGCCCTTATGTTTATGGTCAATTGACTTTTGCAGACAAAAAAGCACTGAAACAGCTAGAAGTCCATATGGCAAAGAATGCAGTTAGACCCTATCTCACAACAAATATAAAAATTAACTAAAATGGATCAAAGGTTTAAATATAACATTGAAACTATGAACCTCTTGGGAAAAAGCATAGATGCAAATCTTTATGATTTTGGACTAGACTATTGTTTCTTAGCTAGGACACCAAAAGGATAATCAAACAAAGAAAAAATAGAGAAATTTGACTCCATCAGAATTAAACATCTGTGCTTCAGATGATAACACCAAAAAGTAAAAAGACAGAATTGAAGGAAAAATTTGCAAATATTTTCATATGATAGTCTATTATCAAATAAATCTAAAGAACTATTAGAACTCAATAACAAAAAATCGCTCAATTAAAGATGGGCAAAAGATTTATGTGAATAGACATTCTCCAAAGAAAACATATAATTGCTAATAAGTACATGAAAGGTGCTCAACATCATTAGTCTGTAGAGAAATGCAAATCAAAACCAAAATGAGATACCTCTTCTCACTCACTAGGATGGCTCTAGTCACAAAGAGGGAAGGTAACAGGTGTGAGCAAGGATGTGGAAAAACTGGAACCTTCATACACTGGTGGAGGGAATGTAAAATGGTACACTGTCTTTAAGATAGTTTGGTAGTTGTTCAAAAATTAAACAAAGAATTATCATCTAACCAAAATTCTACTCCTAGGTATATACATACATATTCAAGAGAACTAAAAGCATATGTTCACAAAAATATTTGTACACTAATATTCACAGCCGCATTACTAATAATAATCACAAAGTGGAAACAGCCCAATGTCCATCAACTGAACAATGGATAAAGTGTGCTATATCCACAGAATAGAATATTATTCAGCCATTAAAAAAATGAAATGCTGATAAATGCTACAACATGAATGAGCATTTAAACAGTATGGTAAGGTAAAGGAACCAGACACGAGAGGTCACATATTGTATAATTCCCTTTATATAAAAATGTCTAGAATAGGCAAATATATGCAAACACTATGCAGGCAGTGGGGCTGGCAAGAGAGGGGAATGCAGAGTGATTGTGAATGAGTATGGGGCTCTCTTTTTGGAATTAGAAAAAAGTTCAAAAATTAGATAGTGGTGATGGTTCCACAACCTTGCAAATATTCTAAAACTACTGTATTTTACATGTAAAAGGGTGAATTTTATGGTATGTTAATTATATTTCAATAAAAATGAAAAAAAATAGTATTAAAAAGGTAATACTTGGAACAAAATACAAGATGAAATCTGGGATGAATGTCCAGCGGTGAGGGTAAGTAAACAGCTCGTTGTTAACATTTTTTTCTAGTTAAGGCATCGCTAGGATACAGTCACAATTCAGCTTCTGTCTGTGGCTCTGTAGGTAATTGTGTGCTTACGATTATTTTGCTACCACAGTCACACTCTATTCTCTGGAATTGAGAGGCTTAGGAGCTCTGCATTCTTTTGCCTCCTAATATCCATCATGTTTTCTTCATACTCACCAGAGTATAAAAGAGACAAAGGCACATCATTACGCACCCAACCATCTACATTTGCCATTTTCTCCAATTGTTTTGCTCACCCTTCGAAGCCAGCCACCTGAATAAAAGGCAATTTCAATACCACTTTTAGAGTTACATAACAAACAGACTCTACCAAGTCTATTTCTGCATTTTAAAAGTGCACAGACATGTTCACCCTAAACTTTCAGAGAAAGGCCCTTTTTCTTTCTTTTCCATAACTACCAACTTGCTGATAGAGCTGCTACATTCAACCTCCCATTGTCTCTACAGACAAACTTCTATCTTGTTACTTGTCTCCTTCTGTCTCTACTTCACTGACCGCAGAGGTTGCCAATGAACTCCAAAACTGCCAAAGCCAGTCAATTTTCCCAAGTTCTGAAACAAATGTACTTCTCTGAAGCATTAGATATTAGACACAGCTAAAAAAACAACACCACCAAAAAACCTCTTTCTCCAAGTTGTCATTTTCTCTTTCAACTAAGTAAAAAAAATTCTGTAGCTGATCTTTATCCATTCTTTTGTTCCTAAGGCACAAAGATTTTCTTGGAGTAGTGAGTCAGGCATTGGAGTCACCAAAACCGACATTCCGCATTCACTAGATTTTTTATCACAGGCAAACTAACTTCTCAAAGTCCCAATTCTTTTCCTGTAAATTGTGGCTCTCCCAGTGTTTTAAAGATGATACAAGATACCGTATGTAAATTTCTTAGCAGTGGGCTGCCACATAAATGGTAATTTTTATAATGATTAGTAATATTTCTATTTTCATCATCATCCTAATCACTATTATAGGCTTTTATAAAAATCAACTTTTAACATGTAACCCCTGTTCTGTCCTCACTTCCAAGCAACCGTGGAATCCTCTCCTCTGCTAGACTGAGATCCTGGATGTCCTCCTACTCCGGCCAGTCCCTCAGCCTATCTATCGTGCAATTAATCATGTCTGTCAACAACCAGTAAACACACTGCTTCAGCGAAGACATCACCATCCTCTCGGCCTCAGGTTTAAAAGCCATGTCAACTTTGATTCTTCCCTACTATTTGGAAATAACTTGTTCCCAAGTTTACTCGTCTATTTCTCTGTAACATTTCCTGAGTGCATCCCAGTCCTCAACTTCCACAGAAAAATGAGGTCAGTCCCTCATTATATCTCACTTACGTTGGTAGTTCCCAGACCTGGCAAAATATCACAATCAAAATCCAGATCCTTGGTGCCATCCCACAAATCATAATCTCCAAAGTATAAGGCCTAGAAATCAATTGGGTTGAGAAGTTTCCAGGTAATTAGCCTGAAGTACCATATGTGTAAATCAATATCATGGTAGGGAAACAGCCTCTGACAATCTAACTCCAATATCAGCTCCATTTAATGCTTCTTCTGATCCAATAATACCAAGAGTAATTTCCAAAATTTCAGCTCCCCAAATACCATCCTAAAACATGCCCGACCTCTCTACTATCTACAGAGTAAAATCCAGGCTTAATT
This sequence comes from Myotis daubentonii, assembly GCF_963259705.1. Classification (NCBI taxonomy): domain Eukaryota; kingdom Metazoa; phylum Chordata; class Mammalia; order Chiroptera; family Vespertilionidae; genus Myotis; species Myotis daubentonii. Next base: position 30,859,726 of record NC_081851.1, read on the forward strand.
ATTCAACATTCATCTATCAAAGTCCGGTCTATCATCTGCAGTAAGTGCTGAGTATATAAAAACTAAGGATAAACCTTTGAGGAGCAGACAATTTAAAGATGGCAAGAGGCAATGAGGGGATAGGGAGTGCAGGAAGAGGAAGAGAGACTGAGACGGGGGGGGGGGGGGGGGGGGAGGGGGGGGAGATGAATATATCTATTCAATATCTCCAAGATGCTAAACAAAGGTTCTACAATTGGAAGGAATGTTCTCCTTAGTTTGACATTCAAAGCCTCTACTATCAGGCTTTATCATTATTTGCCACCACTACTCAACTGCAGATCAAAACAAACAGTTCCCAAAGTTTCCATTTAAACTGTGAGTCTTACTGCATATAAGTTTTGGCTTATAATTTGCTCTCTGGCTAGAACATCTCCCCATATTATTCCATTTCCTTATGCTCCAATCCTTGTATTCTTTGCTGCCCTAACTAGTGTGATTCCCCAAATAGGAAATTAGTTCTTCCTGCTACTCTTAGCTTCTATAGCTGTATGTGGAGCTGAGTGTCTTCTACTCTCTATAATAGATATTTTATGTTTGTTATGTTTCCTATTACATCATACGCCCCTGTAGGGAATGGTGGGATTCATATTACATCTGTCAATTAATGGTTGATGGCATCAATTCAACACCAACAGGAGTCCCCAAATTGGGGTGCAGTGAGGAAGAAAACTACTCAGTGCAAAACAGCTCAATTGTGACACAGCAAGGCTGTGAGGCAACCTTGTGGCCGGGTCCCTCTCAGGCTAGACAGCTCCCCTCTGCTCCTGGTTGTCTGTTCTGTTCTGCTGCCTGCCAGTCTGCTTTTACTGTGCTGGTCTCTTCTGCTTCACTCTGGCAAGGTATCGCCAGTGTTTCAGCTAGCCAGGGGAATAGTCTTCCGTCTTTGGTAGAAGGTCAAGTGTGTGCTCCAAGCCAGCCGGGAGCTGGTTCATATAGATAAAAGTCCCTGCCCCTGATCCATGATTGGCCCATCTTGATGCAGATAGGACTCCAAATCCTTGCAGTTTGGTCCTAAAGGGACTGTCCTGAGTGGTCAGAATAGAGCCTTTCTGATTGGTTGGAGTTGGACGGTTCAAACTGAATGGGGATAACCTCAGTCCTATTAGTTGAAATAGGATTCCAGGAACTCCTTTGCAAGGGCTGGCTCAGAAGGCAGAAGCACAGTGCAGGCAGGTACCTCCCTGCAGGGGCACGCAGTTCAGTGCAGGCTTCTCCCTGAAGTGCAATCTGCATGAGAGGCCCCTGTGTAGAAATGGCTGCTAGGCTCCATTTTGCATTGTTGTCTTTTTGTTTTGTTATTAATTTGAGCCCAGTTAGCTACCATGAATCCTTCTTAGTAAGCATCTTCTTTCTCAGGGACCACAGATCTTAGATTATATTGTCACAGCACCTACTGTGTACCATAAATATATGTTTAATTAATGAACATAGATAACTAGGTAACTAACACTTCCATGAAACCTGAATTCTGTACCTCTTCTGAGCTTTACTAGATGGGCAAAGAATGGCAGTATCAATATAAAATGACATATGATTAAGCTGTACTTAATGGGACATGTCATTTTCGTCATTAAATGGCTACATCAGTCTGCTAAGTAGTGCCACATTTAGAGGTGAGTTAGCTACCATTATGGGAGTGCTTATTTGTGAACTAATCTTTTACTAGCCTAGGAAATAACCCAAACATATCAAAAATATTAGCTATATTTTTCAAGAAATACCTATACACAACTAAAATATGCTTATGCGTCAATTCTGGTCTGAATGGTGGGCGTGTCTCTGTGTGAATGTTTATTCATGTTATATATAGATGTAAAAGCTCTGGAGAGTCTGTGTAATGCCGTGAATTGAGCTTCACATTTAAAAACAAAACAAAATCAAGCCCAGGCCTACCAGGAAAACCCTAGGCCAGTGATGGCGAACCTTTTGAGCTCGGCGTGTCAGCATTTTGAAAAACCCTAACTTAACTCTGGTGCCGTGTCACATATAGAAATTTTTTGATATTTGCAACCATAGTAAAACAAAGATGTATATTTTTTGATATTTATTTTATATATTTAAATGCCATTTAACAAAGAAAAATCAACCAAAAAAATGAGTTCGCGTGTCACCTCTGACACGCATGTCATAGGTTTGCCATCACTGCCCTAAGCACTGCTAACCAGATAATTCCACTGACCTGAACGTTTTCACTTAATTAGGTTTAGACCCACAATAGTACCCTGACAAAACAACAGGTGTGAATGCCCTCTGAGGAAGCCAACCCTATGTGGTCACAGCTGCAGAGTTAATCTGTGCATGTGAACCTAGGGGTGAAAAGAAATGAATTTTATGATTTTAGAGTCACCCTAGTTCATGCCACCATAAGCAGAACCATCATTTTAAAAGCAAAATGAGAGCTACAGCTCAAGAACTTACCATAACTTTCCAAGGGCTTAATATTGTATGTTCCATAAGAGGCCTTCATACCCAGGAGTAAAAGGCTCAAATCTTAGGTACTTAAATGCAAACAAAAACCACTGAAAAAGGCAGTGAGGTTAAAAGTAAATGGGCAATTGATAAACACAAGTTGTTTTTTTAAACTAAGGAAACCTAAAAAGTGAATTATGTTTCATTCTGAAATGTGCATATCAACTAACTCCTCCAGATGTCTCCCATGGACAGTGGGTTAAATTGCAACATTCAGAACTCTCCTATCACTCTGTCCCCTGTTTCTGAAACAAAGTGCTTCTCACAGGTAATCACCAAGGACAATACAGAGCAAGGAAATAAATGCTTACATCAAAATTAGGAGGGATATCTGAAGCCCCGAACCCTCCTTACAGGCAAAGGTTTTAGGTTATGAAGAAAGAAACAAAACCTCAAGAATAATTCAGTCATTATTTAAATTTTTGTATTATGAGTTACTCTAAGCATAATAAACATAAAAGTGATCTAGTTTCTATTTCCTCCCAGAACAGGGCAAGGAAAAATGAGGTTAAATTGCAGCAGCAGCAGAGAGGCTATCCATGAGAAAGAGATCCCTGACTATGAGTTCTGTTAGGTTCTCGAATAGTCTGCCTAAAAGGCTGCGGATTTTCCTCTCTCGATATCATTAAGAATCAGATAGATTGCATCCATGTAGGGTGACTTAAGTACTAATTGAGAAAGGTAAATTCAGTGACTCACAAAGGTCCTTCTGGTTTTATTTTATATTAGAGGCCCAGCGTGTGAAATCGCGCGAGACCTAGACCCGCTGCACGGCCGCGGAACCCCAGACCCACTATGACGCAAGACCCATCAATGCACCTCCTGGTGACTGGTTGTTTGGTCATTACAGTGTTATAGCGTTATGGCCACTGGTCTTTTATAATATAGATAATTAACAGTAGGTAAGCCAAGAACATTTTATTGACTGCATCAATAAAGTATTTCCAGTCCTAACTAGTTTGGCTCAGTGGATAGAGCATCCGCCTGTGGACTAAGGGTACCAGGTTCAATTCCGGTCAAGGACGTGTACCTTGGTTGCGGGCACATCCCCAGTAGCGGGTGTGCAGGAGGCAGCTGATCGATGTTTCTCTCTCATCGATATTTCTAACTCTCTATCCCTCTCCTTCCTCTCTGTAAAAAAAATCAATAAAAATATATTTTAAAAAATAACTATTTCCAGCCCTGGCCCAGTGGCTCAGTTGATTGGAGAACTGTCCCATACACCAAAAAGTTTGTGGGTTCAATTCCTGGTCAGGGCACATACCTAGGTTGCGGGTTTGATCCCCAGTCAGGGCACATACGGGAGGCGGAGGCAGCCAATTGATGTTTCTCACTCACTCTCTCTTACTCTCTCTCCCTGCCTCCTTCCCCTCCCTTCCATTTTCTCTAAAATCAATGAACATATCCTTGGTGAGGATTTTTTTTAATGAACATTTCTAAACACTGCTCTATCATTTAACACTGAAACCAATCTATGTGATTATATATACCATGTGGTGTGTATTTGTATATATATATATGTATTTTTTCATTCCTCAGTTTCCAGATTTAAAAACTGAAGCTCAAAGAGCGGTTGCATAATGAACATAATTAGGGGAGTTAGCATTTAAAGCTAGGTTTGCCTGGCTTCAAACTTCAAATCCCATTTCACAGCACTGTGTTACCTGTGAGAAAACAAGCAATGTTAAACACGGCTTCCTTTAAATAGCTAGGGTATCAGGGGCTGCACTTCAGAGAGGTGAGAGAGGCAGGCTTGTACACTAGAGGCCTTCAGAACACACACATCATTTGAGTGCCCAGTTTGTAAACAGCAATATGACGAGAAATTCAATTCAAGCACAACGAGAAGCCATCAGTATCACGTACGTTTGAAGATGCCCTAGACCAGGGGTGGGCAAACTTTTTGACTCAAAAGCATGGATGGAGTGTTTGTGTGAACTAATATAAATTCAAAGTAAACATCATTACATAAAAGGGTAAGGTCTTTTTTTTCAATAGTTTTATTCATTTCAAACGGGCCGGATCCAGCCCACGGGCCGTAGTTTGCCCACGGCTGCCTAGACCCAAAAAATCAGCCATGCCTTCTACTTTTCAGATGCATGGAGAACCAAGAACAAAAGTGCTAGTCGGGTCAATCACACAGTGGTGCATTCTTCCAGGGAGGTCAAGGTCGCCACCACAAATCTTCTGGGAACAAGATTGAATTACATGAAGGAATGTCTTGGATCCTCATCTGTAACCCTGCCCAGTTTCTAAGCAAGTGCATGAAACCTTGTCAACAGTGGCAGGCTACATTAAGTGAGAGAATCGAGAGAGCTCGATATTGTCTCAGTCCATTCAGGTTGCCAGAACAAAATACCACAGCCTGGGTGACTTATAAACAAGAAAGATGTGTTTCTCACAGTTCTGGAAGCTGGAAGATTGGGGGGCTAAATCAGAGTTCTGGTGAAGGTCCTCTCCTGGGTCACACACTATTGACTTCTCCCTATGTGGCAGAAGTCAGCTGTCTGTGGAGCTTGATGGGAGGTATAAGGTAGCTCTCTGGAGCCTCCTTTTTTTGTTGTTTTGTTTTGTCATTCCTCACTCAAGGATATTTTTCCATTGATTTTTAGGGAGGGTGGAAGAGAGAGGGAAAGACAGAGAGAAACATCGATAAGAGAGAAACACATCAATGGTTGCCTCCAGCAGGAGCCCCAACCAGGGGCCAAGGCCAGGGAGGAGTCTGCATCCGAGGTACATGCCCTTGACTGGAATCAAACCCGGGACCCTGTGGTCCATAGGCGGATGCTCTATTCATTGAACCAAACCGAATAGGGCTCTGGAGCCTCTTTTATAAGGCCATCAATGTCATTCACAAGGGCTCTAAACTAATGACTGATAAGCCCCCCATGGCCCCAACCTCCAATATCATAACATTGGGGATTAGGATTTCAATGTACGAATTTTGGGGAAACAGAAACATTTAGATCATAGCAACTATCATTATTTTTATTAGAATAATAATGCCTACAACTTGTTCTATTAATTATGAGCCAATACAATCCTCTATTTATATAAAACAATACCTCACTACTTAATTAGAAAAATAAGGCAATGGTATAAAGTACAAGCAAAGACTACAGACTTATTCTCTTTGAAACTTGAGGTTTATGTGTTTTGACAATAATTGGCTTCAAAAAAGAGAGACCATTGCAAAAATTGCAATAGACTAATTTATAGAACCAGAAAAGTGTCAAAGCAAGTAAATTTGGTAAATCTGAACGAGAAACTGAATTTCCAAAACTGTCAATGAGAAGATTTACATTTTTCCCATTTATTTACTTATTGAGCTCAGTGTTTGAAAAGGAACTGCATGGACTCTTCTTTCTTTAGTCAAGGTCAGCGGGTAACGCTTTATCTCTGAGCAATTATTGTATTAGCTGACCTTGGACCTTAGCAAACCTGAAATACTGTTGCCAAGTTGAAAGGATACATCACTAAGAATAAGAAAGTCAGTGCTGTATGCAGAATTGTGTCCATGACACAAAATACAGTTTTATATAAATATGCTTCTTACATAAATATTTTTGCTAGTGTGAAAATAAAAGTTTACTTCAGAAACAATTCAAATAAGAGAGCAGTTGAAATGTTAAAGCAAAACAAGTGATTTCTTAAATGACATGGCTGATTGCCTCTTCTAAATTAGTAATAAGCCCATATTAATTATTGAAACTTACAACATAAATAGGAGCTTTTGAAGTAAAACTCTCTTTTATTGCTTAGTATGATGCCAAGTTCACTCTCACCTTTCCCTCCCAGCACTCCGTACCTCCCCACCCAGAGGGACACACCTGAGGGACAAGCTCAGAGTGCAGACTGCTGGGTGTTTTCTCCGCTGCTCTATACTCCAGAGTATGTCCTTATACCACAGTTTGCATATTTTGCTTTTGAAAAAGGGAAACGTAAATTTTCCGAAAAACAATAAAACAAACATTTTTTTTTAGTCATCTATATAGCTTAAATAGTTGTGTTGCTTGCGGCCCAATTTGCGCACAAAAATAGGACACATAAAGGACTGGGTGCTACTGCAAAAAAAAAAAGAGCACTACATTCAACTATTAAGTGGTGGGTGACCCCTGGCCTCAGCCTCTCCAGGGCTCTTTGTTTTCACCCTGAATTGAGGAAATGCAATTAAATAGTTTGTAAGTGGTTTTTAAAACACCCTGATCCTGACTATCAGTAGGCTTAATATCCGTTTGCTCTCTGAATTTTCTGTGTCATGCCTCTTCTGGACAGGACAAAAGAAAGCCACAAAGGAAAAAGAAGAAGAGGAAAAGCATGATCATGGAGGTATCACCATTTCCTCGGTCATGAAATACGCACAACTTCTGTGAAGCTGTTTTGAGCAGAGGAGTAGATAAATACAGTGCCTAAAGCCATCTTATGCTTTGTCTGAGGTGACTTGAATTTCCTTTCATTTATATATATATATACACATTCATATAGGAATCCTAACAATTGAAAACATGTTAAATCCAGAATCACTGGGCTATTTGAAATATGCATTGCCTGGCAACAGGCATAACAAAACTACCTTAATAATTAAATGTGTCAGTCCCATTAGAAGGCAAAGCCTCAAATTATCACTAGACTGATGCCAGTGTTCTCTGCAGCACAGTGTACAGAATTATGTTGTAAATTATGTAGCATAAGTCCTCTCATAATGTTTTCAAAAGGCCTGTTCATTTGTCCTGGGAAGCCCGAGGGGCAGGATTTAGGCTTGCCACACATTCTGAGACGTGAAGATTCTCTTAAGGAACCCACGCTGGGAGATAGCATCATTGCACTGCAGTGCACCAGCACTTTCAAGACAGGAGCTTCTTCATTCTCCTTGAGCTGAATGTTTGCAAATGTCACTTAGGGGACACCTCCCGAGTGCCCGGTGTGCCATCTAGTAGGGTTTATGAATTCTGGTCTCATAGAACTGTACGTATCGGCATACTTCAAAACCTCAGCCTGAGGGGCTGGCTTCCAACCAGCCTGAAATTGGAACACCACGAGATCTTGGCATACCCTCCACAACTGGGACCTCTTAGGAATAAATCCAGCTGCTGAGACAATCACAGAGGTTCAAGAAACAACCAAGAGCTCGGGCCAGGGTGAATGGCAAGCTCTGTCTCCTACACAAGGCAACTTCGCTAAGATTGGGACAGTAGCATTTGTCTAATACATAGAAACAGAGTCTCAAGCACTCAGGAATATGTACCAAACAAAAGAGCTAGTTAAAACCTCAGAAGAAAAAACAACAACAACAACCTTAATGAAATGGTGATAAATAATTTACTTAATGTAAATGACCATTTCTTTGAACTGATATATATATATGATAGGGCAAAAGGTTTACAGTTATTCATATGGAAAATAATACATTCAATAATGATATAATAAACTCTGTGTTTCATGTACTCACAACTATAAATCTACCTTTGCCCCACCCTGTGTATATGTGCATATATATGCTGTTAAATGTGAGCCTTGTGGTAACCCTGAAGCAAAAACCTATAGTAGATATGTAAAATATAATGAAAAGGGTTTCTAAACATAACACTAAAGAAGCAAAGTCCTGAGGTTGTGGGTTTGATTCTCAGTCGTCAATCTCAATCTCTCTCTCTCTTTTTCTCTCTCTTCCCTTCCTCTCTGTCTCTAAAAACAATCAATCAATAATTTTTTTAAAAAAAAATTTAAGTCATCAAACCACAAAGGAAGAGAGCAAGAGAAGAAAAAAAGAGAGGAATTACAAAACAACCAGGAAATAATTACCCAAATGGCAATAAGTACATAACTATCAGTAATAATCTTAAATGATTAAATGGACTAAATGCTGCAATCAAAAGACACAGAGTGACTAATTGGATAAAAATACAAGGCATGTTGCTGACAAGAAACTCGCTTCATGTATAAGGACACAGAGACAAAGTAAAAGGATGGAAAAAGATATTCCACACCAATAGAAGTCAAAAAGAAAGCTGAAGTATTTATATTTATATCAGACAAAATAGACTTTAAAAATACTATCTTTAAAAAACAAAAAAAGTGCATTACATAATAATAAAGTCATCAATTCAATAAGAGAATATAATATTTATAAATATTTATGCACCCACGTAAGAGCACCTAAGTATATATAAAGCAAATAATAACAGAAAACAAAAATATCACAAATATGTGGTGAGTAAACAACATGTACTGAATAACCAATGGTTAAACAAAGATATCAAAGGTTAAATAATTTTTAAAAAAATCCTTGAGACAAATGTAAAGGCAAATACAGCATAACAAAATCTATGGAAAGTACATAGCGAAACAGGTTTACCTGCCAAAACAAGAAAAATCTCAAACAAGCAATCAAAATTTACACCTAAAGGATATAGAAAAAGAAGAACAAACAAAGCCACAAATTAGTATGTAAAAGGAAATAGCACAGATCAAAGTGGAAATAAATTAGAGACTAAAACATCAATAGAAAAGATAAAGGAATCTAAGAACTGGTTTTTTGAAAAGCTAAAATTGACAAACCTTCAGCTAAATTCACCAGGAAAAAAAGAGAGCTCAAATAAATAAAAAATGAAGTTACAACTGATACCACAAAAGTAAAAAGGATCATAAGAAACTACTATGAACAATTATGTACCAAGTTTGACAACCTAGAAAAAAAAATGGATAAATTCCTAGAAACAAAAACTTCCAAGAATCTATATATATAAAGGGCTAATATGCAAAGTGTCCTCTCAGGAGTTTGACCAGGAGACTGGGAGTTTGATCACTCACTATGACATGAGCTAACCATCAGGGGGCGGTGAGGAACATGGCAGGCTACCAGTGGCAGCAGCCAGGTGCTGAGAAAGTAAGGGAAGGAGGAGGCAGGAGGCTGGGGGCGGGGGGGGGGGGGGGGGGCGGGGGAATAACAGCGTGGTAGCAGCGCACGGGCAGGTGGCGAGGAGGAGGCAGGAAGGTAGGGAGGTGGGAAGGTGGGGAACCTGATCAGCCCTGATCTCCAGGCCTGGCCTAGGGACTCTACCCATGCAAGAATTTCTGACACTGGGCCTCTAGTGAATTATAAAGAGTAAAGTTCTAGCCACAATGATCAGACAAGAAGAAATAAAAGGCATCCAAACTGGAAAGGAAGAAGTAAATTTCTCATTATTCACAGATGACATAATATTGTACATAGAAAACCCTAAAGACTCCACCAAAAATAAAAAATAAAAAAAAGATTTAATAAATGAAATTGGCAATGTAACAGGATATAAAATCAACACCCAAAAATCAATGACTTTTTTATACACCAATAATGAATTCTCAGAAGGAAAAACTAAACAAGCAATCCCATTTACCATTGCAACAAAAAAATTAAAATACTTAGGAACAAACTGAACCAAGGAGACAAAAGACCTGTGCTTGGAAAACTGCAGGATGTTGAAAAAAGAGATAGAAGAAGATATAAACAAGTGGAAAAATATACCATGTTCATGGATTGGTAGAATCAACATCTTTAGAACATCCATACTACCCAAGGCAATCTACAGATTAAATGTAATCTCTAATAAAATACCAACAGCATACTTCACAGATCTAGAACAAACACTCAAAAAATTTATATGAAACCAAAAATGACCCTATTTGAATAGCCACAGCAATCTTGAGAAAGAAGAACAAAGTTGGGAGAATCTCAATACCACAAAGCCACCATAATTAAAACCGCCTGGTACTGGGACAAGAACAGGCATATAGATCAATGGAACAGAATAGATAACCCAGAAATCAACCTGAGCCATTACACTCAATATTTGACAAAGGAAGCAAGAGTATACAATGGAGTCAAGGCAGTCTTTTCAATAAATGGTGTTGGGAAAATTGGACAGATACATGATAAAAAATTAAACTAAACCACCAACTTACACCATACACAAGAATAAACTCAAAATGGATAAAAGACTTAAATATAAGTCATGAAGCCATAAAAATCCTTGAAGAAATCATAGGCAGCAAAATCTCAGATATCTCCTGTAGCAATATCTTTACGGATACATCTCCTAGGGCTAGAGAAACTAAGGAGAAAATGAACACATGGGACTACATCAGAATAAAAAGCTTCTACACAGCAAAAGAAACAGTCAACAAAACAGAAAGGGAGCCCACTGTATGGGAGAACATATTTGGCAATGATACATCTGATAAGGGGTTAATATCCAAAATATATAAGTAACTCATACAACTTAACAGAAGGAAGACAAACAATTCAATTTTTAAAAAATGGGCAAAGGACCTAAATAGACACTTCTCCAAACTGGACATACAGAAGGCCAAGAGACATATGAAAAAATGCTCAAAGACACTGATCATCAGAGAGATGCAAATTAAAATGGCAATGAGGTATCACCTCACACCTGTCAGAATGGCTCCCATCAACAAATCAACAAATGGCAAGTGCTGGCAAGGATGTAGAGAAAAGGGAACCCTAGTACACTGCTGGTGGGAATGCAGACTGGTGCAGCCATTTTATGGAAAAAACTATGGAGTTACCTTAAAAAACTAAATATGGAACTGCCATTTGACTCAGTGATCCCACTTCTATGAATATATCCTAAGAAACCCAAAATAGCAATCAGAAAGAATGTATGCACCCCTATGTTCATAGCAGCACAATTTACAACAGCTAAGTTCTGGAAACAGCCCAAGTGCCCAGTAAACAGCCCAAGAACAGCAGTAAAAAGGAAGAATCTCTTACCCTTTGAGACAGCATGGAGGGACCTGGAGAGTATTATGCTAAGTGAAATAAGTCAGTCAGAGAAAGACAAGTATTACATAATCTCCCTCATATGTGGAATCTAAGTAACAATATAAACTGATGAACGGAGTAGATGTAGAAACATGGAAGCATGGAACAGAGTGTGGCATCCGGGAGGGAATGTGGGTGGGAGGTAATCAACCAGGGATCTTGTATGCATATATGCATGGCCCATCGACACAGACAATGGGATGGTGGTGGGCTAGAGGGGGTCAATGGGGGGAAAAGTGGGACATCTGTAATACTTTCAACAATAAAGAATTGTTTTTTTAAAAAAGAGTAGATCTCAAGAGACCAATTATGAATAAGAAGGCTGAATAAGTAATCTAAAATCTCCCAACAAACAAAAGCACAGGATCAGATAGATGGCTTCAATAATGAATTCTACTAAACATTCAAAGAATATTTAATACCTACTCTTCACAAACTTTTCCAGAAACGTGAAGAGGAAAGAATGCTTCCAAACTCATTTCATAATCAAATGTTACCTTAATAACAAAATGAGACAAGACCACAAAAAAAAGTAAAAAAAATAACATTACAGGCCAAGATCCCTGATGAAGACAGAGGCAAAAATTCTCAACAAATAGAAAACCAAATTCAACAATACCATAAAAGTGTCGTGGATCACTATCAAGTGGAATTTATTTCAGGGATACAAGTAGGGTGAAATATTGCAAATCAATCAGTGTGATACACCATATTAACAAAAGAAAGAATAAGAATCACAAGATCACATCAATAGATACAGGAAAACACATTTGACAAAATTCACAATCCATTTATGATCAAAACTCAATAAAGTGCATATAAAGTAAATGTATCTCAACAGGTCACATATGATGAAGCCCTCAGCTAACATCATGCTCAATGGTGAAAAGCTTAAAAGCTTTTCCTCAATGGTCAGAAACAAGACAAGAATGCTCACACCACTTTTATTCAACATAGTTTTGGAAGTCCTAGCTATAGCAGTTAGGTAAGAAAAGAAATAAAAAGCATCCAAATTGAAAAAGAAGAAGTAAAACTGTCACCATTTGCAGCTGACATAATTTTTTATATAGAAAACCCTAAAGACTGCACCAAAAAAACCTGTTGGAACTAACAAATTCAATAAAGCTGCAGGATACAAAATCAATATATAAAAATTTGTTGTCTATAATAACACCAAACTGTCAAGAAAGAAAAATGAAAAAATCAAAGCCACTTATGATTGCATCGAAAAGAGTAAATTTAGCCAAAGAGTTGAAAGAGTGTACGCTGAAAACTGTAAGACGTTGATGAAAAAATTTTCGACACAAATAAATGGAGTAATAGTCTATGCTCATGGGTTAGAAGAATTAACATTGTTAAAATGTCCATACTACCCAAAGCAATCTACATATTCAATACAATCACTATCAAAATTCCAATAACTTTTCTCACAGAAATAGAACAATCCTAAAATGTGTATGAAACCTCAAAAAGACCCTAAATAGCCAAAGCAATCTTGAAAAAGGAAAACAAAGCTGGAGGCAGCATGCTCCCTGATTCCAAACTATTGTACAAAGCTATAGTAATCAAATCAATATGGTATTAGCATAAAAACACATATACATATCAGTGAAACAGAATAAAGATTCCAGAAATAAACCCACTCATATATGGTCTAATAATTTACAATAAAGTCAACCAGAAAATACAACAGGGAAAGGATAATTTCTCCAATTAATGGTGTTGGAAGAACTGGACTACCACATGCAAAATAATTATATTAGACTACTATCTTATACAATGCATAAAAATTAACTCAAAATAGATTAAAGATTTGAATGTAAACTTAGAAACTATAGAACTCCTAGATGAAAACACAGGTGGTAAGCTCCTTGACATTGGTCTTGGCGATAATTTTTTTATGTTGACTCCAAAAGCAAAGGCAACAAAATAAAAAATAAACAAACTGGATTACATAAAACTAAGAGCAAAGGAAACCATCAACAAAATAAAAATGCAGCCTATAAAATGAGAGAAAATCTTTGTAAATCAAATATCTGAAAAGGGCTTAATATCCAATATACATAAAGAATTCATAAAACTCGCTCTGGCCATGTGGCTTGGTTGGTAGGAGTGTCTTTCCAATATGCCAAGGTTTTAGATTTGATCCCCAGTCAGAGCACATACAAGAATCAACCAATGAATGAATAAATAAGTAGAACAGAAAATCTCTCTCTAAAAATCAATAAATTTTTAAAATGTATATGAACTGAATAGCAAAATAACAATCCAATTTAAAAACTGAAATAAGATCTAACTAGGTATTTTTCCAAATAAGACATACAAATGGCCAAGAGGTGCATGAAAAGATACTAAACATCACTAATCATCAGGAATAAGCAAATGAAACCCATAATGAAATACCACCTCAAAGCTGTGAGAATGGTTAATATGAAACAGACAAGAAATAACAAGTTGGTGAAGATGTGGAGAAAATCGGACTTCCAGTCACTATTGGTGGAAATGTAAAATGATGCATCCAGTATGGAAAACAGTATGCAGGTTCCTCAAAAAAATCAAAAATAGAACTACATGATGGAGCAATTCCACTACTAGATATTTATCTGAAAAAAAGAAAACCTTAATTCAAAAAGATATATGTATACCTATGTTCATTGTAGCATTATTTACAATAGCCTAGATATAGAAACAATGTGATTGCTCATCAATGATTAATGAATAAAGAAGGTGTGATACAGATACACATACACATACACATACACATACACATACACATACACATACATATATTGGAATACTACACAACCATAAGAAAGAACGAAACTGCCATTTGTAACAAAATGGATAAACATTGAGGGCATAATGCTAAATGAAACAAATCAGTCGGAGAAAGACATATACCACATGACTTCACTTAAATGTGGACTCTAAAAAACAAAACAAAGAAAACAAAACTCATAGAACCAGAAAACAAAATGGTGGTTACTAGAGGAAAGAAAGAGGATTGGAGAATGGGCAAAGTGATGAAGGTGGTCAAAGGTATAAGCTCCCAGCTATAAAATAATATATCATGTGAAAGTAATGAGCAGAATGAAGAATACAGCCAATAATATTGTACTGTATACTTAAAAGTTACCGAGAGTAACTCTAAATGTTCTCATCTCAAGAAAAAATATTGTGACTTTGCATGATAATGAATGCTAACCAGACTTATTTTGATGATCCTTTCAGAGTGTATACAAGTAACAAATCATTATGTTGTGGACCTGAAACCAATGTTATATGTCAATTATTTCTTGATTTAAAGAAAAAGAATATTCGCCTTATTCATCTGCAATACCTCAAACAGGACACAAACTCGACAAATGAGAGTGATAATATATCATTACTCATAATATATCCCTTTGCATAAATTAAAAAAATAAACTCTATCATGTAAAGAATATGCATCTGGAGTTCTCACTATACTAACATCACGTCAGTCATAATGTTGAGGAACATATGGAGGTAAGGAATGTGGAATTATGTGGAAAAACGTTTAGTTGCTTTTACAACTTTTTTTTTTTTTTTACCATCAGAGAACTCATACTGAGGACACACTGTACACATGTAGTCACTATGGAAAAGCATCTTTTTTTCTTCATGGCTGTAGAATTCTTAGAAATAAGATAACTCAGACCAGAGAGAAACCTTATGAAAGTCCTGAATATGAAAAATCTTTCAGAGAGAACACCCACCTCACTATGTGTCAGAGAACTCATGTAAGTGGGAGTCCGTCTGAATATAATGAAGTTGGGAAGTCTTATAGCCATATAAATCTCTTTATGCATTATGGAATTCACAATTGGACAAAACCATATGAGTATAAATATTGTGGAAAATAATCTAGTTGAAGCTCTCACTCTTTTTTTCATATCTGAGACTATGCTGAAGAAAAAGTATATAAATGTTATGATTGGGGAAAATTCTTCAGCCAGAATTCTCCCCTTATTTTGTATTAAAAAACTTATATAGATAATTACTTGAATAGAAAAGATTTCATCCAGAAAAACAACCTCATCAAACATCAAAGGATATATATTGAAAGAGAACTTCAACCAGAACTCTCAACTTACATTTCTCTTGTTAATGACTTTAACCTTAATATGTATCAGGAGAGTCATATTGGAGAAAACATTTACTGATGGAATGAATATGGGAAATTAGTCACCAAGAGGAATAATTTTATTTTCCATCAAAGGAATTATTCCTGAAAGAAGCTCTTCAAATGTCATGTATGTAGAAATATTCTAAATCTGTTATTATCTCTACTGTGCACTAGAGAACTGGTTCTGGACATATTCTCCAACTACACAAAAGTGGTGTTTTCAACATTTTAGTGTATCGATATTTAAGATGTTCTCTTTTTTTAACATTTCCAAATTGATGTTAATAAAATTTTGATTTCATGATAAAGGAATAGAGTAGACCCAGTAAAACAGACACAATGTTTTATTTCCAGATGGTTCTGCAGTATTGTATAGCTTATGAAATCATTTCCATTATAAAATTGCATTTTTATATATGATCATCAATAAAGTCACTTGTTCATTTGCTAATCAAGTATAAAACCAATGCATTCAGAAAGGCCCAACCAGGTGAATGGAAGTAGTTGAGTTACTGAACATAACTTGGCAGGTTGAAAATGGTCAAAACAAAGTAGACAAAGTAATAAATGAGTCAGAACTCTGCATTTCCCTTTGATAAGTTTATAACTAGCCAGTTACGAGTGCGTACTTTACCTTTATAAAAAATAATATTCATGCCGAAACTGGTTTGGCTCGGTGGATAGAGCGTCGTCGGCCTGTGGACTGAAAGGTCCCAGGTTCGATTCCAGTCAAGGGCATGTACCTGGGTTGCGGGCACATCCCCAGTGGGAGATGTGCAGGAGGCAGCTGATAGATGTTTCTCTCTCATCGATGTTTCTAACTCTCTATCTCTCTCCCTTCCTCTCTAAAAAATCAATAAAATATATTTAAAAAAATAAATAAAAAATAATATTCAAATTAAGAAAATAACACAAAAATTTGCATGTTCTCCTTAAGAAGAAAGGCACAATAATGCTTGGCTATTGGACAATTTCATTTCCCATTAAAAATCTTGATAATCTTTTAGAGAATATCCAACCCATAATGACCTCCTCTTTGTCCTTTTAGGATGTCATGGTTTTTATTTTTTTAATGAACCCTTGTAAATATTTTATCAAAGTTTCCAAAACATGTTTTAATGGGAAAATATTACTAAGTAACTAAGAAATAAAATTGGATATCAAAGACTTAATATCATTTTTAAATATAAAACCAAGTTAAAAAGTGAATACAATTTTCTTAACTGTACAGCATAAAACAGCCAGATTTGTTTCAGACAATTCAGCTGCTGCTGTAAATTTAAGTCTTATGAAAACAATGCCAGCCCCCTTACCCCCCCAAAAAAAACCCCACAGTATTTGTAAATGGTTGAAAAGAATTAGACACTGTTTAAAATGATAGAATATACATAAGAACTATTCTAATATTCATTGAATTTACTAAACTCCATATTCTGATTAATTGGTAAAAATTCTTAATGGCACACTAAGGACAGAAATGTATCATATTTTTAAAAGTTAGTTATTGACAGTTTTGACCAATTTACTAGGACATAGTGAGGTTGTCTTATTAGAATGTGTGTTTAAGATTCCCAAAATTAAAACAGCTACATTCTATTCTAACACTTGTAAGCTAATAATTTATTGATAGTGTTTCAAGTACTGTGTTATGAACTTTATATGCATTATCTCTAATCCTATGACAACCCTGCATGTTGATATTATTACCTCATTTTACAGATAAGTGACTTAGAGCTCAGAAATTCTCATTAAATCTTCCCAGTGCAACGGAGCAAGATTCGAATGTAGTTTTGCTCCCAAGCCCAAGACACTAAAAAAGTTTGCAACTTCATTTCCATTTTAATTCACAAGAACAAAAAAGTCAAATAACAAATACAAAAAAAGTAAAAGTTTTGCTGCTTACGTTTGCAAAACTTTTAACATTAAGAATCTTAAACAGAGTAGTTATTTCAAAATGAACCTTTTCCTTTTTATGTCAGATAACGTACAGTTCATTTGCTAACAGAAAATGTCATTCCTTCGATCCTGGAAGGCTGATGAAAATAGTCCATAGGGGATGAAGAATGGAGACTAACAGTTGCACCAGGAAATTGCATCCGGCAGACAAAACCCTTCAGGTCACTGTGGCAAGTCCAACAGTGCTGAG
Organism: Myotis daubentonii; assembly: GCF_963259705.1. Lineage (NCBI taxonomy): Eukaryota > Metazoa > Chordata > Mammalia > Chiroptera > Vespertilionidae > Myotis > Myotis daubentonii. Next base: position 30,877,348 of record NC_081851.1, read on the forward strand.
AACAGTCACACAATATATATTACTTTCAGTCTTAAAGGTTAGGCGCATTTCAGCTGTAGAAATGTAAAGCATAGCTTTTTTTAAAAAAAGCCAAAGGAGAAATATTAAATAGCCAGAAAGCTTTCAGTTAAATAGCACTATTAATTTTCTAGCATTATGAAAAATTATCACCACAAGCACCAGGTGAAATATCCCATAAAAATTATAAAAATTGGGGCAATGCAAATTTCAGATATTCTCTAAGGTGCCATTCTAGTAAGCTAAGGCAGTAGGCACTCTATTATCTATTTAATCCACTCCTAAGCCATAAGAATTTGGCTAAATGGTGACTGTTACTAAGCATATTCTCCAGTCGTTAAGATTATTCTTGCCCTAAATTTATAAGGTTGAAAGGCTGACTGACACAACACCCATAGATAAGCAAAGTCACAATTTTAGATTAAAACACAACCAAGAAATGTTCCTTGAGGCCATTTCTTGTGGATATTTAACAAGACACAAAATGCAGAATCACAAGTAGACAAACCAAAACCCTCTGATCAATACAGCATTAAAATTACACATTTAATCACAGTAATCAGGAAGCTATTAAGTAAAAGCCACGAATTTCCCATTCTCCAGACAGCATTAAGATGCTTGAAGCAGCTTCTTTGGTCAAACCTGTGGTAAGTCGGTAAAACTGTCAATACTAAAAAGTATCAGAGAACCCAGCTGGCATGGCTCAGAGGTTGAGCGCCAACCTATGAAACAGGAGGTCACCGTTCAATTCCAGATCAGGGCACATGTCTGGGTCGCTGTTGATCCCCAGTGTAGGGAATGCAGGAAGCAGCTAATCAATGATTCTCTCTTATCACGGGTGTTTCTCTCTTTCTTTCTCTCTCTCTCTCTCTCTCTCTCTCTCTCTCTCTCTCTCTCTCTCTCTCTCTCTTTCTCTCTCTTTCTCTTCCCTTCCTCTCTGAAATCAATAAAAAAAAGTGTATATCTTTTTAAAGTATCGGGGGGAAAAATGCATTGAAGAGTTAAATGGTGTCTAGAAACTACACAAAGCAAGCTCACAGAATCAAAAATGTATGTGTAATGTCATTAATATTTAAGAAAATTGAATTACAGTTGATTTACTTAATATATTTACAACAAAAATATTTACTTCAGCTTCTTTGTAAACAGATCTATTTAGTCTACTAGTTATAAATACATAACTATTACTTAAAAAAATCATTTATCTTGTAAATCAGCTAAGGAAAGCCACTCAATGTAAAGCAAGTGGCATTCAGCACATTGTAGGAGACTCCAGTGTAAAAGACTACAAGAATGCAATGCAGATCAGTGTGTACTTTCTCTGGGGAGACTTATAGGAGCATAGTCCACATGGAGATGGAGTCAGCTCTAGTAGCAAAACTGCTTCTGTTCTATTGATGTTAAGGCATATATTGCACTTCCTCTTTGCCAGGCACTGTTTAAGGCACGTGACAAATAACAAGTTTTTGATTTTCACTGCAACCCTAAAAATGTATTATCATCCCCATTTTATAGATGAGACAATTGAGGCATAGAGAAGTTGAGTCACTTGCTTAAGCTAATAGGTGGTAGAGCATACACCCTCCCTATTCCTCCCTCTGAAAGGTCCAAACCTACCCCAAAGATTTGTCTGTTATTCCTGTGCTCTCTCTTTATCTTATTAATTTCCTTTTGAGATACAGGTGTAATTATTTCATGCAACAAATATTCATGCATGCTCTTGAGAAGGAAGAGCAAGAAAGAGCAGACATGGTTCCTGTTCTCGTGGAGGTTGCTCTGGGGTAGAGGGCAGACATTACGGAATAATTACACAAATGAATATATAATTACTATTCATGATCAGCGCTAAGAGAAAAAGACAGGTTCTCTCAAAGTATATGCCAAGGAACCTGACCTCATGACAGCCGGGCAAAGTTTCCTTGAAAAGAGACACTAAGTGGGAGTGCTAAATATGGTGTCATTAACCAAGCCACGCAGAGGAATACCTGGGAATTTACAGTCCCCCTCATTCCCATGCAGTAATGGCCAATCTCATTTATTGATACAGGAGTGAGAGGACAGACAGCTGTAATCCATAACTCAGGGACTTTCAAATGCTGCCTGGCTTGAGGGGTCCATAAAAGTATGATGGGATCACAGGATCAGACCACTGAGGGCAAGCACAGCCTGACCTCAGAGGGAAGGTAGCATTTCTGAGCCTCCTGGTTTCTGCCTCTCCTAATAAAGCTTCCCAGCACTTATTATGATACCAGAGGCCCGGTGCATGAAATTCGTGCACTGGGGGGGAAGGGGGGAGGGTGTCCCTCAGCCCAGCCTGTACCCTCTCGCAGTTTGGGAGCCCCTGAGGGGAGAGGGCCTAAGCCATCAGTCAGACATCCTTAGCGCTGCCATGGAGGCGGGAGAAGCTCCTGCCACCTCCACTGTGCTTGCCAGCTGTGAGCCCAGCTTCTGGCTGAGCGGCGCTCCCCCTGTGGAAAGGCACTGACCACCAGGGGGAAGCTCCTGTGTTGAGCATCTGCCCCCTGGTGGTCAGCGTGTGTCATAGAGACCGGTTGTTCCGCCATTCGGTCGATTTGCACATCAGCCTTTTATTATATAGGATAGGCAGAGATGGGAAGGAACTAGAGAGACTTCTGTGAAAGCTTCATTCTTTCCGTAGGAATTCACGTTAACTACTTCAATGGCACCGACGGGTCTCAGGTCAAAAAAAGTTTTCTGTGAACTGATCTTGACAACATTATCCCAAGGACCCAGCACCACAGATGCACCCATTTCCTCCAGCATGTGAATGGGCCTTCTCCAGGCCTCTCTGCACTTTCTAAACACTCGAAACACAAAGACCAACAGAGTCCACTGGAAAAGTAAAAGTTTGAACAATGATGAATAGAGCAGAAAGGCTACTTCCTGCCTTTGTCGTGCCTCACTCCTATTAATATATTTCCCCATAGTGTTAGCTCTGTTTTTAATACCACAACACTGCTGACTCACATCCACCATATGCTGCTCGTGGCCTCCAGGTCTCTGCTGTGCTTGTGCCTGCCTTGCTAGTCTTTTCTTAACCATTATCTGCATAATTGCTTGTAGGATTTCATGCCTAAGAGAACTTGCATTTATCTTTATCAATATTGATTTTTACTTTAGCAGATAACTTCTCTAGGTTATTCCCTTCTCAAGCATGCGGCCCTCTCTCAGGTCCTCATAATGTGTCGCCTCACATACTGCAGGAGCCTCCTAATTGATTTCCTGCCACCACCTTCCCCAATTATGATCCTCTCTTTGCACAGTCATCATGTCACCCTTTAGACATTAGAACACATTAGACAGCTTCCCCTGGCATAGAAATGAAGCCCAAATTCCTCAGAATAGCATTCAAAAGCCTCTGTATCAGCTCCCAGCATTTTCCCCTGCAAACTCTGACCCCATATGATCTAAGTTTCAACCACACAAGACTCTTCCCATCTCTACAACATTTTCTGAGCTCCTTGGTTTTGCTCGTATTCTGCATTCTTCTAGAACAAGTGGTCGTCAAACTGTGGCTCATGAGCCACATATATCTCTTTGGCCCCTTGAGTGTGGCTCTTCTACAAAATACTGACTTCTGCACATGGGCCACAGTTTCAATCGCACTGTACATGCATGCCCGCACGTGGTATTTTGTGGAAGAGCCACACTCAAGGGACCAAAGAGCCGCATGTGGCTCGCGAGCCGCAGTTTGCCAACCAATGCCCTAGAATGACATTATTCCCACCCTGCTCCCTACTTCTACTCTCAAAATCTTAAAATTAAGACCAGACCAGGTGGCATGGCTCAGCGGTTGACCATTGACCTATGAACCAGGAGGTCATGGTTTGATTCCCTGTCAGGGCACATGCCCAGGTTTCAGCTCGATCCCCAGTGGGGGGCATGCAGGAGGGAACTGATCAATGATTCTCTCTCATCACTGATGTTTCTATCTTTCTCTCCCTCTCCCTTCCTCTCTGAAACAAATAAAAATATATTTTTAGAAATATTAGTGCCATATTCTGTATTTTCCCACTTACCCCATTCAACATGTCTTTCCATCCCCTGTGTTTACAAAGTACTCTGCATCATTATTGGAATACTACTATATTCCAATAAAGTAGTTCCTTGCCATTTCTAAGAATAACTAAATACCATGGTTGAGTACCCAAGACCAGCTTGCTCAGGTCCTCAAAATAAATATAATAGTTTTAGACTATAAAGTACAGAAGGTATAATGTGCTCAGATACCATTTTTCATACATCACGGTTAAAAGGACATTCTGACAACTTCTTTGTTCAAATAATTTTCTTTAATTGTTATATAATTACTATTGAAGCAAAATCTTTCCAGAATCCCTATCCATAAATTTTAGGTTGTAAGGTTTGAAAAAATAGGTATTTTTAAAATTTCTGTTCTCCCTTATTTGGTTTTTACAAATTATTTTGGTATTTTATAGAAATAGACTCATAATTACAGACAACAGACTGATGGTTGCCAGAGAGGAGGGGGTTTGGGGGGGCTGGGTGAAAAAAGATGAAGGAATTAAGAAGTACTACTTGGCAGTTACATAATAGTCAAGGGGATGTAAAGTCAACACCGGGGAATACAGGGTGGGGCAAAAGTAGATTTACAGTTGTTCGTGTAGAAAATAATATGATAATTAAATAATAGTACAAGAATAAACTCTGCTTCCGTTACTCACAACTGTAAACCTACTTTTGTCCCACCTTGTATAGTCAGTAATATTGTAGTGACTATATATGGTACCATGTGGATACTGGAAATATCAGGGGAACACTTTGTAAAATATATGGTTGTCTAACCACCAGGCTGTACACCTGAAACTAATGCAAAATATTACTGAATGTAAATTAATTTTTAAAATTTTTAAATTAAAAAAATTACCTTGGTATTTTAAAGCAACCATCCTGATGTTATATGTATACGTTGAGTAAATAAAGTTTAAATAGCCATTGCCTCTCTTGGTATGAACAGGCTCACACCTTTTTTTCTATTGAAAGTTGAACCAATAATTGTTATAACCTCTTACTGAAGAAAGATGAACTAAACCATGCATATGTAAATAATCCTAAAGTTTAAGTTTGGCATATAAAATTATAAAACCCTGTTATCCAAAACCTTACTGATATCAAAGTTAGAGGTAAGCATAACTCCCTCTTAAGAGGAAAAGAAAGCCACAGTGAGTAATTCAATAAATATGTGTTGAAAACAACTATTATATTCTTCTAGTGTTAAATGTCCCTGGCGTGGTATTTATGGTATAAAAGTAAAAGTGTTTCTAAGGATTCCCATGTTCTATTTTCACATGGGGTGGCAGCAAATAGCCTTTGCTGCAGGAGGAACCCTTTAATCAGCAAGAATGAAGTCTGATTACCAACACGGAATTGGTTCCTAGGGGTGAAACACTTTAGTTGCACTGCCAGAAAGTTACTCTTCTACTCAAGCTGGGTCTCCTAAGGTCAGATGCATAATTCCTCTCACCCTCATTGGAAAATGCAGGAAAAAAACCAAACAAACAAAAAACCACATAGAGAAAGGCACCACCAGAGCAAAAGGATAAAAAAGGGGATTAAATGTGATATAAGGGTGAAAAAAAAAAGAAAAGAAAAAACAAACCATGAAGTGATAGGAAGGCAGGAAGGAACATGGGCAGAGCATTCTAAGAGAAAAGATGACCAAATCCCAGAACGGTGAAGTCTGGAGGAAAGTGATGAGAAACAAAGTGGGCTTAGAAATACTTGGTGCAAGGAACTGCTAATTTCTGGAAAAGGTGCGCATTTCAGGACAAGGCCGATTGGTGAAACACGCAGGTCAAATCACTGGGTTACAGAAGTTATTTCCCCAATTCACCAACAGAGTTACTTTCAGCGTTTCATTTGTGTTTAGCCCTCCACAAGCACATTAAAAGGGCAGAGATGGTGCAGAAAAGATCGCTCAACTCAGCCAACAATGGCAAAGTGAAGTGAGCAACATGAAAATTTCGGGTAAAGAGGAAAAGACAAATAGAGCCCTGCCCAGGTGGCTCAGTTGGTTGGCGCATCCTCCAGTACACTGCGGGGTCTCGGGTTCGATTCCCGTCGGGGGAGCATATGACGGATCAATGTTTCTCTTCCACTTTCTCTCTCTCTCTCTCTCTCCCTCCCTCCCTAGAAGAAGAAGAAAACAGTTGTACGTGGATGTATGGGTCATCCCTTAGAAAATGCTGATAGGAAGACCAAGAGACAGATGCAACTAGCACTAAAATCCCTGGGGCCAATGAGAGTAGGAGCAAATGTGACCACACACACACACACACACACACACACACACACACACACACATTGTTTATACTAAACAATATCATGTGACAAAACCATTTGTCATAATTTGGGGATTTAAAATGGTCCTCCAGTATCAGGAATATCTGAATCTCTTTAGATCTTACCATTTCCACTCTAAGGCTATATATCAGCCAGCATGGCCTACTGAGCAAGTAAGATTGACTGAACCTGCCCACACTTCATACCAATCTGGATAGTGACAAATCAGAGAGTTCGCATCTTAATAGGGATAAACGTATAATCAAAATCAACAACCCTGATCATGGTCTCACATAATTAATTCCACCCCTCAGCTCCTGAGAAATTAAACTACAATAAAACCTAGCTGCTCAGCAAAATGAGGCTGGAGGTGTACATTCAGGGAGAGTTTCCTTTTGTATCTCTGACTTTTTGGCAACTTCGCTTCACCTTTCAGCAGACACTGAGCAGGGCCCTATCAGCTTGCACCACTCATCCCAGGTATGGCTCCCTGAAAACTGTCTATCCACATTCCCTCTCAAGAAGCCTGGGTACCATCCAGCTAATAAGATAATTGCCTCCATCAGAAGAGACCTTGTGGGCTGCTCACTTATGTGTCTTTTGAGACAACATGAGTGATATTTTATGGCAACGCAGGTCTAATCATGATAATTGGGTAGATATTTTCTCAACTTTTCAACAAAGATAACACTGTGTAGCCATAGAGAAGCTCGGAAGAAACAGAAAATGAATCTTAAACTTATTGTCATTATCTTTCTGGAAAAAATCTTTTTAGTGCCTTGTTTTTCTCTCTCTTCATATTTGATCTAGCTCTTGAAAGTTAAACTCTGCTAGCATCTATGTCTGATAATAAATTGTTATTTATTTAAAAGTAAATATATATAAGATTATGTCATTGTAGAGGAAGGACAAATCTGCGAATAAATGACTTACAAAGGTGCACAACTGCAAAATGCCAGATTTTATGTTCTATTTATCACAACTGCTTGGTTATAATTTTTCCTTCTTCCTGATTATAAAAGCAAAATGTGTTCATTAGAAAAATAGCTTATCCTTTTTTTTTTCCTCAAAGAAGGACTTGGGGCCTTTTATTTACTGAGTTTATTAACCAAGAAATAGATCCAGACTTTACGCATTATATATTTCAAATTTGTGCATATATACCGTACTATTTTATTTTGTCTTATTTTTTACTATTTAAAATGTGTATCATATTTAATCTATCAGTTATTTACTTTTAAATTTCTTTCTTTTTTATGCTTAGAAAAGCCTTCCCTACTCGATATAAAAGTAAATGTAGATTTTCTTCTAGGTTACTTTTGCAGGAGTTTTTCACAAATTAGATTTCCAATGTTTTTTTTTTTACCAATTAACTGGCTGTAATTACCAAACTGTGTATTCTATTATAATCTTGCTGATAAAATGCAAAGGTTAGGAACTTTAAAAAGTGATGTAAGACTATTCAATACAATAACGCATGGAAACTCACAGTTGTTTTTCTATACGCAAAGAATAATTGTCTTAACATGCTTTAAGATATTGTAAAATTGACATTTCCAAACACCCATATAACCTCCCATTCACTTTATGTCTTAAAAAGGTTAATAAATTTAAATTGAATAAGGGTACAAAATAAATTTACTAAATTACTCCTCTAACTACCAAAGCTATAGAAAATTATGTGGCATATATTGAAAGAAAGACATAGATTAAATAAAGCTTAGCCTGGCTTTAAAGACACTCATAGTCAAGTGTGTAGGCCATGTAGTAGGATATGGAGAGAAAGCAACAATATACCAATAACTCTAAGAAAGGTATAACAACAGTGGAAAACAAAGAAAGAATAGAGAAGTTAAGAGGAGGGTGAGATGGACTACTTTTAAGGACTCAGATAAAGGTTTACCAAAAAGGAAGGATGGAAACTAGAAGCGCTTAAAGGAGGTGTACAATGTCTCCTAGTCAGACAGGAGAATATGAGTCCCAGGTGCCCCTGGGAGAGAAAAAGAGTACACTGGGAGAGCAATGTTTTGCTTGCTAGGGCAGAGGATTCTCACAGAGGGGCGCGAGCATATCTTTTTGGAATATGAGCTTGTTTGGAACATGGGAGCTCTCCATGGCAGGCGAAGGCATTTAGATTTAATTTGGTAGCCACAGAAGCACACCAAATGGTTTTCGGCAAGGAAAATTAGAAAGATGAAAAACTAATCTGGTGCAGGTGTGTGTCAAGATTAGGGGATGTAATATCGGAGAAATGACACCTGGGAACAGAGAGAGAGGATGAAATTATATGACAAGAGGACAGTACAGTATTAAGCAGCCTGGAGGTGTTTGGACGGTTCAAAAATCTGTCACCAGAAACCAGCGAGAGAAAGGAGTTGAGAAAGCTCATATGTCAAGAATAATCAATGATGGTGGAAAAAAAATCAATTACTTAACAAGAAAAATGTAGTCGGAAAAGAAATTTTAAAAGTATTGAACTACATTCAATGAATCCATCCAGAACCATCTTTAAGTTTTAATTCTATCACAGTAGCACTATTGCGAAATAACACAATCATGATGTATATTAGGGACAAAAGGCTAGAAGGAAGTAAGACAAGAGAACATTCTCTCTCACCCTCCTAAACTCACTGGGAACAGAAAGCTCCAAAAACCTTATTCAAGTATCTCATGAAGTCATTGCCAATCACTCCCTAGGCATCTGATCCACCTCTATAAATTTATTTCTGGGATGAAGTAGCTTGAGAGGGCTACCTTTCCCCCCCATTAATCCTGTCCATTTCCAAAGAAGTGGAAGAGACACTGGTTAGTTCAGCATCTTCCATGATATAGATCAGTGATGGCAAACCTATGACACACATGTCAGAGGTGACACACGAACTCATTTTTTTGGTTGATTTTTCTTTGTTAAATAGCATTTAAATATATAAAATAAATATCAAAAATATAAGTCTTTGTTTTACTATGGTTGCAAATATCAAAAAATTTCTCTATGTGACACGGCATCAGAGTTAAGTTAGGGTTTTTCAAAATGCTGACACGCCGAGCTCAGAAGGTTATAGATGGAGATAGAATCCTTCAGACTGGAGAAGTCATTTACCAAATTCAGTGTATGTAACAGATTTCAGGAAAGTCCTTTACGTCTTTTCAATACTATTATTCATCTGGAGGGTTAATGCTTAATATATTTACTTATATAAAATAATAATTACATTTATTAATATAACTTTAATATTATCTCTTTAAATATCTCTTTTAAAAATCCAGTAACACCCCTCTGTACAGACTCATGCTTCAACATACACCTTGCCTGTCTTGGACCTTAAGCTAATGTTCTTGGACATGCTGTTGTACATTATTGCAGGCATAAAACAACTGAGCAAGGAGATTGCTTCAGTTGCTATGGAAATATCATTTAATTTCCTAATTCATAGGTACATAAATGCAAAACCATAACATTTTATTATTTCTCAAGTTTGGCAACCCAGGCTATTGTTCATGTCTGAAGACAAACTCCTCAGATTTTCAACACTTTTGTTAAAGAGTTAAGAACAAGCTGAAACTGGTTTGGCTCAGTGGATAGAGCGTCGGCCTGCGGACTGAAAGGTCCCAGGTTCGATTCCGGTCAAGGGCATGTACCTGGGTTGCGGGCATATCCCCAATAGGGGGTGTGCAGGAAGCAGCTGATCGATGTTTCTCTCTCATCGATGTTTCTAACTCTCTATCCCTCTCCCTTCCTCTCTGTAAAAAATCAATAAAATATATTTAAAAAAAAAAAGAGTTAAGAACTTAACCTGTCTTGCAATTTAATACTTATAAATTGACTTGTTATACAAAAGTGAAATGAAAGAAGGGAACAAGGAACCTATGTAAGTCATGTATTCTTCTCCTTAAGCAAAATAAAAAGAAAGTCTGTTTACCAACAAATAAAAACAACTCGTGGCATTAATGTTACAAAAAGACTTCTTTAAATCATAACTCTCCTAATGGTTATGATATGCAAAAGGGGATTACAATTACAAAAGTGGACTTCAAGAATCCATCTGTTATATACAGCAAGGCATAACTGACCTCCTCTTCCTGCCTCCCTCCTCCAAGTTTTGTCTAACTTGGGCTTTGCAATAAGGTAGAAATAACAGAAATTATGCAGACGACACACAAACTTTAAAAAGCGGTAAAAATTCTGAAACTCATTGCTTTCTACCTACGTTAAGCACTTATTTGCTAATGAACTCCCTACCCAGGATATTTTCCCACTCCAGTAGTTCTTCTTAAAACACAGCAAGCTAAACTAAACCTTCCTTTTAACCCCCCACCAACCTCCCCCGGCCTTTTAGTACCCAATTCTGCCAAACAACTGAAAACACAAAGCTTCTAGTTTCTCTCCTTTTAGTCTTGCCTCAATTCAATACTATTTCAGATTTCTGAGCTGACCACTACTGGCCTAAAGCTACTTTGGCAAAGGTCAACATGGGATCTACCTCCTATGTAACAAATCCAGTGGCCACTCTTTAGTCTTTACCCTCCCTGATCTCCAATCACCAAATGGTGATCACTTTTCCCCCTTGAAACACAAGACACGGGAAACTCTTTCTTCTCACCTTAAAAATTTTTTGAGAAAAATAGAAAAATGGAGTACTCACCTCCACCTTCTCTAGTCCCCGCAATAAAATCATGAGTGACCTGCCTGTGCACAAAACACAGATATGAAAACTCCTTGGCAGGGGCCAGATATATTAAGATATGTTTTCTCTTTACTGAGAAACTACATCTGCTAGTTGTATGGGCACACATCACTAAACTCATAAGAGTTACAGTTTTAGCAAGCTTCATTTTTAAAATGTTACTCACGCTAATAATCGAACAGTGCAGTAAGGCGATGAATGTAGCTAGAAGGGAAATTCTCCCAGCTTAAATATCAGACATCAGGATGAACAGACACTTAATCTGACCCTCCACCAAAGACAGCTTCTAAGCAGAAGACGCATTGGTCATGGGGTCATACTTTTGGCCACTGATCTAGTCACCTGCCACTGTCCCTTTCATCACCACTGAGCTCCTGGGCTCCTGAGTGCTAGAGGGGTGGCCACAGAAGAGCTTCCCAGCTTCAGCCTTCATCATCTGCTCATGCCATCTCTTACTCTACTTCGTCCCATTGGCTGTCAAAACCTGGAGAGCTCATGGGTGAAAGCAATAAATAGATGCAGGATTTGATCTGACAGCCTACCTTACTTTGCCTCTGTAGGTTCTGGGTAAAAACCTGAACCAAGGGTTTGAAGTGAGAATAACATTTGTCTCTCTCTGCCATGTGTGTGTGTGTGTGTGTGTGTTTCACTTTGCTGATTTCCTTGACTTCAATGATCAAATGCTTCATGCTATTCCTTTCTTTCCCCTCAAATGTTTTTTATTCTTTGTTTTTTCTTTTAGGTGCTGGTATTCTTGGGGATGCAGACCCCATAATTATTATAGCACTTTATGCAATCTTTGGGACACTTCTACTTCCACCATCACTCCAAAATTTCTAATTTGAATGCGAACAACTCAGAAATCCAGACCTTATACATAAGTATCTAGTGAAGACTTGCATCTGGAATTCCTTTAAGTTCTTCAAATTTCAAATTTAACATCATCAAACCAAACATCAGCTTACTCCTAAACTATGTTTCACACCAGGAGGACAAGTGATAAAAATCAGTTATCCTTTTCTGTATCGTTACCCTCATTCTCTCATATCCAGATGGTTTCTGATTCCTATTTTATCAGTGCTGTTTTCTCCATCCCTTCCACCTCCTCATGCATCATCCCTCTTCCAAGCACACTGGCAACTGTATTATTTGTTGGTCCCTAAAACTGGTGACATCCCTACCTTCATGTTTTCTCCTTAGCCTGGAATACTATGTTATAATTTGTGTTTATGAGAAACTTCTACATGTTCTTCCACTTCCCATTCAAATGTAAGTCTTCTTGACCTTTATCTAATGTTGTTTGACCATAAATACTCCTTCACTGTTGCTATCTAAAAATTTGTCTATTCCTCTACTTCCTAACATTTTCTTTAGTTATTTGTCTGTGGCCTGTCCTAATGGCAGACATCATGTCTCACTCATCTTGATAGTCTTAGTAGGGTATCTTACCTAAGAAAGGCAATTAAAACATGTCTTTTCAGCTGTATCAGGCCTAGCTGTGAGCACAATTAAATATCATTTTCAAAGTACAATATTCATTTACAGAATTACACAAACATAGTACAATTAATTCTACTCTACAATGCGTATTTGCTTTCAGTTCATGTCTTATAAAAAATATATGTCTTAAAATTAAGACAATTAATGATTCCTATTTTCCAAATAGAAAAACAAATAAAACTTCAAATAATTATTTGATCTACTTGCCTTGTATTTTTGAGATACATTTTACATAACATAATTCACCATTTTAAAATATAAAATTCAGCCATATTTTAATATGCCCAGCCAGTATGTGCAACCATCATCACTATCTAATTCCAGAACTTTCATCACCTCAAAAACAAAACTCATACCCATAGCACTCATTCATCACCTCTGCCCTTCCCCCAATCCCTGGTAACTACTACTCTGTTTTCTTGTCTATATAAATTTGCCTATCTGGACATTTCATATAAATGAAATCATACAATATGTGACATGTTATACCTGCCTTTTTTCACTTAACATAATGTTTCCATGATTACCCATGTTTTCACATGTATCAGTACTTATTCCTATTTATAACTGAATATTATCCCAGTGTAATGATATACCCACATTTTGCTTATCTGTTCTTCAATTGATAGTTTCAGTTTGGGGCTGTAACAAATAATGGATATAAGTGTATAGAGTTTTGTATTAATATATGTTTTTAGTACTCTTGGGTATAAACCTAGGAGTGGAATTGTTGGGTCATAAGATAACTATATGCAACTTTTTGAGAAGGTAGTAAAATTTCCAAAGTGGTTGCAGCATTTTATAGTCCACCAGCAATATATGAGGATTCCAATTTTTCCACAGACTCACCAACATTTTATAGAGTCCCTCTTTTTTTATTAGAGCCAGCCTAGTAGGTATGAATAGGTATCTCATAGTGTTTTATTAGTATATTTGCATGTATCTAATGATTAATGAAGAAGAGCATCTTTTCATTTGCTTACTTGCCATTTTTATATATCCTTGTGAGAAATATCTATTCAAGTCCTTTGCCCTCTTTTTATTTATGTATTTGCCTTTTTTATTATCCAGTTATAATAGCTGTTTATGTATTCTGGATACTAGAGTTTTATTATATACACTAGAGGCCCGGTGCACAAAAATTTGTGCACTGGGGGGGGGGGTGTTCCTCAGCCCGGCGTCTGCCCTCTCACAGTCTGGGACCCCTTGGGAGATGACGACTTAGGCCTGCTCCCGGGTGGCAGAGGGCAGGCCTAATCCCTAGGTGCAGCCCCTGGTCGGGCTCAGAGCAGGGCCAATTGGGGAGTTGGGGCGCCACCCCCTGTCATGCACAGAGCAGGGCGGATTGGGAGGTTGCAATGCCACCCTCAGTCACGCTCAGGGTAGGGCCGATTGGGGGTTGGGGCACCGCCCCCTGTCACACTCAAGGCAGGGTCGATGGGGACGTTGCGGCGCCACCCCTGTCACGCACAGAGCAGGGCCAATCAGGGGGTTGGGGCGCTGCCCCCTGTCATGAACAGAGCAGGCCGATTAGGGGGGTTGGGGCTCCGTACCGTGTCACGCACAGAGCAGGCTGATCAGGGGGTTGGGGAGCTCCCCGCTGTCACGCACAGAGCAAGGTCGATTGGGAGTTGGGGAGCTCCCCCCTGTCACGCACAGAGCAGGGCCCATCAGGGGGTTGAGGAGCTCCCCCTGTCACTCACAGAGTAGGGCCGATAGGGGAGTTGGGGCACCACCCCCGTCACACACAGAGCAGGGCGGATCAGGGGGTTGGGGGGCCGCCACTGTCACACCAAGGGCAGGGCCGATGGGGAGGTTATGGCTCTACCCCATCACAGAGCAGGGCCCGTGGGGTGGGGATGGGGGGTTGGGGTGCCGCACCCTGTCACACACAGAGCCACAGGGCGGTCAGGGGGTTGGGGTGCCGCCCTCTATCACCCACAGAGCAGGGCCAAACAGGGGGTTGGGGCACCTTCCCCTCTCAGGAACAGAGCAGGGCCGATAGAGAGGTTGTGGCCCCACCCCCTGTCACAAACAGAGCCGCAGGGCGATCAGGGGGTTTGGGCGCTGCCCCCATCACGCTGATCCTGGTGCCCGGAGGCTTCGTGGCTCCGCCGATCCCGGTGCCGGGAGGCATATTACCCTTTTACTATATAGAATAGAGGCCTGGTGCATGGGTGGGGGCTGGCTGGTTTGCCCTGAAGGGTGTCCTGGATCAGGGTGGGGGTCCCCACTGGGGTGCCTGGCCAGCCTGGATGAGGGGATGATGGCTGTTTGCAGCTGGTCACACACCCTTCAGGGTGGGGGTCCCCACTGGGGTGCCTGGCCAGTCTGGGTGAGGGGCTGAGGACTATTTCAGGCTGCGACTGAAGCTCCCAACTGCTCCATTTTTTCTTTTTCTTTTTTTATTCTGGGCCAGCTTTAGCTCTGAGGCTGTAGCTCTTAGGCCTCCGCTCCTGAAAGCAGGTATCTGGTTTGTTTCGGTTCTATAATCGAAACTCTGTATCAACTCCAGCTCTGAGATCCCGGCTGGCTGAAAGCAGGTTTCTGGGGTTTTGTTTAGCTTCTATATTCGTTACAATGTTTCTTAAACTGCAGGCTCAAAGGCCCCCAAAGCAGGCGGGGAAGGTTGGTTTCCTCCGTCACTGAAGCAAGCAAGCCTCATGTTAGTTTCAAGCTGCCTGACTGCCAGCCGCCATCTTGGCTGGCAGTTAATTTGTATATCATGCTGATTAGCCAATGGGAAGAGTAGCGGTCGTACGCCAATTACCATGTCTCTCTTTTATTAGATAGGATGATTGTAAATATTTTTTCACGTTCTCCTCTCCATGCTGTCATTTTTCTTCTTAATTAAATTTATTGGGGGACACTGGTTAAAAAATTATATAGGTTTCAAGTTTACAATTCTATGATACATCATCTGTATATCTCATTGTGTGCCCACCATCCAAAGTCAAATCTTCTTTTGTGACCATATATTTGACTCCGTTAACCCACTACTACTCCTCCCACCCCCTTTCCCTGTGGTAATCACAATGCTGTTGTCTGTGTCGTGATGGGTATTTTTGTTTGTTTTTCTTGTTTGTTCATTTCTTGGTATCTTTTGATACAAAAACATTTTTCATTTTGATAGAATCCAATTTATCTTCTTGTTTCTTTTGTTGCTTTTGTTTTTGATGTCACAACTAAGAAACTATTGGCTTGATCCAAGATCATTAGGAGTCAAATCAATTTTTCCTCTAAGAAGTTTATAGCTAATTCTTATATTTAGGTCTAAGGTATGTATGTTGAGAGAAGGGGTCCAAATTCATTCATTTGCATGTAAACATTCAGTTGCCACAGCACCATTTCTTGAAAAGACTCCCTTTTCCCCAATTGAACTGTCTTGTCACCCTTGCTGGAAAAAAAAAAAAAAACACTGGCCATAAATGTACGGGTTTAGCCTTAACCGGTTTGGCTCAGTGGATAGAGCGTCAGCCTGCGGACTGAAAGGTCCCGGGCTCAATTCCAGCCAAGGGCATGTGCCTTGGTTGCGGGCACATCCCCAGTAGTGGGTGTGCAAGAGGCAGCTGATCAATGTTTTTCCCTCATCGATGTTTCTGGCTATCTGTCCCTCTCTCTTCCTCTCTGTAAAAGATCAATAAAATATATTTTTTTAAAAAATGTACGGGTTTATATATAAATGCTCAATTCTATTACATAGATCTACATGTGTACACTTATGTCAGTACCATGCAGTTTTGATGACTACAGTTTTGTAATAAATGTTAAAACTGGTAAGGGTGAATCCTTCCATTTTTTTCAAAGCTATTTTCGGCTATTCTTGCTTTCCACATGAATATGAAGATCAGTTTGTTGATTTTGGCAAAAATGGCAGCTGGGATTTTGATAATTATAGCATTGAACCTGCAGGTTAAATTAGGGAAAGCTACCATGTGTAAACACTGATGTCTTTCCATTTATTAGGTCCTTCCATTTCTTTTAATGATGTTTTAAAATTTTCAGTATACAAGTCTCCAATATTTATATATTAGGAAATATCTGCACTTTTTTAAATGAAAGGGAAAATACTGAGTATAAGTTATTTTATAATTATAATAAGATAGAAATAAAATCTGTTCAAAGTTAACATTCTCCCTGAGAAAACTTTTTATATCACATACCTATAATTTTTTATAAAATATTTACAATAAATACTTAAAAAAGAATATTTATTTTTATACATTAACTTGTCTTAGTTAAAAACAATTCTGCAACAGTAAGTTAAAATAAGCAGCCACAAAATGTAATGCACCTTAATTTTAGAGATCAGCTATTCATCACAGCAACAGCACACAAAATTCTTCCATAGGCAGCCAGGCGTCAAGATAATTTCATCAGATAAATAGATCTACCTCAAATTATTCAAGCCGAAAACAGCTATATGCTGCTCATGGATATCTTTGTTCAAACTTATAGTATTCGTATTATTATAACATACTTATTTGTGCAATTCTCTATGAAAAGACAGAATTAAAATTTTAACCACATTTTTATAAACTAGATAAAGTGATTCAGAATTAATAAAAATATCTTGACTTGCCACTTACTAATAATTTCACATCCATATTCAATTAATATCCTACAAAGAAAATCCATGCTTTCAATTTGTATCATCTTTAATAACTGATGTGGATCACAGAATTTTGACGTGATGGGTTCATTAATGATAAATCAATATCGATATATATGCATACAGCTTAGACCAGTTGAATACTTACAGTTAATTCAAGGCGATTTGCCCATTTTCTTAATGTGCAGAATCACTGAAAGGTTTTCATTCAAATTAACCATTTTTCATGATTAAAGGTCATAAAAATAATACTAAAGTTCACCTTCCCCTGATGTCTGAAAAAGATCTAGTACCCAAAAATTAAACTCTGCACCAAACAGAACACTTCCACAGCTAATGAGTAGTGCAGAACTGGCTGATGTCTTAGTATTTAAACATTCCAAAAAGCAATGCGGAAAGTAGGATGAAGATGGTATGTAGCATAACAGCTCCAGTATAAAAATGATGACAAAATAACAGCCAAAGAATAAAGTCATTTAGATAAACTTTAGAAATTTTAATATTGTGAATATTAGCATAAGCATGTTATCACCATCATCAGAACAGTGTTCACTCAATGCAGTCCAAGGTCCAGAAAAAATCTAGCCCATGCTATTGAAGAGCCACATTAAAAAATCACTGTAAAATACTTAGGTATAAAGGCCTAGAAACATACTAAGTAAATATTTGGAAGTGAGTATATGGAATCCAGGTATACACTGCTTATTCCAAAGAGAAAGATTAACAAATATACTGATTGATTTTAAATATAATAATACTAGAGGCCCGGTGCACAAAAATTTGTGCACTGGGGGGGGGGGGTCCCCTCAGCCCAGCCTGTGCCCTCTCGCAGTATGGGACCCCTCCGGGGATGACAACTTGCTGGCTTAGACCTGCTCCCTGGGGGGATTGGGCCTAAGATGGCAATCAGACATCCCTCTGGCAGCCCAGCAGCCCTCGGGGGATGTCCACTTGCCAGCGGGGAGTCAGACATCCTTAGCGCTGCTGAGGAGGCAGGAGAGGCTCCCACCACCACCATCAGCCTGGCTTGTGGCTGAGCAGAGCTCCCCCATGTGAGAGTGCACTGACCACCAGAGGGCAGCTCCTGCATTGAGCGTCTGCCCCCTGGTGGTCAGTGTGTGTCATAGTGACCAGTCATTCCTAGTCTTTCTGCTATAAGGGTCAGTTTGCATATTACCCTTTTATTATATAGGATAGAGGCCTGGTGCACGGGTGGGGGCCGGCTGGTTTGCCTTGAAGGGTGTCCCAGATCAGGGTGGGGGGTCCTGCTTGGGTTCCTGGACAGCCTGGGTGAGGGGCTGATGGCTGTTTGCAGCTGGTCACACCCCCTTCAGGGTGGGGGTCCACACTGGGATGCCTGGCCAGTCTGGGTGAGGGGCTGAGGGCCGTTTTCTGGCTGGCAGGCGACTGAAGCTCCCAACCTCTCCTTTTTTTCTTTTTTTTTTGATTCTGGGATTTATTTACTTTCTATAATTGAAACATTGTATACGTATTGCATTGTATATGTATTGTACATATATATATAGATGTTGGAACGAAGGGTCTTCCAATTCAGAGACATTCCAGGGCTGTCTGCCCATGTTCCATCTAGTGAAGTTTTGTAGTTTTCTGGTATAGACCTTACCGATCTTTATTCAAGTTATTCCTGATCATTTTATATGGTCATATCTCACTAACCTCCCCCCCCCCCCCCCCCCGCCGCTGGCCTGGTCACCCCTCACTGCCCTCCTATGCCAGCCTGGTCTCCCAACACAGCCTGCTGTTCAGTCACTGGCGCTCCCAGCTCTGAGGCCCCGGCCAGCTGAAAGCAGGTATCTAGGGTTTGTTTAGCTTTTATATTTGAAACATTGTTGCTTCTGGAGCTCAGAGCCGGGCCGCGGCAGGCGGGGAACCTTGGCTTCCTCCATCACTGGAGCAAGCAAACCTCCTGCTCGCTTCAGCTGGGTGGCTGCCAGCCGCCATCTTTGTTGGCAGTTAATTTGCATATCACCCTGATTAGCCAATGGGAAGCGTAGCGGAGGTACGGTTAATTACCCTTTTTGTCTTTTATTAGATAGGATATTTGACGTACTAAGGAAGAAGTAAATATTGAGAATAATTTTTTTTTAAGTAAAAAGGTATATTTAGACTATAGTATAGTGTACTTCATGGATGAAGAATCATTCATACTAAATCTAAATGACTTTATTTTTTTTATATAAATTACTTTAGTCTTTGGCTGTTATTTTGTCATCATTTTTATACTGGAGCTGTTATGCTGTATAACATCTTCACCCTACTTTCATAGATGAAGAATCATTCATGCTAAATCTAAGTTAGAATAAAAAATTTCTAATTTAAAATTTGAAGAAAAATAAAAGAAAAAATGAGCAATATTTGAACCATGAACTGTCTCTTCTTAATAAATGTCATTCATTTTTTATGGCCCTCAGTATCATAACTTTTTTTCTTCATAGAAAAAAACAAACAAACATGGCAATGGAAGGACTATAAACTAGATGATAGAGGTGAGGAACCTTTTTTCTACCAGGGCCATTTGGATATTTATAATATCATTCATGGGCCATATAAAATTATCAACTTAAAAATTAGCCTGCTGTATTTGGTCAAACACTTTTTTTTTAATCCTCATCCAAGAATATTTTTCCATTGATTTTTTAAATATATTTTTTATTGATTTTTTACAGAGAAGAAGGGAGAGGGAATAGAGAGTTAGAAACATCAATGAGAGAGAAACATTGATCAGCTACCTCCTGCACAGCCTCTACTGGCGATGTGACCGCAACCAAGGCACATGTCCCTGCCCAGAATCGAACCCAGAACCTTTCAGTCCCCAGGCCAATGCTCTATCCACTGAGCCAAACCAGTCAGGGCTCCATTGATTTTTAGAGACAGTGGAAGAGAGAGGGAAAGACAAAGAGAAACATCAGTGTGAGAGAAACATCAGGGCCCAGGCCAGGGAGGAGCCTGCAACTGAGGTACTTGCCCTTGACCAGAATCAAACCCGGGACCCTTGAGTTCGCAGGCCAACGCTCTATCCATTGAGCAAAACCAGCTAGGGCTGGTCAAATATTTAATTAACTCACCCCTAATGACTTGGCAGGGCCAGACCAAATAATTTCTTGGAACTTATACAGCCTGCAGGCCAGACATTCCAAACCCCTGAATTAGAAAGTTGTTACTTCTCTTCTCAAATTATCTTTAATTAAATATAGTACCAGTTAAAATATCAAGGGTGTTATTTATGAAATTTGATAACCTAGTTTTCACATCCTTCTAAAGAGAAGGTATAAAAACAGAAAAGTTTGGAAAAAGAAAATCTATCACTTACTGGCTATCACAACATACTGTTAAACTATTGTAGTTATGATAGCATATTATTACTTCGGGGACAACAGTCTTTAAATCCAGAGAATATAATAAGTAAATTATACTAAAATAAATAATCCACTAGAAAAACCTCGGTAAACATACAAACACACTTATCACAGCAGAAGCAAAACATTAGGCCATTAGGCAAAAAAGAAAAGATACTCAACCGCTCTAGAAATCAGAGAAACAAATTCATATGACAAAGAGATACCATTTGTACCTATTCAATGGTAAACTTCTCCAACTTTAAAATTATGCCATACTGGTAAAAGGGTAAGGACATTTATATTTCCTGATCTGCTGGTGGAATGTACATTAGCACTACCATTTTAAAGAGCAATTGGGCATCAACTATTAAAATCTAAAATGTGCACACCTCATGACTCCAAACTTACAATTATCAGTCTACCCTTTTAAAAGCACACACTAGTACATGTGGACAAGAAACCTGTTTAAGGATGTTTTCCACGGCATAGTGTGAAATAGCAAATTGACAGGAACTAAATATATAAAAAAACAAGGATTAAATAAATCATAGTACAACCACACTATAAAATAATAGGTAGCGGTTAAAAAATAATGGTGTGGCCCGGCCAGTGTAGCTCAATGGTTGAGCATCGGCCTATGAACCAGGAGGTCAGGGTTTGATTCCTGGTCAGGGCACATGCCCGAGTTGTGGGCTCCATCCCCAATGTAGGTGTGTAGGAGGCAGATAATCAATGATTCTCTCTCATCATTGATCTCTCTCTCTCTCTCTCTCTCTCCCTCCCTTCCTCTCTAAAATCAATAAAAAGTTACATTTTAAAAAATGGTGTATATATTTATTACCAGCTAAGCTATATGTGAAGTGAAAATGAGGGATAGAACACCATGTTACCATTTAAGTAAATATAAAAATGTATATCTTGCTACATAGACCTTGACCACCTGCACCTTTGAGGCACTTTCCTTAGTCTCCCAAAGTCAATCTGTCCAGGACACAGCCCATACTTGAAGGCAGAGAGCACAAGCATTTTACCTCTGTAGGTAGCCAAAAACTGGAAACTTAAACTCCAATCAATGTAATGTTACACAGATATTGATGTGAAAGAAGACTTTTCATTTTCCTAGGAAATGCTCAATATGTTTAATTAAAAATGAGAACACAGTACATAATACCTATGATCTCAGCTTTGCTTTGAAAAGTCTTCTACATGATAAACTCGGATACTGTATACTCATCACGTGGAGGGGGAGGGGGACAAAAACAACCAGAAATTCATCAAATGTTCACTGGAGAGTTAGACTTCAGTAATTTTTATTCTCACATTTATTTTCTTTGTTATTTTCTAGATGCTCTACAATGGTCATGTATTGATGAAAGTGTAAAAACACAAAACATGTTCCTTTTGAAACAATGTACCCTCTGTGGCTGCATTCTTGAGATACCTCTATATAGATAGTGTCCAAATATTTCCTGCCTCCCAGCCTCTCCCCTTTACGCCCGTCCCACTCCTCAGCAGCCTCCTGAGCAGTTATCAGAGTCTCAGCCTCAGTTCTGGATGTGACTTCTCCTCTCCCCCTGCAGTGCTCATTAATCTCATCTTCCTGCTGACTCAGCCTGTCCCAGTTCCCAGACCAAGGCAGGGCTGAATAAGGCACTAATACAAGGTCATCCCTTCCTTCACCTCTCTCCCATCCATACTAGAGCAAAGCTTCTGGTTCTGTGTCCGCCTGGACTTGAGACCCATGCCACTGTGGAGTCCGTACCACACTGCACTACACACTGTCATGTTCTAGCTGTCATGTTCTTTCTGGGATTAAACTGTTCAGGTACTTTTCACCTCTACTAGACTGTTACATCATGAGATCAAGTGCTACTATATCTTATTCATACACAGATCCAGGGCTATATCCTGCAAAGCAGTGGTTTCAACAACTTGTAAGAAAGTTTACTTGAGCCCTAGCTGGTTTGGCTAGTGGATAGAGCGTTGGCCTGTGGACCGAAGGATCTCAGGTTCAATTCTGGTCAAGGGCACATGCCTGGGTTGTGGGCTCAGTCCAATGTGCAGGAGGCAGCCAATCCATGATTCCCTCTCATCACTGATGTTTCTATCTCTCTATTCCTCTCCCCTCCTCTTTGAAATCAATAAAAAAAATATTTTAAAAAAAGAGAAATTTTACTTGATGTATGACTGCTCCATTTGTTTAACCAGAAATAGGATTTGTTCAAAGATAGAATGAGTTTCGAGGCTTAATCCATTAGCTAGGACTTATAAGGAACTAATGCAGGCCGAGGTTCATAACAGAATTATTAGGGAAACACACACACACACACACACACACACACACACACACACTCACACACACAAGAATCTAAAGTGGTTGAGAACACCTTTAAAAAAAAGAGAGAATAATTACTGTTTTAGTTTCTGCTTTAAAAGCAAAACATGAAAATCCTCTTGCCCGAGGTCCTGATTTCACAGATGGGCAAACAGCAATCAAGTTGGCCTGCCGGGTTTTCAGGCTAGTGCCAGCGCGGACTTTTGCCTCCTGTCCCAGCTCCATGGGCCCCCTGGGCCTGGCTCTGCTCGCCACTATTTGTCTGCTTGCCAACTTTGAACTATTCCCTTAGATCTAGACTCGCTCCCCTGAACTAGGGTCTAAATGTTTTCATTCCTCTTCTCCTACAAACCTAGCTTTCTACTTCAACCTCTTTCCCAAAGACTGAGAACACCATGGCAAGTCTCTAAATCAAATGATCACAAACACTGCTATTTGCTTACCCAACATCCCTTTCCCCCTT
The DNA here is from genome assembly GCF_963259705.1 of Myotis daubentonii. Taxonomy (NCBI): domain Eukaryota; kingdom Metazoa; phylum Chordata; class Mammalia; order Chiroptera; family Vespertilionidae; genus Myotis; species Myotis daubentonii. The sequence continues at coordinate 30,900,644 of NC_081851.1, forward strand.
CCTTTTTCTGAACAGAACTGCCATTCGGCTCATCTACCCATAAGCCCATCATGCATGGTGATTCCTTCCCCCTGCTGTTGACTGGATGGGGATGGCCATGTGATCCAGTGCTGGCCAGTGAGATCAGACGGGACCACTGGTTGAAGTTGAGGTCTGGACCCAGAAGGGCAGAGTCCAGAGACCGGCAGAGAGGAGAATCTAAGCCTAGGTCTGATGCCTGGAGTGACCTACCTCTGGATTTCTTATGTTTACAAATATTTCTGAATGTATTTCCTTTCTTCTGCTGCCAGGTTACACATGGCAAACAGCACTGCTTTAAAAAAAAAAACTTATCAGTGGCTTTGTTTTCCATTTGAAAAGAACAACTTTAAAATAGGAATCTGGTGGATATTTGGATTGGTTTTAGTTTGAAACTATTATGAGCAAAGCTGATATTCAGTTTCATGTAAAAACAGTCTTTGTGCATATGTTTTAATTTCACCTGGGAGCAGAATCTCCAGGTTGTGTGCTAAGAGTATTTTTAGCATTCAGGGAAACTACCAACTTGTTTCCTAAAGTGTTACATTCCCACCAGCAAACTCTCAGTGCATCATCTGGTTACTTCACACTCTCCAAAACTTGATATTGTTGGTCTTTTTCAATTTAGCCATTCTAGTGTTTGTAGAGTGGTAGTATACTGTGGTTTTTAAATTTCATTATTTGGGTGAATAAGAGGGTTAAGTGGCTTTCTATATGCTCGTTGCTTCTTTTGTGAAATAGCTCTTCGGATATTTTGTTCATTTTTAGTTGGATTGTTTGTATTCTTATTGAGATGCAAGAGTTCTATATACAACTAGAATAATTAGTCTTCTTTCAGATACATAGAGATACATACATTTAGCAAATTGTGTGTCTTTTGAAGAGTGGGCTTTTTTTGATACAAAGTTTAGTTACTATTTTTCCTATAATTTTATGATTAGTGCTTTTGCATCCTAAGACTTCTTTGCTTCAACCAAATCACAGACTTCTTCCTCTATTTTCTTCTCGAAGTTTATATATTCAAAATCATTTACAAATCTCAAAACATGTGCCCAACAAAAGAGACAAAAATGAGTGCATATTTTTATGATTCAACTATATCCATTTCTAGAACAAGAAAACCTAATCTATAAAGATGAAAATCAAATAAAGCAGAGGCAATGGAAATTTATCTTAGTTGCAGTGGTGGTTACACAGGTATATTTGTCAACACACAACTATAAATGGATGTACTTTATTAATATATATAAAACATATCTCAGCAAATTTAATTATAATTTTTTTTTTAATCCTCACCCGAGGATATTTTTCCATTGATTTTTGGAGAGAGGGAGAGACAGGGAGAAATCTCAATGTTAGAGAAACACATTGATGCGTTGCCTCCTACATAAGCCCTGACCAGGGCCCAGGGCCAGGGAGGAGCCTGCAACCTTGGTATGTGCCCTTAACCAGAATCAAACCCAGGACCCTTCAGTTCACAAGCCGACACTCCATCCACTGAGCCAAACCGGGTAGGGCTCAAAGTTTTTAATGGGAATTTGGAGCTGGATTGATAGAAAGACTGGTGACCACACAGTCCCACAGGATAGGATCCGGGGAGAAGCAAGACAAAAATATTAACCTTAGAGTATACTAGTATATAACTTCTTAAATAAATGTTATTCTAATTACATAAATATCATTTAGTGTTTTTCAAAGATAGTGACATTACACAAACAATCCAACTGTACTTTGGGCTGGTCCCTAAATGAAGGTAACTAACTGTACCTGCAATCCAGGAAAGATCTTAAAAAGGAGAAAGAGGGAAAAGATGGGGAGGTAAGAAAATGAAATATTTCTTAGTTCTCCTTTGTCCAGAGACACTGTGAAGCTAAATTTGCAATTTTCTTTCAAAAGGGAAAGCCCATGGCACTGAAGATGACGGTTTTCTCATGTAGCAAGTGGTTTATGTTTCAAAAGAAAAAAATCAAACCGCACACATGCCTTGAAATTTTAAAGAATAATCACATGTGGAAATTTAGAATTTTATAGCTAGAAGACACTCCATATATCATCTAATCCAAGTCACTTAAACATTTAATAAATAAGCTTTAGACAGCTGGAGGCTTATCTAGTCATACAACTAATTAGCTGAAAACCTGGAGGAAAAACACAGGTGTCCTGAGGTCTGATTCAGTGCTTTTTTAAAATTACTAGAGGCCTGCTGCACGAAATTCATGCATGGATAGGGTCCCTAGGCCTGGCTGGCGATCAGGGTTGATCAGGGCCTTCCGGCTGCCAGCCAGGGCCTTCCTTCATTCCGTGCCGCCCCCTGGTGGTCAGCACACGTCATAGCGAGCGATCAAACTCCCGGTATCCTGGTGGAACTCCTGAGGGGACACTTTGCATATTAGCCTTTTATATATATACATAATATAGCCCAATGCTCTTGACAGAGCAAGGATTTTAAAAAATCCTGTTGTATGAACTCAGATTAGGTTAATGTGTTTAAAAAATATATAGAACATATAACTGAAGAGAGGGATAAATGTAAATGCTGACATTTTTTTCCAAGGAGTTCTATATAGACCTCCTTATGCCATTTCTGCATAGTTGAGAAGGGAAATGGGGCATATTTTGTTAAATAACACCAGCAGGTATCAATACCTGAAGAAAACAATGAAGAGTAGTCATAAATTCTCAAGAATTGTGAGTTGCCCTCTCCTAGAACTAGCTGAGGGCAATTCATTCTTCCTGAGATATTTAAGGTACATTCCTACCTTCTTACTGAAAGATGAATTAATGATATTTAACAACTGCTTTGGGCCCTATGAATTTCCGATACACTTGGATGACTGGATTCTCACCAAACCCTTGTCTAAACACAATTAAAATCAGATGAGAACATCAGATTCTTTGGTCATTTATGGCGTCCTTGTCAGTTCTAGTAGGCTGTGAGAGAACTGACATGTCTCCATTAAGAGTTAATAGCTTTGTTGAGCATCTACCTATGAACCGGGAGGCTGTGGTTTGGTTCCCTGTCAGGGCACATGACCAGTTGAGGGCTAGATTCTCAGTAGGGGATGTGTAGGAGAAAGCTGAGCAATGATTCTCTCTCATCATTGATGTTTCTATCTCTCTCTCCCGCTCCCTTCCTCTCTGAAATCAATAAAAATATATATTTTTTAAAAAAGAGTTCATACCTTTAGTTGTGAAACACCAAGGCACTATAAAAAAAAAAAGATTGTGGATTTACTGCCAATATGGAATGAACAACATAAACCCAATTTACATAAAATGAATATATCAAAAGTGTCCTATTAATGTTTCTATAGCCCTTGTGATCTTATAAAATTAAATTACTTCTACCCCGACACAATGGCATGTCAGTCATTTAAAGTAGGAACACTGGAGCAAGTTAGGATGTTAGCTGATCTGGATCTCTAGCCCAATCGGGCTGTTTGCACAAGTGTTGTATTACTTGGCTCTCCCCAAAAGAAAAGTAAACAAAATAGCAATACACTGAAAGCTAGCAAGATACTGAAAAACCAATACCTGGTTTTACATAATGCTTCACAACCATGATCTAGTCTGAAAGACTGCTAACTGAAAAAAATACACATATGTATATACATATATGTGTCTATATAAACAACTGCAATATGGACTGTATCTGCATGGGAGCAAAAATATAGGAAACCCCTAATTAATCAGGCAGTTATAAATTTTCAGCTCAATAGATGAAACAAAAGTGAATTCATTTTATTCCATCCTTACTCCACCTCTCTGCTTGGACACACCTTAACCTGAGTTCACAATTCTTATTTCACTCCTGTTAATGCACATGGGACTCACAGCTGAAAAGTAACAGTCTCAGAGTTGTATACACAGGCAGCCTTTAAGCAAAGAGGCACAAAAGTCAGGTAAATTAAGCTTTATAAAGTCAGACTATCTCTTTGTGTCTTTTATAATGTGTTACAAGTAATAATCTCAAAGAGTTATAGAATGCGTATTTGTGGTCGGGTTAGAATTCACCTCCACAGTAAAATTCACATTTGAAAAAAAATAAAAATGTCCAAAAGTCAATTTTTTCAAAAATTACTGATGCTTTAATATGAAACTGACTAGAGGTAATATATTTGAAGATGTTTTATTTAGATCTGCTGAATCTTTAAGACATCAGAATATTGAGAAAAACCTTAAAATATAAAATAAAAATGCTACGGTCTGTGGTCTGTTAAACTGTTAGCCTATATATATATATATATATATATATATATATATATTCATATTCTAACTATGTATCTTAAGATAATAACCACAAAACCAATTTCTTATCTTATTAGAACTACAAAATAAAAAATATAAGAAAAGCATTAACCATGTTGGAGAAAGCAATGAAATTGTGTCTATCTATTGAAAATGGATTAAACATGAACACTATAAAAACTGACCTTTGTTACCTACAGGTAAAATGTTCTAAAAATCTCTTTTTACATATATAAAATAACTTAATTATATCACTTATAATGTTGGATATTAATTATATCACTATAATGTTGGATGAATTATTCATGGGTATATATTTCAAAAAAGTTAATGAACACTGACCAAACACAAAGTTTTATAAACAGTCTTAGCTAGTGAGCAACTGCCACCCCACACTGAGAAGATATTTAACTTGCTCAGACACAATGCCAGACAGATCCTCTATCCTTAGCCCACCTTCACCCCCAGTAAAACATTTTAAAGATCAGAACCCATTCGGAATTATTAATAATTTTGAACAGCCCCCCTCCCCCCAAGAAAAGGGCTTATGGTAATTAAGCAAAGTCAATAATAAAGTGAAAATAAAGTTCCAGAAGATACAATTACTCTAACAAACACTGGCTTCATATATACCAACATAAAATAATCCTGGTTATTATCTCCAAGAAAAGAGTCCAAAAATACTTTGCAAAATAGGAGAGAGCTGTGATAACTATATTATCATAATATTAAATAATTCCTGTTTAGAAAGGTCAGGTTTTCTTTAAGTTTAAAGAAAAGGACAAAAACAATACTCTGGGCCCACCCTGTGACACAGACCTTGGATTCCTCAGTGTCTTGGGATGGAGCTTCAGGTGAGGCAAAGAACTTACACAAACTCCCCTGGGTAGCTTAACACTATGATAAAATGGACCTCACACACAAGAAGTTGTTTTATCCCAATTGCTACTGTGATTACTCTGACTGCATATATCTAATACCTTTTAATGTACTCATCAGTATGTCCAAAATTCCAGGAACAGCCTTCCCAAACACACCAGGCTTCCTCCCGCTCTGCTTTTCCAGCTGTGGGACCGACCATGCATGAATTCTTCGCAGGAGTCTATGTCCAAGCTCAAGCGCTACTCCTGACTGGAATCTTTCCCTGGCTCCAGAAACATCTGTCCTCTTGGGAACGCCTCTAACACAAGGTCTTCATTTCTTTCCAGTACATCTACATCTATTGCAGTGATGGCGAACCTTTTGAGCTCGGCATGTCAGCATTTTGAAAAACCCTAACTTAACTCTGGTGCCGTGTCACATATAGAAATTTTTTGATATTTGCAACCATAGTAAAACAAAGACTTATATTTTTGATATTTATTTTATATATGTAAATGCCATTTAACAAAGAAAAATCAACCAAATCAATGAGTTCGTGTGTCACCTCTGACACGCGTGTCATAGGTTCGCCATCACTGATCTATTGTCTTGGACTGTTTTTTTTTTAATATATTTTATTGATTTTTTACAGAGAGGAAGGGAGAGAGATAGAGAGTTAGAAACATCGATGAGAGAGAAACATCGATCAGCTGCCTCCTGCACATCTCCTACTGGGGATGTGCCCGCAACCCAGGTACATGCCCTTGACCAGAATCGAACCTGGGACCTTTCAGTCCGCAAGCCGATGCTCTATCCACTGAGCCAAACCGGTTTCGGCATCTTGGACTGTTTTTAAACCATTTCTCCTCATTATAATTATGCTTACTTCACACATGCTTTGTACCTAGTACTGTGCTTAACACATTTAACCCTTAAAGCAATCCCATGAACCAGATTCCACCATAATTCCCATTTTGCAGATGAGGAAAAAGACTTAAATAGTATGCAAGGGCAGAACACTCTACTACTTAAGTAGCGCATGCACTCAAATCTAAAGCTCTCTCCAAAGATCTCCTTCTTTGCTACTGTGAAATATGACCTCATGCAAATGCCTGTTCTCAACTAGAGTGTAAGCTAAGGTCAAAGAGTGTCTTTTACTTCTTTTGAAAAACCTCATACCAGTAAGCACAAGGTTAGGAAGGTTTTAAGCGTTCTGAGGGAAGCACAGAGAATGTTCCAGAATATTTCCTATGGGGTGCACAAAATGTTCTGTTGGGCTTTATATGGACTATACATTCTTAAAGGTCCGGTAAACTAAAGGCAAAAGCCTGTAGAAATGAAATTTTTCAGAAGTTGGTCTTTATCTGAAAACTGGATTATAGTCAGAGTAGCAGGCTGCTTCTATAAGACATTAGCTGCTTGTCTATTTCATGTTTTATTAATTTTACTCCAGTCTTTCTCAAAATCTTGCTGTAAACAAGTATTCATTTCTTTTCTTTAATAACCTTGTAAATTTTGTTTTCAGTGAGTGAATGAATATTTACAAAGGAAAGAAATACAAGGTGCCTTTCTTTCCCTAGTAAGCACAGTATTTAAAAACTGAGCACACACCCACATCACTCTTTATAGCAAACTGCAATAAAAACAAGCAGGGCAGCCCTAGCCGGTTTGACTCAGTGGATAGAGTTTCAGCCTGCGGACTGAAGGGTCCCAGGTTCATTTCCAGTCAAGGGCACATGCCTGGGTTGTGTGCTCAACCCCCAGTAGGAAGCATGCAGGAGGCAGCCAATCAGTGATTCTCATCACTGATGTTTCAGTCTCTCTCTTCCTCTCCCTTCCTCTCTGAAATCAATAAAAATAAATATTTGTTAAATGAGCAGGGCTGCTTCCTTCCCATACAACATATATGAAGCCCCACAGAGAGAGAGAGAGAGCAGTAGAGTTACCAGGAGGGAAAAGTCATCTGAAAGTATATTAGGATGGTACTAACTTATGTATTCATATATAATCACCACCAAAGTTTTTACTAGCTTCATGGCATTCCAGGAAAAGGAACACCAACCCTTATCTACAACTGTGTTCATTATCAAATAAGGTAGCCATTCCAATGCACACAGGAGTGATTGCAATTCTGTATCAGAATGTTGGTAACACTCATAATTCAACTACACTTCAGCCACATCACTGCAGAGTCAGCCAAGCCATTAGTGGAATTGCATTCCTACCAAGGAGAGTTGGGGCCGGGGGTGGGTCCATCATTCCTAATATCGCACACTTCCTAAAAACTGTTTCAGTTGATTAACTATATCAGCTCTCATCCAATCAGCACTCCATCACTTTGAAAGGTAATTCTCCTCATCTCAACTCCGACTTCACATTCTCAGAAAATGCAAAAGTGCATATTGTACTACTGGCATATAATAATTTCGATGAAAAGAAAAAAAAATCAATAATTTGCTCCACAGAATAGTTTTTTTACTGGCAGCTTCACTGAATCCGCCATTAATTTCAGTCCCTCCCCACATACTCATTAAACATAAAACACAGCTGTTCTACAGATCTTAATATTTTCTGCTTTTGTTTGTTTTTTTAAAGGAGACTATAGATAGGGCAAAATACAGGCTTCTAAAGACTCCATTTTTGATTTGTACTTATACTGTTTGCTGGACCTTTCTGAAATGATGAGTACACTGAACATTCTGAGGCATGGCTGTCTCGCCACACATAAATAAACTTTGCAGCAGTAATGCTTGCAAAAAGGAAAACTGACAACTGACTATTAACCTATATAACAGAAGGGGTTGGAGTGTAGGCTAAAGAAAGCAAAGTAAAACATGTGAGTTGGTGAAAACAATGGGTGCCAAAGCAACTGAAATTTTAAATTGTTAATAATGATCCCAGAGGTCATTCAACTTTTCCATAAACTACGAAGGGAATCACACTGTATGCTTCTCTCCAAACATCTTCCCAAGTCCTGTCAGGTGGATGCGATGCGAGGCGGGTAAGGTCATCGGCTACAGGCTCTCATGCACCTAATGCTATCAAAGTGGTATATTGATAAGCCTGTGGACCATAACCTCATTACTCCAGAAACTGCCTGTCCATTGTCCTCTTTTAGAAGTTAACCCACAAGGAACAAAGTGCATTTCTTCCACCCTTCTTCTCCCCATCTCCCCAAAGCAAGCCACTTGAGTGGTTTGCGTGCCTATGAAAACATTGCATAAATAATAATGTGGTGCACACGCCTTAAAGTTTAGAGAGTTTGCGCCTTTGAAGTAGGCAGAGACAGGACTAAGGACACACAGGTTCAATCCCAAGCCAAATGTTAGGCGGGTGGTTTGAAAACATCCATCCAAATAGGCCCAGGGGAAAAGGACACAAGCCGCGTCCACTGCTACCACCCTTCTCTCCCCTCCCCTCTTTCTTGTTCTCTTCTTTCCTTGTGGCTTCTCACAGAGACCATCAAGGCAGGGAAGCCTGGATTTTCCATCAGTGAGACACATACACTGAGAACATGTAATTCCCAGGAGGAAAACAGAAACGGCGAGAGAGGGGTGTGGGGGGCTGCGGGCAACATGTCCAAGTGACAACCCTCCCCGCCCCCACTCTACTACAGCACAAATCCATAGATTCTTCCTCGAGCCTCTTGCCCTTTCAGTTCTTAGTACTCTTTCCAACTTGACCCTTTAATCCAAATAACGTCGGGACCTGCCAGGCATCCGCCGTGGAAGAGTATGTCTCTCAGCATATGTGCCCAGTTTTCTGGGAGCCCCTGAACCCGGACAGTTTAGCAGGCAAAGGATCTCCCGTCGGGAAGGGGTGAAGAAAGAGATGGAGACAAGAGGGAAAGGATGAGGAGCTGCGCTCTAGGGCGAGCGGCTGGAAGGAAGACAGGGAAGAAAGAAAGGGTGGGAAGGAAGTGAGGCCGGCAGAGAGGAAGAAAGGGATGAAAGGAAGGCTAGAAGGGAGAAAGGAGGGGAGAGGAGAGAGGGATGTTGGGAAGGATGCGGGCGGGAGGGTTGGAGAGCTGGGAGGGAGGGGAGGATGGAGAGGATGGGAGGGAGGGAGGTTGAGGGAGGGAGGGAGGCAGGCAAGGATGGAGGATGCTCTGCTCGGGACTCACCTCTGTGGGTCGGTGGGAGTTTCTCGCCTCCTCCTCTCTCTCGCCGCGGCGCCCAGCAGCTGGAGGGGTGATCACAGAAGCGCTGGAGAGGCGGCGGCGAGCGCAAGGGCAGCAGCTGCAGCAGCCGCCTCTGGCCGAGGTGCGGTGCCTCCTGCTCCGCCCGCCAGCCCGGGTCTCCGCCTCACTCGAGCCTGGAAGCGGAGCCGCTCCCCCCGCCCCCCTCCCGCTCCGCGTCCAGCCCCAGCGCGAGCGGCAGCGGCCCGGATCGCCGCTAGGGGAGGGAGTCAGTGCGCAGGCGCGGCCGCTCGCTGCCTGGCGCGCCCCCGCGGCCCCCGCGACTCCGCCGGGCTCCGGGCAGCACCGGGCGGGGTGGGGGCGGCGCGAGAGCGCCCGGCCTGGGAGCTCGGAGCGGGCTGGGCGGGGTCGCAGTTGGAGAAGCCCCCAGCTCCGCGCGGCAGGTGGGGGGAGGGGATGGTGGTGGAGGGCGCAGGTGCCGTGTCCATGACAACCGCGTTACCCTGCGGGCGGGGACGTGGAGCTGAGTTGCGGGAGGTTGGAGGACTGGGACAGAGAGCCAGTGCGAGAGACATCCAGGAGGGGAAAGGGGACTAGGATTGAATAGTAGGAATAAAGGTGAGCCGCAGAGGGCACAGACCGGTGGCAGGAGGAGGGCAGGGCCCCCCGTGCAGCGACAGTAGGGACTGACGCGGAAGGGAGGTTTGCTAGGACCTGGAGTCCCCAGGGGAGGGAGAGTGGACAGTAGAAGGAGCTAGGGGAGCACGGGAATGTTACAGCAAAGGGAGCATTGGCTCCTTTCACAAGCCTTTGTTGAGCACTTTCTCTGTGGAAGGCATTGTGATTATTTTATTGATTTCAGGAATATTCCTGAACCTCTCATTTGAGCCAGGAACTCTACTTAGGTATTTTGAGAAATGCAAAAACGTTTAATATCTCGTGTTTGTCCTAGAGGAGGTTACACTTTAGTTGGGGGAACTTACATAGAGATCGCAGGGAGTATTTGTGCTCTGCCCACTACACCAACTGAGGCTTGAATGTCACTTACAGAAGCGCTAGAACCCAAGAGGTGCACAGCTGAGTACAATCTGAAACATAAGTCACAGTGATATTTGTTCTGCTACAATGCCAGCTAACTTGTTTTAAAATCAAGAGAGGAAAATAAAGAAAAAAATCTGTGTCAGTTTGGTTTGACACAAGCGATGCTGTGTTCACAGCATGCTGCCTGTCTGGTCTCCTCGCCCACAGCAACTTCAATGTGTTTTTTTCATGCCGACATTGGTAGGCTCTATATCACTTCATACATACTTTTTTTTTCATTCCTTCTTCGTTGACTATATCCCTCTGGTTCCCAAGCTGGCATCTGCAATTGTTTGAAAATTATGTCAAAGCCGAGTGTCTTATTTTCTCCCGGCAATGTCATGACAGCTCTACCTCTGTCCATTCCTCTCTTTCTCCTCCAATATCTTCTCGCCTTGCTTTTCCTTGTCAGCACTACTTTACTAATTTAAAAATTCCTGGAAGAAAATAGGAGTCCCCAGATGTAGGGCTTAAGAAAAACCTCCTTAGTCCACAACAATGTTTCAGGACCGTGGACAGCAGCAGAGAATGCTCCTCCCACCCAGCTTTTCCCCTAGTCTCAGCCTATAGGAACAGGATAGACGCCAAAGAAGGTACAGGATGTGCTTAAGGACAAGCTGTGCTCCAAAGGATTTGTGTGTGCCAAGAGATGTGATCAGAGTGGAATAAGGAAAGAGCGTACCTGGAATAGGATGAAAAGCCATTAGACTCTTCACTAGACTTTGAAGAAAAAATAAGATTTAGGGAGGCATCACAGGGCTCTGAAGTGGGAAGAGGGAGATAATTTCGCCAGGGAAGTGATTGAATATAAATAAGGGTACTTCATACCACTGCTCCGCAGTATCTTCCTGGAGGCAGGGACACCTCTGATTTTAAATGGTCCAAGAATGTGGAAAAGGTAAAGTAGTCTAAGTTAAATGAGGTAGAATACTTCCAAAGATTGACTTCCTGTTCTTGTTGTTGTTGTTACTGTGATTTTTTTATTCACTAGTCAGGCTGAAAGGGATAAACTAAAATATACAGGCCAAAGAGTTATCAGGCAAGTTCATCTCTAACATTCATTTATAGCTTGGTGTATTGTTTCAAATTAGGTGTAAATGTTTAATTCTGTTTTAGTCGGCAGCAGACAGAAATAAAAACTAACGTAGACCAATTGTTGTCTTGTCAAAATGAGATTTTGGTCTTTTTTGTTTTGTAGTGACTTTAAAAACCTTTAAAAGTCACTTTTAAAATATTTATAAGGTATCCATGCAATTGCTTTAAATTATAGGTAATAAAAAATAACCGCATAAAAGCCATTCTTTATTTCGCAAACCCTTGGCCTCACTCACTCTTCCTTCAAAATGCACCAAACTGTTGTCTGTCAATTAGATAGTAATAACAAATTACTGGGGCAATGCACTTAAGTCACCAGCAGGCAAATGGCAGCTGAGATTTTTGTTCTCTGCCTCCAAATAATTTACTAACTCTCTTATGTTTTGAATAAAGGGGAACTGAAACCCCTAGTTACCGTATGGAAACATCAAAATTGAGTATTATTTAGCCATATTTCTTCCTCTCTGGTAATAGTCTAAATACCCTTGTATACATAGTGGCTATCATTGGATACTGAGAAACTATCATTTTACTTGTCCCCATCCTAAACTAAGGGAATAATTTTTATCTTCATTTCTTTACATTTTAACTGCTGAGCCTGGCTGTTTTTTGTTTTCTTTTTTTTCCTTAGTTGTTTTAGGGTGTTTTTTTTAGATTTCTTGATTGAAGTGTTGTCCTTCATTTCAATGACATAAACACATACAGCCCTCAGAAAAACAAGCAGCTTCCTCTCCCCCCATTCATATTAAATATTTATACCAACAGAAATGAAAAACAATGAGTAATGTTAAAAATATATTATTGTGTGCAGATGAAAAACTAGAATATGCAATTAAAGTACAATTTAACCTGCAATATGATGTATAGATTTTTTAGAATAGACACCAAACCAATACTGGCAATCCTAAGTAAAACTGTCCCTAGTGCTTATACAGTTCAATGTCTGGTCTCTGCACACTGGAACCCTCATTCAGCCTGTCAGCTCCTAAAGTTTTCCTATCAAGTCCTCCTGAGCAATTCATTTTTTAAAGACTTTATATTGCACAGCAGTTTTAGGTTCACAGCAATTGAGCAGAAAGTACAGAATTTCCATACATCTCTTGCTGTCACCAAAGCAAAACCTCTCCCACTATTGACATCCTGTACCACAGTGTTGCCTTTGTTACAACCAATGAGCCTACATTGACACATTATTATCAAAGTCCATAGTTAACACTAAGGTTCACTCTTATACATTCTATGGGTTTTGACAAATATATAAATGACATGTATAACCATTGTAGTATCGCACAGAATGGTTTCACTGCCCTAAAATCTGTAGGTGTTCTGCCTATTCATCTCGCCCTCCCTCCAGCCCCTAGCAACAACTGATCTTTTTCACTGTATCCACAGTTTTGCCTTTTTTCAGAATGTCATACAGTTGGAATCACACAGTATATGGCCTTTTTCATATTGGGTTCTTTCACTTAGCAATATGCATCTAAGTCCCCTCTGTGTCTTTTCATGACTTAATAGCTCATTTCTTTTTAGTGCTGAATAAGATTCCATTGTCTGGATGTACCAAGGCTTGCTTATTTATTCACTGACTAAAGAACATCTTGGTTGCTTCCAACTTTTGGCGATTATGAATGAAGATAAAATATAAATTTCACTTTTTAAGTGCTTTTTAACTATGTCATACCTTGTCACAATATTTGTTACATATGAATAGTACCCCAGGATTTCTTCTCACATGATTGAGTTTTTTCTCACAAATCTAACAGCAGATTTCTTCTCTTTCCTAAAAACATAACCAATAAAACTCACCTTTGTTGTTTTTATGTAGTACTTTCATCACAAATATATGTGTGTGTGTGTCTGTTACTTATTTTATAATTCTTGTTTTCTACTTATTCTATCAACTCTAATTTTCCTACATAAGTATATTAATCATTTGTGCCCTCAGATAATCATGTATGTGTAGTATTATATTATATAGATAGAATATGGTAGGCAGAATAGACCCCTTAAGATACCCATGTCTCACTCCCTTGAGCCTGTGAATATGTTATGTTACCTGGCAAAAGGAACTTTGCAGATGTGATTAGAGTTACAGAATCTGAGGAAGAGGGATTATCCTGGATTATCCGGATGGACTCAATATAATCACCTGTACTCTTAAGTGTGGAAAAATCTGTCCTTGGCTACAGCCAAGAGATTCATCAGAGGGATGAGGCAGATGGAAATGAGTCAGAGAGATTCCAGGTACGAGAACAACTTGACTGGTTCTGCTGGCTTTGAAGGGGGCGCCCCCATAAACCAGGAAATGAGGACTGCCAAAGGAAGGAGGGAGGGACAGAGGGAAACATGGATTTAAAAGAAACACATCAATTGACTGCCTCCCGCATGCACCCCAACCACCTGGGGATGGAACCTGCAAGCCACATACATGCCCTTGACACAAATCGAACCGGAGACTCTTCAGCGTGAGGGTGGACGCTTTAACCACTTAGAAATACGGGCCAGGCCTAGACACAGAATTTCTTAATAAGGGTTGCCCCTTGAGTATAACAGGAAAGGCACCTCTATGTTTAAAGCTATAGCTATAAATTTTACACCAGGTCATAGAGTTGGTAGATGGTGGGGGCGAATTTTTAATTTATGCATTTAAAAATTCAGGGTCCACACTGCTCTTCACAGTTCTCTACCACCTCCCTACTGATGGAAGAAAAAGTACTCCTTCCCACAAGTCAAAACACAAAGTTCTTAGTTCAGCTTTGAGATTGCTGAAACAGAGTTATTTCTTTTTTAACTTGTATTGCATGCAACAAAACATGTTATAAATGTGTTAGGAATTTAAAACATAAAATGCCAAGTGCCCTACCAAAGAAGATTTAAATCACCTGAGATATATCTACCGTCCTTATTCTATGTACAAATGTACTCACTCATGCACCCATGCCTTTCCTATAATATTTTGTTCAAAAAGTCATTTGATGACTTAAAAAGATTAAGGCCTCTGAACAAACAAATCTCTAATTCTACAAATACTTTTGTTCAAGTGCCTGTTTGCATTGTGCATGCTCATGATGTTCTGACTAAGGGTTTAAAATTATCCTTGTTAAGAAGAAATATTCAAAAATGTTGGCACATTGATTCATTCATCCATTCAAATAACTTTTGGCCCTTGCCTAATCGGTGGCACTTCTCAATGTTGATTATTTAGATAGAAGACACAGTTCTCATAGTTTAATGAAGCAAACTGACAAGTAAAGCGATGGGTGCAGTATAATGTAATGGGAGCTTGCAGAGCACACTGTTTAGTGTTAGCCCCTATCCATTCCTCTCTATTCCCATTCTAACAGCTGCAAACGTCTCCACCATGCTGTCCATATGCTTTAGGCTGAAGTTAGCCTCACCCTAGCTCCAAGACTAAGCCTGGTCTAAGGAGAATCCCATCAACTTATCACAGAAGTTCAGGCCTAAGCTCATTTTCCCATTTCATTCCCTGGCCATAGGATTTAATTTAGGAATTTGCACATATGGGACAAAAAGAGAAATGTTTAGCATCTTCCAAGAAATAAGCTTCTTTTCAAAAGAGCTAATAAAAGAGTTGTCCACTTTACTTTTAATTTTAAATAGATGTTAAGCAAAGACATGACAGCCTTTTATAATTATACTAGAGGCCCAGTGCACAAAATTCATGCACAGGGGCAGGGGGGAGTCCCTCAGCTCGACCTGCACCCTCTCCAATCCGGGAACCCTCAGGGGATGTGTAACTGCTGGTTTAGGCTCGATCCCTAACTGCTCTCCCCTGCCAACCTGATCGCCCCCTAATTGCTCTCCCCTGCCTGCCTGATCGCCCCTAATCTCCTCTGCCTCGGCCCCTGCCACTGTGGCTTTGTCCAGAAGGATATCCAGAAGCTGCCCCGTCTAATTAGCATATTACCCTTACCTTTTTATTAGTATAGATAATTCCAGGTCCAGGTAGGAAAAAAGAAACTCCTATGGGTAGTTCAAACAAATAGGATTTAATACTGGGAATTGCTTGCACAGGTGCTAGAAAAGATTGGGAAAGTGAAAGGGAGAAAAGTAATTAAACTAAAGGTTAGCAACTTCAGTAAGCATTCTAGGGTAGGGGCCATAAAGGAAGAGTTGTTTTTATCAGAGCTAAGGCTATGATGTTGGAGGTGACACCAAGGAGGGGCCATCTGAGCAGTGCTGGAACCATGAGAGGGACAGGCACCACTGTTGAAACCATGGTCTTGGGAGGAGTGCATCTGCTTCCAGAAGTACTGCTATAAAGAAAGAGAAATATAATAATAATGTCTCTCCTCTTTCTGCCTGCTAATCTTTTTGCAGGGCCTCCCATGGGTATAATTTTAGAAACTAGCTGGAAAGGGAGCCTGGAAAATTTAATATACAGTCTCCCCAATGACAGAGTATAAGAAAATAAAGAATGGTGTGTAAGAAGATGAAAGAAAGTAAGCAAATAACCAACACATTCAACCCTTTGTCTATTCTGCATCTGTAAGCATCCTTCATATTTACCTTAAGTTTTAATACAACAAAAATGACAATTATGTGATGCTTTTTCTTATCAAGAACTACTCTTTACATAATGAAAGATATTCTCACATTATCTCCAAATATGTAAAACACAAACTCACATATCAATTTGTGAGTTCTCATTTTAAGTCACAAGTCCACTTGGATATTTTGCCCTCTAAAGATTAAACTGTAATTTAAGCCAGACCAGTGTGGCTCAGTGGTTGATTGTCAACCCATGAACCAGGAAATCATGGTTCAATTCTGGTCAGGGCACATGCCCAGGTTGTGGGCTTGATTCCCAGTAGGAGGCATGCAAGAGGCAGCCAATCAATGATTCTCTCTCATCATTGATGTTTTTCTCTCTATCTCCCTCTCCATTCCTCTCTGAAATCAGTAAAAATATATTTTGTAAAATAAAATAAACTGTAAATTAAGCCTATCATTAGTTCTTATCTTTAAAAAAAGATAATAGAAAAGAAAATTAGTTAACATTTCAATGTATATACATATACTGGAGGCCTGATGCATGAATTCGTGCATGGGTGGGGTTTGGCTGGCCAACCCTGATCAGGCCAGGCCAGCCAGGGGGAGGGGTCACAGGTAGTTGGTGGGCCAGCCCTGCCTCTGATCGGGGTGTGGGGGCAATTGGGGGCGGGGCCAACTAGTGAGAGGGGACCTTGGGTGGTTGGCCAGTTGGCCCCACCCCCTGGTCAAACTCCAAGTCGAACTCCTGGTCGAGGGACAATTTGCATATTAGCCTCTTATTATATAGGATGATATGTTCTTGAACTCTCTCCTCTGTTTCCTCTCTCTCTCTCTCTCTCTCTCTCTCTCTCTCTCTCTCTCTCTCTCTCTCTCCCCCCCCCCCCCCACATAAATAATTTCCATTGTCTACTACTCCACAGTTACTTTTCCCTCAACCAGGATCTCAGCTAAGGTGGTCCTTCACCTGGTGATGATGAGCAAATCTTCCCTCCTGAGGGTCTGAGTCCTTGGTGTCTCTTTGGATTGTCTAGACTTCCATTAATTTTTGCTTTTGAACATAAAAGTACTAGAAGACACTCCAGGAAACCTTCTTAGTTCTGGAAATAACTCTGCCTTCTCCTCCATGGAGCAGTAATCCAACTTCTCTTTGGTAATCAGAATGACACACTCCAGAAATCACAGCAACCCTTCTTTATTTGTTGCTTCAATGGAATAAGGAGCCCACATGACCAGGTGGCAGACTTACCTTCCATTTCAATCAAAGAATTATGTCTCTGGGTTAAAACAATATTCATTATGGAAATAATACTTCTCATCCAACAGAGCCCAAAGTTTTATACACAGGAAAAATAAATAGTGAATAGTTCATTTCTATTTTTGATGAATGAATTATGGGTAAACACAATACTATAGATGGTGTCTAGTAGAAGCTGATACTACACAGTAGAGGAAAACACTCCAAGCTCAGCTGGAACTGTATCTAATGTTTCGGGAAGACATTCTATGCTTTGGTCAAGGCAGCTGCTCCTGAACTAAGAAGTACATATATAATAAGATCAGTGAATTGTATAACCCCATCACTGTGCTTCTTTTACTTTGTAATAAGTTCTTTGGTCAGAAGCAATGTAGTATGGAATATCTTGATGGTGAATAAGGCACTCTAAAAGTCTCCTGATGTTGGGACTGGAAGGGCCATTGGAACAAGGAAAAGCAGAGCCAATAACCCGAAAAGTTTCAGTTCCAGTAAGGACAAAATCATTTACTGTTTCCAGCTGGAAGAAGTCCAAAGACATCAATCTGATACCAGGTGTTTGGCGGTTGGTTTCCCTAAGGAATGGTGTCATCAGGGTTTATGTTTGACTTCTGCTGTTGTCTCCTGTTCCCTTAGCAAGGATGGTAGTCAAATAGCTTTGGTAAGAGAAGGTCCATATTGTTGAGGTTCTTGAAGAACCTCAGTGCTACTTTGAACATGAGTCCATTGGTCAAACACTCGAGAGGCTAGGAAATTGCTGTCTGCATAACATCCACAGATGAGGCCATTGTATACATTTTCTCTCCAGGTGTTACACACTGCCACTGATTTCTGCCATTCTGAAATCCCATCATTTCCACTGAAATCTAGGTGCTATTTTAAAGTTGGCCTCATGCAGTGCCATCCAGCCAACAAAAGACCAGCATCGCAAAACTTTTTAAAAAAATTTTATTATGGACAATTCTAAAAATATATAAAAGAAGAGAAAAAGTATACTTAACCCATTATTATCAGTTCAAACTCAATCTTATTTCATTTATACTTGTAACTACCCCATGAATCACAGAGTTTTTTGAGCATTCTGGTACTTCCATCGCTAGTTATTTATTTGAATAAAGGGAGTATTCTTGGGGCACATCTGGGCAACATATTGGGGGATGACCAAGTTACAAATAATAAGTACACTCTGTTATTTCTACCTCTGTAAGCCTTGAAATATTTCTTCATTACACTAGGGAAGTTGTAGTCTCAACATCATTGAATATAGGCCACATCGTACATTTACACAATGGAATACTACACAGCAGTACAAAAGAAAGAACCTTACCATTTGCAACATCATGGATGAACCTGGAGAGTATTATGCTAAGCCAAATAAGCCAGTGAGAGAAAGATAAGTATCGCATGATCTCACTCATATGTGGAATCTAATAAACAACATAAACTGATGAACAAAATAGATCCAGAGACATAGAAGCATAGAACAGACATTCAAACCCTAGACGGGAGGCAGGGGAGGGTGGATAGGTGGGAAGAGATCAACTACAGAACTTGTATGCAGATATGCATAACACATGAACACTGATAATAAGGTGGTGAAGGCCTGGGCTGGAGAGCACGTGGGGGCAGGCTAGAAGAGGTCAATGGGGAGAAAGAAAGGGGACATGTGGAATACTTTCAATAATAAAGATTAAAAAATAATAATGATGATAAATAAAATAAAATAAAGAATATAGACCACATTAGAGCCACTTTGCTTAGGAAAGCACATTGAATACAGAATCTCTGTAAATCACTCTTTGTTTCAAAATCCTTACAATCCATTCCTACACATAACCCATGAGCTGAAGTCACTATGATAAAAAATAATAATCTTACAATTATTCTTTGCATATAACTCATGTTCCCGTGGATAAATTTTGCACTTCTCCCGTGAATTATGCCAAAATCTGACTCAAATCTGACTGAAATCATATGACATGGTAGAGATTGGTTTTAGGAATAGAATCCACTTGCAAAGCAATTTCTTGATGGGAGGTTACAACAGCATCTCCAAACAAAAAAGGAGACTAATAGCCTTTGTTATGGGAGATTACTTCTGCTAGCAATGGAAGTTCAAGGAGATTTGTGGTCTTCAGATTAATTCATGTCTATCCAGATGTCCTTAGACAAGCCCCAGAGTTTCATTCTTTCACAACAAATGCTCTAAATTTTTTACAAGATAATATACTCTGAATTTTCACATCAGATACTTAGTGAGGCAAAGAATTCGACTTACATTGCAATTCTGTAATTTTCACTTTTAGATTTGAAATGGGATTTGGGATCCTCCCCGCAGCTACAATAATTAAGAGATCATTTTAGGAGCACAATAAAAACTTGGTGGATCTCTGACCTGCCTTGAACTCAGAGATTAAAGCCCTAGGCTTGTCAATTTCTTTCTATACGCAATGAAGTGCAATCTCAAAAAAATCTTGCCCCACTGCCTCTGTAGTCATGATTTCTGTCACAGTAGTTGAATGCATTAACTACTGGTTTCCCAGAGCTTTGCCTTCAGTAGGCTATAGCAATTCTGCACATAGCTGATGCAAAATTTGGAACCAAATGTGTGGTGCTGAGTCAAAGTAGAAGGAGGTCAGTGAAAAGAATCCCTTTCTCCTGGAATAGGGAGATGGTGCTTTTTGTTATGTAGTTATAGAAGAATTGGCTAAAATGACACATCTCCTACCATAATCAAAGCCCCTGGACTTACAGAGAGTGAAATATAGGGTGATTGAGAAGAAAAGATCAGGAATTAAAACTGTGTTGGATTAGGTTTCCAGCCAATAGTGAGATCTACAAAATAGATAATGGCTTACTTTAATTGAGCTTTCTGAAAATAAGGAAGAGAAAGAGTGGAAGAAAGTATCATTCTTTAATTTCCATGGACTTAAATCCAAACTATTTCAAATGCACCAATTCGGAGTTTGATAGGGTTGAGAATGCCAAGTCTCTATCCTCAAGCTAAGGTTTGTGCTAACAGAGCAGGATGGTGGGAGGCCTATAAGGTGACAAAATTGGGACAAAAGAGAGCCTAACTCCTCAATCCTCTCAAGCAAATCCTGGTAAGCATTTTCAACTGAAGAAATGATTCATTGTGTCATTAGGAAGGTATAGATGGGATTTAATCTGGGGTAATTATGAAAATTTTGGAGCCATTTCACCTATAGTTCATTTTTTAAATTGTTGTAGGACAGACATCAAGATGAAGATGCCATTCAATTTCCAAAAGAGTGAGCAGTGCACAGGAGCTCGTTGCCAAGAGAACAACAGGATCAGAATCAGACACTGAGCAGATAAACCTCTGTTTGTGGTTGCCATGCTTTCAAATTTGGGGAAGCAAAAGATCAAAAGTAACTTTTTAAAGGAGCTGCCCCCAAAATTCCAAGCCTGGCCTCAAACAGTCTTTGATTGCTCAAACCCAGTACAATATCAGCCCCTCAAAATTGTAGCAGCCAGGATTGGTCTGCAAATGCCACACCATCACTAGAAAAGACATACTCTTCAATGTCCATTATAAATATGGGCATGAGGAAAAAATGAGCAAAGGAGACCCATCCTAAACGTGGAAATGGGGACTGTCAACTTGGCTGACTGAGGATCTCGCTATTTTTGCAGGTCATGAGGTATTTGATATTCCTGTCCAAGAGGACATGCTATCTACTGTCACCCTATGATTCCTGTGTTTTTTATCCCAGTCATCCTTTGTCTCACTAGAGATTTGTTTTCTTTTCTTTGTTGTTGTTGTTTGTTTGTTTTACTAATAATATTTAGTTCCCTAACCACCATAATATGATGGGGTGAATACTGTCAGTAAACCAGAAAGAGCTACATCTGAACCTGAGGGAAGAAAATGGATGAATCTCAGGTTGTGTCCTATGGGCATGTCACGCTTGCAGGGTATATATGGAGGAAGGTTATGTGTGACCATGTGGTGGCTAAAATATTTGGGGTGGATATTACTGAGTGCTTATTATTTATCAGTCTTCCTGCTCTTCTAACAGCATTTAGATTTCCATTCTTTCCCCATAATCCATTTGATCAGGGAAAATTCTTCATTCCAAACTTTGGGTAGTTATCTCCAAAAGAAAAATAATTTCTCCTCTCTTCCCACAGCAATTGATTTAAGGACTGAGATGTAATAACAATAGCCTGTAGCCTCAATCTTTTTTTGAAGAAATGATCATGCTTCTCAATTTAGGCTATGAGACAAGTGAAGATTTGTTGGGCATTTGGAGAAAAATATTTTCTTCCTTTTAAGTGCTCATTTTCTTTTAATGGGTATCATGGCAGATGGAGGTGAAATCAGGAACTTCCACAGCTATGTCCACTATAAGGAGTACATCCTTAGGACAAAGTCAAAGCCAAAAAGGGAGGCATAGTTTAAGAAACTAAAAAATAACAACAAAAACAAAGCTGGAGCCACTGAATGCATCTGCCCCACCCTGCAGTTTTATATAAGCCAATACAATTCTTTATTTTTTTAAGCAAGTCTGGAGTAGATTTTCTGTTGCTTGTATGCAAATTACCCCGACAGTGATATAGAAGGTTAAGAATTGGATGCTATGCAAATACAGGTTGTGAATACAATGACTAGAAGAGTTGTGTTCTGAGATGCAACCAAAAGAAAAGTATTACTTTGCCAAAGATAAGGGAGAGGAACTTTAGGCAGATTAAATGGCATTTGGAATACCTTAGTACCTTTATGTTGTGTGGGGTTTCCTAGAGCAGCAGTTCTCAACCTGTGGGTTGCGACCCCTTTGGAGGTCGAACAACCATTTCACAGGGGTCGCCTAAGACCACTGGAAAAAACATATATAATTACATATTGTTTTTGTGATTAATCACTATGCTTTAATTATGTTCAATTTGTAACAATGAAATTGGGGGTCACTACAACATGAGGAACTGTATTAAAGGGTCGTGGCATTAGGAAGGTTGAGAACCACTGTCCTAGAGGGTCATAGCTAAACTCCACCTCAGTAAGAGAAGACTGGGTGACCATGGGTGTGCCTTGGTTAGGTTCAGGACATTGAAGGGAGTGAGTTTACAAGACATTGGGAATTATAGACCTACCAAGTTTGGTTGTCATCATTTGACATATCATTCCGTGCAGAGCAGAGGACTGGAGGGACAGAGATTTAATAACCAACCATTTGGTGACTCTTGATGGCAGGTGATACAGAAGATGGCAGCGGCAAGAACAAAGACTAAGAAAAGTTGTGTCAATATCAACATGGCAACTGAAAGAGCAATGTGATAATAAGCCCAGAGCTGAGTTTACAAGAGCTAATTGAATCAATAAAGCCAGAAATGTGTAAGATGGTAAATGGCAACTAGCAACTGACACCCAGCTGTGGTGTTGGGGAAACAAAGAGACGTTGGGGACTGTGCTGGATGGGAGGACACATGTCCCATTTAAAGAAACCGCTGCTCCTCTGTTCCTTCAAGCCTCTTCCATGCAGGACTGTGGGCTGACGCGACCAGAGTATTTATGATACTCTCTGGAACTGCCGATTTGTATCAGAAACTTCCCTATTTTAAAATTTTGACAACAATCTCAAATCTAAAACACTGTGTAGGCCTACACTAGGCAGGTCAAAAAGAACAACAACAAAGAAAACTGAAGCCCCACGTATTTGAAATCTAGATTGGCCCCTAAAGCCATCAGTTTTCTACATACACCTGACGGGATTTTTTTAGGAACTAATATTTCTCATAGTAAAGAGACCATTCTCTAAAGTTCAGAAATTCTTACTGCTTCACTTACTTTTTTTGTAGCTGTTATATCCAAAAGATATAAGTTTAATAATTTACTTTAAGAATGACATATAGAATTTGGGTAAATTTTTATGTAGTGTACAAGGAGTCCAAATTCTTTCTTTTGCACAGAGATATGTGTTGGTCCAGACACCATTTGTTAAAAAGTCTATTCTTTCCTCATTCAATAGTCTTGGCACCTTTGTAGAATGTCAATCGGCCATTAAGTTAAGCTTTTATTCCTGGAGTCTCAATTCTAATTTGTTGATTCACATGTCTCTCCTTATGCCTGTCCCACACAGCCTTAATTGCTGTAGCTCTGTGGTAAGTTTTGAAATTGAGAAGTGTGAGTCCTCCCCCTTAGTTCTTTTTAAAGATTATTTTGACTACTCTGGGTTACTTGCATTCCTATAGGAATTTTAGGATTAATTTCTCAATTTCTACAAGAAAAAAGGCACCCAGAGTTTTGAAAGGAATTGTACTGATTCTGCAAATCAATTTGGGAAAATTACCATTTTATTATTAAGTCTTCTGATGTATGAATGTGGGATCTATATCCTAAATAATAAAAGGGTAATATGCAAATCGACCGAATGGCAGAATGACTGGTTGCTATGATGCACACTGACCATCAGGGGGCAGACACTCAATGCAGAAGCTGCCCCCTGGTGGTCAGTGGACTCCCACAGGGGGAGCACCACTAAGGATGTCCAACTGCCAGCTTAGGCCCACTCCCCACCATCAGTCGGACATCCCCCGAGGGCTCCCAGACTGCAAAAGGGCGTAGGCCGGGCTGAGGGACCCCCCCCACCCAGTGCACGAATGTCGGGCACCAGGCCTCTAGTCTATACTAACAAAAGGGTAATATGCTAATTAGACTGGGAGACCTTCAGGGAGACCTTCCGACATCCTTCCGGAAAAAGCCATGGTGGCAGGGCCGAGGTAGAGGTAGTTAGAGGCGATCAGGCCAGGAGGGGAGGGCAGTTGGGGGTGATCAGGCCAGTGGGGGGATAGTTGGAGGTGAGCAGGATGGAAGGGGGGGCATTTGGGGGCAAGCAGGCCGGCATCGGGGGGCAGCTGGGGGCAAACAGGCCAGCAGGGGGGGTCAGTTAGGGGTGAGCAGGCCAGCAGGGGTTCAGTTGAGGGTGATAAGGCTGGCAAGGGGGGGCAGTTGGGGGCAAGCACGCTGGCAGGGGGGGCAGTTGGGGATGAGCAGGCCGGCAGGGGGGCCAGTAGGGGATGATAAGGCTGGCAAGGGGGGGCAGTTGGGGGCGAGCAGGGTGGCGGGGGGGCAGTTGGGGGCAAGTAGGTCAGCGGGGGGGTCAGTTAGGGGTGATCAGGCCGGAAAGGGGGGCAGTTGGGGGCAATCAGGCTAGCAGACAGAGTGGTTAGGGGTGATCAGGCAGGCAGGTAGGTGAGCAGTTAGGATCCAGTGGTCCTGGATTGCGAGAAGGATGTCCAAATGCAGTTTAGGCCTGATCCCACAGGGACACCTACCCCCCGTGCATAAATTTCATGCACCAGGCCACTAGTATATATATAAAAGCCTAAGTGGTCATTGGACCATTCAACTGTTTGACCGGTAGCTATGATGCGCCCTGACCACTAGGGGGCAGATGCTCAATGCACAGTCATGGAAACATGGAACAGACTGACGAATCTCAGAGGGAAGGGTGGGAAGAGATTAACCAAAGATCTTATATTCATACTAGAGGCCTGGTGCACCAATTCATGCACCGATGGAGTCCCTTGGCCTGGCCTGCGGGGATCAGGATGAGACTGGCTCTCCGACATCCCCTAAGGGGTCCCAGATTACAAGAGGGTGCAGGCCAGGCCGAGGGACCCTGCTGGTGCATGAATCCATGCACCGGACCTCTAGTATATTTATATTTCATTGTATTTTCCTTTATTTCAAAAATGTTTTATAGTTTTCAGAATGTAATAATTGCATTTTATTGTTAAAGTAATTCCTAAGCTTTCTTTCTGATTATAAATTAAATTTTTAAAGTTTAATTTTCAGATTTTATAGTCATTGTATCGAAATAAAATTGATTTTCTAAATACTGATCTATTCTGCAATAATATTAAACTCATTCATGTTTTTGAATAGTTTGATTTGTTGTTTTATTTTGTGTGTTTGAATTTCTTAGAATTTTTTATATGTCAGGTCATGTCACTGACAAACTGAGATAAATTTACTCCTTCCTTCCTTTGCAATCTAGATGCATGTATTTGTTTTTCTTGCCTAACTGTCCTGGTTCAAATTTCCAGCACAGTCATACCGATTCCTTTTTGTATCATTATTTCTGTCATGGTCTTAAAAACAATGTGCAAACTGAACTACAAATAAAATGCATACTAATTAGAATAAATAATAAAATAATGGACTTATAAGAAACTAAGTTCTGCCCTGTGCACAGAACAGGCACAAAACAAATATCTGAAAAATAACCTAGTGAATTCCAAATTATTCTCATATCTCTTCTGTTTCCTCTATCACGTTGGGAATTTCTTCTCATATTTCTGTGCCTTGCTAGGAAGCTTTCACAGAGCTTGTACGTGCATGACAATTCCTACAGCCATTTTTCCTCCCACTATCCTCATGTCACACTGGGGCACTGGACAAAACAGAAGTAATATTTTCCTTCACTTGGCTGGGAAGTGTACCCCAAACGCCTGCTCTTATAAGATTCCCTCTAAGAGGAACACTAACCTGGTTCTTCTAGCATCTTTTTCTCCTCTAAGGGATTGTAAATTTTCTCAAGACAAACAGAAAAATAAAGGCTTTTGAATAAATACATCTTCTTCAAAATACATCTTTGCTGACATGAACTTTAAAGCCTAAAGCCTAAATGTAAGAAGCTCCAAAAGTTCAAGTCTTTGAATCTTAAAAATATCAATCAGCAACCAATAATCATACTGTTTTTCTCCGCCTCCAGTCTATTGTAATAGTTCTTCTGTATGACAATAGATTCTTCATTGTTTAGCTGTCTGAATGGTGAATGGTCATGTCCTCAACAGAAATGACTGGGCATAGAAGGAAAAAAAACAACTGAAATCTAAAAGTACAGTGGGGCCTTGACTTACGAGTGTCCCAACTAACGAGTTTTTCGAGATACGAGCTGTCTCTCGGCCGATTTTTTTGCTTTGAGTTGCGAGCTAAAATTCGGGTTACGAGCCAGCTTCAGATACCCCACCGCTAGTTGGCGCAGCAAACGTCACAGTGAATGCCACAACATCAGCCCAGCATCACATGTCTCACTCATTTACTGTTGATTTGACATACAAGTAATTTGAGTTACGAGCTCCATCACAGAACGAATTAAACTCGTAAGTCAAGGCCCCACAGTACTAAATATATTACATATCAATACAATTTTTAAAAATATATTTTTATTGATTTCAGAGAGAAAGGAAGAGGGAGAGAGAGATAGAAACATCAATGATGAGAGAGGACCATTGATTGGCTGCGCCCTGCATGCCCCTCACTAGGGATCGAGCCTACAACCCAGGAACGTGCCCTGACCAGGAATTGAACAATGACCTCCTGGTTCATAGGTCAATGCTCAACCACTGAGCCACTCTAGTTGGGCCATATCGATACAGTTTAAAGTGGAAGCTCTTTTCTGGGGGGTTCTCATGATCCTGTAAATTCACATTTACTTTATCATCAAAGTCTCAGGATTGGGCCTGAGCCGTCCAATGACAGGTGGTTACAGGTGAGTGGAAGAGCCCCACTCCCCAGAGGAAACTGAAAACCCAGGCCAGACACAGAATTATACACAGCAAGGCCAAACAAGTGTTTCCAGGCACAGAATCAAAAAGATGCTAAACTTTGGCATTGTTATGAGCACCTGAATTCTGCTTTTATAGGAGGGGTCTGAGAGCAATAAGTTGCAGAAGGTATATATATTTTATATAGTCAGCTAGAGCGTACAGAGATCTAGGAATATTAAGACATGTCTCCACAGAGTGGTTGGAAATACTGAAGACAAGACCCAGCAATTTTATTGATTAAATTGGCAAGAACTAGGCCACCAGATGAGTGATCTGGGCTCCAGTCCTAGAATATTAAGCAAGCAAACAGCAGAGTACAGAGTGAGGATCAAGGCATAAACTGAAACTTATGATCATGATGAGAAGGGCAGGCCTGGGCATTCCCTGAAGAGGGGACCAGGACCAGAAGGCAGGGACAAGAAAGTGAAGAAACCAGTAATATGGAGTAGAGTCAAAGGAGGAATGCTACAGGATTAAAAACTACTTTTGGGAATTGTTGATTAAAGAGAAGGACCCCAGTAGAAATATCATAAGTCATTCGGCAAAAGCTATAGTGGAATCCAGCAAGTTATGAAGGAGCCAAGTGTTAACAGATGAACTATGTCTACACATGCTTCCCAGCCTAAATATTTTGTTCAACATTCAAGTAAGTTGGTTTTAGCAGGTTATGGTTATTGACAACCTATATTGGCTCCTAGTAATGATTTATGCCCTCAAAAACTAGCCATTTAATGATCCATTCTACACTTATTGCTCAGAATGAGTGAGACATTTATTGACCCTCACTCCAGAGTCAACAGGATTGTGTCAGACGGCCACACATGTCTTGAACTGCCTTTCCTTTTAATATCTCAGTATTTCACTTTAAAGATGAAGAAATAGGACCACAGAGTATGTTACTGATCCCCAAATCATTAAATACTTAGTATCAGAATTCGAGCCCAAATACAATGTTTGCTTCATTTGGGGGAATTTTGCTTTAGTTTTTAACATATTATTTACTTAATACCCATACCACACTTTCCCAGTTATCATTTGCTGTAAAACAAATTATCCCCCAAAACACAGTGGCCTAAAGCAACCATTTTTTATTCTCTCTCATGGTCTTCTGGATTGGCTAAGCTCAGCCAGGTGGTGCTCACTCAGGGTTTGTCCATGCAGTTGTCAGAGATGGTGGCTGGGGCTGGAGTTCTTGCACAGTGCCTCTCCAGGAAGCCTGGGGATCTCCCAGCATGCCATCTGTGCTCCCCAATGGAACATTCAAGAGTGTTCAGGGGGCCTCAGGGGAAGCTTCAAGACTATGAACTAAACTCAGGAGTCCCAGAATTCCCACTACATCCTATTTTCAAGAAAGCCCCTCCAGCATCCCTGATTCAAGGCTAGTGAAATTAGACTCTACTTCTTATGTGAGAAGCAACATGTGTGTATGGAAAGAAAGTAGTTGATGCAGTCCATTTTAGGAGAACTTCTAACACTCCCATTTAGATGAAAAGAATTAAAAATAGTTATTTTGTAATGTATAGCATATTGCTAATCTTTCTTTCCTTTAGACTTGCTATCAGCCTCTTGATGATTTCATCAAGACCATAAAACAGAAACTGTCTAAATCCCCAAGTACTTAAAATAATAAACGTTAGTGCATGTGGTAAACTCTTGGAATTATTGGCTAAAATGAAAAGTATAGGGGTATATTTATTTACTCATAATATTTTACCTATTATTAACCTAGATAAAATGGAACTTTTGTTAAGTAAACATATACCTACTTCTGTGTAAGATGATACTTACATATAAATAGCATGATTTACTGAAATACTTTTCCTCAATAATGTTGCCACAAAACAGTCTTAAAATATTGCTGGGGCCCATCCGGCATGGCTCATTGGTTGAGCCTAGACCTATGAACCAGGAGGTCATGGTTCAATTCCGGGTCAGGGCATATGCCCGGGTTGCAGGCCTGATCCCCAGTGTGGGGTATGCAAGAGGCAGCCTGTCAATGATTCTCTCTCATCATTGATGGTTCTATCTCCCTCTTCCTCTTTCTTCATCTCTGAAATCAATAAAAATATATTTAAAAAGAAAATAAAATAAATATTGCCATATATTTAAATCATACTACTAAAACTAATGTTAATCTTGATTGACTATACAGCGTACCAATACAAATTATTTTAAATCATGCTTTTTATTTTTAAATACTAGGGGCCCGGTGCACGAAATTCATGCACTGGGTGTGTGTGTGTGTGTGTGGGGGGGGAGTGTCCCTCAGCCCAGCCTGCCCCCTCTCACATACTGGGAGCCCTCAGGCGTTGACCCCCATCACCCTCCAATCGCAGGATCGGCCCCTTGCCCAGGCCTGACGCCTCTGACAGAGGCGTCAGGCCTGGGCAGGGGACCCTCATTTCCCCCCATCACTGGTTCTGCCCCCAGCCCAGGCCTGATGCCTCTGGCCCAGGCATCAGGCCTGGGCAGGGGACCCCCAGACCCCTCCAATTGCTGGCTCTGCCCCTTGCCCAGGCCTGATGCCTCAGCCAGAGGTGTAGACCCCCATCACCCTCCGATCGCCTGATCAGCCCCTTGCCCAGGCCTGACGCCTCTGCCAGAGGTGTCAGGCTTGGACAGGGGACCCCCATCTCCCCCCGATCACTGGCTCTGGCCCTCGCCCAGGCCTGAGGCCTCTGGCCCAGGAATCATGCCTGGGCAGGGGACCCCCATCTCCCTCTGATCGCTTGCTCCACCCCCCACCCAGGCCTGATGCCTCGGCCAGAGGAGTTGACCCTCATCACCCTCCGATCACCAATCACCGGATCGGGCCCTTGACCAGGCCTGAGGCCTCCGGCAGAGGTGTCAGGCCTGGGCAGGGTGCCGGGGTCCAACCCCAGCGGGTCCAGGGGTCCCCAAAGGTGTGGACGGAGTCGGCAAAGAAGGAAGGACATGGAGACAGGGTTCAGTTGATCAGCAGCCTAGCCAGGATCTCCAGCCAAGTTCTGGTCTCGATCTCCAGAGAGGTTCTGCTTAGGATCTCCAGAGAGGTTCTGTCCAGGTTCTCCAGTCAGGTTCAGTCACCAGGTTCTAGTCAGGCTCTCCTGCCAATCTCCGCAGTGAGGTTCAGTCCAGGATCCCCTGCCATGCTCTCTCGCCAGGCTTTGCCTCCAAGCTCCGAGGCCAGTCCCTGTCCAGGATCCTCCGGCATGCTCTCGCCAGCAAAGTTCTTCTGTCTCTAGAGAACGTTCTGTGTAGGTTCTGTGCCTAGGCTCTGTCTCTCTTGGTCCTGTCTTCCAAGCCCTGTGTTCTCAGTTCTGTCTCTTGCTGTCTTGTTACATCTGTATTTATACCAGTTGATTCAATCCTATCAATCTCTATTACAAAGGTTAGGGCGTTTCTTATCTCCATTCCAGGGAGTAAAGATTATGTAGCTTAAGCATGATTGTTTGTAGTGATTAACTACCCGCCTGGCACTTAGTTAAGGAGTTTCATCCCCTCCCTGACTTCAGGGAAAAATTCCTACCTGGGGAAACAACCTTTCTCAGAGAGGTGACCTTGGTTAAAACACAGCGCCAAGAAGGTGAGCAAACATATTAAGAACTGTATGCCATATATGCCAGGTCCCTTGGAACAGCAAGGATGGACCGGCTCCCGGCAGCAGGGGACCCCCAGCTCCCCACGGTTGCAGGCTCCGCCCCTGCCCAGGCCTAACGCCTCTGGCCTAGGCATCCGGCCCGGGCAGCAGGGACCCGCAGCTGCAGCGACCCCGCGATTGTGGGCTCCGCTTTAGGCCCAGGCAAGGGACCCCTAGCTCCTGGGACTGCCAGCTTCGACCGTGCCCAGCTCCCATCGCTGGCTCCACTCCTACTTCCTGCTATCACTGGCCAGGGCGGCAAAGGCGCCTGATTCTCCGACCATGGCTGGGGGGCAGGGCAAAGGCGGAGGGCCGCCTTTGCCCTGCCCCCCAGCTCTTAGCTCCCCCCTGGGTTTCCGATCACTGTCAGTGGCAGGGGGCTTCTTCCTGCTTTCCCTTTCGCCTCCCTGCATTGTGCCTACATATGCAAATTAACCGCCATCTTGTTTGCAGTTAACTGCCAATCTTAGTTGGCAGTTAACTGCCAATCTTAGTTGGCAGTTAACTGCCAATCATAGTTGGCAGTTAATTTGCATATAGCCCTGATTAGCCAATGAAAAGGGTATCGTCGTACGCCAATTACCATTTTTCTCTTTTATTAGTGTTGATAATCATTAGGAGTCCTAATGATTCCTTAGCTTTCAATGGCCAAGAATTATTCCACTCTGAACTTGTAAAATGGTCACCAAAAGTTTATCAGGTTCTCTAAATTTAATATTTTTTCCTGTAGGAAATATGATTGACCCTTGAACAATGTAGGCATTAAGGGTACTTACTGCAAGTTGAAAATCCACATAACACTACATTCAGCCAAGCCCTAAGCATACATGGATCCTGAACCTCCAATTAACCCTTGAATAATGCGGGTTTGAACTTTGCAGGTCAATTAAAAATCCCCAACATATATGTGGACCAGCAAAGTTCAAACCCGCATAGTTCTGGGGTCAACTGTAGTTTAGGAGATATACAGAATGAATGAAGTTATTAACATCCTATTTAGGGAGAGAGGACTGTGTATGACACTTCTCCCAAACCTCAAAAGGGATTCTTGGGTCTAAAATAACAATAAAATGTTGCTGGTACTGAGGAATGAGAACCTATTTGAGTTACTAGGGAATGTTGACGCCTTCAATGCCACCATCCAGCCTACCCCAGTATAAGGGCAAGGTCATGAGGTAGAGAAAACAATATCTGGTAAGTCTTTGCTGTTGTCAGTGCTCATTCAAATAAGGTTAAAAAAAAAAAAAAGCCTGACTTTGTTTTAATATGGTCATTAGGATAATCAAATAAAATGAAATGTCAAAGCAATTTGCAAACTTAACAGCACTATAAAAATATAGTTTCTTATGATTGTCCCAGGATAAATTTTTATTGTGCATAATATGTTAATTTGCTATGTGGAAAGCAAATTTTGTTCAGCATGAGTGGCAACACTATAAAGTGAATCTTCAAAATGACTGATTTCTTTGTATACCCTTAGTGTAAACAGCTCCTCCATTAGATGCATAGTCCCAGAACAACCGCATGCTGTGATTCTGTCATTTGTTTAAATTTTAAAAATTTTGTTTTTAAACGTATTGCTTAATCATAGTAGGAAAATTTAAATACATGAATTGCTTTTTTAAAAAAAAGAAGCATATGATCCCACTACACAAAATAACAGCTGTTAACCATTTGGCCTATTTTTATAAATACCTATCTATAATTTTCATATAGATAAGGCAGGGATAGAAAAAGAGATGGAGATAGGTGGCATACCTGTTTCATTTCCAGCTCTTTCCATGTGGCGATATAACACGTTTGGGGAAAGGGCATGGTCTATAATAAGGGACAGAATCACCCCCCTTCTCCAATTCCTGTCAAGACAGCACAGGTAATGCAGACAGGAAATTTCTATTCTCCTTAAGAGAAACTCTAGAGCAGCGGTTCTCAACCTTCCTAACGCGGCAGCCCTTTCATATAGTTCCTCATGTTATGGTGACCCCCAATTTCATTGTTACAAATTGAACATAATTAAAGCATAGTGATTAATCACAAAAACAATATGTAACTATATATGTGTTTTCCGATGGTCTTAGGCAACCCCTGTGAAAGGGTCGTTCCACCCCCAAAGGGGTCGCGGCCCACAGTTTGAGAACTGCTGCTCTAGAGGATATCACTCAACTCATGAAAATCTGAAAGGGTCTGGCCGGTATGGCTCAGTGGTTGAGCGTTGACCTATGAACCAGGAGGTCACGGTTTGATTCCCGCTCAGGGAACATGCCCGGGTTGTGGGCTCGATCCCCAGTGTGGGGTGTGCAGGAGGCAGCCTATCAATGATTCTCTCCCATCATTGATGTTTCTATCTCTCTCTCCCTCTCTCTTCCTCTCTGAAATATATATATAATTATATACATGAAAGAAACCTTAAATAGTTTCAAGCAAGTGTGAGATAAGAGGAATGGGATGGGGAGGCAACACAAGGTGTCACACTCACCACTGCCTGCCCTGTTCCCGGGGCCTTTCCTATGGGCCGCTATGCTTAGCAGAGCCCACAGCTACCAGCCGAGCTCAGGGACAGCGCACCTGTAAAAGCATTCCCGTCCTGAGGAAAAGTCTGTTCACCTTCTGTGCTAGGCAACTGGCTCTTCAGAGAAAGCCCAGCTGGATTACCTACTTCCAGGAAGACCAACCATATTGAAACAAAAAAAGAAACAGGATATAAATTGCTCCTAGCTATCCACAGGGGAGAAAGTTACATTCAGTTTCCATCCTTCTATGTAGTTCACTGGTAGCAGACAGACCACTGACCCTGATACACCATGGTCTGAGGTCAAGGCGAGGTCTATCAGAAGGAATCAGCAATCTACATAACTGCGCATAGAAACAGTAACAGACTGTTTCCAAACAAACCGTCCATGTGTTGCTAAATGCAGACGTCTCTGGCTCGCTGCAATGATCATGTTGGCGTTTTATGTTGTTGTTTAAAAAAGCTCCTTTGAAGAATGTATCAACATTACATTAAATGACCTTCTTTCAGATATTCTCATGGATCACAGTTTTTTTTAGGGGGATGTTCTTAGCCTCTGAAAATCTCAGCTTTCTGCACCTATTTTCCTTTTTTGTTTTGTTAATCCTCACCTGAGGATATTTTTTCTACTGCTTTTCAGAGTGGAAGGGAGGGCAGGGGAGAGGGAATGAGAGAGAGAGAGAGAGAGAGAGAGATGAGAGAGACACATCGAATGGTTGCCTCTTGCGTGTGCCCCGACAGGGGGTGGAGAGCAAACCCAAAATCCAGGCACTTGCCCTTCTGGTGCAAGGCCCACACTCTAACCACTGGGCAACTGGCGAGGGCACCTCTTCACCTTTTTTATTTATTTCTATAGGATCTATCACCACCTAAAATACTGTATACCTAAAATATTTATTTTAGATTCTATCTTCTTTCCCAATCTCATTTGAACATAAGCTCTATGAGGACAGGAATTTTTACTCATTTGTGTATTCTCATGCCTAGGATAAGCCAATCATATCATAAGTAACTAATACACAGCAGTTGAGTAAAGGAATGAACCAGTGGACTCACAGGATATGATGCAACTTTGTTTGCCTTCCACTGTCTCTTTAAATGTATTTTGTGGAGCTGGTTTATATCATTCCTCAGAGCAAAGTTTGTAGGAGGCCTGGAACCCTTCTGATTGCTTTCAGGTGATGGAGACCCTCTCATTACTCTGGGCCATAAAGTATAATTTTATCTCTCATTTCAGAAATTCATGCACTGGCCGATTTGGCTCAGTGAATAGAGCATCGGCCTGCAGACTCAAGGGTCCCGGGTTCGATTCCAGTCAAGGGCATGTACCTTGGTTGTGGGCACACCCCCAGTAGGGAGTGTGCAGAAGGCAGCTGATCGATGTTTCTCTCTCATCGATGTTTCTAACTCTCTATCCCTCTCCCTTCCTCTCTGTAAAAAAAATCAATAAAATATACTTTAAAAAAAAGAAATTCATATATTGAGTTCAGAAGAATAATCAATACTGAAAGCCATGATTTAAAGGTAGAATTTACCTCTCCCCCAGTCTGAGCCTGATGAATTAGTGAAGAGGAAAATATGTGGAGAGGCAGATTGCGTTACCCTTTATTCAATATTTTAGGGCTGCTATCTGTGGCACCCTTTCCTGCGAAAGGATTAAGCATGCCGCCCTGTTGAATTCAGAGGCATGGAAGAAGTATTCATTCTCTTGGGTAATTCCCTCCCATTGACAGTGGGTTGGATCTTGTGATTTGCTTTAAATGGTTAGAAAAGTGACATGATGTCACTTCCATCAAATTAATAAAATCTTAGAGAAGTATTAACAGAGTTAAATATATGGACTTAGCGTTTTTATAAATTTTTGTATAAGATATCAATGTTTTATGATCATAATATTTATGTAAGTTCTACTTGCTGTAAAGGTGTTTGGAAAGCTGATTTATACAATTTTAAAATGCCTAAAGTTGAGTTCCCGAGAAGTAGAGCCCAATTCATTACAGGGGTTTGTCTAGAAGGGAAGTAAGGCAGCAAAATAAGGCAGAGAAAAGCTGAGCAAGGCTGTGTCCCTGGCTGAGACTAGCGCTAATCAGATCACAAACCCTGGAGTACAAACTGCAATAGAGAGTGGGACCCACCGTGAGGG
The DNA here is from genome assembly GCF_963259705.1 of Myotis daubentonii. Classification (NCBI taxonomy): domain Eukaryota; kingdom Metazoa; phylum Chordata; class Mammalia; order Chiroptera; family Vespertilionidae; genus Myotis; species Myotis daubentonii. The sequence continues at coordinate 30,935,698 of NC_081851.1, forward strand.
ACAGGGTCAGGGTTTTATACCACTGGGTTGGTCAGGTACCAGATGTGAGCTGAAAGGTCAACCTCTCAGGTACTAGGTCTCCCATTTAGCTGAGAACAATGCTCCAAAGAACGGGCAGCTGGGGGCCAATAGGTGGGGGAAATGGATGCACCGGCTTGGTAAAGGGGATCTTGGCCAGGACCCAATGTCAACCACCAGAGTAACAATATTTAAATGTTCAAACTGGCTATTTAATGGATAAATTTATTAAATTAAGCATTATACAAACGATAAGTTGAAATTAAAGTTCTTCAGGCATATGAGATTTGAATGACTAGAAGGAATCACCTGTTCAAGAGGGAAAAGAACATCCTGGGAGGGTTAGCATGCTGAAAGATCAGAAAGTATAACTGAAAACGCAATGAGATTATACACACACACACACACACACACACACACACACAGGCAAGAAGCAGATCATGTAAGAACTTACAGGCTATGATAATACGTTTGAATTTTATCTATAACAATAAAAGTGTAATATGCTAATTAAACCGGACGTCCTTCTGGACATCCCTCCTTCCAGACAAAGCCACAGAGGTCGGGGGCCGAGGCAGAGGCAGCAGAGGCCCCTGGCCGTGGTGGCGATGGGGGGTGGGGGCTGGGGCCAAGGAACTTGCACGAATTTTGTGCACTGGGCCTCTAGTATCTATCTATCTATCTATCTATCTATCTATCTATCTATCTATCTATCTATCTATCTATAAGCCTAAGTGGCCGAATGACCAAACAACCAAACCACCGGTTGACTGGTCGCTATGACGTGCACTGACCACCAGGGGGGCAGACGCTCAATACAGGAGCTGCCCCCTGGTGGTCAGTGCGCTCCCAGAGCCAACCTCCCATGGCCCCTACCCCCACCAGCCAACCTCCCATGCCTCGATCGGCCTGAACACCAGCCAGGCCAAGGTACCCTACCCATGCACGAATTCGTGCACCAGGCCTCTAGTAGAGTTACAAAAGACTGATTTCTATCTGGTAAGCTCTCTTTGGCTCTTCTGCATTCTTGTGCTGGAGGAGAGGGCATCTGGCAAGGAAATAAGGGCAACCTTGACCACCAAGCATTGAGGAAATGAGGCCTTCAGTCCAGTAGCCCAGGAGGAACAGAATCCTGCCAATAACTACTGAGTGAGCTCAAAAGCAGATTCCGTCCCATTTGTCTTATAATAATGTACCATTTTTCTAAATAACACATAAAGTTTTTCAATTGTGAAGAATAATAAAACTTTTACTCTGAATCCATGTGACAACACACATGATCTATTCAGCACAGCTGACTGAAAGTATCATTTTTACTTTGGGTTTAATCTAGTCTAGGGTTAAGACTTCTCTTTGCTAGGTAACATATATTTGGTCTCGTTCATATGATAAACACCAGCCTACTCTTTAGTCACTTCTCTTCCTCTTCTAAACATTCTAACTATCAAACCAAACAGATTCTGCCCTGGAGTCTGTTCAGAGAATGGAGTCATTAGCATAGAGGGGCTTTAGGACTCACCACTGCCATCTAGGCTTTTCTTTGATTCTTTTTAAGTTTTGAAAAGTCTATCTATCATCTATCTATCTATCTATCTATCTATCTATCTATCTATCTATCCATCTATAATCTATCATCATTTTTCTTTTTTATTGAAAAAAGGATTTTATTTTTTTCATTTTAAATACATTTTTTATTTTTGATAATATTACTGATATCTCCATTTTCCCCGCCTTTGCCCCCCTACTTCCTCCCTCTCTCCCCAGGTCTTCACTACACTATTGCCCATATTCATATCATTATTTTTTTAATAACAACTCAGAAGTTCTATTGAGGTACATTTGATATGCAAAAAAAATCCACCTGACCAGTATGGCTCAGAGGTAGAACGTGGGCCCAAGCACTAAACGGGCACAGGTTTGACTCCCAGTCAAGGTTTTACCTGGGTTGTAGGTTCAATCTGTGGCCCCAGTTGTGTGTGTGTTGGCGGGGGGGGGGGGGGGGAGGCAACCCATCAATGTGTTTCTCTCACATTGATGTTTATCTCTCTCTCTCCGTCTTCTGTATCATCCTAGGAAAGGGGACTTTTCCTACCATCTCCTCTCACCATCTCATCACACCTAGAGCTGTTTTGTGAGAAGCAGAGCATCTTTTTGTTGTCTTTTCATTAGCATCATATTAGTAAAAACATACTTTCAGGATGCACTTTGCTAGAGGAAAAATTCAGAAGCACTGTACCCAAAATGAATTTGTGTGGCCTAATTTTTTTCAATTAAAGAATTAAAATTGCATTTTAATCTATTTATAATTAGGTTTATTTAAAAATGTATTCATGTGAAAAATTAGTGTGATTTTTGTAGTTCTGGAGTTTAATTATAATAGTTTCATTGAAATAAAAGATAATAGCACTTGCCTTGCGATCATTTAAAAAACTGTATAAAGAATATTAATTTGGAGGTAAGTGTACAATCAGAAAATGAAATATTTAGCATTAGACTGAAAAAATCAACAGAAGAAGAGTAGTAACATTTTGTTTAAATGACCATAAAAGGGACAGGATTAATGTAGTAAACCAGGGTAAGCTTTAAGAGAATTGAAAATTACATTTTCAATGAAATTTCAGAGGTTGTTGCATGAGAAGAGTCCATGTTGCCATGAAAAAAAGAAGAAGAAGAAGATAAAGTATCACAGTGTTGTTTGTTTGTTTTGTTTTTGTTGATTTTTAGAATCTTGAAACCACCTTTAGTTTCAGAATAGGGGAGTAATAACACAAACATGATTTTTAAAGGCATGTTGATTGATGGGACGAGTTGTAAAGCTGGAAAGCCAAGCAGAAGGTTTAGAATGAAGTGATGAAAATGAACATCAGGGAGGAGTTACTGACAAGAGAAAACGAAATGTCAGAAGACATATGTGTAAAAACGTTGAACTTGCTTTCAGATACCTAAAAATAGAAAGTTAATATTAAATACATTTTTAAAGTATCCATTACAAACATCATAATAACAGCAACAACAACAACAAGAATAAGAATAAAGTAATCTTCAACTTGGTCTTTCAGATATTTACTTGCATGATTCTTAAAACTCAATAGGAGCTCAACAGCGGTTTGTACTGCCTCCTTTTAATGGGGTTTTCTGAAATTAACCAGGACACACAATGAACAGAATGGATGTTGCTAACAAAGAGTTTAATAAATTAGCTTGAGGAATTATCTAAGAATTCAAAGGAGTAATAAACTGAAATGAGAAATAAAATTAGAACTACAGAAGATATATCTGAGAGTCTTGATATCAATATACTAGAATTTCCAGGAATACAGCACAATGTGAATATAATAGAATCAGTAATTTAAAGAATAATGAAAGATAATTTCCCTGAATTGAAGAAAAAATAGTCTGAAGACTGAAAAATTCTGATTAAGTTTATGAATATTCATGGAAAAATATTTCTAAATGCATACATTGAGGAAAATACAAAGCGATGTAGAGTTAAACACAGGAGAGAGATGAAGGGAAGAAAGAGAGAAAGAGAGAGAGAGAGAGAGAGAGAGAGAGAGGAATCTACCAGGAGCTTGGCTGCATAATCATAATATGAAATGCTAGAAAAAAATCCAACAATGTCTGGAAAGTTCTGAGTGGGAATCACTGGCCCTAGAATTCTGCATTCAGGTCTTTATTTGAAATTTCACCTGAGGCAGTAAAATACAATAGATATAACATTCCAAAGAGAGGTAGCAGATTACAATGGTAATTTCCAAAAGACTTAGCTAGAAAAATATTTCCACAAATCTGAACACCTCACATTGAGTTAAAAAGGAACAAGTTTTTATGGTGAAAGGAAACATTTTGGAGGGAGCTACTGGTGTGTTGTGCATCCCACTCATCTGGGGGATTGGGGCATGGGATCCTGTTCCCCAGCTCAAGTCTAGTGTGAAGGGTCCATGAACTTCATTGAACATAGAGTTAATGCAGAAGACAAGGTACCTTTAATAATTTTAAACACATTTTTTCAACGAGCTTCAGAAAGTAGTATCAATGCAATATGCCCAGACATTCATGATAAAGGAGAAATTAAATACCGTGAATTCTCAGTACAAAAATAATGGTCAAAATAACGCAAATGCACACATACACACCATTTACTTAGACACAATTGATATGTCTCCCTTTAAGTGAACTGGAAACACTAGGCTGGTTTCTGACTCTTACCTGGAAAATCTAAAAGAAAAAAAAGCAACCTGGACAGATGTTCTGAAGGTGGGGAAAAATGCAATGAAGGTAAGATAATGGTGTTTGATGACCTGTGTACTCTCAGGAGCAAAAGATATATGACTGTTTCCAAAGGAATAGATGAGGGTTACACATGAGATAAAATCAGATGGATCTGATCTTAGATCTAAGACCAGGATCAGAAGAGACAAGCTAAATGTAATCCCAGGTTCCCAAAAGACGTAGAACAAATATATTATCAGTAAGAGGATAATGTATCATCTGACTCAAAACAATTGCTAGTGAGAGATATGAACTATGCCTCAGGGGTATGTTCTATAAAACCGTGATATTTATTCCCACCAAGTCTAAATATTTCTTCCACCTTTTATCTTTCCTTTCTCCAAGGATTAAGTAGGATATGTTATCCTAGCTGCCATAACAAATGGCCCCCTCCTAAGTAGTTCAGTACAATAATGGCTTCTCATTCCCATCATGGTTGTTGGGTGTTAGGTAAGCAACCTTCCACCTGGTGATTGAGAAAATCAGCCTACTTTCATTTACTGACACTGTCTTGAAGTGTTCCATTGGGTTTTCTACCTCTGACCAGGAGATGATGAAAGTAAGCATGGAGAGGTTACACCCAACGCATTCCTATCTTACTTACCTCAGACTGCTAGTGACCCATCACTTCTGCTTACATTTCATCAGGGAAAATTAGTCATATGGCTCAACCTGGAAGAAAAGAAGTGGGATGTTCAGGAAGAAGAAATGGGTTTGATGAGCATCTAGCTGGTCTCTTCCAACTGACTGGCATCAAGCTCTAACCTCAAAGGAGGCAACCAATTGATGTGTTTCTCTCATATCCATGTTTCTCTTTCTCTCTCTCTCTCTCTCTCTCTCTCTCTCTCTCTCTCTCTCTCTCTCTCCTCTTTCCCCCTCCCTCCTCTCTTCTACTCTCTCTAAAAAAAAAATCAATGGGAAAAATATCCTTGGGTGAGGATTAAGAAAACAAAAAAAAAGGAGAAGAGTGAGGCAGCAAAATTAAGTTGTCTTGTGATTGCATCCCATTAGTTTAGCATACTGGTTATATAGATTCTTACTCATTCACTTGAAACAGTTTCTGGCATATTTTGTTCCTCTCTGCTCTGATTACACCCATTCATTGGTAAAGGCCCAGGACTTCAATTAACTCCAGAGGGAGTTGTAAGCTCACAGGCTAATGATAAAAGATGACAGATTCTTGACTTCTGTGCCACAAAAGGCACCATCCAGTTGTGAAACAGCAAAAAGTGCCCAGAGAATGCAAACAGGCATAACATGTTGCAGCCTTATTCTTTCCTCCATTACACACACACACACACACACACACACACACACACACACAGTCTGGAAAGTGAAAAAAGGAGTTGGAAACAATACAGGGAAATCATTCCTCACTATTATGACTCTATTAAGAAGATATCATGATAGATTTCCTGTCAATATGTATGCAATATGGGTTAAAAAAAAATTTTGTTCTGTGTTTTCATGTGGGAGATGGATTTAGTTAGTTAGTTAGTTAGTTAGTTAGTTAGTTGGTTATTTCAGAGAGAAAGGGAGAGGGAGAGAGAGAGATAGAAACATCGATGAGAGAGAATCATTGATCCGCTGCCTCCCACATTCCCCCTACTGGGGGTCAAGCCCGAAACCCACACATGTGCTCTGTCCGGGAATCAATCCATGACTTCCTGGTTTACAAGTCAATGCTGAACCACTGAGCCCACACCAGTAGGCCATGTGGGATATTTTGAAGGCAGCAGAACTCATGGCCAAGGTCATAGGAAGGTCAGTAAAGACATATTCTTGGGATTTCTAAGCATGAGAGAAGCTTGACATCTTTCACCTGTTTCCTGGGGCACTGAGTTTTGTTGAATACAGATAATTATACTGATGTGACCTGAATGGGTTGTGAAGGTAGCTGAGAGAGACAGTGAGTGGTTAGAATAGGGCAAGACAAAGAGACCTTAGTGGCTGAAACTTCAGGAAGGAAAGTGACAAGCTGAAATCAGGGAAATAATAATGGGCCGAGATTTCAGAAAATAAGATCTAGAGATTTGAAGCAGGAGTCAAGTTGGCAACACAATAGATCAGTCATGTCTTCTCCCTATTTCATAATCCTCATATGACACCTAGACTTAAATGCAATTTGTTACCAGAGTTCTGAAAAAGTCATTGCTACTGTGCCATAGACTGAATATTTGTGTTTCCGAAAATTCATAGGTTGAAACCTAACCCCAATGTGATGGTGTTTGAAGGTGGAGGTAATTAGGTCATAAGGTGGAGCCCCCATGAATTGGATTAGAGCCCTTAAAAAAGAGACACTGGAGAGCTTTCTTGCCCTTTCTGTCATGTGAGGAGCCAGGGAGAAGACGGATGCTGATGAATCTAAAGGGGACCTTAAGCAGACACTGAATCAACTTGGTGTTGAACCTTCAAGCCTTTGGAACTATGAAAAATGTTTTCTGTTCAAGCTACCCAGTCTCTAGTATTTTTGTTATAGCAGCCTGAATGAACGAGGCCAGTTTGCCTTAACAAAAATATGAGCTAATGGTTTTTAGAACTGGCCCTATGGAATACTCGTGCTGAAACCTAGAATCCCCTCTCCCCAGTTTCCTTGGATACTTGGGATTTCTCTATTCCTTCTGCAGGTCTCTGAAACAAAGTAAATGCCTGGCCTATACTCCAGGTTTCAGACTCTACCAGATGCTTGTCTTGTGTTCCAAAAGAGCTGAGTCCTCTCTTAGTCATCCCTTGCACGATCTAGATGGAATTCCTGGCCCTGTATATGAATATTCTGTCATATCCAATACATATTTTGGTCTTGATGTTTCCAAATCACATTACATTTTCTTCTTAACTTCTAACATGAAACCGAGTGAACTTGGACTTAGTTTTTACTTATTGACTCTCTCTATGCTTTTGGAAATTATGGCAAAATAATTAATATTAATTCCCTAAATATAAGTGGCATCATTCCAGAAATCTGTATTGCTGCTAAATTAAACTATTTAAATTTTCTTTAGAGAAATGAATTTGCCACTGCATGGAGCCTAGAAAATGCATTCAAAATGCATAGTACAGTAATGGACAAGTAGGGTAGGTTAAGGACTATTAACGTTAAATCAGAATCAAGGTGCACTTTGACTTACTGGTATCTACACCAATAAAAGACAAAGATGCTAATTGAGCATACCTTCGCTATGTCCTAAGCCATGCCCACCAGCCAATCGGAGCAACTATATGCAAATTAAACCAACCAAGAGGGCGGCCGGCAGCCATGGAACTGAAGCAAACAGGAGGCTTGGTTGCCCAGGCGATGGAGGAAGCCAAACTTTCCGCCAGCCCTGAGCCTGCTGAGGACCCCACTCATGGCAACAAAGTTTCAATTACAGAAGATAAACAAATCCCAGATACTTGCTTCCAGCCAGCCTCCACTGGGAGCTTAGGTGGCTGGGGGCCATGGCCAGCCTGCAAACAGCCATCAGCCCCTTACCCAGGCTGGCCAGGCACCCCAGCGGGGACCCCTACCCTGAAGGGGCTGTGGCCAGCCTGCAAACAGCCATCAGCCCTTCACCATGGCTTGCCAGGCACCCCAGAGGGGACCCCCACCCTGAAGGGGCTGTGGCCAGTCCTATAATAGCCCTCAGCCCCTCACCCAGGCTGGCCAGGCACCCCAGGGGGAACCTCCACCCTGAAGGGGCTGTGGCCAGCCTGCAAACAGCCATCAGCCCCTCATCTGGGCTGGCCAGTCACTCCTATATAATAAAAGGGTAATATGCAAATTGACCCTAACAGCAGAAAGACTGGGAATGACTGGTCACTATGACACACACTGACCACGAGGGGGCAGATGCTCAATGCAGGAGCTGTCCCCTGGTGGTCAGTGCGCTCCCACAGGGGAAGCTCTGCTCAGCCACAAGCCAGGCTGACGGCTGCCAGTACAGGGGTGGTGGTGGGAGCCTCTCCCGCCTCCTCAGCAGCACTAAGGATGCCCGACTGCAGCTTAGGCCTGTTCCCCGCTGGCAAGTGGACATCCCCCGAGGGCTCCTGGGCTGCTAGAGGGATGTCTGACTGCCAGCTTAGGCCGAATCCCCCAGGGAGCAGTCCTAAGCCAGCAGGTGGTCATCCCCCAACAGGTCTCAGACTGCGAGAGGGCACAGGCTGGGCTGAGGGACCCCCCCCCAAGTGCACACATTTTTGTGCACCGGGCCTCTAGTATACATAATAATAAATAATTAGAGTAAGCAGGATATTTTGCTAAATATAATTAAAGAGTCCCAAATAAAGTAAACACTACACTCAAATAAAAAATAAGGTAGGTTCAAAATCACAGTATTTGAAAGGCATTGGCAATATACCAAGGGACAATTTTCATTGTATTGTCAATATTTCATGATAAAATAATGAAATGCCTAAGAATATATTTAACCAAGGAAGTTAAAAACCTATACTGAGGAACTACAATACACTGAAGAAGGAACTGAAAAGGGTACAAATAATTGGAAGGAAGTATCATGTTCATGGATAGTACAAGTGAACATCATTAAAATGTCCATACTATGCAAAGCAATCTATAGATTCAATGCAATCCCTACCAAAATACCAATGGCATTTTTCACAGAATTAGAACAAACAATCCTAGAATTTATATGGGACCACAAAAGACCCTGAATAGCCAAAGCTATTTGTGCCCTGACGGTGGGATTGTAAATTGGTGCTGTCGCTATGGAAAACAGTATGGAATTTCCTCAAAAAATTAAAAATACAACTACAATATGACCAACAATTCCACTTCTGGGTATTTATCCAAAAAAATTCAAAACAGTAATGTGAAAAGATATATGCACCCCTCTGTTCATTGCAGCATTATTTACAATAGCCAAGATAAGAAAGCGACCTATGTGTCCGTTAAGATTCTCCTTTAAGATTTTTTTTATAGTGAAAATCAACTATACAATTCATTTCCTCAGTTATTTTACTGAAAAAGTCTTCACTTTAATGTGTTTTCTGGTGTACATAATTTCTATTTATTTATTCTGACAAATAAAAATTTTATTTGAGTTGTAAAATGTGCTCTTTTCTGTTAATCCTCATTCAAGGATACGTTTTCCATTGATTTTTTTTTAGAGAGTTGAAGGGAGGGAGGGAGGGAGGGAGGGAGGAGGAGGAGAGAGGGAAAGAGAGAGAGACAGAGAGAGAGAGATCAATGCAAGAGATACACATCGACTGGTTGCCTCGCGCTCATGCCCTGATCAAGGCCAAGGACTGAACCTGCAATCCAGGTACATGCCCTTGATCTGGTATAGAACCTTTGACTCTTCCGTGTGCAGGCCGATGCTTCAACCACTGAACCATGTCAGCTGGGCTAAAATGTTGTTTTGATGTGTATATATATTGTGAAATGATTACCACATGAAAATATTAACATATACATCACCTCCCATAGGTATCTTTGTGTTTGTGGGGAGAGGGGATGGCGAAAACACTTGAAATCTACTCTCTTAGCACATTTCAAGTATACAATGCTTGAGTATTAAGAAGAGTCACCATGCTTTGCATTAAGTCTCCAGAATGCATTCATCCTAACGGTAATTTTGTATCCTTTGATCAATATCTTTCTTTCCCCCTCTAACCTCCTAGCATCTGGTATTCATCATTCTTCTCTCTGTTAATCTTAGTTCCATTTTTCTTTCTTTCTTTCTTTCTTTCTTTCTTTCTTTCTTTCTTTCTTTCTTTCTTTCTTTCTTTCTTTCTTTCTCTTTCTCTTTCTTTCTTTCTTTCTTTCTTTCTTTCTTTCTTTCTTTCTTTCTTTCTTTCTTCTTCTTCTTCTTCTTCTTCTTCTTCTTCTTCTTCTTCTTCTTCTTCTTCTTCTTCTTCTTCTTCTCTCTCTCTCTCTCTCTCTCTCTCTCTCTCTCTCTCTCTCTCTCTCTCTCTCTCTTCCTTCCTTTCTTCCTTCCTTCCTTCCTTCCTTCCTTCCTTCCTTCCTTCCTTCCTTCCTTCCTTCCTTCTTTCTTTCTTTCTTTCTTTCTTTCTTTCTTTCTTTTTTTCTTTCTTTCTTTCTCTTTCTTTCAAGATTCCACATATAAGTGAGATGTTGCTCCTGTTTTCCTGTGTCTGGCTTTATCACTTAGTTTAATGTCCCCTACTTTTATTCATGGTGTTGAAATGGCAGGATTTCCTTCTTTTTAAAGATTTAATAATATCCCATTATACATATAAATATATATGTAATTATACATATATATAATTGTCTTTATCCATTTATCTGACAACAGACATTTAATTTGTTTTCACATTTTGACTATTATGACTAATGCTGCAATGAGGATGTAATTGCAGATGATTCTTTAAGATAATAATTTTATTTCCTTTGGATAAATACCCAGAAGTAAAATTGCTGGATTGTATGGCAGTTTTAGTTTTAATTTTTTGAGGTAAATTCATACTGTTTTCCATTTTCCATAATGGCCATACCAGTTTATATTTCCAGAAACAATGTACTACTGTTTCTGTTTCTCTTCATCCTAACCAACAATTGTTTTCTTTTGACTTTTTGAAAAGTGTCATCCTAATAGATGTGGGTAATATCTCACTGTGTATTTTTTTGTTTTGTTTTTTGTTAATTGTCACCTGCAGATATTTTTTCCCATTGAGTTTTAGAAAGTGGCAAAGAGGTGGGGGAAGGATAGAGAGAGAAATGTTGATGTGAGAGAGACACATCCATTGGTTGCCTCCCCCAGGCACCTGAGGAGGGTGGGGGACGGGGGGAGGGAGATGGGAGGTCAGGGATGGAGCCTGCAACCCCGGTATGTGCCCTTGACCAGAATCTAACTGGTGACCTTTCAGTCAGCAGGCCAGTGCTCTAACTACTGAGCCAAACTGGCTAGGGCATCTCATTGTGATTTTGATTTGCATTTCTCTAATTAGTGATGTTGACCACCTTTTTATGCACCTGTTGGCCATTTGTATATCTTCTTTAAAAAAATGTCTATTCAGGCTCCTCACTCATTTTTAATCAGGTTATTTCTTTTGTTTCCTGAGTTGTATGAGTTCCTTATAAATACATGGTTGACAAATACTTTCTCCCATGTCAGAGGTTGTCTTTCCATTCTGTTGTTTCCTTTCCTTTTTAGTTTCATGTAGTCTCCTTTGTTTATTTTTGCTTTTGTTGCTTGCCTTTTTGGGGTCAATTATAAAAAGTCATTGCCAAGGCCAACATCAAGGAGCTTATTCTCTGTTTCTGCTAGGAGTTTTATGGCTTTAGGTCTTACGTTTTGACTTGATTTGTATGTACAATACAAGGGGCAGATTTGCAAAAGGGTCTGTCTCAGTTTTATTGCACTTTTATCTTTAGTTGTCCCTTTGTGCCTATATCTCAGGGAAGGTCTCCTTCCATGCTCTGGATCTTCTCCCAAGGTTTCTTGTTACTCCGTGGTTGGTAGTGTAGTTAGGAAGAGCAAGCAAGGGGAGTGTGTTCTTTGTTGTTCTGGTTCAGCATGAGTCTTACAGAGCATTGGATCTCTTCGTTTTGGAGACAGGTTTTTCCCAGCGGTCCTGCCTCTCCCCGGGAGTAGGACATATTTAGTGGTTTGGTCCCAGAACATACTTCTACCTCTTGTGCAGGAGTACTGGGATTTCTCTTCTCCTAGCTGCAGTGGGTCTTCATCTGTACCGTGAGGGTAACAAGGTTTTCTGCCTTGTCCTAAGCAGCTGAAGACATTTATTTTACAGGGAACATTGCAAAAGCGTCTTCATGCTGTGTCTGCAATGACTGCTGTTCGTCCCTCTCCTCCAGGTACAAAGGATGAAGAAAAAATTCTCACCCTACCTCTAATCTTTCCACTGAGCCTGGGAGTGGAGGCAAATTCCTCTTGTGCCCGTGGCTCCTAGAAGTTCCATATTCGCATACCAGCCCATGAATGGCCTTTAGCCATTTGTTTAATATTTTACCTGAATATTTTCCCCAGCTTGTATGTTGCTGTGTGTTTGCTGCAGGTAAACACATGCTTGGACCCTGTCTCTCTTGAGGTGCTTGTTTTTCTTTATATCTTGGATAAGCTGGTTGCCCTGAGACTTCAGCTCTCTGAAATAAAAAAGAAAAGTCCTGATTTTGCAAATTAATTAGTTTTCCTTCTGTGATAAGCACAAAGCATGAAAGGTCCAGTTAAGCTTCCAATTTCTCTTTTTTAACTTGCTTTTTATTATTTTTATTTTTATTATCTTTTATTCTTCACTCAAGGATATTTTTCCATGGATTTTAGAGAGAGTGGAAGAGAGAGGGAAAGACAGAGAGAAATATGGATGTGAGAGATACACATTGATTGGTTGCCTCCTGCATGCCCCTGACCAGGGCCCAGGCAGGGGAGGAGCCTGCACCGAGGTATGTGCCCTTGACCAGAATCTAATTCTGGACCCTTCCGTCTGCTGGCCAATGCTCTATCCACTGAGCCAAACTGGCTAGGGCCAATTTCTTTTCTTATTATTTTAAATTTTATTTCAATCACAGTTTACATTCAGTATTATTTTGTACTAGTTTCACATTATGGCATAGTAGTGAGACAATCATAAATTTATACAGTAAATCCCCCCCCCCCCCCCAATATTTAAAGTACAGACCTGGCACCATACATAGTTTCTACAATCTTATTGACTATAGTCCCTATGTTGTACTTCATATCCCTGTGACTATTTTGCAACTACCAATTAGTTCCTCTTAATCCCACCTTAATCACCCTGTCCTTCAGCCCCCCTCCCCTCTGGCAACCATCAGTCTGTTCTCTGTAGCTAATGAGTCTGTTTCTACTTTGTTCATTTATTTTATTCTTTATATAGGACAATGAAGAATGTTTCCATTTCTACCATTCTGTAAAAGGAAGGTGAATGGTCCTAGTTATATAAGATCAGATCCAAAGAAAGAATCTTCCAGGCAACTTTCCTTCCAGCAGGAGCTGAACAAAATTTATGCATTTTTATAGGGAAGCTGCCATGAGGTATGTTGACACACAAAAGTGTCGATGCCTAACCATAACATTTACAGGTACATCAAGACCAGAACTCCTTGTGCCGTTGTGCTAACACAGTCTTCCTCTTGGCCCCAAACATAACTCTATATGGCCTGGTCCTAGAGAGAACGGAGAAGCCGTTCCATCCAGGAAAGGCTGGTGAACATGGACATTCTAGCCAACCTCTCTGCTTCATCACTTTAAAATGATGTGACACCTAGACCGGTCCTCCCAAACTGGGGAGCCTGGCACAGAAAAGACACCCCCAGCTTCCACTGGAAATGTTAACAATGCAGTGAACTTTCCAACCAGAGACAAATCAACAACACGGGGCAGTATGGACTCTGTCTGTGCCCATATATTTATTTAGTGGCTTTTTAGCACTCGTCAGTGCCCAGTATAGAGTAGGCAAGCAATATGTGTCTGTTGAGTTCTACTAAAAATCTTGCTTCAGGAAGCTATACCTCTGTCTCACTCCTTGCCTTTAAATCATAAAACCAGAAATACTTCATAAATCCGTACCTGCCCCAGGCACTGTGCAGTGCTGGCGGTGTTGCAATGAACAAAGGAGACCTGCTTCCTGGGTTCATTTAGTTTATAGGTTTACTTTTCTGTGTCATCCTCTCTGGCTGCTTCTCCAAATCTAGATGGAAAAATACTGTGCAACCAGAGAGTCCTTTAAGGAATCAAGGTCATTAGGAACTTTCAGCATTTGAAACATTTCTGCAAAAATGACTGACCAAGTCAGCCAACCTCCATCAGCTCTTTCCGGAGCCCGTCATTTCACAGTTCCTGCTGGGAATACAGTGCCTAGAACAGTGACGGCAAACCTATGACACGCGTGTCAGAGGTGACACGCGAACTAATTTTTTTGGTTGATTTTTCTTTGTTAAATGGCATTTAAATATATAAAATAAATATCAAAAATATAAGTCTTTGTTTTACTATGGTTGCAAATATCAAAAATTTCTATATGTGACACGGCACCAGAGTTAAGTTAGGGTTTTTCAAAATGCTGACACGCCGAGCTCAAAAGGTTCGCCATCACTGACCTAGAACATTCTTCCTTTAAATCTCCTTAGATGAATGATCTTGAAGAGAGACATGTCCTCAAGTTACCCCCACCCCCCCACCCCTAAGAAATGTTTGAAAGTAGTGTGCTTTCTGAGTTCTTAAATATCTGATATTCTTTTGTAGTCTTTAAATAAAAACGCCAACATGGCAAGAAGGAGAGTTCTTTAATCATAACTATTGTCTTTTACATCTCTGTAGGTTTTTCTTCACACTTTTCTGAAATTTATTGTTATGACTAAACAGTTTGAAAACAAAAAAATCTAATGTTTTGATCTTTTAGAAGTAATTTATCCTTTTCATGTTTGTACAACTCTCAATCATTGAAATTAAGAAATTTGGCAACACACCCACACAATGCACACATTGTACATTTTTCCTGGTAAGTCTCTCCTTCCTACGAACTCAAAATGTCGTACTTAATTTCTTTTTGCTATTGTACATTGAATACTACCTCTGCTCCATCTACTGTTTTTCATTCTTTTGTTAATCTCATAAATTATCCTCTAAAATGGTTCTTTTCTTTATTATTTTATTTGCTTTTTAAAAAAATTCATTTCAGAGGGAGAGGGAGAGAGAGATAGAAACATCAATGATGAGAGAGAATCATTGATTGGCGGCCTCCTGCACAGGACCTGTGGGGATCGAGCCCACATGCAACCCAGGCATGTGCCCTTGACTGGAATCAAAGCCAGGGCCCTTCAGTCTGCAGGCTGATGCCCTATCCACTGAGCCAAACCAGTTAGGGTTCTTTATTATTTTAAAAATATTTTCATTCTTTCTTCCATCAATTTTATCCTTTAGATTACTAATTTGATTCTATTCTCTTTTCAGGGGAGATTTGAGTGACATACTTGTGTTTTTGATCTCTATATGGCCACATGTTAACTGATGACTATTGATGGGCAGCCTAACTTTGTATGTTAACTTGCACTCCTTCTCAGATGGGTGGGATTGCCCCAACTAAATCATTCAGCTATGGAAGGGCCACCCACCCATGTCTTGATTAAATGAGTAATGTGCGCATTGGTGTTGATATCAGAGACATTTATACAATGTGGTGACAGAGGCTGCCTATTTCCCACTGCTCTCTGAAGACTCCTAGACACTATATCAATAGAAACGCTATCGAAGACTTCACATCATGCACTCAAATGTTTGATACCAGCCAAGTCAAAGATGAGAGTCTGCAGTATCATAGCATAGGCATTTGCATGGTGCTAGGGAAACATTCTTTCCTTAAAGGGTCCAAGTGGACAGCAGGGGAGAATTTAGAATTTATATTCATTAGTAAGAAGGATCATCCTCATTTATTTGTTTGTGTTTTATGAATTTCAGGACTAATACTTTTTATTTATTTTTAATTTTTTGTTGATAGTGTTACAGATGTGCCCATCCCCTTTACTCCCCTCTGCCCAGCCCCCACCTCTCCCCAGGCCTTCAATACACTATTGTATGTGTCCATGGGCTATGTATGCATACATGCATAGAAGTTCCTTGGTTAATATCTTCCCATCTCCCACACCCCTTACCACTCAGAGATCTGTTATACTGCTCCAGGTATCTATGCCTCTGGTTCTATTTTGTTCATCAATCAATTTTGTTCATATAAGTGAGATCATGTGATATTTGTCTTTCCTGGCTTATTTCACTTAGCATAACAATCTCCAGGTCCCTCCATGCTGTCACAAAGGGTAAGAGATCTTTCTTTGTTATAGC
The DNA here is from genome assembly GCF_963259705.1 of Myotis daubentonii. Taxonomy (NCBI): domain Eukaryota; kingdom Metazoa; phylum Chordata; class Mammalia; order Chiroptera; family Vespertilionidae; genus Myotis; species Myotis daubentonii. The sequence continues at coordinate 30,951,759 of NC_081851.1, forward strand.
TGCATAGCATTCCATTGTGTAATGTACCACAGCCTTTTATCCATTTATCTACCGATGGGCACTTGGGCTGTTTCCAGACCTTAGCTACTGTAAATAATGCTGCTATGAACATAAGGGTACATATATTCTTTCTGATTGATGTTTCCAGATTCTTAAGATGTATTCCCAGAAGTGGGATTGGTGGGTCAAATGGCAGTTCCATTTTTAATTTTTTGAGGAAACTCCATACTGTTTTTCACAGTGGCTATACCAGTCTGCATTCCTACCAGCAGTGTACAAGGGTTCCCTTTTCCTTTATTTATTTTTTAAAACCAGAGTTTAGAATAAGAACACTTTTTGAATCTTAAGTAATATAGTCACATTTCATAGGGTAATTTCAAAGATGATTCAAAAAATATTTTTAAGCCGTTTTCGTTTACTCTGTCATTCTCTATAAAAATTACTGGCCAATAGGACAAATTGAGGCATGTTGGGAAAAATTTAAATAGTGCAGCTTGACATTTCTGGTGTAGATAGTGTGAGAAGACTGTGGGGTGAGCAGGTATGAGTGTAGAGAGGAATCTGAATCCTTTTCACTCAAAGATCTGGTACCAAGCTGGCCAGCCCAGATAGCAGGATGATAAAGAATGGGAAAAATCTCTCAAGCAACATTGTGGGTAATGAATAGAACAAAGGAAGAGTGAAGGCCAGAAGTTTATTTAGGAAGCCATAATTCAGGTGAGGGATTGACCTATTATGGTGGCAGTGTAAATGGAAAAAATATTTAGATACCAGGATAAAAATAACATAGCAACCAAATAATAGGAGAAATATGTAAAATGAGTTTATAATGACTTCCAATTTCTGTCCTGATAGAGCACATGTTGAACTCAAAAGGGATTTAGGCAACCCTAGCTGGTTTGGCTCACTGGATAGAGTGTTGGCCTGTGGACTGTAGGGTCCTGGGTTTGATTCTGGCCAAGAGCACATGCCTGGGTTGTGGGCTTGATCCCCAGTAGAGGGTGTGCAGGAGGCAGCCAATCAATGATTCCCTCTCATCATTGATGTTTCTATTTCTCCCTCTCCCTTCCTCTCTGAAATCAATAAAAATATATTTTTTAAAAGATTTATAAAAAAGGGATGCAGGTGAAAGGAAAGATTTTGAAGTACTAGGAGCTAAATGTGGAATATAATAAATTCCCTTTGGACATAGTATATTTAAAAACAAATATAAGATTCCCAGGTACATACATTCAATTGGATGTTAGATGTATGGGTGGTTCTCAACCTTCTGGCCCTTTAAATACAGTTCCTAATGTTGTGACCCAACCATAAAATTATTTTCGTTGCTACTTCATAACTGTAAGTTTGCTACTGTTATGAATCATAATGTAAATATCTGATATGCAGGATGGTCTTAGGCGAACTCTGTGAAAGGGTCGTTTGACCGCCAAAGGGGTCGCGACCCAAAGGTTGAGAACCGCTGGCTAGAGTTTGAGAGACAGGACAAAAATGAAGATATAGATTATGAGGTCAACAGCATATTAATGCCTAGAAAAGAGCCAACAGAAGATGCCAGACACTGTCCTAGGTATGTGGGATATAAAAGTGGAAAGAAAGCTCAGGTTCTTACTCTGGTGAAGCTTAACATTTTAAACAGCAATAATCACATAGACAAATTCTTAAGCTAAGAGTTGAAAACCAGAAAAAGATAATATATGCAAGGAACCAAAAGGAGAAGTAGATCTAAGTAACTGAGGGAAAATCAAGAGTCAAAGGCATCAGTGTCAAGGAGAAGTATTCAAAGGGACCAGCGATAAAGTCATTGAATAATCAGTAAACCACCTTGATTTTGCTCAAGGGTCCATGAGTCTGCCTTTGCAATCAGAGCTGCCAGAGTGAGCACATGGGATGGGGTGCTGGCTATGCCATTCTGATTGCTGATTTTAAAATCAATGTGTTTCTTAAAAATCTTTATTGCTGAAAGTATTACATATGTCCTCTTTTTTCCCCCCATGGGTCCCTTCCAGCTGCGCCCCTCCCTCCCACCTCCAGGCCTTCACCACCCTATTGTCTGTGTCCATGGGTTATGTATATATGCACACAAGGTCTTTGGTTGATTACCTCCCACCCACCCTCTCCTGCCTTCCCGCCAAAAAAATAAATAAATAACTCTCACCATATTTCTGATCTTTCCTTCCCAAAATATTCCCACGAATAAAACTCTGAGTCATTCTAAAGGAATTAAAAAATCATGGATTCATTGTCTAAGTTAATTACAGACATTTCTCAGGCAAGGGAAGCCTTACTCCCTCGAGCCATGTGGCAGAAAATGGATGTGTTCCAATGTTGCTCTCTTTGAATGAAGAAAAACATTTTCAGTCACAATACTTGAGTATTCTTCTCTTTGTAACCATTTCTTTTCAGGAAAATAACAATTCCTGTACACTTAAAACAGTCTTAAAAGTATATTAGATTATTTTCTGTTCCTTGGACTAGGAGTAGAAGTTCACAATATCAAATTATTAGTTAATTTTATTTTTCTATCACCTTTTATCCCCTCTATGCCCTCTTTCACCTCCCCCTCCTCCCTCTCTCCACCCCCCTCCAATCACCACACTGTTGTCCATGTCCTTGAGCTCTCTCTCTTTTTTTTTTCTTTTTTGCTCAATCCCTCCACCCCTCCAATACCCCTCCCCCTCCCTATCTGAATCACTCTATCTCTATTTTCCTTGGTAGTTCAGTTTGTTCATTAAATTCCACCTATGAGTGAAATAATATGGTACTACTCTTTCTCTGGCTGGCTAATTTCATTTAGCATAATATTCTGGTCCATCCATGCTCTTCTTTATGATGCAGTTGTTAGATGTTAAATATCATACCTTGAAAATTCTTTGAGACATATGACTTTGTGCCTCAAATTTAATATTCATTATTCAGTTGCACTTCTATGTTGCTTAGACTATCAGTGTGAGGAGTTTTCATCCTGAATGCATTTTGGATGAAGTAATTATATTTTAAATTCTGTATCAGGTTTTACTGATACTGTTAATGCACTTAAGTGTGCATTCAAACCCAGTCCTTCCCATCCACTTCTGTTTCACAGGCAAGAATTACAGTGTCCGGATAGCTATTTTCTGACTGAACTATAAGCCAGGCAAATGCTGTTCTGTGGCATGCATTTTTTTTTTTAGAGGTGGCAGGGGAATACATTTTACAGTGGGCATCATCACTTTGAAAACATGGTTATTAATCTTTTTCCTGTGAAAAAGTGCAGTAGATAAAGAAATTAGTTAAGAGCAGGAGACCCTAAACATTTGTTGCATGGTGTGAGATGAAAAATAAAATACATAAAATTACAGTTGAAATTCATTTTCCATAGAAAGCTTTGACTATGAAGCAATTAAAAAATATATAAGAAACTTTATTTTTTTTTTCCTTTTCAACTTGAAAGGGCACCAGCTCTTCACTTTGTCAAGGCAAGGTAAAAAGTGGCCTTTGGGTAAGTTTGTGCAGGTTGAACTAGAGAATGCCCACATCATTATCAACAATCCTATTGTCATGAAAAAAAAAAAAAAGTGAAAGAAAGAATTTTGTGATACCACTTCAAAAAATTTTCTAAAAAAAAAAATCACTAATTTACTCAGGTAACTGCCATCTAGTGAAAGTACTACACAGGAAAGGGCACAACAGGCCATTCACACTTTCTCACTCCTGTCACAGTGGTTCTTAAGTTATATTGGGGAACTATTTTTTTTTTCTTCAAAACTCATTAGCTTTATGAAACAAAAGACTTCATGATCTTATAACAAATTAAATTATATTGTTTTAGGATTTTGCCAGAGGACACAAGAATATTTAAAAATGTGAAGACATGGGAAATGCCCACATCCAAAAGCTCTGAGGGGCTATAAGAAACTTTCTATAATGAGGCAAAGTAACTGTATTTATGCTGAGGCATTGTCCGTACTGAGATGCTCAAACTCCATGGAAGCTTACCTATGATGGGTAAGTGTGTGTTACCTGAGCTTAAGGCTTGTTCTGGAAACTTCCAGCACAAAGCCTACTACTGAATTTTAGATTATTTGCCAGCAGTGTATATGGGAGCTAGCTTGGATCCTCTGCTCCAGGCCCTTTTGGGTTAGGATAATAGCTCCTAGGAGCAGAGGCTAGTTGAGCATTGAGCATGAAAGGAGGCTGGACTTAGAGAGAGAAAGAGCAAACAGGTGGGCTTATGATATTTTCATATAATCAATTCTCTCTCCATTAGACCAATGGACTATATAATATTGGACAATATAATGTTCTTAAACCTGGTCGACCTGTTGTACTCTTTTTCTTTCTCCCCACCCGCTTTGGGAAACAGTGAGAGAGACTCAGTAAAGAGGTTGGGTAGGAAAAAATCATTGAGGTTTCCCGAGAGGCTAATTTTCAACATACTTTTTTTTTTTCCGTAAGAACCTTATAATTGGGTTTGTCTTTGGTTTCGCTGGACATGTGATTTAAGAGTTGACAAAGTTCCACATATAACAGAATGAAATACATTAAAGTTTTTTTTTTTTTCCATAATGACTTTAGTTACTTATATGTACAGTCATCTTCTTCTCATGTTTGAAAATCAAGATCTCATTTTTTTTGTTTTTTTGTTAAACAAATCTATCAGCAGTCTTTGCTGTGAACAAATATAGGACTTAGAAATTTAAGAATTGAAATAAATATCTTATGTAATGTTTGCTATAGGTTTGGGGAAGGACAACATTTTCATAGAATCTCTTTTATTCCTCATTAAATGTAATGGACCTGTTGTTTCAAAATAATTTGTGTTTTTGCTTTTTAATCCTCACCTGAGGATTTTTTTCCCATTGATTTCTAGAGAGAGTGGAAGGGAGGGAGAGGGAAGGTAGGGATAGGGAAGGGAGAGAAAAAAGAAGAGAGGGAGAGGGGGAGGGAGAGAGAGAGAGAGAGAGAGAGAGAGAGAGAGAGAGAGAGAGAGAGAGAGAGATTGGTTGCCCCTGCACATGCCCCCACTGGGGATGGGGGACCTGTAACTGAGGTAGGTGGTAGGTGCCCTTGACCTGGAATCAAACCTGGAACCCTTTGGTCTGCAGGCCTAAGCTCTAAGCACTGAGAAAAATTGGCCAGGGCCAAAATAATTTGTTTTTAACTGCACACTTTGGGTTCTAATTATTCTACCATTTGAAACTTTTCATCTGCTTTGATTCTATCTTTATAGCATATATTTAGATTTTTCTTTTCCATCCTTCAGTAGGGAAGAAAACAAATACAGCATGAGATCACTCTATTGTAGATAGGCCTCTGGGGCAGAGGTCACAGGACCAGCTGTTTCAGCATTCTAAGCCAGTGTCGTTTGACTTTCTAGACTGCAATTGTTGCGAGAGTGGCAAAAAAATATTTTTCAAAGCACAGGCTGAAACTGGGAACTATAGTAAGCCCCTGTTATAGAATACTGCAGAATCAGCAAGTTGATGCCAGTTTGCCTCAGAGAGACTTGCAAAAGTCAAAGATTTCTCTAAAGAAATAATACCCAATTTTCCTCTGTTTTACTATAGCACCAAACAAGATGTAATTTTTAAAACATCTACACTAATAAAAGAGAAACATGGTAATTGGCGTACGACCGCTACCCTTCCCATTGGCTAATCAGGGCAATATGCAAATTAACTGTCAGCCATGATGGCGGCCGGCAGCCAGGCAGCTTGAAACTAACATGAGGCTTGGTTGCCTCAGTGACGGAGGAAACCAACGTTCCCCGCCTGCCGCTGCAGGCCTCTGAGCCTGCAGTTTCAAACATTGTAACAAATATAGACCCTAAATAAAACCCCAGAAACCAGCTTTCAGCTGGCTGGGATCTCAGAGCTGGAGTTGATACAGAGTTTCGAGAACCGAAACAAACCAGATACCTGCTTTCAGGAGCGGAGGCCTAAGAGCTGGAGCCTCAGAGCTAAAGCTGGCCCAGAATACAAAAAAAGAAAAGAAAAAAAGGAGCAGTTGGGAGCTTCAGTCCCAGCCTGAAAACAGCCCTCAGCCCCTCACCCAGACTGGCCAGGCACCCCAGTGGGGACCCCCACCCTGAAGGGTGTGTGACCAGCTGCAAACAGCCATCATCCCCTCATCCAGGCTGGCCAGGCACCCCAGTGGGGACCCTCACCCTGATCCAGGACACCCTTCAGGGCAAACCAGCCGGCCCCCACCCATGCACCAGGCCTCTATCCTATATAGTAAAAGGGTAATATGCCTCCCAGCACTGGGATCAGCGGAGCTGAGAGGCCTCCCGGCACCGGGATCAGTGTGACAGGGGGCAGCGCCCAAACCCCCTGATCACCCTGCGGCTCTGTGTGTGACAGGGGGCAGGGCCACAACCTCCCTATCCGCCCTGCTCTGTTTGTGACAGGTGAAGGCGCCCCAACCCCCTGATCGGCCCTGCTCTGTGTGTGACAGGGGGCGGTGTGCCAACTCCCCTATCGGCCCTGCTCTGTGCATGACACGGGGGAGCTCCCCAACCCTCTGATGGGCCCTGCTCTGTGCGTGACAGGGGGGAGCTCCCCAACCCCCTGATGGGCCCTGCTCTGTGCGTGACAGTGTGTGGCACCACAACCTCCCCATCGACTCTGCCTTGAGTGTGACATGGGGTGGTGCCCCAACCCCCCAATCGGCCCTACCCTGAGCATGACTGAGGGTGGCATCGCAACCTCCCAATCCGCCCTGCTCTGTGCATGACAGGGGGCTGTGTCCCAACTCCCCAATCGGCCTTGCTCTGAGCCCAACCAGGGGCTGCACCTAGGGATTGGGCCTGCCCTCTGCCACCCAGGAGCAGGCCTAAGCCAGCAGGTCGTTATCTCCTGAGGGGTCCCATATTGCGAGAGGGCACAGGCCGGGCTGAGGGACCCCCCCCTCCCCCCCGAGTGCACAAATTTTTGTGCACCGGGCCTCTAGTTTACTAAATAAGTGTAATTGATTTGAGGTTGTTTTTAATTATTGCAAAAAATAAAAGGGCCTCAAGGACTGCATTAACCTTTGAATTTATAAAAGTTTAAGTATGGTCAGTAGTAAAAAAACAAAACGACAGCTTTTATTTTCTCCTTAGTCATAGGGGGTTCTTTAATGAGCAAAAGAAAGTTCCAGTATTAGGAGATACTGTGGGCTGACTGATATGGTAATTTTGTGACCCATTCATCTTGAAAGAAAAAAAGTTACTTTTTAAAAGTTGTAATTCTTTACTAGGATACCTTCAATCTTTGTGGCATATTTTTAGGCTTAAGTTGTTATATTTTAAAGTAATGCCCTGGAAATTATACCCTACAAATCTATAATTCATACCCAGTATGTCCCTCTTCAAATTTCAAAGTTCAATACTGAAAACAAGCAAAGTGCAAAATGCTATACAGGGCAAAGCAATCAACAAACTTTGAGTATCTTATGGGCTACCTTAAGGAACTGGCCTGAGTTGTGATGGCCATTACCTGTATGCAGTACTTTTTGTGTAATTATTTCCTTTATCCCTCAATGAGTTGGGGTGCCAGCAAGAAACTGGTGGCATATACAAACTGAGTTCTTTGAAGAACATTTTAAAACAATCTATTTGAAAAGGTGTGTGCAGGTAACAGAGATCACTAAAGGATAGCAGAGCTATGCAGCGGTCACGATCCCTTTAGGGGCCAAACGACCCTTTCACAGGGGTAGCCTAAGACCATCCTGCATATCAGATATTTACATTACAATTCATAACAGTAGCAACATTACAGTTATGAAGTAGCAACGAAAATAATTTTATGGTTGGGGGTCACCACAACATGAGGAACTGTACTAAAGGGTCTCGGCATTAGGAAGGTTGACCACTGAAGGAAGGTTGACATTACTCTTAAATAGGAACAAGGACTCAATTTTCCAGAACGTGAGAAACAGAGAGAGGTGGGTAGAGAGGCGGTGGCCTGCCAGGCACCGAGACCTTTAGCCATGAGACACAGCCATTCCATGGCAATAGGGAGCTCATGGATAAATAAAATGGCCTCACTCTGCTTTCCTCTAATCACTTGCTTGTGCTCCCTTTTGGCTGAACCAGCCTGGAGCTCTGATTCAGTATAATGTGTGGAGGAAAAAGGGCCACATGCTACCCTGATAAGCTCAGGGAAGGCCTGCATGGCAGACTTGCAAACTCAAAGACCTAAAGTAACCCCAAAGGATGGTCTGAAATGAAAACTTTAAGGAAAAGCAGTTTGTAGTGGGTAGTCATGTTCTAGGCCAGTATCTTCCCTGACAAAGGTCAAACATTACCTTAACTGAGCCTATTGTCTTTTTGCATCTAAGATAACAAACCTCTGAAAGGTCAGGGTAACTTGGAACCTCCCTTTTTTTCGGATCCCTCAGGGCACAACCAAAAGTGCCTTGGTCGCCAGGGCAGATACCACAAATTCTTTCACTGTTCTTGTTATCATGTTAATTGTTGACTGTTAACTATGCTGCACCCTCCTAAGTAAAAGAAGTACCTGTCTATCATTTTACTCTTTATCCAATCCCAAAGGTTTTGCCACCCCCGCTTTGCTTTCTCCCGCCTCCCTAATCTATCACCAGTGGATTTCATGTAACCCACTTACACCTCCTTTGATTGTAATGTATGAAACAAGGTGAAAAACTGTCATTCTCTGGAGCATTACCCAATCCGTTGAGATTCTGCTTCCCTGCAATTATCAACAGTTTGGCTCAAATAAACTCATAAAAATTCTTTACAGGTTTGAATGTTCTTACGTTACTTGGTATAGTGCAGCGGGATTCAAAGAAGCTCACCCAGGGCTATCTGCAGACTCAGACCCGCTGGTTCCCTGTCCATTGGATGTACATGGGTGAGTTGTCTCTTAGAGCCAGACCTTCCCTTGCTTTTGGTAGACTTGCAAGTGCTTTCCAAGTTTGTATTTTTAAGTTAACAAGTGGGAAATAGATATGCAGGTGCATAAAGATACTCAAACACATATCCTAATCTAAAAATGCCACAATTCCCATTATCTAGATCAAGCATGTCAAACCCAAAGGCTAACATGGGGCAAATAAACAGGCATGTAGCCTGCAGGCCGCAAGTTTGACATGCTTGATCTAGATTTTAACAATGGAAATTGAGTAAATATGACTGAAAAATAGTTGTTTTTTTTTCTTTTGCCTCAAATTCAGAATTCTTAATTATATCCTGTAATGTATAATAAACGTAACAATTTTTAAGTCTCTTACCCTTCCTTTCTCACTCAGTCTAGCACCCCCTTTATTTTCAACCATTTTAGCTTTCAAGCCATCTTTTCTACCATTGCCTCATCCCATGACATGTACTGAGCACATTCTGTGTTTGAGGTCCTGTGTTAGGGCTGGATGAGGGGATGACATGACCCAGGCTCTGCCACTGTACTGCCTGGTAGACAAGATGAATATATAGATGAAATTCCCCAGTATTATAGAGCAACATGAAATATATGAACAAAGAGTCATTGGCCTGCATCTGTAGAGTGCCTAATTTACAGCCACTAGAGGTCTGGTGCACAAATTCTTGCACAGGTGGGGTCCAGCTGGCCCATCCCTATAGGGGCCAATCAGGGCCGGGCCGGCAGGAGTGAGGAGCCGCAGGAGGTTGGCTGGCTGGCCTGGCCCCCAATTGGGCCTGTTGACCTGCCGCAGTGTGCATCATAGCAGCCAGTCATTCTGATCGTTCTGGTCATTTCAGTCACTTGGCTTTTATATATATAGATGTTTCATAGAACACAAAAAGGTTGAAGTCTACCTTCAAGGGAATTTGTTTCTCTTTATTTAAATTCATAAAATGGCAAACTGATTATGATTAGGCTTCTTCCATGAGTCTACATCAGGGGTGGGCAAACTTTTTGACTTGAGGGCCACAATGGGTTCTTAAACTGGACCGGAGGGCGGAACAAAAGCATGGATGGAGTGTTTGTGTGAACTAATATAAATTCAAAGTAAACATCATCACATAAAAGGGTACGGTCTTTTTTTTTTTTAGTTTTATTCATTTCAAACGGGCCGGATCCGGCCCGCGGGCCGTAGTTTGCCCACGGCTGGTTTACATGCAGGAACCATAGGTTGGCCGTGTAGGTTCCATTAGTTAAACTCCAGAGAACTTATATTTTTTTATTTAAATTTGGTTAATGTAAATCCATTCTGAAAAGATAGATCTAAAGATAATGTGATGATATTTTGAGACTTCAAGACTAGGGTAGGATCCTGGAGCAGGATGATTTTCTTAAGATGTTTTAGGCCATTTTCAAAAGCCTCTGAGGAGAGTGTCTGAAAATTCTCTCCAAATAATTGCCACATTCTCCAATATTGCAGTGCATTAATTTCTTATTTAGATTATCTATAATAATAAAAGTGTAATATGCTAGTGAGACCGAACAGCTGAACGATCTTCCAGATGTCCTTCCGGACAAAGCCATGGTGGTAGGGGCCGAGGCAGAGACAGTTAGGGGCGAGCAGGCAGGCAGGCAAGTGGTTAGGGGCAATGAGGCAGGCAGGCAGGCCAGAGGTTAGGAGCCTGTGGTCCCGGATTGTGAGAGGGATGTACAACTGCCAATTTAGGCCTGATCCCTGCATCCTGGATTACGAGAGTGTGCAGGCTGAGCTGAGGGACCTCCCACCCCATGCAAGAATTTCATGTACCGGGCCTCTGGTCTATATATATCCTATCTAATAATAGAGAAACATGGTAATTAACTGTAACTTTGCTACCCTTCCCATTGGCTAATCAGTGAGATATGCAAATTAACTGCTAACCAAGATGGCGGCCGGCAGCCATGCAGCTGAAGCAAACATAAGGCTTGCTTGCTCCAGTGACGGAGGAAGCCAAGGTTCCCCACCTGCCACAGCCCAGCTCTGAGCTCCAGATGCAAAAATGTTGCAATTATAGAAGTTAAACAAACCCAGAAACCTGCTTTCAGCCAGCAACAGCCTCAGAGCTGGAGCCGGGCCTCAGAGCTGGAGCTGGCTCTCAGCTCCGGTGACAGCTATAGAAGGTAAATAAATCCCAGAATAAATAAATAAATAAATAAATAAAAAGAAGCTGGGAGCTTCAGTCGTCTGCCAGCCTGAAAACGGCCCTCAGCCCCTCACCCAGACTGGCCAGGCACTCCAGTGGGGACCCCCACCCTGAAGGGGGTGTGACCAGCTGCAAACAGCCATCAGCCCATCATCCAGGCTGGCCAGGCACCCAAGCGGGACCCCCATCCTGAAGGGGGTGTGACCAGCTGCAAACAGCCATCAGCCCCTCACCCAGGCTGTCCAGGCACCCAAGCGGGACCCCCACCCTGATCTGGGACACCCTTCAGGGCAAACCAGCCGGCCCCTACCCATGCACCAGGCCTCTATCCTATAGAGTAAAAGGGTAATATGCAAACTGACCCTAACAGCAGAAAGACTGGGAATGAGACTGGTCACTATGACACACACTGACCACCAGGGGGCAGACGCTCAATGCAGGAGCTGCCCCCTGGTGGTCAGTGCACTCTCACATGGGAGGAGCTCTGCTCAGCCACAAGCCAGGCTGCCAGCTGCCAGTACAACGGTGGTGGTGGGAGCCTCTCGTGCCTCCTCAGCAGCACTAAGGATGTCCAACTGCAGCTTAGGTCTGCTCCCTGCTGGCAAATGGACATCCCCCGAGGGCTGCTGGGCTGCCAGAGGGATGTCTGATTGCCATCTTAGGCCCAATCCCCCAGGGAGTGGGCCTAAGCCAGCAGGAGGTCATCCCTTGAGGGGTCGCAGACTGTGAGAAGGCACAGGTCGGGCTGAGGGACCCCCCTCCCCCCCGAGTACACAAATTTTTGTGCACTGGGTCTCTAGTATATATATAAAAGGCTAAGTGACCATCTGACCGTCCAACTGATAGCTTTGATGCACAATGATCACCAGGGGGCAGACACTCAACACAGGAGCTGCTGAGCTGTGGTGACTTGGCAGCAGTTCTTGGGTGATGCATCCCAGAACCATAGAGGAGGGAGCCTGATTCTGGGGTGCGTCACCTGAGAACTGCCCTCTTGCAATCCAGGACCTCTTGGGGAATGTCAGAGAGCTGGTTTTGGCCCAATCCCTGCAGGTCAGGCCCAGGGACCCCACCTGCTGGAGGGACCCTGCTCACTCCGCAGACATCCTTTGAGCCATGGCACCACCCCAGGTGCAGCCAGCTGGGATGGGACCATGGGAGGTTGGCTCCAGGTCATGTCTGGCCCATCTCTCCCAGGCCCACCCCACCGGCCACCTTCCAATTACTTTCCTTTCAATGTGTACAAATCCATGCACCAGGGCACTAGTCTATATATATAAAAGGTTAAGCAACTGTCTGACCCTCTGACTGGCTGGTAGTTATGATGTGCTCTGACCACCAGCGGGCAGATACTCAATGCAGGAGCTGCCGAGCTGCGGTGACTTGGCAAAGATGGTACTTGGGTGATGCACCCTAGAACCAGAGAGGAGGGAGCCCTATTTCTCACATGGCTGCGCAGTTCCACCTTCAGCCATGGGTTATGTTGTTGCTGGGGCACTGTTGGCCCCAAATCTGGTTTATTGCACATTTGCATTTGTGTTCCACACCCTGTAAAACAACAACTTTGTAGAGTGCCCTCTTGCACTCTGGGACCCTGCGGGAGATGTTGGAGAGCCAGTTTTGACCCGATCCCCACAGGCCAGGCGAAAGGACCCCACCTTCCAGAGGGATCCTGCTCATTCCGCAGATGCCCTTCTAGCCGTGGCACCGCCTCAGGTGTGGCCGGCTGGGAAGGGACTGCAGGAGGTTGGCTCCAGGGCATGTCTGGCCTATCTCACCCAGTCCCACCCCGCCGGCTACCTTCTAATTACTTTCCTTTCAGTGTGCACGAATCTGAGCATCGGGAAAATAGTCCTATATAATAAAAGGCTAATATGCAAATCGACCGAACAGCAGAATGACTGGTTGCTATGATGTGCACTGACCACCAGGGGGCAGATGCTCACAGCTGGCGAGCACAGCGGTGGTGGCAGGAGTGGGCCTAAGCTGCAGTCAGACATTCCCTGAGGACTCCCGGACTGCTAAAGGGCACAGGCCAGGTTGAGGGGACCCTTTCTCCCCTCCAAGTGCATGAATGTCATGCACCAGAACTCTAGTAATATTATAAGCATCCATGAAAGAGGCATGGGGGAGTTATGAAATTATAGAATGAGTGTGTATGTGTGTGGGAGTAAGAGAAAATGAGAGGGAACAGGGAGATATTATTAGTACTAGATATGTGATAGACTTGTCAAATTTTATGAAATTACATAAATTGAAAATGATAAATCAGAAATTAGTGTATTTTGTAGCAATATAAGATTAAAATCATTCACAGATAAACATTTAAAAGAAAACTGTGAGCAATGGGAGAATTTGGGTGGGAATCGCTGTACTCAAAGACTTAAAAGTACTATCCTGCAAATGAAAACTATCAGGACCATGGAGAATAGCATGCATACCTTAAATCATCTCACCATCTACATGCCTAGGATTAGGTTCTGTTCCTGGTTCTCTTTCTAATACTTTAATCAAATGCATACTTCTTTCCCTCAGAACCAAAAGATTTCATCTGTAAGATAATAAAAGTGAATTTTCAAACGTGTTTTTCAAACACATTTAGCATCAGCATTGTTAATTTATTTTTTTGTACAGAAGTCCACTATTAGGGTGACTGCTTTTGTTTGAATGGTGGTGCAGGAACTAATCTAGTCTAATTACCTCCACTCTCTTGTTCCTGCCCTCATGGCCTCTGACACACATCCAAAGAACACAGTTTGCAAATCACTGAACCAATGATATAAGAGATTCTTTTCAGTTATAACAATCTTGGGATTAAAGGTAGGAATAGCTTAACTGAATATGAAGCTTGCCTCCAGTCCTGATTAGATAAAGAAGCCCACCGTCCTCTTTTGTATATTCTAAAAAATAGTCTTGTCAGTCTTGTAAATTACCACCCACTCCTGTGAAAGGGAAATATCTGGACCTCTTTCTTACAAAGAGCCAACCATACTTAATTTGCTAAATACATGTCACTTGCTCTGAGCAGGTTGGCACCTGGGTCAGATGGGTTCTCTTGCAGTACTAGAGAGGATGGATACTTTTTAACTTATCTGTCTGCACACATTTTTAACAGCTTGTAGGTTTTAACTACTTCTGTTTATACATCTCATTCACACATTCATAGCATGTCAATTACTTGAATTAAAGTACCAGAGACAGGAGCCACACCTGAATTTTCAATTTAAAACAGATATGCCCACATCACCATTTCTTTTAGGCACAGCTATTTGCTGTTGTTGCCCTGAGTCCACTTTGTTTGAATGCTCTAAAACATCCACGGAGCAATGCCTTAATGTAGGAATTCACCCAAAGTGCATATAGTATTTATATAGCACATTAATTTTTAAAGTACACACTTTCAAAGATGTGGCTTAGAGCTACAGCTAGTCCTGGAACATAGCTGATATCCAAGATGTGAATTCACACCAAGACATGACTATACACAGGCGTTCCTACACACAGTCAGTTTCAGCTAGTTAAATGCTTCCAAATTCTCCAAAGACTCCAAATTTGGATGTTTCAGGAAGCTGACTTTTTACTCCGTTATGAATTAAGTTTGATATGGCAGCAGATGGGAGGTACTGTCTTCTCCTTTAATGATTTTAGGTGACAGTGGTTATGCTTTGAAAAACTACTTAGTTACTTCTTTGTCTTGTCCCCAGACTCCTTCTGAAATAGAATCAATATAAGTTAGGATGGAACTCAATAAGTGACTAGAATGATAATGAAGAATGCATTAGGAAGAGTTATAAATGAGACGTGGATGCCCCCACCCAATCTGGCGGAGCCGCCCCGTGCCACCCTTCAGACATGTGAAGGCTCTGTGACATCTAGCATGGCCATGAAAGCAGCTTGTCTTTTAAAAGAAGCGGCAGAGATTAGCGCAGCTCGCCAAATGCCTGAAGTAAATGACTATGATGATGTGTACTTTTTGCAAATTTGGTACCAAATAGTAAAGTAGAGCTAAAGATATTGGGACAAGATGATTTTCATTTTGAAAGGAAGAAAAAAAATCCTTTCACCTACTGTTTGGGTAATTATTTCTATTACAGAAGTAAATGATATATTATATTTTACCAGCATGTAGGTGCTTTGGCAGGAAATACCAGGGAAGAAATTACTTTAGGCCAAGGCATGTCTTTTCTTCTAGCAGAAACTGGAGAGGTAATGGTGAAATTTCATTTGAGGATATGTCTAGTGATTGAGGCTTGCAGGAATATCCAAAGTTCATTTGTCCGAAGTGAGGTATTTGTTGTGCCCAGATTTCAAGATTCCCAAGACCCCAGGGAGCTAGCCAGTCTGATGCAAAAGCAAAGAGTCCTTTAATTCAAGCTAGCTTGCGCTCCCCGTTCACCAGGCTCACCGACACAACGGCTAGCCCAGTGGCTGAGAGAGCGAGGCCTGATGGGACAGGGGGTTTTATAGGGGGGTGGAGTAAGGGCAGGAGAGGGGACTGTGGGCCCCGCCAATTGGCCAGGCGCGAGTCGGTGTCTCATTACACAGGATGTGGTCATAGTGATGGCGTGCACTTCCCTTGATTATTATTGGTTAGTCCAGAGAAATCCTGGGCGTGGCTAGCAGAGGCTTCTTCCGGGAAGAAGCACATGGCTCTGTCCAAAAATGGAGAACCCAAGGCAAGATGGAGGGCGCAGTCCTCGCCCGGGCTCCAGGGGCTATTCCGATCGCCGGGGGTCCAGCAGATCAACTAGTTCCAGCCCAGACAGGAAGTCCACGTTCTCCGTCTCGTCCCCGGGGGCGCCGGCGATCGCCTCCCCCTCTGTCTCCTCAGGCTAGGGCACGCGCCCCACTCCGCTGCCGCTGCTGCCACGTGGGTCCGGTCCGGGGGCAGCGGGCGGGTGGCAGCCCGCGCTGGGCTCCCGCTGTGGGCTGGGGAGTGGATGCCCGAGGCCGCCAGCAGCACAGCCAGGCCGTGCCTCATGAGGCCTGGCGGCCGGCCCACGCAGGCCCCGGCCCCTCCGACCGGGCCCCGAGGGCTGCATGGACCCCTGGCCCCAGTGTGGGCAAGCGGGGAGCCGACCACAGGGGAAGGGAAGAAAGAGCCAGGCGGCAAGGCCTTCTGCTCCCAGAACCTCCCCCGTCAGTCGCCGCTTGGCCCGCCCCCTCAGCCCCCTCAGCCCACCGTCAGCCGCGCAGCCGGTCTGGACACTCGGACCCGCTCCGGGGAGGCCAGGCCCTACGGCGGGTGCGGAGGGGTTCCAGAGCCCAGCGGCCGGACTCCTCCTCCCGCACCACCCGGAGAGGCGGGCGGCGCGCCTTTCAGTATTGACCTACTTATTTATTAATTTATCTATTTTAGGAAAAAAATAATTATTTTTTATTGGAATATTTTTTAACATAGTTGGAATTAAAAGCATATTAGTTGACATAGTTATTGACCTGTATTATCTTTACATTTATAGCTACTGATATTCCAAGTATTAAATTTCATTTTCCAATCAACCTCAGTTTTGAAAGGCACATGACTTAATGAGGAATAGGCATGTTTTCCTTAGGGATGACTACTGAGCAAAACAGAACAAAACTCAAATCTAGCTTTTTTATAGTTGAATTTATTTTATTTTTTAAAATTTTTACTGTTGAAAGTATTGCGTACGTCCCCTTTCCTCCTGCTTGACCTCTTCTGACCTCCTATTTATTTAAATTGGTCTTTGAACAAAATAGATCCAGAGACATAGAAGGATTCACCTCCCTTTCGGAGACTGACATGGAACTTAGTTCTCCATGGAGGGCACTTTCACTTCACAGCTACTCATTTACCCCTTTGGGGGAGTGGTGAGGGAATATATTATTTTTTATTGCTTTCTCATATTTCTTATAAAATGTTTTGCATGTTATCAACTAGCCAGAAAACACATTAAGATGATGTTAGACTGCCTCTGGCAGTTTTCAAAGTACCCCATATAGGGGAGAGGAGATAACCTTTCTAAAGTTTGAGATTTTATTTATGTAATCACTTTGCTACCAGAGTACTAGGGTGCTATTCAGTGGAAAATGATTATGATAGTTTGGATTGTGGAAAAAATATAACATTATTCACAACATATATGTGTATATGTACATATATTTGAGATATATATCTTTGAAATATATGTATTTCAGATACGTATACATGTATAAAATGCAAGCCAAATAATGATATTTAAAGATAAAAATAATGAAGTCTATCCTTCAATTCAGATAGAAGAGCCTTGAACTGATATCCTT
Organism: Myotis daubentonii; assembly: GCF_963259705.1. Taxonomy (NCBI): domain Eukaryota; kingdom Metazoa; phylum Chordata; class Mammalia; order Chiroptera; family Vespertilionidae; genus Myotis; species Myotis daubentonii. Next base: position 30,969,052 of record NC_081851.1, read on the forward strand.
GCCCATTGAACTGAATTCCAGTCCTGGCTCTTGTACTGAATATCTAAATTCTTTACCTTAGGAAAATCATCCAGCTTCCTTTGCTCCAGTGCTTTCACTATAAAGTTTGATTATATGAATAAACAGTGATTGCTAACCCGGGGACCTCAGCTTCCTGAGGGTTGCAGAGTTAGTTTTAAAAAGTCTTAATTCCAAATAGGAATTTCAAGTTTTATTTATAAACCAGTAGCCCTGCGCAGGAATCGCTGCTGCCCTCCAGTAGCTGGCTCACCCTCCTGCTGATCTGTGATCTGGTCATGACTTGCTTGGTCATTACACCTCAGGGCGTAATGGCTAATTAGCATATTCCTCTCTTATATAGGATGGTTTAATGTTTCACTCACGTAAGCAAAATACCTTTAAGTGTATTTAACAAAAGTTTTCCAGAAGCATTCCTTAATTGATAGTAGCTATTTGTTGTAATGTAAATTCTCAATCAATTGAAACTATTCCCATCTGCATATCATAATGTTTTTCATTTTGATCTTAGGAAGGGGTCTTCATATTGGAACAGGTTTGGTAATCACTTGAAGAGATGATTTCTTTTTACATATGGAACTCTTCACGAATTTGCATGTCATTCTTGTGCACAGGCTATGCTAATCTTCTCTGTATCATTTCAATTTTAGTATATGGGCTGCTGAAGTGTGTATGAGAGATGATCTTTTTAAGTCACTTCCAACATAGTATTCTATGATTTCAGGATAATTTCATCATGTCTACCATGGTTTGATTCAATTGAAAAGTAAATTTGGCAAGATGAGCTCTATTTTATGAAATAATCTTGTAATATATATTCTCTGAGATTTAAAATGCAACCTTTTCTTGCTATTACAGGAATGGCCATGTTAGACAGTCCCTTGGTCTATTACATTTATAATGTTTGACATAAAAAAGGACAGAGAAGCTCATATCTAAAGTATGGGTAGGGCTGGTCAAGTGTACGTAGAATTGCTTATTTGAGATTCACCAGGGCCTCATCAGAAATGCTTTGAGGATTTTAACAATTATTTTTATTGCCATACATTCTAGCTTTATCTTCTTTACATCTAGGAACATCATTTATACTGTCTAAGAAAATCCAGTGAAATACTCCAAGCCTACATTTCTGGACATTTACCTCCTAAGACATTAGGTGTCAAGACTATTCATCCCTCCTGGGGTCACCTTCACTGTAGAATCACCAAATACCTACTAGGGCTATGGGACAGAGATTTAACGATTTCCCTCCTCCTCCAATTAGATAGATGCTGCCAGAAATGCTTACAGCACAAGTTGTAGTTTATATGTAGTAATGCGAACAGAGTCTACTCAATTTAGATTCAAATGTATCCATTATCTATTGTGAGTTGAGTACTGTGTGAGCACTTTTCTATTAAATGTGGTTTCCAACCCTCTCAGGAACCCAGTGAGTTAGCTCTCCTGCTCTCTTTTCTAAAGAGGTCACACAGCTAGTGAGTGGCGACCTGGGATTTGAAACTCAGTGTCCTTGACACTCTCTGCAGGTGGGATTCAGAGGGAAGATCCTGGACAGCAGGGGGTGAACTGCTGGAGGGTCTAATTAGGAGGCACTTGTACTTAACCTTAAAAGATCACTTCATAGTCCCAGTACATTAGGCAGTTTCTTTGCCACTCAACTGCCTTCACACTTTGGTTTTCTTTCTTCAGGCACTCTCTGTCTTACCACTTTGTCTTTTGGGAAGAGAGTAGGAATACCACACGTGAAGTTGTGTTACTTCAGGAATTGAGCCTGGAGAAGAAATGCAGATTTTTCTGGAAATCTATAGCACAAAGCAAGTGTTCCTCAGTGAGTGAGGCTTTATAAGAATGACTTAGAGAAAACAGGGATGATAATCTGGTCAATTTAGAGATCATGTAGGACAGCCTTTTCATGTCCCCCCATGAGAAAAATAAAGCCCAAGGAAGGGTAATGAACTCCGGAAAGGCCTTTAGCTAAATAATCACAGCTCAAGGACTTAAAACAAGGTCTCTTGGTTGTCCATGGAGACGTTTCCTGAAGCTTACTTATAACCCTACTTGGCACTCTGTATAAGTGGATCCCTGGGAGTATGTTGGCTGTTCTATTTAAAACCATGCATCTATATTTTCAGGCAATTATTTCTCAGAGTCATACAAGACTAAAATACAGATTTGTTAAGAAATTACTGCTGCATCAGCATAAAGTCGATGAATAATCTATTGAGATCCTTTCCTAAGACCTCTCCTGAACTCCCAGCCTTTAAAACCCTCAAGACCAAGGGCCCACCTTGCACTCTCCCTTTTGGAAGCAGGCCTGTGCCTTTCTGGCCCCCCACTTCCTTCCCCCGGGAGCCTCACCTTTGCCTCTCTCCCCTAAACTCCAAGGGTCCATCTTGTGCTTCTGTAACTGGTTTCCTGGGCCCACCAACCCAGCTGGCTCACTTCTACTACCTCTCTAACTTCCTAAATAAACTTTCAATTATAATTAAAAAAGGAAAAAGAAATAACTGGACAGGTTAATTTCTATAATCACATTTGGAGGAGAAATTAAAACAGTATCTTAAAAAGTGGATTAGAGGAAACCAAAAGCATTGTCCAATTCTTGGTATAGAGGTTTGGGCATTAGTTTCAGCACTAATTGGTCAAAAATCTCTGTTCACTTTTTACATGAGCCTCAGCATTAGCATTGTGTTTGATTTCCACATGACACTGTCCTTTCCAACCTAGCTCATTCTCAGGGCTTAGCCTGGAAGCTGGAGTCCCTTTGAACACTGACTGTCAATTGCACATTATATGACTTCATTGCTGTAGTCACATGCAACCCATTCTCCATCATCTAAAGGAAGTGGCCAGCAGAGGGCTTGGGCAGCCTTGGCAAATGTGCTTTATGTGAGGCCAAGGATAACGTAATTCTGCTACTGTGCAAGGAGAGAGTTGTACTTCCCTAAGCAAATTGGCTAGAGAGGAGCCACTGTGGTTTCCTCTAATAGGGTGCATGACTTCTTCTGCAGCCATTCTGTATCTCTTAGCTTTTTGAACAGAAGGTTCTTCTAAATCCTGGCAAAGCGAGTAATTAGAAAACTGCCTGTGGGATTTGGAGAAAACCCTTGCAGAGCCTCCTTCCCTTTTTTTTTTTTTTTTTAATTTTCAATGTGAAGCCCCTCTGGGGTACTTTTCTGGGAGTTCAAATTGTTCCACTTTTTTTTTTTCTGGGAATAGAGTGACACAATCCAGTCCTTTATCATTCTAATATATTCTGCAAATATTTATCAAACCCAAGCTATGTGTTGGGTGCGTCAGATATAACAGCAGCAAATTAAGCATGTTCCTTGACTTCTGGCATTTACGCCAGTGCTTTTCAGTGGCATGTCAGAGCTTCACCTTGCTCTTGAAGCCTTTCTAGCTTCTTTGTGAATTTGCCTGGGGGTTTCTTTCTGGCACCTAAAGAATTTACTTGGCCTGCTGGGCAGGAATAATTAAACACTGTAAGTAAAACAATAATTTTAAAAAAGGTGCCAATAGAAATCATAATTGCTCCTGTTTTATTTCATGTTGTTAACAGAAATTTTAGAATATACTCTATTTGCTTAAAGGATATTACATCACAATGAGGATAATATTTTAAATTTCAGTCAAACTCCATATACCATCTGACTGGGAGGACAGGAGAAGTGAAAGTGATACCATTGCAATAATCTGGTTAGTATTTAACAGAAAAGGAGTAAAGGGAAGACTAGATAATATAGGCATGCCATATATACAGCTTTGCTAATTTAACACCCTCCAAGTCTGTTACCCCGCTGATTGATGGGGGAAGGAACTGGACAAAGGTACTTGGACGCATGCCCAGTAAGGTTTGAGTGATGTGGGAAGGTACTTTACCTGTCTGTCAATCACACCTGGGAGCAGGTAATGGGCCAGAATAGGTATGACCCATGCAAGGGCTTGAAACCTGAGTATTTAAACTTCTGAACAAAGGAAGTTCCCTCTCTTGGCCCTCTTGGGACTTCTGCCGCAGGGGGCACACTCTCCTGCATTTGCCCACAGGGCTCAGAGCCATGTGGACTCCACACAATGGACTAATGGGCTTTAATAAACCTGATGTTTAGCCAGCCCCAGCCCCAGCCCCAGCCCCAATACAGAACAGAAGCTCTGATTGCTGGCTTTGCTTTTGGCTTTGCTGAATCCACAGCTGCCCCTCTTTCAGGACTGGGTTAAGGGACTTGGGACTTTGGAACCGGAGGAATGTAACTCTATTCACATAAAGCCTTTTACCACGTGTCATTCTCCTGTGCAAATCTTAGAAAATTCATTTTCTAAAGATATCTTAAGAGCCCCACTCCCATGACTGATGGAGAAGTACACTTCTCCAGTAACAAAAGGGACTATGGGAGAGGACACCTTCAAAGGCAGTTTTATGCTAGGCTACTCTGGATATGGGTTTGCAGTGTGGCTACTGATATTTACTCTTTCAGACATCCCACAGTTGATTTTTTTTGGAACCACAAATCAACAGGTGAGTAGGTCAAAACTGAAGCTTGATACGTTTGAAGTTAAGTTTCACCTAAATATTGAATTGTGTAACATTTGACAGAAGCTAAAAGGAAACATCACTTCACGCTTTCAAAGAGCTTTAAGCCATTATTTAATTCCCACTGAATCACTTTGAGGCTCAGAATTTTCATCTCCATTTCACAGATAGATAGGAGAAGGAACCATGGGAGGTTCAAACAAGGGTCTCAGGTCACGTAAAAAACTCAGTATCAGAGTGGAGATCGGAATGCTGCAAACTTGGGTCCTTTTGACTTCTCTGCTTGGAGAACAATGCATTTTGCAAACTGACTCGGTCTTTAAAAAGCCAGCCTTCTTGGTGAAGCCCCTGTGTCCTTTGCAAGTCAAAACTTTCTGACTTGTATTTCAGGCACTTTGGAAAGTTCCTACTCTCCTGAAAGACATGGGGTTCACGGTAAAGGAGTATCAAAGAATCATGGTGAAATTTAAGTGACACAGAAACCATACATCTGATTTATCTATTAACCATGCTGGTCTAGCATCTCCAAAACATATTTACTGATTTATTTGGGAAAGTATAAGTCTTAAATTACCCTCATAGTATTCTAGGTTACTAGAATAGTTGACCTTTGGGGAGAACTTAGCCATATTTAGCCTCACTTTCTCAGTCCCTCTTCCAGGGAAAAGAAATCAGTAAATTAACATTTTAAAGACTAGATTTTTCTAACACAGCAACTTCAAGACTGGGATAAGCAAAAGTAACTAATAAAACTAACAGAACTTTAATCATGATCATCTAAGTGATGACCTAATCCCCCCCCCCCTTCCCCCTTGGAGGGATATTCATGCTCCTCTCAACCCCATTTGGACCACATTGCAGATGATATGTACACAACCCCATCATTTGACCCATATTAACATTTACGTATCTGGGAAACAAAAGATCACTAGGGATAATGAGAGCAGAAAAGACAGCTTTGAACCACCAGGGGGTTCCTAAGATAGAAACTGGGGTGGAGAGGCAGACAGGCAGAGCAGGAAGAAGCAAGGAAAAAGTATTTGTAGAGCATCAGTTGGTACCTAGTGAATACCCACAGGAAAAGAAATCTCAGTAGCGTCTTCTGTTCCTATACATCCTGCTCATTACACTCCACTCTGTCCTTTCATTGCAGTTATACCTGCTTTCTTGAATTACACATATTGTTATAAATTATTTCGCAAATTTTGTTTTATGACTATGTAACAGACACCATTGTAATTAGCTAGTTATTAACAATAGGAAAGGAGCAAAGGGAAAGCCAGTTATTATAGGCCTGTCATTTGGGCATTCACCAGGAAGCTGCAATTTCACACTCTCCAGGGAACACCGGCCTATTCCCTGCAAAACACTAGGGGGCAGGGATCCAACAAAGGGAAGATAGACACATGCCCAGTAAAGTTGGGGCGATATATGACAAGTATTTTTCTGTCAATCACACCTGGGGACAGAGATGGTTGGCCAGAATGGGCATGGCCACGGCAAGTGTGTGAATATTTGGGGATATATCATCCCCTAAATAAAGGGACTTGTTCTCTTGTCGCTCTTGTTGCACTTGGCTCTCGACTCATGGGGCTCCCTTGTTTTGCTGCTGTCCATGTTTCCTCCATAGCCATGTGGCCCTCTGGATCCCACATGCAATGGACTGATCGACGACAGTCAGGAAACACAGGCCAAGCTACCCTGATGCTGGACTGAACCAGGCTCCAACATGGAAAGGAAACTCTGATTTTAGCTCTACAGAAGCCTCAGCTATACTTCCTCTACAACTGGACTAAGGGAAATGGGACTTTGAAAACCCAGAATTACACATTATGGGAAGGAGTGATTTAGTTCCTAGCAATGTTCTCCTTAGAATCATCTCTGAGAGAAGATTCCATCCAAGCACCAACTGCTGTGGAAGTGTTCACGCATTCCAGGTTGGACCAGTTCACTTCCTATGTAAATACTTTCTTGTCCAATGCGCTGACCTAATTTAAAGTATTAGATTTTCTCATACAAGAAATGTCACTCTTCCTGTCCTCCATGAGGCACCCAACTCCTTCTTGAGTCAGTGGCTAAGTACCACCTCCTGCAGAAACTGTACCTAATTCAGCTTCACCAAGGCCTGTGCCTTCCCAAGGCTAAAACCCTTTGCTCGGATAAATTAGAGACGCAGAGAAGCACATCCACCCTTCAGACCAGGAGAAGCCTCTTTAGTGAATAAAGCCTCTTCAGGGTGACTTCATGAAGTACATGTCTCCCTTAGCCCGTGAGGGCACTTGGGTGCATGGATGACAGTTACTGAGCTTCCAGATGTATTAGGCCCATGCAGAGTTAAATCTCCAATAAGTCGACTTTTGTTTTACATTACCAATCTTCCCCACAGAAAATAAACACACAGAAAATAAACAAACAACACACACACACACACACACACACACACACACACAATATCTCCTCCCCAAGGATATGTTTTCATCGATTTTTAAAGAGAGAGAGAAGCATCAATGTGAGAGAGAAACACTGATCGGTTGTCTTCCGCACGGGCACTGACCAGGAATCAAACCCACAACCTAGGTATGTGCCCTGTCTGAGGATTGAGCCTGCAACCCTTTGGTGTATGGGATGAGGCTTCAACCAACTGAGCCGCCCTGTCAGGGCCAAAATTATTTTTGTAATGAAAATAACAGTGGCGCCCTAGCTGGTTTTGCTCAGTGGTTGGAGCATCAGCCTGGGACTGAAGGGTCCCGGGTTTGATTCCAGTCAAGGGCACATACCTCGGTTGCAGGGCCTATCCCGGTTGGGGAGCATGCAGGAGGCAACCAATTGCTGTTTCTCTCTCTCTGTCTTTCCCCCTCCCTTTCACTCTGTCTAAAAATCAACAGAAACAATATCCTCTGGTGAGGATTAATAAAAAAAGAAAGAAAATAACAGTGTGACTAGCAGTAAAAATAGGCATTCTCTTTTCCTTCAGTGAAAAGAACATTCAAGTACAGAGTCATCATACACATAAAAGATGATCATCAGAGAGATGCAAATTAAAATGACAATGAGGTATCACCTTACACCTGCCAGAATGGCTACTATCAACATCAACAAGTGACAAGTGCTGGTGAGGATGTGGAGAAACGGGAACCCTTGTGCACTGCTGTTGGGAAGGCAGACTGGTGCAGCCACTATGGAAAACAGTATGCAGTTTCTTCAAAAAAAAAAAAAGTAAAAATGGAACTGCCATTTGATCCAGTAATCCCACTTCTAGGAATATATCCCAAGAAATCAGAAACACCAATCAGAAAGGATGTATGCACCCCTATGTTCATAGCAACACTATTTACAATAGCTAAGATCTAGAAACAGCCCAAGTGCCCATCAGTAGATGAGTGGATAAAAAAGCTGTGGTACATTTACACAAGGGAATATTATGCAGCTGTAAAAAAGAAGGATATCTTATCCTTTGAGACAGCATGGAACTAAGCAAAATAAGCCAGTCAGAGAAAGACAAATATCACATGATCTCATTCATATGTGGAATCTAATGAACAAAATGAACTGATGAACAAAATAAATCCAGGGATATGGAAGCATGCAACAGACTGACGAATTTCAGAGGGAAGGGGTGGTGGTGGAAGAGATTAACAAAAAAACTTGTAAGCATATATGCATAACCCATGGACAGACAATAATATGATGAAAACTTGGGGAGGGGGCCAACCTGGCATTCCCGAAATGCAAGGATAAACTATCTTTATATAGAAGTTCTTTAGCTGGGCATTTTATTTTCTTTAAAGTAATAAGACATATGAAACAATGATTTATTTAAATAATATTTTTTCTCAGTGAAAAATAAATATGTTAAAAGAGTCAATCAGGGTGGGAAAGAACCAGGCAGTGGTTTTAGAACACTGGCACACATCCAGATGGCTGACAGAGCCTGTTAAACATTGCTGGGCCTGCCCTTAGGTTTCTGCCTTACTTACTATGTTTGGGATGAAGTCTGACAATTTGTATTTCTAGTAAATTCACAGATAATTCTGATGCTGGCTGTTAGGAAACATACTTAGAGAACTCCTGGTGTCAGGGTTGGTTTCTCTCAAGTGTGATCCCCGGAAATATCAGGCCCCGCTCCTGACAACTGAATCCAAATCACATTTTACCAAGATCCTCCAGTAATTCTTTAAAAAAAAAAAAAACAGCTTTGCATAATTCACATGCCATAAAATTCATCCATTGAAAATATATAATTCAGAAGTTTTAGTATATTTACAGAAGTGTGCAACCATTGCCACAATCTAATTTTAGAACATTTCATCACCCTCAAAAGAAACCGAATACTCATATACATTCACACACATCATTCTCCCTCCCACTGCTCCTAGACCCTGGCAACTACAGATTTACGTCCTATTTCTGTGAATTTGCCTATTCTGGGCATTTCACATAAATAAAATCATACAATAAAGCCTCTTTTGTGTCTGGTTTCTGTCTCTTGGTCTAATGTTTTGAAGTCTCATCCATGTTGTATAATATACCCATAATTCATTCTTTTATGGTGCTTAATATTCCATTATATGGATGTACCACTTTGTTTATCCATTTGTCAGCTGATGGATGTTATGATCATTTCCACCTTTGGCTATTGTGACTATGTTGCTATCAACATTTGTGTATAGATTTTTGTCTGGACATATGTTTTCACTTCTCTTGGGATTGCTGGGCCATATATATCTCATTTTGAGGACCTCCCAAATTGTTTTCTGTAATGGCTACTCTGATTAACAATCCCCCCCCCCCCCGCCCCTGCAACAATATACAATGGTTCTAATTTCTCTGTATCCTTGTCAACACTTACCATTGTCTTTTTTATGTTATTTATTATTTTGGCAGTCCTAATGCATGTAAAGTGGTAGCTCATTTTGGTTTTCATTTTCATTTCCCTAATGACTGACTGATGATATTGAATGTCTTTTAAGAGTTTTCTGGCCATTTGTATACTTTGGAGAAATGTCCATCCAAACCCTAAGTGATTCTTATGCCCATTAAAAGTTGAGAAATGCTTGCCTGGGGAGGTTTCAGATCACAGTCACAGTGGCTCTCAGCTTGAAGACTGTATCCTTCCTGATCCTGGTACTCGCTGTGTTGTCTATGGACCAGCAGCAATGGCATCACCAGGCACGGTGAGGCATGGGGACTCTCAGACCCCGGTCAGGTGGCTGAATCAGAATCTGACAATATCCCCACTTAAGCTGCAATTGATTTTGCCTCCATGGGACACCTGGCAATGTTCGGGGACATTTTTCATTGTTACAACTGGGGGAGTCCTCCTGGCAGCGAGTGGTCAGAGGGATGCTACTAAACAACCAACAAGGCACAGGACAGGCCCTCACAACACATAATTATTCCGACCCAAATGTCAATAGTGAAGACATAAAAACCCTTAGCTAGTGCAGCCAGCTGCTCCATGCACAACACCTTTCTGCCAGGGACTCAGGTGTTTGCCAGAATGTGGGACCTTTAGTGCTAAAGGTGGGATTTTCCCTGGCAATACGGGGTGGCTGATCCCCCTACCTCACAGGACTGTGTGCATCCCAGGCTCTTAGATTTGACCACTATTGAGTGAAAGGTGGCCTGCAGTATGAGCTAAAGGCTGAGGACTGGAAAGGACTCACCTGCACTCACCTGTAAGTTTCAGGGTGCCTCCTGCCAGCCAGGGAACCACAGGGCATCTGGGCTTCCCAGCAGGGCCCTCTCTGCCTCTGCATCACCCTGTGAGCCTGGCCCAGCTGCTCGGGATTCCTGACTCTGCCAGAACTGCATGGTTGAGGCTTGCTGACATGCCCTCGCTCCCCTCACTCTTTCTTTCAAAAGGGGTATAACAATAGGAGCGATACAGCATGGGGTGGCTGAGCGGAGTCCAGGGACAAAGGCATAAAACCATCACAGCCTCTCTAGTTGGAGAATGGTGGGATCACCGGCTGTCAGAGACCCAAATGGCCCAGGAGAGGGCCTCCAGCCCCCTCATTCTATGGAGATTGCGAGGCTCATGCTTGAACAGAGAGGAGTGTGTTGGGTTCATTACCAGGCAGGAATAAATGCCCTTTTAATTGCCAGGAAGGAGAAAGAGAACCAAAACCTTTCCTTGACAAATCCTAGATGTCCCAGTGGGAAAGGTTCATTCACATTTAGGGAACTCAGTGTTCGCGGCCCAGCTGGGCCAGGGTAAAGAGTGACAGATGGCTACGTCCTGGAGCAAAGCAGGGGTTCTCAGACTTGAACATGCAGCAGAACCACTGCGGGGCTTGTTCAAACGGGACCCTGGGCGCCTGGGCGCCTGGGCACCCCCCCGCCCCCCGCCCCACCGCTGCCCAGGCTTCTGACTTGGCAGGTCTGGAGTGAAAGCTGAGGATTGTGTGTCTAAGTTCCCGCCCCCAGAGTAGAGTGAGAGACCGTAGCCTTCCTGACCCTGGTACTCACTGTGTTGTGCAGGGACCAGAAGCAGCCGCATCCCCAGGAACAGTGAGGCACGGAGACTCTCCGGCTCCGTTCAGTGGCTGAACCAGAATCTGACCATGTCCCCACTTAAGCTGCGTGCACATTCAAATCTGACAAGTGCTGGTCAAGATTATTTAATCGAGTTGCCCATGCTCTTGCTGACCCTCTAAAGCAGGGCTTGACTACACATTAGGATCATCTGGAAATCTCCATGAGGGACATACCCCAGGCCAGTTAAATCCGAACCTCTGCAGGTCGGGCACAGTGTTTTTAAAATCTCCAAGTAAATTTCAACGTAGCCACGCTTTGAACCCTTGTTTTAAGTACAATCAGCCTCCTGAACACCTTTCACCTGGGAGACACCACCCACACAACACAACCTCTACCAGGAAAACCGGCTCACCTGCCCCACCTATTGTCTTGCAATTCCCTCCACATCTCCAATCACCTGCCTCTAACCTTGATTCATACCATCTGCCCTTCTCCTGTTTGATGATCTGCTCTGGCTTCTGGACCTTTCTCTCAGTTATATCCTCTTGGTTTAAATGCAGGTGGGAAGTAGTATCACCTTTAAATCGGTTCTGGTCAACCTGGATGCTAGAACTCTTACCTCAGAATCACCTGTGATGCTTGTTAAACATGCAGAATCCTGGTGCAACCCACCCCCAACCGCCCGAACCAGAAACCTTCCTTGTTTCACAAATAATCCAGTTGTTTCTAAGGCACTTAAGAGTGAGGGCACTACTGATCCAGACCTTCTGGTATACCTGCATCCCCGCCCCTGGCTAATTTCAATTTGCAATAAACTTAGTACCTAGAAAATGTCCTGCTCAAGCACATAAATCAAGAAGTGCACACTAGGGAGTGTGGTCTCGGCTCGCTCGGCAGCTGCTGGAGCAGAGTTGTCTGTGCCACCCAGGCCAAAGGCAAGGCCTGAGCCCAACCCCCCTCTCTTCACTGCTGCCCAGTCTTTCCAGTGAAGGTGCTGGGTGCTACCCCAGACTCCAGCTCCCTGCTGAAGTTGCAGTGACCAATGGGAACACCCGCCTGCTTCTGTTGCCTCTTGTAGTTTCATTTTCTTTTTAATGGTGTTTCTTGTTTCCCCAATAACATTGCAAGTTTTCTGATTACAAGTTTTCTATGTCTGGGAATCAATTCATGTTCTTTTCCTGGGGGAAGAGATTTATTTCTTCTGAGGTATGGAGTGAACTCATCATTGGCAGGGAAAATTGCCCGTACAGAGGAATGAAATAATCCACAAAAGTACAAAGTTTGTTTCTCTAGGCTCAAACGTCATGGTGGAAGAGACTCACTGTAGGCATAAAGCTCTATAAATGATTTCAAAATAAGCAATGCAGCAAACAGCAGCATCCAACTACATTTCTCTGTCAGGGACAAGGGTGCCTAGCAGGAGTGATCTTGGAGGGGTCCTGCATGTTATCTGAGATCGGCCTGCTCCAGCTACAATCTTGATCCTACTCTCACGCGAGAACTTTCCATGTGGGACTCTGGAGTAGTTGATTTCTGACTTGTCCCCGTTCCTTTGAAAACAAATAAAATAATCTCGGTCTACTCAAGACATATTCCTTTTTCAAACTGAAACAATGACCGGAAAGTGCTCTTAGATTTGCAAATACCATCAAAGTGAAAAGCCCTATGAAAACACCAGGCTGGTGTTAAGGAGAGTGAGCTATGAACAGGGGGGCTGGAAGCCAGCCACTGGGACAGTCCCTGCAAAGCTGGCTCGGTTTCCCTCGTGCCACACGCTGGCCGCAGCCTCGGTGCAAGCTGCAGCTGAAACTCTGCCTCCAGTTGCACTTTATAAGCAGCCTTGCTGACAAACAGAAACAGCCCAGGTTGTTTTCATCCGGCTTTGCCATTTGTTTCCCATAGACCAATTAGGTTTGGCTGGAGCTTCACTTAAATAGGGGTACAGTTTTCTGTGGAAGATTAAATTGGTCAAATGGGAGCCCCTGTTATTGGGGAGTAGATGAAACACCTTGGGGCAGCGGTTCTCAACCTGTGGGTCGCGACCCCTTTGGCGGTCGAACGACCCTTTCACAGGGGTCGCCTAAGACCATCCTGCATATCAGATATTTACATTACGATTCATAACAGTAGCAACATTACAGTTATGAAGTAGCAACGAAAATAATTTTATGGTTGAGTCACAACATGAGGAACTGTATTTAAAGGGCCAGAAGGTTGAGAACCACTGCCTTGGAGGGAGCATCCGCTCTGGCCCCTGATAAGACTGTGAGGGGAGGTAAGTTTCCCTTTGATGCCTTCCTGGCGACACCAACAGATTTCCTAAGTGAAAATGAACCCACAGCATCTCTCAAATTGGCACTAAAATGGGCACCTGCTGGGGGGAGGGGCAGTTGATTTGTGAGCCTGAGACTTTCCCAGCTGCACCCTTGTGAACTCTCACTGAGTAGGGCTTCCCATCTCCTCCCGTTGGGGAAAATACTATACTTTCTTGAATGCTCTGCCACACAAATAGGTAAATGAAGAAAATGGAAGGGCCATGAAGGTCAAACCCAGGGAGGACCAAAGCATTCCAACAACACATACCAAAAGCTAGAAGGAAAAAAAAAAATCAAAACATAAATCTAGCCCTGGCTGGTGTGCCTCATGGTTGGGCGTCCTCCCGTGCACCAAATTCCTGGTCAGGGTACATGCCTGGGTTGTGGGCTTAATCCCTGGGAGGGGGCATGCAAGAGGCAGCCAATTGATGCTTTTATCTCACAGCGATGTTTCTCTCTAAAAAGCAATAAAAATATTAAAAAACAAAACAAAATACTTTAAACAATAAAGGATTTTAAAAATAACAAAAACGTAAATCTAAATCATTCAAACCAACTCTGTAAAGTATGCATAAACCAACTCAAGGTTCACTCTAGAAGACTCAAAGGAACTTCTCCCTTTTTAACTACTGATATTTCTCCATACAGTTGAAGCATTATGCAGTGGGATGGACATAGATTTTTGAGTAAGTCAGGTTTGAGTTGGAATCGTGCTAATGGCTAGCTAATCTTGAATGTGGTAGTGAACTGCATTGAACTACCATGTTTTCAGTCATTAAATGGTCATAGTTGTGACTGGCCACACTCCTATTTGCCAAATGTTCTGCTTGCCATCCCATTCCATATCCAGTGGGATAAGCCATTTTTGGAGATTCTGAAACTATTCATTACCAGGGCAAAAAGTAGCCTATGATACTTAGAGACAAAACTTACATGAGAAGTGGAGGGCTGCTGTTAAAAATAAAAATGCTCAAAGCAGAATCAGAGCTTCCACAAGAATATCTTCATCTCCATCTTAGGCTCCCCTAGGAAATCTTCCCAGTGCTATTGCAACGGACCAGTAACTTCTATGTGCCTCATATCTTACACATTTTCATATGGGAGTTTATATTGCAGTTATTCTTTCTCTATCCCACAATTGCATGTTGGGTCTGTAAGGAAAGATAATGAATACCTTTGTGCCCCCTAGAGGAGCAACACCCAAGCCTAGGGTGAGAAAATTTTGTATTGTCTGGCTAACCTGTTCTTCTGGCTGTAGTGACTGAATGGAAGCCTCAGGTTGTCTTCTTAGAGCACAAAGTATCTTCTGCATATGTGAGGGGACTAAATGTTTGATGGCCAAATAGTGTACTATAGATAGTATCTTTTGCATTCCATTTTTTCTCTCTGCTCTTCCCTACAGCATGATTATGCCACTCCACCCTATACAACTTAGGAGTGACTATCTGACTTATTCATCCAATAAAATGTGGGCAGAAGTATTACATGTCATATCTGAAAAGAAGCCAAGAACGCATAATTTTCCCTGTCTCTTCCTCCTTTGTAATTTTCTATTCAGAAGGTGCTCTTTTAGTCTAGATCCCAGAACAAGAGAAATGTGGATAAGAGTCACGGTTGATCTGCATTAGAGCTCCAGCATGAATGAAAAACAAACACTGGCTGGTATATGCCACTAAGTTTGGGGTCTTTTCCTACCTCAGTGTTTCAGAAATTAGGTTGACTGATAAAGATAGTTGAGGTTATTATGAATAGCAAATAAGGTAACATTTGCCAGTTTCTAGAACAGTGTCTGACACACAGGGTGGGGTTAGTAAACTGTGTTATGATAAAGTGGTGGCTATAGCTTTTAGCCCACCATGAGGAAGTATACACGGAGTCATCTCAGCTCCTCACATCCAGCCCCAACGAGGCTCGTCAGCTCTCCTGCCTGCATAGGGCTCTCCTCACAATTCCAGTTTCCTGTCTCAGGACACATTGTGTCTTTGGCCAATAATACTAGGAAAAATCTCAGTCTTCCAGCAATGCTTGCTTTCTTTTCTACAGGGATATAAACATGGAAATCTTCACAGAAGTGATAAAAATGTAATGATGAAAAATGACAAATTTAATTTGCCATTTTACTACATCAATGACATGTATAAAATATCAAATACAGTATAGTAGAGTCTATACATAATTATTTCTTTATGGCCTTTCTGTCTGAAGCATTTTGTCTTTCTTTGAACCTCAGGAAGTATTAGTTCATCTCAGGTAAATTTTTAACCGTGGGCATAATTTAAAAATTACCTGAGGTGGAATAATATATTCCTTCCATAGGTATTTCAATTTTAGGGGATTTTTGTGAAAAGCACATAACCTATCTGTGTCTTATTTTCTGCATATATCAGAAAGAAATAAAAATATTTTCTTTAGAGAAGAGTGGGGATTAAGTGAAATAATATATACAAAAGGTCTAGGAGAATACTTAACATTTAATACAACTATAAATATTCAAAACCCAAATCAAGGAGTTTTGAAATGGTAGGTGGTAGCATTGCTTTACTTTTATAGATTTTGTTTTTTTGGTTTTGCTATCTTAAACTCAAACCATTATCAATTTTCACCTGCTTTAAGGCCAGCACTTCAAGGATTAATAACAAATTATCTTTTATGATAGAATGTTCCAGATTTCGCCAGCAAAAATGACCAACTCTAGAGAAATGAAAGCTTGCAATTGCAAATGATTAAACTATAATAAGGAGCCTTGATGGCTGATACATTCCAATTGCAGAAAAATTATTTTCTCTTTGTCCCATGGGCCTTTACAGCAAGAGCAGTTAGACAACCTTCCTGAATTATAGCCCTTTTGGTACAGTTTACACCATCATTAGTCAGAGAGGCAGAGACCATGACTTACAGGATTAAGACATGGGCTAATGTCCCAGCTTTGCAGCTTCAGATTTTTCCTTTCTCAAGCTCTGTGACCCTGCATATGTCACGGGGCCTTCTTTTACTTGTATTTCCTTTGCTGAAAAATAGCTCGTATTTTTCTCCTCTTATACTCGTTTAAGAACAATGTGGAAAAGTGCTGTAAAGCCTCCAGCAAAATAACATTTTTAAATATACTAAATAATATTTTCAGAAATAAAGAAGACTTGGCTTTCTTAATAGACTTTGCAAGTGTAATCTTCAGGCACACAGACATGGTTGTAAGATGTCCTTTTTAATGCCAGTTTTGTTAAACTTCATATATTCAATTTTCTTTTTACTGGTCCAGTTGTATTATTGGATTATCATTTAGTTGTGTTTTTAGGTCCTTCTCTGGACCTAAAACCACATTCACCTTTGGAGTTTTGAAACTTTGAACTCTGAACCCTAGGAACTTCTGTTCAGTTTAAATTAGCTTGTTTCTCTACTACACAAAATCTACCTCATAGTTTTCTACTATCCCTAAGTTTTACAAGGATAGTTTCATCCACAGTGAATATCTTATTCATTTTATTTTGGAGTCCTTATGTCATTGCAGAATGAATTATGATTTCTAGGAATTCACTGGGAAAGACCAAGATGTATAGTTAAATTAAATGAGCATTGTAAAAGTGATATGTGATAATGATAATGATAGCTAATATTTATTGACTACAAACTACATATCAACACTGATTTAAATACATTATCTTATTTATTTTTAATAAGAGCCTTCTAAATTAGATACTGTAGCTATTCCAATTTTACAGATGAGGAACCTGAGGTTTAGATCATTATTTGCAATAGTCACAGATTTTAAAAGTGAAGAAATATGACTCCTCAGCAAATTAATAGATTTAAAATGGCTAAAACCAAGTATCCATTTTTATTTTTATTTTTATTTTGTACTTTGATTAGCATTCTTTGAAGTCGTAAAAGGATTAGTTTGAGGAATGTGCTATTTGATCTGTCTTGATAGTCATTGTGGATAAGAACACAGTTGACTCTTGAATAACATGGGTTTGAACTTCTCAGGTCCACTTATATGCGGATTTAAAAAATAAATAACTCTACTGTTTTCCATCCATGGCTTGGAGAGGGCAGATCAGAGGGCCGACTGTATGCATTGATCTACACCATTTTATATCAGGGACTTGATCATCAACAGATTTTGGTGTCTTTGTAGGAAGGTGAGTGGGAGGAGGGGTGTCCTGAAACTAATCCCTATGGATATTGAGCGACAACTTAAGCTTTGGGGGAGTCAAAAGTTATATGCTGATCCTCATGGGGGGTTGGCACTTCTCTTGTACAAGAGCCAAATGTAATAAACAAGGAAACATGGAGACAACTAAATGAAAACCGCCTGAAACAACTAATCTCTTCAGGCTGGAAGGAAGGTCACAGGGTTGTTTACCAAAGTGATTCTTGCCCCAGTCCCAGCCCTTCCTCACCTGTTTAATGGGAACATTTGCCTTCAGCAGCCAGTCCGTCTTCTTCCTGGTATCTATGACAGGATGGTTCACTCCAGTCGATGGTTCCAGGACAGAACTTCCTTGATCTGACCTTGATCCACGATTATCCTTTTCACCTTGGCAAGCAAGGTGTCCAGGATTTGTCCCCAGTGATTGCCAGATGTTCCAGCTCACTTTCTGCTCATTCCCTGCTTTCTCACCTTTGTTCCCAGTGTGAGACACTAGAAGGCACAGAGGTGTTTAGAACAATGAAGCATTACCAGCCTTGTAGCAGAAAGGAAAACTTGCTATCGAAGGCAATGAAAACAATGAACTTCTGTCATTTTCATATTCTAGGGGAACTACAGAGTTCACATCAGGAAGAAAATTCCTCTTTCATTGAGGAAAATATTTATTAAACTTTCGGTCAAGGAACCCAAAGGGAGCTAAACTGCTTGCTCTGTATAACAAAATAAAGAAGAGGTTGACCTAATATGAAATGACCTTTGGTGCTTTGAGAACAGACCAGAAAGATCTGCCTTAAGGGGAACTTAATTTTAATAAAAAGCAAAGGTATTAAGGAGTTTTTATTAATTTTGAGGACAGGAGCCCCAGAAAGGCAAGGCCTTAGAAAAGTGACAGAACTTAGGACTAATGATGTTAGACATGTAACTATCCTATTCTGTAATTCCTTTCATTTTTTTCTCAAGGATCTGGCAAAGATTTGTTAATTATAAACAGTATCAGCTTTGGGTCAGTATTTCCTTTAGTAATTTTAAAAATAAGACTATTTTGTGGGAAACAGCTATAAGTTCTAGAAAACTTTTGGGGGTATAATAAAAATTTTTTTTTAAGAGGATGAAAGGACACTAGGATCTGGAGAAGACAGTAGTTGCTGAAGTCCAGAGTATGAGTGGACAAATGAAAACCAGGATTCATAAGATTTCTTAGGAATTATGAGCAATAATTATGAGAATTATGAGAAAATCTTGGATTAGATGGTTTCCTGAGTGGATCAGCTATTGGGGAACTGGGTCCCCCAAAACTGGATAATCTTGTTTTGAGAAGACTGGAAGATTTGAAGTCACTTGGTTTCATAGATCACAGAAGGTGATAGAAAAAAAATGGATGCAGATAGAGTACAGATAAATACATGGATATAGTCATTCAAAAAATGTCAATCAGAAGTTATTAAAGGTTATTAAAAATTATTAAAATGTATTCAAGGACATTAATGAGATTTTAGTAATACAAAAGCCTTTGAAAAGAGATTACAAAAAAAGCCCCTACAACCTTCCATTGCTATTATTGCTGAGAACAAATATCCAGTAGGATGATATCCCCAGATGAGGTGAGTAATTCTACATTCATGTACAATTATGTGCAGAGCTATAAATGGATAACATCTACCATTATTCTCTTTAATGACACAATGCTTATTACTTTTACTGCACTTTTTATGATGTGAGGTTTGTTGTGTTCATTTGCCTAGTACCTGAGTCCCACCATTAGATTTAATCTCCTTCAGGGCAAACCTCATCTACATAGTTTACTGCTATATCTCAGGAAACCAGAGTGCCAGGCTGAGAGTACATGCTCTATAAAAATTCACTGACTAAAAGGAAGTCAGGAAGTTACAGAAGAGCTTTAAACATTTCTTGCGTACTGGAACAAAAGAGACAAAGGAATGTTACAAGTAAAGAAAGATAAAATAATTGCATCACACAAAACCTGATGCATAACCTACAAGGAGGCTGATAATGCAAGGGTTTCTTCATTGAGCACAGAGACTATTTTCTTTACCACATAGATAATGAGCTGCCTGTTCCTAATTGTCTGTGCCATCTGGTACCACATTTAAAACAAAACAAAACACAAGCACGTATGGATTGGGCTTTGGCAATTATGAGTCTGGGGCAGTGATGGCAAACCTTTTGAGCTCAGCGTGTCAGCATTTTGAAAAACCCTAACTTAACTCTGGTGCCGTGTCACATATAGAAATTTTTTGATATTTGCAACCATAGTAAAACAAAGATTTATACTTTTGATATTTATTTTATATATTTAAATGCCATTTAACAAAAATCAACCAAAAAAATGAGTTCGCGTGTCATAGGTTCGCCATCACTGGTCTGGGGTGTATTAAGAAACTACTAAAATAATTACAATATTTGAAAAATTCAGAATGTCATCATATAAATTGTTACCCCATCAAAGTAGGCCGCATTCAAATGATATTACCTTTGTTCAAGTATTTTAAATGTCTCTCTTTGAGCTGCCTTTACCTTCAGCTAAAGAGTCCCATAGAATAGTCTCCTTTGGTCTTCTTGCACCTTTCCCCCACATTGACCTTCGAAAACATTCCTCAGAACAAAGTCCTCACTTACTCAGAGATCTATTCAGATTTCTGAATACCTGATGGGGGGAAATATCACTAAGAGTGAAAGGTATAAGGTAACTTTCATGTCTCGTTGGTTAACAATGCTCATTAAATGAGAAGCCAGCCTTATACTGCATTCAAGGTTGTATTGTGGCCAAGGAAATGCTGCTCTCTTGTGTACTGGCTGGTTCAGTTTGAGCCTCACACTTGAAAAATAAAGTGATAATTAAAATATTAAGGGGACTTACAGATTAATTGAAGGGCCCAAGAATGTTTTGCCTTGGAGAGAAAACTCAGGGAGAATGTGATTCTGAATACAAGAGAGAATGAATTTATTTTGTACATCACAAGTGGATAAGATTAGGATATATTATAGGCATGGGGTTATTGCAGGAGACAGGCCATAGCAGGAAAGAGTTATTATCCCCAATGGCTTCACAGTTGCACCTCCTTGGCTGTCTGATCTCTTACTTCCCATGCTCTGGCATCTGTTCTCCCTCTTGACCTCCTGGAGCACAATCAATTTCCCTGTCATTACAAACAAGCCAGGGTAATGCTCCCTTCCTTAAATAACAAATATAAAAAGACAGGTTTTTGTTTGGCTTTTTTTGTTGTTGTCGTTGTTATTATTTGGGGTCAAGGTAAAGATACAAAGTTTGGTGAAGTTTATAGGTGAAAAGGGCAGAAGTATGAAGAACAATAGTAAAGAATATCCTTGCAATTAACAAGTCTCCCAATTTGTCTGCATAAGAGACAAAAAAAAAAAAAATTGTAACCCAATTGATTTAAGCTGGCAGTGTTTCCTTACTTGGTGGGAACATAATTCTGCTTTTTAGTCTTTTCTCTAGGTTAAAACTATCCCTTTTGTCACAAGCTATGCTAAAATTCTGTAATCTACAGCTCACCTCAATGGAAGTACACCATCTGTAAGGTGGAATGTTTGTTTACCTGCTCTCTTCTTTCTCAGTTTGAGGATATGGTCAGATAGGGTCCATTCAGTTGTCATATCTATCTATATCAGTATGTACATAGACAGGCATTCTTTACTATGCTATTTTATAAGTACAACAAAATTATCTTTCTGTTTCTTGCTACATAACAAAACCCAATGGCTTAAAACAACACATGTTATATCTCACCATTTTGTAGATCGTAATTTGGGCAGGGCTCAGCTGGACAATTCTTTTTACGTGTTGTCGACCAAGGTCACTCCATGTTATCAACTGACAGGTTCGTCTGAAGGTCCCAGATGGTTTCATTCGCATACCTGGGGATGGATGAAAGGCTGGGCTCATTTGCAATTATTGATTGCCTAAATGCATTTTTTTTAAAAAAATACACATTTTTTATTGATTTCAGAGAGAAAGGGAGAGGTAGAAAGAGAGATAGAAACGTCTATGATGAGAGAGAATCATTGATCCGCTGCCTCCTGCACATCCCCCTACTGGGGATCGAGCCTGCAACACAGGCATGTGTTCTGACTGGGAAAGGAACCGTGACCTCCTGGTTCATAGGTCAATGTTCAACTACCGAGCCATGCCAGCTGGGCCTAAATGCATCTTTTTCAGCATGACATTCTTAGGGTAAATTAGAATTTATTCATGGATATTCTGCACTCTCAAAAAGGGTGTTTCAAATTACAGGAAGTAGAAGCGATTAGTCTCTTAGGGCCTGGGCCCAGAACTGTATTCCATTGGTCAAACAATTACACATCCCTTTGAATTTTAAGTGGAGATGAGATAGAGTCCACCTCTTAATGGGAGGAAAGTCAAAGAATTTGCAACCATCTTTAATCTCCCACAGTACTAACTGTGGAAGTCTTTGGGAATGTACACATAAATATATACAATGAGCTCCAGCATGAGCTCTTTGTTCCCTTCTCATAAAGGATTAATGTTGACGGGGCTGGTCTTGTGTCCCCTTCTTGCATTGTTAAATTTTGCAGATTTTCCTGTCCCTTGTGAATCTTATTTCATACCTTTTTGTTATAGGATGTCACTTTTGTATCCCAATGTCTTTATATTTTGCAGAAAATTATAATGATCTTTTACACTTGCTCAAGATTCACTTTATTTACCACCTTTATTTTAATAAGTCTGCAGAAATTTTGTTCCTCTTCATTACATTCTGTGAAGTGCTGGCTTCCAGCTTCAAATTGCTGGGAATGGTACCCTCATTCCTTTTTATTTGAGCTCTTTCCTCTATGTGTGACTCTATGTGTTTTTATTTATTTATTTTTTAGAGCAGTTTTAAGTTTATAAAACAATTGAGAGGGAGAGATTTTCCATATACTTCCTGCCCTGACACATTCATAGTCTCTCATATCACTCACCAGAATGGCACATATTTTACCCAGGACAAACCTACATTGACACATCATAATCACACAGAGTTCATAGTTTATCTTAGGATTCCCTCTTGGTGCTGTACAGCCAATGGGTTTAGACATATCTTAATGACATACATCCATCATTCTAATATCATACAGAATATTTTTACTGCCTGAGAAATGCTCTGTTCTTTGCATATTCACCTCTCCTCCAACCCTCAAGCTCCTGGCAACCACTGATCTTTTTTATTATATCCACAGTTTTGCTTTTCCAGAATGTCATATCCTATTTTATTTTGTTGGTTTTCTGCCAGGTAATTCTGTGGAGATGAGGAGGCACTGAATGCTGCTCACTCTAGCAAGAGGTTTCCAAATCTTGACCTTACTGGCATTTTGGACCAGATAAGATTTCAGTGGCACACTGCCCTGTGCATTGGCTGTCTCCCTGGTCTCTGCACACTAGATGTGAGCAGCACTCCCCTCTCCCATTGTGCCAGTTGTGTCCAGACAATGTCACATGTGCCCAGAGCTACAATTCCCCCTGGTTTCAAACCACTGCGTTAGCAGGGATACTAAGTCCTTAATTAGAATTCTAGTTGAAAACAATAATTCTACTACTGGTTTAAAATATAGACCTCATGTAACCCCCCTGACACAGAAAAGCAGAAGCATTATCAAGCGGTTCTCAACCTGTGGGTCGTGACCCCTTTGGCAGTCGAATGACCCTTTCACAGGGGTCGCCTAAGACCATCCTGCATATCAGATATTTACATTATGATTCATAACAGTAGCAACATTACAGTTATGAAGTAGCAACGAAAATAATTTTATGGTTGGGTCACAACATGAGGAACTATATTTAAAGGGCCAGAAGGTTGAGAACCACTGGTTTAACCTAATCATGACCAGAGTCCTGTGAGCTCTATGCCACTTCCCTGCACCCAACCTGCTTCCTAGAGTCCTTTCCTGGTCCATGGCCCCAGAGTAAGGTTCTACATAATATCTCATTCATAGCCACTCTATTTAGTGACATCCTAATGCCCAAGAGCTTGAGAAATACTTCTTAGTCAGGGGTGGGCAAACTTTTTGACTCGAGGGCCACAATGGGTTCTTAAACTGGACCGGAGGGCCGGAACAAAAGCATCGATGGAGTGTTTGTGTGAACTAATATAAATTCAAAGTAAACATCATTACATAAAAGGGTACAGTCTTTTTTTTCTTTTTAGTTTTATTCATTTCAAACGGGCCGGATACGGCCCACGGGCCGTAGTTTGCCCACGGCTGTCTTAGATCCTGATTGTATCGCATTTATTTCTACTTCAATGATGGTTATCCTATAGAAACTTCCATCAAATTCCCATTCCTGAGATGAAAGATATTAATTTTTAATTAGACACAGATGGCTGGAATTCCATGAATCAAATGAATTTTCTCCCCTCCCTGTCTGACATCCACTGATCACAAAGGTTTTTTAGATAAGTATCGCCATTTGATTCTCAACAATTCACAGCCAAAAAGATGACTGATTTGTTAGAATCTTTTCATAAAATGCTGTTTGTAAATACTGCTTGTTTCCAGTTCTGACCAAGTTGGAGTTAGTCCATAAAGCATATATCCCTTGTTGACTACAACTAAAAATTCTATAAAGTAGGAAAAACAACTATTTCTGTACATTAAAAATGAGAAAAAAAGCAAATGAATTATACAGGGGAGTGAAAGTTTGGAGAAGCGACCTGTGTTGGTGTGTTTCTCATTTTATCATATTTTTGGCTTAAACTTAATGGAACACCCAAGTCATAGATCTGTAATAGAAGCAAGAGCTCTGATAGAAATTCTACTTTTCTGTCCAGATGAACTGGTCAAAAGGGCTGCTGTGGTCCAAAGAGTTGGAAGAAAACCATGCTTTAACCTTATTTTCTCCTTTTTTGACTCCCAGCTTTCCACAGAAGGCAGAATCCAATAGCAAAGCTGCATAGAAGTGGCAGCACGGGAAGCCGAAGCTCTGAGTAAATCTCTATCTGTCTAGTCAAAAGAACTGGGAAAATGGATTTCTGAAGGCCAGGCAACATTGGAAGAATTCTAGTAAGGAGTAAGATTGAAGAAGGAGATCAACTAATTCTGTACATGCATCTGTGCAGGTGCTGGGCTCACAACTACAATGCACAAGACAGACCAAAATAAGCATAGCAGAGTCTATTAGAACTAAATTAAGATTTAAGTCCTCATGTAAATTCCAGAGTAAACCCTGAGTGGCACATATGTGGATAGATAAAGAAGACAGAGAAAAGGCTTTACAAATCTAAACTGAGATTGGAATCCTGCACAGAGAAGATAAGGCACTATTTGCAGTCTAAACCTAACGTAAAACAATAGCAACACAAAGTAAAAAAATGGCAAATATTCTTTAGAAGATTTTAGCAGGGCTTAGAATTTATACAACATTGTATTTAAAATTACCAAAATGCAATCCAAAATTATTTAACATATAAAAACCAGAAACATGATACTGAATTTTAAGACAAAACAAACATTTATTAGATGCCAACTCTGAAATGACCATGTCTTAGAATGACCACACGAAGACTTTAAAGTAGCTGTTACAAATTTGCTTAATAAGGTAAAGGTAAACACATTTGAAATAAATGGAAAAATAGAAGCTTTTAGCAGATAAATTGAAATTACAAAGACAACTAAATAAAAATGTTAAAACTGAAAAATACAATCTATATAATAAAAGACTAATATGCAAATTGACCAAAAGGTGGAATGACCGGCAGAACAACCGGTCTCTATGACATGCACTGACCACCAGGCCAGCCAAGGTGGGTGCCAGCAGGGGCCCCCCAATTGCCCCACCAGTATCCCCACAGGTCAGCCCTGATCGCCCGTCAGGCCTAGGGACCCTACCCACGCATGGATTTCATGCACTGGGCCTCTAGTAATAGAAATAAAAAACAAAAAACAAAAAACCTGATGAGTGCAATAGAGAATGGAAGAAAAAAATGAAATAATTTGAAGATAGATCAATATAAATTATCTAGTAGTAAAACCAGAGAGAAAAAAAGATTGGGTAAAAATTAGCAGAATCAGAGACCTATGGAACAATATCAATAGGTCTACTAACCAAGTCATGGGAGACTGAGAGGAAGAAGAGAAAGAGATTGGTGCAGAAACATTTTTGATGACATAATAACTAAAAATCTTATAGATTTGATGACTGATACAAATTTACAAATTCAGGAAGCTCAGTGAACTCCAAATAGGTGAAACTTAAAGAAAATCATTCCCAGAAATTTGTAATTGTTAGAGGCACCTCTCAGAGACATTAGAGAGGTATTATTGGACAGCTCCGATTCAGAGGGAGAGGGCTGTCCCCAACCTCGATTCCTGTCTTCTCATATAAACGAATTTCAATGAGAACACGCCAGATGATTGGGTTGTGATGAAGCCGGTTATTAGAGGAATTAAAGCAGGGCCTTTGTAAAAGATGCAAGGCAAGTAAATCTGTGCATCTGGTTTATGAAGTGTAGATGGGCTCTTAGTTAATCTGAGGAGCAGGTTGGGTTGGGGGTCTGAGGTGTTCTATACCCTCCTATCTATCGGTTTCAGAATTCCTCTGCTGAATATTTTGGTACAAATTAATTCTCAAGGTCCCTTTCTACTTTGTTGTGGCCTTCCCAGAATTCATGAGAAGCACCTGGCAATTTTATCTTGTCAAGCCCAGAGACTCCTGGCTTCTCTGCTTAGGGAGTAAAACTGCCCGTTTGTTGTTGTTTTCTTTTTCCTTTTCCCTTCCCCCCTCCCCTTCTGCATTCTCTCATTAGGAAGGTTTTTAGCCATTTGCTCTCCTGCCCTTGGCTGGGGAAGATAATGGCTTGTTAGTTACAAGCTGGCTGCAAATTGCCCACACTGTTTGGCCTTGTCTCAACTTTCCTGTGTCAGTTTCCCCATTCCACTTACCCTGGAATTTTCTGAGCTTTTCACTGCCCTGTAACATAATCACATGTTTAAAAACAACAATAACAAGAAAAAACACCTTAAAAAAGGTGGTACATTGTCTGTAGGGGAACAACAATTCTTATTACCATAAATTTACTATAAAAAAAATGGACACTGCCCTAGCCAGTTTGGCTCAGTGGACTGAAGAGTCCTAAGTTCGATTTCAGTCAAGAGCACATGCCTGGGTTGGGGTTCAATCCCCAGTAGGGGGCATACAGGAGGCAGCTGATCAATGATTCTCTCTCATCATTGATGTTTTATCTCTCTCCCTCTCCCTTCTTCTCTGAAATCAATAAAAATATATTTTAAAAAAAGAATAGTGAGAAAAACACACCAAAAGACAGTGAAATAACATCTTTATAGTGCTGAAAGAAAAGGCCTGTCAATGTGAATATATACACTGGGTGGCCAGACTATTATGACCACCTGACGTTTGTAGGCAAATTAGCTATAATTTCGCGCTGAAGTTGCTAGAGGGCCAGACCATTATAAATAGGGAAGCAGGTTGTTTACCACGACATAAGTGATTTTTTTCTGAAGATATGGGTAAACAACTTGATTAAACAGCCTTTGAACATGAGATATATATTATTATGAGTGGACAGATTATTATGACCACCTGACGTTTGTAGGCAAATTAGCAGTACACTGCATCGTATGGGATATGGAAGCCGAAGGCCTGTTCGAACACCTATGCTGTCTGCAGTTACCAAGATAAAACGTCTCCAATTTGCACAGGAACACAAGGATTGGACCATCGAGCATTGGAAAAAAGTCATGTGGTCCGATGAATCACGTTTCCAGTTGCATCATGCAGATGGCAGAGTGAGAATTTGGCAGAAACAGCATGAAAAGCAAGCACCCCACATGCATGAGTACAACTCTTCAAGCTGGTGGGGGCAGTGTTATGGTTTGGGGCATGTTTTCCTGGCATGATTTGGGCCCTTTAATTTGTGTGGAACAACGTCTGAATAGCACAACAAACCTAAGTATCCTTGCTGATCAAGTTCATCCTATCATGTTGATGGCATATCCCAATAGAGATGGCTTCTTCCAATAAGACAATGCGCCATGCCACGGTGCTCATATTGTGCAGGAGTGGTTTCAAGAACACGAGGGAGACTTTACCCTGCTTAGGTGGCCCCCACAATCACCAGATCTCAATCCAATTGAGCATTTGTGGGATGAAGTTAAAAGAGCCATCAGGCAGCTGGTTCCACAACCATCAAATCTCACAGTACTGGACAGTGCTATTCATCAGGCATGGTGTCAGATTCCTCGCATCTCCTTTCAACATCTCGTGGAGTCAATGCCAAGAAGAATCGTCGCAGTATTGAAGGCAAAAGGTGGCCCAATGAAGTACTGATGGGGTGGTCATAATAATCTAGCCACTCAGTATATATATATATAATATCTCCCACGTTCAAAAGCTGTTACCCATATCTTCAGAGAAAAAAAATCACTTCTACTGTCATGGTAAACAACCTGCTTCCATATTTATAATGGTCTGGCACTCTAGCAACTTCAGTGCAAAATTATAGCTAATTTGCCTACAAATGTCAGGTGGTCATAATAATCTGGCCACTCAGTGTATATCTAGAGCAGTGGTTCTCACCCTTGGCTGCACATTAGAATCACCTGGAAATCTTTTTTAAATCCTGATTTCAGGGCCTCATCCTCCGGAAATTCTGTTTCTTTGTTACTAATGTTGTGGTCCCACCCCATAACAAAGAAACAGAATTTCCAGAGGATGAGGCTCAGAAATCAGGATTTTAAAAAGATTCTCAGATGATTCTAATGTGCAGCCAAGGTTGAGAACCACTGATCTAGAGAAAATATCTTTCAGAAATGAAGATGAAATGTATATTACCAATAATATTTTAAATTTTCATGAACATCAATTTCTATAAAGGGAAAATATACCTTACACAATAGATAGGGAGAAGGAAAAATGAAAGATTACCTATGATAAAATTTCTCAATTATGGCTCATCCTGTTCTTAAATCCATGGCTTCTGATCTTTAAACTTTAAACCTTTTTTATAATGTCAATTTCTACTTTTTCTTCTTCTCAGAAATTGCAACAGTGGAGGATCTGTTCTTTCTTAATAAGTTAAAAATAAGATGAGAGATGCTTGGGATTGACTTCATAACATCTTATCTAGATATATTTGATATTGACTGCCCCTTTTTTGAATGATTAATGTTTAACATTAATAAATGCATTATTTAAAATTTCATTATAGTCAAAGTATCTTTTTCCTAAGAAGAACTTTGACTGCCTGGAATTTGTCCATAAGAGTATGACCTGGACTGTGAGAAATCTGGTAATAACATCACACATGTAATGGATGGAAGGACGTGGTGAATTTTAGGGAACAACAAAACAATTTGCATTGCTTTTCAAATCAGTTAAATTGATCTTCTCCTGTTTTCCTTGGATGTCTTATTTTAGTTGGGATCGCCTCTGAAAGATACATTATATAGTGACTGTAGAGTCAAAGGCAGTATCCTTAAGCCCTCTTGAATTGTTTTCCCTGTGAGCCTGCGTTTTGCTGTTTAGTGTTCATGTACATTTTCTGAGACTGAGAATGTCTGTGTTGGCAGCACCGTGTTCCATTTAAGGTCGGCAGCCCAGGGACATGTTGTCGAATGATTACTCTGGATATCACATTAGGAAATTTAACAGTCAAAAAAGGAGTTAGATTAGTGGATTATAAACTGATTAGAAAATAAATATTCTGATAATTTCACCCAATTAACCACCTTAGGTTCTAGTGGAGCCATGAAAGCAAGCCCCATACACTATTGGCTTTCACCTTGCAGTGTATGGCTTGAGAACAATATTTATAATACTAGAGGCCCAGTGCACAAATATGTGCATGGGTGGGGTTTGGTTGGCCTTTCCTGATGGGGGCCTATCAGGGCTGGGCTGGTGGAGGGGCCACGGGAGGTTGGCTACCGGCCCCACCTCCATTAGGGTGGGGGGGCTGATCAGGGGTGTGGCTGGCCAGCGGGAGGGGCTTTGGGCGGTTGGCTGGCTGGCTCCACTCCTGATCGGGATGGGGGGGCAGTCAGGGGCAAGGGGAAGGGGCTGCATGTGGTTGGGGGGGCTTATCAGGGCCCTGATCAGGCCGGTTGGGTGCTGCAGTGTGCGTCATAGTGAACGGTCATTCAGGTTGTTCTGGTCGTTCTGTCATTTCGGTCACTTGGCTTTTATATATATAGATAATATGCCATCAAGTTATTAGCCACATGTGTGAGAAAAACAAATCCCATGGATATAATTGTCCAAAAAGTTCACTAGCCTTATTATACTTGGGTTCATGTGATTATTACAAAGCCATAGCAAAGGTTTTTTTGTTTATTTTTAGCCTTTGTCCTTTCAGGATAATTTTTTTTTTTTTCTCATAGCCTATCCCAACATTTCCTCAAATCTCAGCTCTCCCATAGTCAATTTGTCCTTCTTTTGCCTCCAAGGTTGCTACTGTTCGACAGCACCCATTAATTATGGGGGGGGGAATGACTTATTTTTGCCCATGACATTAGTTATACAACAGTTTTTGCTTTCTGATACTGTATCTAGGAGTATTTCTTATTTTTCAAATATGCAATTGTTTTTAAAATTTGTTTGCTTTTCAGATTCTTCTACACAAGTATTCCCCAAGGTAAAAAAGAGCAAATCTCTTTTCTTTAGGGACATTGAGGGAGTAGGGGAGGAAGGGCACAGCTTTAAAGGACATTTCGTGTTAAACATTCAATTGATTTCTCATTTGGTTTTAAGATTAATGTAATATCTGCATATCTCTTCCCAAAGGTATTCATGTTTGTTGGGGAGCACAGGAGACTTGGTTGGAAAGTTGTAAGGAGGACATTCTGAGAAAAGGGAAGTGTGTGGAAGGCTGCCTGCCCAGTTTATTGGAATTCTGACTTAGGGGATGTCGAAGGCGGCACCCCTAATTATTCCTTCACCTTTCCAAACAAGTCTGTGCATGTGCAGACCCCGGTGTTTACTAGAATCCTTATGCTTATCCCTGGATGCCCTTGCCTAGAGGACAATGTAAACACATGTGTCCTCCCAAGATTACTCACCCTACTGATTGTACCTAAAAGATAAAAATTCCAATAAAAGCCTAACTGAGGCAGGCAATCAAGGCGGCCTGGCTCCTTCCGCCAGGATGTCCCTTGGCCTCTCTTTCACAGTGAAACTGTGTTGGAGTAATCTGCTCATCCGGCGCTCAGGGGCTGCTGGTCAGCCCCGGCAAAGTGGTGTCCCATGTGAGGAGCCCTCGCACATGTTTATGTAATGTAGCCTGCGACTCAGAGTTACCAGTTCAATTGTGTAATGACACCACTACCATGCCCAAATCCTTATTTAAAACTGACACCTTATGAGGAAAATACCACATTTGACCCTCATATGAACCTTGAGTGACAGTGAAGAGAGTATTATCTTTGTTATATATTAGTAGATGAGAGGTCTGAGGCTCAGAGAGTGTGAAAAGCTTTTCAAGATCAAACATATAATTATAACCATGTTGCTATCATTTGAGTGATTATTATGTCCCACGGGATTTTTACTTCATTAGCACATTTAATCCTAGGTACTATTATTGTCCCTGCTCTACTTATGAGAAAACAGACCTGGTTAGGTTAAGCAACTTTTTCCAAGCTTATATCCAATAATTGGTAAAAATCAGGACACAAACTTCTGTTTGACCTCAAACCTACACCATTAACTTGTCAACTAGGTGGTAGAGTCTAGAATTCGTTATGTTTTCTCCTTTTGTTCAGGCCATTCAGGCTATTTTTAGTCTATTTCTATCACAGTTAGTTCATCTTTCATTAGATGTCCCATGTTATTTTGGGCTTTCCCACGGGCTCCTCCTAAGAATTTTACACAGTTAGCATGAGTTGTTGGTTGGCCAACCCATTTCTGGTCCAGCTACATTTGGCTCATACTTTGAGTCCCTGATTTCTGACAGTTTCCTTGAGCAAGGAGAAATGCTGATGACTGTAGAAACAGGGCAGAAGGTAAATTAGGAGAATTATGTCCTCTACATTTCCTTCAATTCTTGGTTCTCTCTGTTTCTTGTCTCTCTTTTGAGGCATTGACTTAGTTTCCTATGACCCTGAGTCACACTTTAGGCTGGAGGCGAGGCCAGCAAGGATCAGAAGCAGAGGAGTGTTCCTGGGTTGCCAATGCCAAGAACATAATCCAAGGTGAGAGCCATTTCAGGACCAGGCTGGGGAGCATCTATGAATATAAAGAAAGCTGACAAGTCCAGTAAGAGTTTGTGGCTAAAGCTGCAACATGTTGGAGATAACAAAGGTCAAGAGGGAAGGGTAGAACAACAAAAACAATAAAAGTGTTTAAAAAACATATCCAAAACTTTAAAATAAGGCAAAGGGAACAGTTTTGTCCTTTCAGTATCTTACTGGGACGTTATTTAATAGACAATCCAAGATTATATCTAAGAAGATATAACTGTGTTTGGCTTTGCTATTTACTATTTGATTAAAGTCCTGATATTGAAAAGTTATGTGTTAACTCATTGATTTTTGTCTGCTAGATATGCACGTGATTTTGGATTTTTTGCTAAAAAGATAACCCCCAAGAATGTGCATTTATAGTCCTGTAGAACGTTAAGAAGTTTTATAACTCACTTCACAGTCTTATTTAAACTTTATTCTCTGCCTCCCTCACCTCAGCTTCTCCTATTATTAATATTTTACATTAGTGTGGCAATTTTTTATGATTGCTGGGTCAATATTAATACATTATTATTAAATAACCTCATTACTTTTAGTGACCAGTCTTCAAATGCTTTTTAAACTAGCATTATCATCTTACCAATACACTCATTTATGAGTTAAATAATTTTTATACTTGTACTAGGGGCCCAGCACACAAAATCTGTGCTGGGTAGGGTCCCTAGGCCTGGCCTGTGATCAGGGCCATCTTCCCCGGCTGCCCGCAACTGTTCCCGCCCCCCACAGCCACCCACCCTGGTTCCCCATTCACCATGGGGCAATTGGAGCCTGATGGCTGGGGGAAGGGACTGAGGGGTCAGCTGTTCCTGCCCACTTGCCGGCCCTGTCCCTGCTGCAGGTTGCCCTCTGTGTGTGGAGCGGCTGGCAGGGTGGGGGCCTTGGCCTGGCACCACCCATGTCCCTTGCCATCCACCCCCAGTTCCCTGTTTGCCATCAGGTGATCAGAGCCTGTTGGCCAGGGAAAGGGACTGAGAGGTGGTCAGTGCGCCTCACAATGACTGGTCCAGTGGTTGTTCTGGTCGTTCTGCTGGTAGGGTCAATTGGCATATTGCCCTTTTATTATACAGGATGATATGTTTTTAAAATATTATTCTTTGAAATAGGAAACTGAGTATTTTATAGATAAAATACACTATCCAAGGTTACACAGATAGTCAGTAATGCCAGCAGGTGGATTTCAAAGAGAAAAAGCATGAAATGAATCTGGCTGGGTCTAGAGATGAATTTGTAAAGGGAGTGTTTCTCTTGTGGCATAGAGCTCTTTAAGCACAAGTACCAGTCTCTACATTTCTTTGTCTGCCTTCCTGCTCCTTAAAAAAAGTGAAGGTTGGACTGATTCAGAGAATGGTGTCCAATTTTCTTGCCTAGGATGGTATGCCTAATTGTATTAACTTGAGGATTAATAAAAGCTCTTGTTAATAACCTGTGTGTATTAATAACCTTAATCATTCAATGTAAGCTATTTAATATGGATGCATACTGTATACATACTGTGTAAGTCCAGGAAGCAATAAGATTCATCGATTGTTACTTCACCCAGTATCTGTGGGTATCAAACATGCTAGCAAACCCTCATATCATGGAAATCATTTATAGCTCCTTAAGCAATTGCATTCATGGATTTAACACAAAAATCAAAGGCAACACGTCTTTTTTTTTTAATCCTCATTAGAGGATATTTCTTCTATTGATTTCTAGAGACAGTGGAAGGGAGTGAGGAGGGGGATGGAGAGAGAAAAAAAACAGCCACCTGAGAGAGAAACAATGGATCAGTTGCCTCCCAAACGTGCACGCCCCCATCCACTGGGGCTGGGGAACCCACAATGGAGGTATTTGTCCTGGACTGGGAATCAAACCTGCGACCCTTTGGTCTGCAGGCCGGTACTCTAACCACTAAGCAAAACCATCCAGGGTGTTGTCTTTTTTAGCTTGACAACATGTTGTGAAGGCAGAGAGCAGTTTTTCTCTGTGCTCTCTGCTTTCTATGGAGGGACAAGTGCAGCTGAGGGTCCAAGTGCCTGGTGCAGTGTCACCTATGTAACTCCTGCGTCAGGGAACACTTCACAGCACAATGTGAAATACAACAGGCATGCACATACACAGCACACAGTTCCTGACCACGGGGCGGGGGGGGGGGGGTTAGGGTTAAGATTCATACCTACAAATTAATTCACAAGTCACAACAGTGGTGTTTAATGTATGTATCATGCAAGTTAAAGAAAGAGGGACATGAGAGTGGGCTAGAGCACTCAGAGAAGATTTCATTCTGCAGGTGGAGCTCCAACTAAACTGTGACTACCAGACAGCATTTGGAGAGGGAGAGAACAGAGGATGCTAAGAATTAAGGTTTCCATCAAATTTTTGCAAGTGTCCCAATAAACTCTTTGAACCACTTGTTAATTCAGTCCACTACTGGCCACTTAGCACTTGTCCAAGGCCATTTTGCATCCTTCTCTTACATTGTTTCAATTGTTTTACTCGATAATATAGAGCCCCAACCTTTTGAAGAAAAATTTGGATTTGCCTTTTACACCCATATTTATAATCTCACAAAAGGGTTTGCTTCCAATTGTGGTAATGATTTTACTCCCAGGCTCCGGGACTGAGATGAGAATTCTGTCTCTAGCATGAAATCCAAATCCTAAACTTTAGAAATTTAGTAACAAGCTTTACTCTAATCTTCCCCAAACACCAAACTGCAGTTGAAAGTATTTTTAAAGCTACAAGTTAATATCCCTCAAGTTCTCTTCCGGTTTTCATGCTGTTCAACACAGTAAAAAAATTTTATAATGTCAAGTATCAAGATGCTAGAATATATTTACAGAATAGCTCTCTGGTGATAAAGAATATGTGTAGAGAAGTGTGATTTGGACCACAGAGTCTCCCCGCCCCCGCCTGCACCCCCCCCCCCCAGCCGCCCCTTGGTAGAATCAAAGGCTTATACTAGAACTCATTAATGGTGTGCCATGGGCTCATTTTGTGTGCTGTCTCAGAGCAGGGGCGGGGAGCATTTTTTTGGCCAAGGACCATTTGGATATTTATAACATCATTCATGGGCCATACAAAACTATCAACTTAAAAATTAGCCTGCTACATTTGGTCAAACATTTAATTAACTCGCCCCTAATGCCTTGGCAGGGCCAGACCAAAGGATTTCTCCAGGCCTTATATGACCCGTCGGCCAGACGGTCCCCACCCGTGTCTTAGAGCTGGGGGGGTTGGGGGGAATACTGTAAGAATTCATGCTTTAGTAGAAACTGGCTCAGTCTTTTAAATGATTTGTGAATAAGAGGGCTAAGTTAAGGTGAAGAGGAATAGAGCTGTCTAAAAATTTCCCTGGGCATGAGATTTCTTTTCTATTCTGTAACCTTCTGTCCATATCTTATTTCTATAAACCCGTGCTCGCATGAGGCTGTCAAATATATCCCCAACTGTTAATCCAGGTGCTTGCTAGCATGAATTAATCCCTTCCAAAATGAAATGAATTTTTATATTAAGCTTAAAAAACACAAAGCCTTAATCCAAATGAATGAATATACAATGATTAAAAGTACATGAGATGGGGCTGATATTTTGGAGCAGGAGGTTTTGTCCAGTGCCCCATCAAATTAAATTATGTAGATGAAAACACACCCTTCCTGTTGATAACCACAGCCAATCCTGCTGCAGAATTGTTAACACTTTAAAGTCCTTGTAAACAGCAGCCTTATGTTTGGAAAAGATTAAAGCTTTAGAGCAACACTTTGAAATAAGCTTAGAATCTGGATTGGAACAGGGTGCAAAATTTCTGTTTAGAAATGGAAATGCCCTTAACTTGGTAACATTCTCATTTATTGTTTAAAAAAAAAAAGAGGAAAAGTAGGAGACCAGGAAATATATACCCCTGCTCTTGATACAGAGGATACTGGAGAACAGAGACTGTCAGTGTCTGGAAGAAAATGTCTTAATTAAATACAAAGTAATCCTGGAAAGAATGATAAAATAATCCAAGAGAGTTGCTTAATCAAGTGTCTTATTAATAGCTGCCTGTAGCTTCTAGTGATTTACTTGCAGTGTTTACCTAATTTAAATGAGTCATTTATAATAAATCTTGCTGATAAAATAAGATAGTATTGAGGTTTGAGGACATTTACAAAAGATAAGTAAATAATTATATTTCATCATTTACTTCCAAGGAATGATAAATATAATTTCCTTAACTGTAAGACTGATATTTTATACTTACTTGGATTTCTGGGGATTTTGTCTACAGAAGGTAGGAACAGATAGACCTATGAAGTTATCGATGGTGCAGACCACATTTGATTCTTATTCTCCATTGGAAAGAGAAACACCTTAACCATGGTTCTTTTCCAGATACCAGGCTTATATTCAAACAGAACAGAACAACAGAACATTCTCCTGAGAAAGATCTCTTCAAGAAGAGCCAACTCTCTTCTATTTTCCCAAATGGTATTCTGTTAGGTTGCTAATTAAGTTTATGTGATATTAGGATAAGAACTTTTACCTCCTTGTTCCTGAAAATATATTTTTGGAGATGTTAATTTGGTGCTTAATGAAATAATTGTTTCAAGGTTAAATCAGTTTGCATAATGATGGTTGAAACTAAGTTGCTTCATTGCTAAGTTATATATTGCTGTGTAACAAATTACCCCATTACTTAGAGGCATAAAACAACAAACTTTATATTTGCGCACCATTCCATGAGCCAACAGTTTGGGCTGGGCCAGCTGGGCAGTTCTTCGTTGGTCTTGTCTATGGTCACACAGGTGGTACAATCATCTGGTGGCTTGACTGGGGTTGGATGGTCTAAGGTGGTCTCACCCACATACCTGATGGTTGGTGCTGGGTAGCACCTGGGCCTCTTTTCTCCACATGGTCTCTTTTTCTCAAGTAGAATAGATCAACTTTCTCACATGGTGTCAGAAGGATTCAAGAGGGTGAAAGATGAAGCTACAGGTCAGTTTGTTCTCTAGCTCAAATGTTGCATAAAATTATTTCCACTACATTTTATTGGTCAAAACAAGTTATAAGGCCTACCAAGATCCAAAGTCCTACTCTTTATGGGAGCATTTGTAACCATTTTTAGGCCACTACGTATTTAAAATAATTTTCTACACTATACAATTTCACAGAATTGTTATATGTATGGGGAATACAATATATATTGCTTGTGGGTCTGTGTATCTGCATGTGATAATTCATTGAAAATTGTTCATAGCAGTACACTTAAGGAAACTCTATTTTGGCCCATTAATCTTCCTCTTCTGGTCCTCAGGCCCATATTTTCAGAATATCTAAGTCTAAGAAAGTTCTTATGTTCATTCTCAATTCCTCTACTACCTCATAGAAGCTGAGGCTCATTAGTAGTCATGACACTAACTTTAGATTATAACTTAGTTGCCTTCAATTTTATTATAGTATGCTAAATGGAGAGATGAGAGAAATAATTTTTCAAGAATATCTCCATCTGAAGAAAACCTTGATTAGCCACATTGGCTCTTTTACTAAATTTTATGTTTATTAAAATTTAGTTATATTGGTTATCAATTGTATTTGGTTTGGAAAGATATAAGCCTGAGTTCAAATCTTGGCTCTAACACCTGTTAACTGAGAGATTTAAGACAAATAAATGGACATATTTTAATTTTAGTTTCCTCATTTGTAAAAGGTAATTCATAAAACCTGTCCCAAAGTGTTATAGAGGATTCAGTGAAATATGTTTAGAGAGTGGTTAGCATAAAGAAACCACACATAAGTGGAAGCTACTATTGTCACTACTAATGACCCTTTGACCCTATAGTTTTTAACCCTAATTCTTTTCATGCCATTCTTCTGGAATAGGTGGTCCTTACCTCCTTCTTCTAATCCCTTTATCATTCAGATGCCCCTCTGCAATTTCCTCTCTGTTTTTAATCTCTTTATGAAAATTGCTTCCTCAAAGTTCACCACATGTCAAAGGTCTAGGCTCTAAAGTTGAAGTTGGCATCAAGAATAAGAAAAGAAAATTTCAGAATTTCAAGCCATACATAGAGTAACCCTCATGGAAGAAGATGGGAGAATTTCAGAGCCAGACAGAGATGAAATTGATTAGACTTGAGTCAGAGAAGCAATCACTTTTGATGACGGCCAATAAGGTCAAGACCCAAACTCAAAGTCCAAAACATGAGGCCAGGAGTAGTGTAGAAAAAACAAAGATGGAGCGGAGTGCTGGAGGACTACAATAGATTCATGACAAACAGCATTCCAAACAAACACTATATTTGACAAACAAAGCATATGGTGTTTGTAAACACTGTATATATAGCCAGACAAATTTCTATTAGACTGGAAGCATCTCCCCAAGGAAGCAGAACTGAGATGGGCACAAGCCTTTGTTTGACTTTCCTGCGGATTGAGATAACACTGTACCTTTCTGAGTTATCTTGATGGAGAGCTGTCCCTTAGTCTGGGATGAGTCTAGAGAGGTCTTTGATTGCTTGGTGTTTGCTTTGACCCAGAATCCTGCTATCTCCTGATTGTATAAATTAAGGAGGATCTGTTCTGCTCCTTTTAGTATTATGTATTTTAGAGGAAAGCACTGTGGGGAGGATGAGATCATGACAGATTACTTGTGGGATGGACAAGTGAGATATTGTGTGTGTGTGTGTGTGTGTGTGTGTGTGTGTGTGTGTGTGTGTGTCTCGAACTATGTGGGAATATGTATAGAGTATATGTGTATATGTGTGTGAGGTTGTACATAGTGAGAGAAAAATAAACAGAGGAAGAAGATCTGTTATTTCTTATCTTAATTCTTGGGATTAGCCAAGAACCTGCCAGGCTGAACATAGTTAGAAGGTAATATGTCACCTTGCCAGAACCATTTTTCACAGTGTACGTCACTTACAATCCATGGTTTTCAAATACGATGAAAGTTAAAGAATCTTGTAGCTTTTTCATGAAGGTCCAAACAGTACCGGGTGGATTGTTTTCCAAAGTTTGCAACTTTTATCCATAGTAATAGCATTTCCTCGCATTAGGCAACATTTTCAATATGGCTGCACATCAGAGTTCCTACTATTTTTACCATCTTGACTACCCTCTGGAGGCAGAGAGCAGGGCTCTACATTGGGAGAATAAATAAATGAGTGCAGAATTGAGCACACTGGCCACTATAAATGCAGGCTGTGTGTGATGGTTATAATATAAGAGAAGGTCCTAGAAATAAAGGTGGATCAGAGTTGTTACCCAGCAGAAATTGAAAAGGTAGGGGAAGTCAGAAAGATGGAACACGATACTTATATAGAATAAACAGCAATGGAAAAACAGACGGGAGTGTGGGTGGAGTGAGGTTTCTAGAGAAAGCACCCAGGCACTGAGTTATGACTATGAGTGTCTCCTCTGCTTGGAATGACAGAAGGAAATGCTGGCACGTGGCATTTCCTCCAGCCTGAGGATTTTCCCCCAGTCAGATCTTCCTTGCGGCATTAATTCAAAGATTTTACAGGAGTATACTAGATTTAAAATAAATGAGAACATAATCGTGGTTCCTGTGAAATGGACACACATCTTCACCTCATTGTGAACACAGTTTACTGAGTAATTAGTAATTGGTATTGATGATGTTCAGTTGCCCTAGAGACCCTATGCTAGTAGGATGCCCTTGAAGGAGGTACATGACTAGCAATTCAGAAAAGCTGCAAAGATCTCAGAAATTACATCTTCCCAGAGGAAAGCAGACCATAGCCCAGGGGTGGGCAAACTTTTTGACTTGAGGGCCACAATGGGTTCTTAAACTGGACCGGAGGGCCGGAACAAAACCATGGATGGAGTGTTTGTGTGAACTAATATAAATTCAAAGTAAACATCATTACATAAAAGGGTACGATCTTTCTTTTTCTTTTTTTTTTTTTTTAGTTTTATTCATTTCAAACGGGCCGGATCCGGCACGCAGGCCGTAGTTTGCCAACGGCTGCCATAGCCACTCAACCTTGTTTCTCATGCCCAGGTGGGTCCTGAGTGAGGGTGGATATTTTTGACATTGGCCTTTGCACTTTTGAGTCATGCTGAGTTGCCAGCAATGTGCGTTATGGTCTGGCATGTATCATTCCTTAAAGCTAAGGTTGCTTTG
Organism: Myotis daubentonii; assembly: GCF_963259705.1. Taxonomy (NCBI): domain Eukaryota; kingdom Metazoa; phylum Chordata; class Mammalia; order Chiroptera; family Vespertilionidae; genus Myotis; species Myotis daubentonii. Next base: position 31,008,885 of record NC_081851.1, read on the forward strand.
GGTGTAGCCTTTTGTGTTTGTGTTATGAGTTTGATTGGGCTCCACCAAGCTGCTGCTGCTGATGGAGCTCAGAGTTGCAGATGGCATGACTGGAAATTGGAAAGTAAAGCCTTTGAACTTTGTGAAATATCAATAACCTGTCTTTTAATGCTTTTGTCAGTTCTAGTTTGCATTCATCTTGATATCTCTGTAGCATTTGAACATACCTTTCATCACTGGGTTTCTTTTCTTCTTAAATTCTATGATATTGTTCTTGAGCTTCTGTTATAGACGACAAAAAGTCTGTGGAGTACACCTTCTCTCTTAACTGAGTATTCTTCTGTGACACAGTCTTCTGTTCCTGTCTTCCTACCTGCTGACTCCCACAGGCAGTTTACCTCTGCTTATACTAGTGTTCTATTGTCATGTAACAGATTACCACGATTTTAGCAGCTTAAAATAACAACTATTATTATCACAGTCCCCATGGGTCAAGAGTCTGGGCACAGCATAGCTGGGTCCTCTACTCAGGGTCTCACAAGCCTAAAATCAAGTTTTCAATCAAGGCTGCAGTATCAGCTGATTCTTGGTGTCTCTCGCAATCTCTCTCAGGTTGTTAACAGATTTTATTTTCTTGGACTCATGGCATTTCAGGGCCCATAGGAAAGAATCTCTGCTACTTCGAGTCTCTTATCTCTAGACTTTGTTTTAAAAAGCTTAACTAGGTTAGGCCCACATAACACAATCACAGGGATGATCCTAGCATTCTCTCACCCACATATTAAAAGTACTGAATCTGTGCTGATAATTCCAAAATTGGCATCTACATCGAGCACAAGGACCACATTTCCTAACACTGGAATCTGCTTTAAAATAGTGCCTGGTTGGCAGCTCTTGTTATAACATCTCTAAACTTTCTATAGAAATGCATATTCATAAAATACATAACTTTAAAAAAAAACCTCACAATAACATATTCCAAACCTTAAAATAGCAGCAATAGAAGAACTCAGGAAGAATTTTCCATAAATCCAAGGTTGTTAGAGTTGACTGGGTGAATATAAATACCAACGTTCACTTGATTTTGAGGGGCTAGGAAAACAGTGTAACTGCTGTCCTGGAAAAAGGTAGAATATACTTTGATCATACATCCATCCATATTCTATCTATGGTCCTAAAGCTCATGACATTCAAAGAATTTGGTAACTGTCTTTAAACATTTGAGTTCTGCTTTTGATGTTACCAATACACATTGGTGTCTACATTTATTCAGAAAAACAGGACAAGACTTTTGATGGTACATTTTATCTTGAAAGCAATTGTGCAAAAGTAGAATTCTTTAGAAAGAAGAGAATAGTAGCAGTGCGGTTTGGGGTGGTGGCTTCAATGTAGTAGTAGAAAACCAGGCATGTGGTAGAAGAAGATCCCATCTTAATCTGACTAGATAAAAGCACATTAGATATTGGAAATTTGGTTAAAATAATGCGATGACACTGCCTTATGCTGTAGATTGGGGAGGAGGCTGTATCTATCCAAAGTCTAGGTGTATCTCTCCAAATGTGAGGGACATAGAATGCATGTCTAACAATATTGCATTCCAAGTTAAAAGATCCATCATCATTCTTTAAAAAAAGTATATGTATATATGGACGGAAGAGATAGAGATAGAAACATCAATGATAAGAGAGAACCATTGATTGGCTGCTCCTGCATGCCCCACACTAGGGATTGAGCCCACAACCCGTGCATATGCCCTGACAGGGAATTGAACTCTGACCTCCTACATAGGTCGATGCTCAGCCATTGAGCCATGGTGGCTGGGCCATCATCATTCTTAAGACTTAAAGAAAGAGCATACCCAGAAAAAAATGTTGTTCCATAGCAACCATAACACTCAAAAGGCTGTTTTGTTTTCTCATATGGAAGTGAGAAGATTATATATATGACATATATGTGGCTTACTTTGGAAGCTATATAGCTTCATGTTCCTGTTTTAGTATCCTTTCCCCCTTGGGTATCTCACTGAGCCTCCTTTCCATCTGTATTCCTACCCTTGCTTCTCATCTGGCAATCGTTTTACTTTATCTCATTCTCTTTTTACAGTCTTCTTTATCAATAGAATAACAAATTCACCAATCTGGAGTTTATGAAATTCTCCATTTGCATAGTTTCAAAAGTACAATTTTCTTTTTTAATAAAAATTGTGTTTCCATTTTCCTTTGGGTGTGGTGCCAGTACCTCAAATACAGTATGTATAAAACAGAATGACTTTTTTTCCACTCAGATCATCTCCACTTATCAACTTATCACTCTCAACCATACTATTCTTTTCCTAGTTACTTTAAAACTCACAGGATTAGAACCTCTGAATCTACTTTGCTTAGCCCCTCTACTACTCCCTTGATTCCTTTACTAATTATTATTGAGTCATTATAAAAATTAATTATTTCTTATGCCCATGGGTTTTGGATACCTCATGAGCTAACAGTTGAGTTTTGCATACTCCTCTTATTTTTATTTTTTTAAATATATTTTATTGATTTTTTACAGAGAGGAAGGGAGAGAGATAGAGAGTTAGAAACATCAATGAGAGAGAAACATCGATCAGCTGCCTCCTGCACATCTCCTACTGGGGATATGCCCGCAACCCAGGTACATGCCCTTGACCGGAATCGAACCTGGGACCCTTCAGTCCGCAGGCTGACGCTCCATCCACTGAGCCAAACCGGTTTCGGCCATACTCCTCTTATTATCATGCCATTAGAATCATAAGTCCGTGTAAAGCTCCTTTTTTTTTTTTTTTTTTTTTTTTTTTTTACCTCTAAACCATAATCTGGTTTTCCTATGCTGCTTCCTCAAAATGTTTGATATATGCTTCTTCATAGGCCTGCATTTTTAGAAAATATGCATGAGTATGTATATAGGTTTAATGTACGTAATTCTATGAGCTAAAGAACTTATTTTGCTTCTTACTATTTCGATGCAATACTATTTTTAAGACTTATGGCTGAAGAGTAAGGACAAATAGTTTCTTGCTTCTGACTGCAGCAAGATAATATATTATGAATGTACCTCATTTTCCTTATCTACTCCCCTAGCAATAGGCACTGATATTGCTTTTACCACCCTGAAAGCACAAATATCTTCCCACAGATCTCCATACAGACCTAGTTCATTAAAAAGTGTCACATACACACACTTAACACATCATGCAATGAAGTTACCATATGATGTTCATTTGGGAAACCTTTACAAATATACCAGTACAGGGAACAGAATCCCCTGAACTCTCATTGCCCCAAGGCTCAGGTCTTGCACAGGGAGTTGAACGTGGCCAGGGTTCCTGAGAGGCCCATCCCTGTAATGCCCTACATATTTGCAGAGTTGAGGGCAAGTAGAGTCTAAGAAGAGTGTCCTGTTAGAGAAGCAGAACTTCTAGAGCCAACCAGTTGAATTATACTCTTTTTCTGCTGTTTAGACTCATGCCTGCCGAACCAGCTCAAAACATGAGATTGAGGATCAAAGAACATGACTATTTGTAACCCATAAGCTTGCAGAAGAATTTCTCTAGTATATACAGTTAAGTGTGTGAGTGCCGGGACATAGATATTCTCACTTTTACTTAGTGTTGGTCATTGCTTTCCACAAAGGCCGTGCTAGTTTGCACTCTGACCAGCACTGCCTGAAGGTCCTCATTTCTTCAAAGTATTATCAACATTTCCTGTTAGCCCACTTTCACATTTTTGTCAGTCTACGGTGTCTAAATTGGTATCTCGTTTTCATTTTCTTCTCTTTAATTTCCACTGAGATTGAGCATATGTTCAAAGCCTGCAAGTCATTTGGATTTCTCTGTCTATGAATGGCTTGTTTAGTTTGAGTTTCCAGCCTTTTCTTATTGATTTGCATGATTTTTTGGTATATTCCAGATCAGACTGTTCAATAGAACTTTCTATGGAAATGTTAAATATCTATCTGCACTGTTAAATATAGTAGCCACTAGTCTCATGTGGCTAGGGAGCGTTTAAAAAGTGGTTAGTGCAGCCTGGCTGGTGTAGCTCCGTTGGTTGAGCATCCTATGCACCAGGAGGTCTGGTTCAATTCTTGGTCAGGGCACATGCTGGGTTGTAGGCTTAATCCCCAGTAGGGGGCGTGCAGGAGGCAGCCAATCCATGTTTCTTTCTCATGGATGTTTCTCTCTCTTTCCCTCTCCCTTCCTCTCTCTGAAATCAATAAAAACATTTTTAAAAATTCAGTTAGTGCTGCCCTGACCGGTTTCGCTCAGTGGATAGAGTGTTGGCCTGTGGACTGAAGGGTCCCAGGTTCGATTCTAGTCAAGGGCATGTACCTTGGTTGCGGGCACATCCCCAGTGGGGGCTGTGCAGGAGGCAGCTGATTGATGTTTCTCTCTCATCGGTGTTTCTGAGCTCTCTGTCCCTCTCCCTTCTTCTCTGTAAAAAATCAATAAAGTATATTTTTTTAAAAAAAATGTAGTTAGTGCAACCGAGGAAATGTAATTCTATTTAATTGATTTAAATTCAAATTTAAATAGCTGTACATAGTTATTGACTATATATTAGACAGAATAGTTCTAGATGATACTTTCTTGTCAGTTTTGAAGATTGCAAATATCTTCTTTCAATCTGCATATTTTCATTAATTTTGTCTATAGTTGTAATATGTTAATGGAAACATAAAACTTCACCTTCTAGTTTTGTTCTTGTTCTGAAGACATTTCTCACCCTTAGACCCAATACAGTTATATATTTTTCTATTTATTTCATAATTTTACTTTTACATTTAGGTATTTTATATATATTCTGCTCCATGAGACAGTTTTCCAATACCCATTTACTAAATAATCCACATTTTTCTCAAGGATTTGTGATCCCAACTTTATCACGTATTTCATTTTTCAACACAGGTCAGTTTCTGGATTCTTTATTCTCTTTCATTGTTCTGTTTGCCTGTTCTTGGTAAGTTCCATTTGATTTCTGTTATTATGATTTTATAATATGTTTAAATGTCCAGCAATATTAGTTGTCTTCCTTGGTTGTCTTGGAACCTATATTTTCCATATAAATTTTTAGAATAAAAATTTGTCAAAAATCCAGCTAGAATACTAATTATGATTATATTGAGTTATAGTTTCTTTGAGGAATAAGTTGACGATTTTAAGAGATTTTCATATCTTCTATTCATGTGGCATAACCCTCCATTTTTCATATTTCTTATCATTTTTGTTAAGCTCTTATGCATAAAGTCAATTACTATATATTTATTGTTTTGCTAGTATAGTTAGTAATTTGACTAGAGAACACTATTTTTGTAAATTAAGCTTTTATTGGCAAACTTGGAGAAGAATTATATTAGTTCTAATGGTATGTCTAATAATTCTTCCATGGAAATGATGATATCATCAACAAATAATTCTAACTTCTATTTCTTATCTTCTTTTCTCTCTCATTCTCTCCCCCCCCCCACCCCATCTTTGTTTTTCTTTTATTTTAGTTTGGTTTTATGGCATTAATCCCAACCTTTGGTTCTGTGTTAAATGCTAGCAATGATAGTACACATAGATAGTATCATTGTCCTTTCCTGATTTTAAAGGATGTGCATTCAAAGTTTCCCTTTTGAAGAACATACATGTATAAGCCATAGACACAGACAACAATGTGGTGACAGCCAGAGGTAAGGAAGGGTGGGGACTGTGTGGAGGTGGGCAAAGAGGGGGGGGATGGGGACATCTGTAATATTGTCAACAATAAAGTTAAAAAATGTGTTCCTTTTAAGAGTAATGTTTGCTCTAGATTTTATATATAATTTTTATCAAGTTAAAAAATTATTGTTCATTTCTAAATACTCACATTTAAAAAACAAATAGGTATTGAACTTCATAAAATTATTTTCATGAGATAATCATCTGATTTTTCTCTTTTATAATTAATTTGGTAAATTTAATCAATGTACTGATGTCAAACCATCCTTACATTTCTGGAATAAACCCTACATGAGTAGTAGTACAGCTGGCTCCTCTAGAATGAAGAAACTAAGACGAGGGTTAAATGCTAACAATTTATTTAGAAGATGCCAGTTCAGAGCTGTGGGAATTAGTGAAAAGGAAATTGAAATCAGCAGAGATGCAAAGCATCATAGTGTGATGCATTATAGCACCGGCTACTGCTTCACCGTGAACTCCAAATAAAAAAAGACTAGCAGGGTTATCTGTTGGATTTTTTATTTAGCATGTATATCTTCTCTGGCAACACTACCGAGAAATCAGATAGAGACAAAATAGGAAACATTTATCCGCTCAGCTTCTTCTGATTCCCCATTTCTCATTGGTTAAAGCTCACCCCAAGAGGTGCTAATGTTCCCACATGTTTATATTGTGCTATCTCTGCCATGGCGGCTGCTCAGAAAGGTAGATCTCATACTCCAGAGTACAGTCTTCATCCATAACAGAAAGTGGAAGAGTGTTCCCTCCTTCACCTGGGAGACGGCGTAGAATGACCTACGACCACTGAGCCTCTAAAAATTCACCTAAGGTGATACTCTACTTTTGGATACTTTTCTTCTGCTCTCTGAGACACATGTGTGTAGTAGGAAATTTAGTATACATATCAATTGGTTCATAATTGCATGTCATCATCAATATAAAAAGCCCAGTAATATTCTTTGGAATATTAAAGCAATCAAGGTTATGACTGAGGCCAGTTAATTAATATAATTCTGAGGCACAAAGAAGAGGTTTAAAGAGGCAAATTTAATGGGCATGTGACCGAAACTATCAGACATACATCTTTTAAATTTTTAATGGTGACACTAATCTCTGTCATTCCTCTAGGAAGTAGCAGTAATTAGAAAAAGCATATTTTAAGGTAAGTGGTTCATATAAACTGAAGCTACTCTTGGGAGTCAGGGTAATTGTTAGGGAAGGCATAGAGAAAAATCAGTTTCCTACAGCTCACCCATATGCCATTATGGCAAATTTTTAATCACGGGTCTGCTTGTTTCCCAAATCAACTATACAACTCTAGCACTTGCAGATCAAGTTCACTTTTCCTCACCTCTTTTCCTATATCCTTATTTTCATTAAATATCATAGAGAATTATAGAGTATATATTCCTATAGTTAATTTGGATTAACAGCAGGGATTTAGAGCCCAGAGAACTTCAAATTAAAGCATTCTGGTTCTTTAATTAGTTCTTGAGGCATTGCATATTCCCTCAAATGCACCTATCCATTTATTCATTCATTTGTTCATTTGTTCCATGAATTCTTGTTAAATAAGAATATGTGGAGTTCTGGATCTAGGTCTATTAATAGAATGTTGATATTTTTAAAATATGGTCATGGGACCAGTGTTTTGAACATATCTGGAACTTGTTAAAGACCCAAGGTTCATCCTATTCTAATGAATCGGAAGTCTGGGGGTGACACTAAGAGATATGTTTTAACAAGCCCTCCAGGTGATTATTGGGAACACCCGAACTTGAGAACCACTGTTATAACAAATTGCATCCCTTGGCCGGCAGAGGTAATCCATGAGGATTCTCAGGTTCTCATGGAATGTAACGTAGTAATAAGGGATGAGATAAATTCCCCCCCACCTCCCAATTCAATGGTTTGTTGTAAATGTACACTTTCATTAATGGAGGGAAAATGTATTCACCTAAAGTCAGAGCTCTGCCAGGCAGAAATTTGGTGTATTTTTTGTTTGTTTGTTTTTATATTTTTATTGATTTCAGAGAGGAAGGGAGAGAGAGAGATAGAAACATCAATGATGAGACAGAATCATTGATTGGCTGTCCCCTGCATACCCTCTACTGGAGATCGAGCCCACAAACCAGACATGTGCCCTTGACCGGAATCAAACCCGGGACCCTTCAGTCCCCAGCCCGACGCTATTTCCACTGAGCCATGCTGGCTAGGACTGTATTATTTATTTACTTGTTTGTTTATTCATTTTACCAATTACAGCACCAATATAGCCTTAAGATATATGAAGAGCTCCTGAAATACCTGCTGAATTAGTTCAAATGAGAACAAATCCATATTCAAGCTTTAGCTAGAAATGTAAAATTCAATAATTGTGTGTTAGTTTAGAAGATAGTCAAACCTAATCCTCTATCCGATCTTCTCCAGTGCACAACAACGTGAAATAAAGCTCAAACAAATGTCCCTAGAGTCCTGTGAGGAACTCAATGATAAAAGAAAGATTCAATTATGTTCTGAACCCACTAAGGGAGAAACTTTAGAATGACATTAAAAAGCAAACAAAACAAAACTAAACAAACACTTGAATCAGATTAAACCAGGAGTTCGTGCATACATACCTGCATTTCAGGAAACAGAAAAGAAGTAAATAGCCTTAAGGTATATTGCAAATATGAAATATAATAACTCTGGTGAAATGAATGACTATGGTTAAGTGAATACCTGCTGGGCCTTGTGCTAGACTGTTATCACATGAAAACTTACCATTTTACACATGGGAAACCTGAGAATCAGGAAGAGTAAGGACTTAACCAAGGCCATCTGGTAGTAAGCAGTATAGAGTCAGGACTCAACGTAATCATGCCTTAAATCAAAGCCTATGTAATTTACTGTCAGAGTATACTGCCAAAGATCTGGAGACATCAGACTCTTGATACTCCCAGCTTCTAATATTTTTATCTTTGGTGTGTATACAGGATATGAAGCGTGCATATTGAAACAGAGCAAAGGCCATACTCCATATTATCAGAGCTCCCAGGAAAACACATTTCTAAGTTCCTCAGATAACTATGCTTTAGCCCTTCCAGAGCTGATGGAATTTTCCCTTTTTATTAATCACAAAGATGGAGCTAGATGAAGGACTCCTGTCTGCATGTACCAAGTGCTGTTCCTGGGGCATATTTGGAATGGAAATAGAGATGTGAAGAAGTACAGATTCAAATTTTGGGGAGACATTAAGGCATCATTGGAAAGTTTCCTCTTCTTTCACCTGTGGCATTTTTAGTGAAAAAGTCAATATTGCATCCACAAAGCAAGCTTGGAAAAGAAGACTTATGAGAAAAGTACACAGGGCCATAACCTTCTGGTGGTGACTAATAGTACCTACCTTAAAGAGAGCTTGTGAGCACTACACAGGGTAGTACAGGTAACACTGTGTTGATCACAGAGGAGATGGTCAATAAGTGTTGGTTACCATCGTTGTTGTCATGTTCATCATGGGTTTTTGTGCACAAACACAGCCTTCACACAGGCCCACACTGACCCTCACTCACTCGCAGTGGTCAGTTGGACTTTACTGAAATAAGTGGTAGTGTCTATTTGAACTGAAGTTCAAGACTATGGCCCTGTCAACAAGGCCTAAGTGTCTTGTTTGGCCTTTGTGCTATCTCAGACCTCTGATAAATTGTGTAAATAGTTAGTCTTTGACCAAAGGAGCAGGATCTGCATGCTATTGGGTGCCACTGTGCTTTAGAAATTGATGTCCTACAGGGCCAGAAGGGCATTAGTAAGAATGGGTAAGGAAACTGATTTGTCCATCTGTATCTTTAGGCAGAGGGTATATTTAATCTCAGTGTGATGCATTAACTCTATTTCCATGTTTATGTTTTTAAACCAATGTAATCTCAAGACACTTTTCAAAGAGCTCATTTCTTTTTAACCTTTTTCTGTACTTTTTTTTTTTTTAACTGTGAAGCTTCTATCACCTAGTCATTGTCCAAACATTAGCTACTTTATTAGTGAAATAGGCTTGTTTTTAAGAGTTCACTCTTAGAAGGGTCTCTCACCATTTTCATTACAAAAGTTCACTGCTGATGCAAAATACAGGGTGAGCAACTGTGCTCACTGCCAGGGGTGGTCCTTATGCCTAAGGTTACCCTTTTGGTCTCACGGAATGTACACAGAAGAGATGCAGAGATTGTCAGAGGTAAATGAAAACACAAAAAATGTGCCCAGAGTCTGGCCCCGAGTGCACGTATCATGCACATAAAGGCTTCTCTCTCCACCTGAGCTCCCCAACCCTCGTGTTAATCATGAGTGCAAAACTGGGTGCCTGTATCTAGAGACCACAATGGAAAGTGGCACTGGGATAATAGGATTTCTGTCAGCAATGGAGCTAAATAATACAGGTCAGTGGTTCCCCTTTGTTAGAACTGGGGCCGGAAGTTGCCGAATGACTCTGAGCAGGGAAGGTGGCACCTGGGAGTCTAGGCAGCCCTGCAGGACTGACAGAAATCAGGGAATTAAAGGGAAAGCATGATATGAGAGGTGATCCTGCAGGAAGCAGGGCTTTATGGTCCTTTAAATTCATGTATGATATAAAATGAATCCAGTGGTTGGGGACTGGAATGGAAACCAGGTGTAGGCTGAGTTCTATAAGCAAAGGAAAACTACAAGGTTTGTTCATGCTCCTGGTCCTCAGCTCCAGCTCATTATTGGAAATTCAGGGCTTGGGAGAACAACTTTCTCTTTCTCCGTGAGCATCTTCTTTCATCCCACTGCTGCTGATGCGCATTTTTTCACAGGGCTGGAGGAACTTTAGATAAGGGGCTGCCAAACTTTTTCAATAAAGGACAAGATAGGAATTATTTTAGATTTTGCGCTTGTCTCTGCCGCAACTACTCCATTTTGCTAGGATAGCCTAAGAGACAACCTAGGCAAATAGGCAATATATGAACAAATGAGCATGTCTATATTCAAATTATTCATTTAAAAACCGGTCTCAGTTTGGTCCATAGTCCATTGTTTACTGACCTCTACTCTAGAAACTGGTTTTGCTTTCCAAGCCTAACCTACTGATAATATTAGAGTGCTAACATAAAATCCGTGGTGACCTTTGAGGTTGACAATGCTCTAGTCTCATGAGTAGCCTCCTGTGACTCACCTGAAATGAGAATTGGGCAAACTTCCAGTTAAGGTACGACCAATACTGCTTTCCTACTGGACCCCACCTTAAATATGCGTTTACCTTAGTGAGCTCTTGGCTCAGGACAAGGTTTCCCCAGGTTTTGATCATATTCCCTGGAGTCCAAAGGTGAGGTCAGAATTTTCATTAAGCAACCTGGAAGAAGTGTGTGAAGTTTTCCTGGTTGCATTCACAGAATTGATAAAGAGATTAAATATGTTCAGAGTTGGCTTCAGCCATGTGAAAAATCCTTAAAAAGCCATTACCTAAAAGCTCATTATTTGGAGGAAAAAACTGTTTTATATTACTGGTGACTTTTTTTCTTTCAGAAAGTTAAGGAAAGATGGTCCTGCTGAACAGGATATCATGAAGAATAATAAAAGAAGGGATTGGAAATGTGAATCAATAGCAAAACCAAGGAGAAATAATGACATCATCTGAGATTTCCATTGTGTTTAAGAATAGTTAGAATCAAATAAGTCAACTTAAGAAAGCAGATTTCTTTCCAACGAGGAACTGAAGTTTTAGGGAAATTAAGATAGAAAAGATTTCTGTTGTTTAGATCTGTAGTAAGAAAATTAACAAACAAAAAGACATTTGATTGACAGATGACAGGTCACTTAACAAGATTGTACTTCCTCCTGGGTCACTCAAGTAAACTGAAATAATGACTCAGAAATAAGCTTGGATTTTAGACAAAAGGTTGATCCTCTTCTTAGGGTTCACCCATCCTTTATGTTAGTGTATTTTTGAGTTTTTTGAAGGACCCTTGCCTTAGGGATGCTTACATAGCCTTGATCCTCACTCTAAAGCTATTGAGTTAGAATTTCTAATTATACAAACTTGCACATCTGTGACGTTAATGACATTTTTGTGAATGTCAGTCACTCTGAAGTATGAGAACCACTCCTATTCCCATCCCCTGGGACAAAACCTTCCCCCATTCACTGAGCAAGTATTACTCAGCAGCACCATTATTTATTGAATCGTGTCCCCTATAAATTCATATGCGGAAGTCCTAACTTCAATGTTAGTGTAGCCTTTAAAGGAGTAATTTAAGGTTAAATGAAGTCATAACCATGGGGTCCTAATCCAATATTACTGGTATGCTTCTAAGCAGTGGAAATTTGGACACACCAAGGGACACCATGGATGCAGGTGCTCAAAGAAAAGGTCGTGTGAAATCCAAACAGACTGCAGGCATCTGCAAGCCAGGGAGAGAGGCCTCGGAAAAAAATAAACCTGCCAACGCTTTGACCTTGGACTTCTAACTTCAAGAACTATGAGAAAATGAAATTTCTGTGGTTGCAGCCCGCCAGTCTGTGATATTTTATTAATGGCAGCCCTAGCAAACTGATGCAGGCACTGGCTAAGAAAACACAAATCTAGCCTTCAGGGAGATGAGAGTGCAGTGTAAGAAAAGGTTCGGCCAGCACTTTCCACTAAAGACTGGGTTTCCCCGGTTAGTGCTGAAACCCCGGAGAAGTCTCGCTGGAGCGGAGCGGAGCAGATCATCAGGAGCACAGCAGAGCTGCCTAGCTGAAGAGGGCCTGGCCCAGGGCCGCCTCACAGTCATACTGTTTTCACAGCCATGCTGCATCCAATTGACACAGTTCGGCTGTGCTGTTTACACAGCCCTGCTGCATCACTATTGAGCTGTTTGCACTGAATAAAGTTTCCTTCTTCACTGCACCACATGCAAAATTCACAAGGAAGCCAGGCAGAGCATCGCAGGTAGTAGAGGAGCAGCCGTGACAGTAAGGTAGAGGGCTCCCACTCACAGAGCTTGTTCTATGTGTCAGTGCTTGATGTAAACTACCACGTAGAATGCATTCCATAACCTGCACAGATAAGATTTATTATCATCTCCATTCTATGGATGAGGAAATTGAGGATCAGAGGAATTAAATATTTAACGCAATGTTACCCAGCAAATAAGAAGCAAATCAAAGATTTGAACCCAGGTTTTTCTGTTGTCATAGGTGATGTTCTTAAGAACTCAGGTGAGCCTCTTAGTGCTCAGCAGGGCAAGGCAGGGCAGGAAGGAGGGTGGCGCTCTGTGGTTGGCCTGATCAAGCACCCTCCTAGGCAGGAGGCAACGCTAATCACTCAGCTGTTGGCCGGACTGGTTTGGAAATAGTGACAAGGTTTGGAACATCTCTTATGTGGTACTGACACTAGTCATCACACAAAGCAAGGACTGTGCCCTGGGCAGTGTGGCTCAGTTGGTTGGGCCTCGTCCCTTGCACTGAAAGGTCGCCGGTTTGATTCCTGGTCAGGGCACAGGCCATGGGTTGCGGGTTCAATCCTAGTTAGGGCTAGTGCAGGAGGCAGCCAATTGATGCTTCATTCTCATGTTGATGTCTGTCTGTCTGTCAGTCTGCCTGTCACTCTCTCTCTTTCCCTTCCTCTCTAAAAGAAAAAAAAAAAATTCAATTAAAAAAAGGAGCAAGGATTTCTAAGATATACTAAGAAGTTATAGGGCCCTAGTCTCATGTCCCATGGCCTCCTGTACAGTGAAGACACAACCTCACTCATCAGCCCTCTTCATTGGTGTATTATTTATATACTAGGGGCCCGGTGCACGAAATTCGTGCACTGGGTATGTGTGTGGGGGGGAGTGTCCCTCAGCCCAGCCTGCCCCCTCTCACATACTGGGAGCCCTCAGGCGTTGACCCCCATCACCCTCCAATCGCAGGATCGGCCCCTTGCCCAGGCCTGATGCCTCCGCCAGAGGTGTCAGGCTTGGACAGGGGACCTCCATCTCCCCCCGATCATTGGCTCTGACCCCCGCCCAGTCCTGAGGCCTCTGGCCCAGGAATCATGCCTGGGCAGGGGACCCCCATCTCCCTCTGATCGCTTGCTCCACCCCCCGCCCAAGCCTGACGCCTCTGACCCAGGCTTCAGGCCTGGCAAGGGGACCATCATATCCCCCCAATCCCCAGCTCCGCCCTCCACCCAGGCCTGATGCCTCAGCCAGAGGAGTTGACCCTCATCGCCCTCCAATCACCAATCACCGGATCAGCCCCTTTACCAGGCCTGAGGCCTCCGGCAGAGGTGTCAGGCCTGGGCAGGGGACCCCCAGCTCCCCGCGGTTGCAGGCTCCACCCCTGCCCAGGCCTAATGCCTCTGGCTGAGGCGTCCGGCCCGGGCAGCGGGGACCCGCAGCTGCAGTGGCCCCGCGATCGTGGGCTCCGCTTTAGGCCCAGGCAAGGGACCCCTAGCTCCCGGGACTGCCAGCTTCGACTGTGCCCAGCTCCCATCGCTGGCTCCACCCCTACTTCCTGTTATCACCGGCCAGGGTGGCAAAGGCGCCTGATTCTCCGATCATGGCTGGGGGGCAGGGCAAAGGCGGCCCCAGGGCCGCCTTTGCCCTGCCCCCCACCTCTTAGCTCCCCCCTGGGTTTCCAATCACTGTCAGTGGCAGGGAGCTTCTTCCTGCTTTCCCTTTCGCGTCCCTGCATTGTGCCTACATATGCAAATTAACCGCCATCTTGTTGGCAGTTAATTTGCATATAGCCCTGATTAGCCAATGAAAAGGGTATCGTCGTACGCCAATTACCATTTTTCTCTTTTATTAGTGTAGATTGAGAGTGTTAAATGACATAATCTATTATAAGAACTCAGCAAATGTTAGCAGAAGTGACAGTCATGATGCGGGGTAGGGAGAAAGGCAAGCAGGGCTGAAGAAAGGGAGAGGAGTGGGGAAAATGGGCCATGGTGTCTACTGAAGTGAGAATCAGGGCTCTGCTTATGTCTAGTCTTGCTTTTCTCCTTCTCCCTCCTTCTTCTACTCTTATAGTCTCTGGTTTCCTCTCTGGACCCCTCATTAAGAATATCTATTTTTTTCATTGATGAATTAGTCAATTAATTCAACCATATGTTCTTTTATTTAGGAATTAAGCAAAGTTGAGCATCAATCTTCTTGGGGAACATTAAGATAGCAGGATGATAATTTCCCTTCTAAGGACACCAGTGCCATTTCTGCGCTAACATCCATGGCTTAGGGAGCTCTGTTATGTACCTTGTCCAGGACGCATGCCACTGCAACCTTGGAAGTTATCGTTCCTCTCTGCAAACAAGGGAACAAGGCTAGTTATCACACAGCTATTAACAAGGGTTGCTTGAGTGGAGACTTACTCTGACTCCATTGAACAGTGTCCAACTAGTATTATTCAACTAGCAGTCATATCATGCTATGTATGACAAGTGTTATAAGTGTTATCAGAAAACTATAAAGTCTGTATTGGGTTTTAAGGTAGACAAAAATAGTTCATTTCTAGAAAAAGTAATCACAGAGGGCTTAATGGTTGAGATGGAATTAAAACTATAATTTGAAAGATAAAAACCCTAACTTTGTTTCTTTGATCTGAAAAACAGAAATCCCTTAAGTCTGGGGCCTAAAATACATTTATTTACTCTATCTATCTATCTATCTATCTATCTATCTATCTATCTATCTACCAATCTATCTATCTATCTTTCTATCTTCCAGTTTCAAAACTCTTTTTTTTATTTCGATTAAATGTATTGGAATGACATTGGTTAATAAAATTATATGGGTTTCAAGTGTACAATTCTACAATAAATCATTTGTGTATTGTACTGTGTGTTCACCATCTAAAGTCAAGTCTCTTTCTTTCCTCACCATTTATCCCTCCTTTACCATCTTCACATATATTCCCAAAAGTGGAATCATTGTGTCATAAGACAATTCCATTTTTAATTTTGGGGGGTAACTCCATACTGCTTTCCATAGTGACTGCGCCAATCTGCATTCTCACCAATAGTGCACAAGGCTTCCCTTTTCTCTGCATCTCGCCAGCACTTGTTGTTTGTTGATTCCTTGATGATAACCATTCTGCCACGGATGAGGTGATATCTCATTGTGGCTTTAATTTGAATTTCTCTGGTAATTAGTAGCATTGAACATCTTTTCATATGTCTATTGGCCATCTATATGTCCTCTTTGGAAAAGGGTCTATTCAGGTCCTTTACCCATTTTTGAATGGAATTGTTTGTTTTTTTCTGGTATTGAATTTTATAAGTTCTTTATAAATCTTGGATATTAATATCTTATCAGATGTATCATTGGCGAATATGTTCTCCTATTCGGTGGAATGTCATGTATCCTATTGCTGATAGATGAAATGCAAGATCATTATCAGTTGGGCTCTGCTTCATTGCTTGTTTATTGCTATTTAAACAATCAAGTTTCAAATAAAATCTCGAAAGAGAAGTGCAGTGTTGCCAAAAGAAATAAATTAGCTTAATTCATTTCCAGGTACACATCACCCTGATCCCTGTCAATTTGAAGAATGGGGAATGACCAAGCTAGCACAGACACTCAGAAGGCCAAAGACAAACAGGTATGCTTCTCAAATTTAAAAAAAAAATGGTTTTGCTGATGGTTTATAGAATTAGTCTTTTATGCATTTGAAGGAAGTGGGTGCAGTTTCCTAGAATGCTTCTTCTGAAGTGATCATGAAAATAATTGGCTACTTTACATGGTTATTATCACTTGATTATATAATTGTGTAATAATAGAAAGCATCCCATTGAATATTACCCTGTGAATGAAAAACACATATTTTTCTCTACAGTAGCCTCATTCAAATAAGAAAAAAACCCAAAACACATAGCTGACCCATGATGTAATGTAATTTTAACTCATACCACTCTTTCTTTTCTGTTTTAAAATGCCAAACCAGCTCATTCACATTGTATAAGTTATGACAGCAAAGCAAGAATAGCTTTCTCATTTTCTGTGCATGACACACATAAGTGTGGGAGGAAACACAATTTGTACTTCATGAATGTACCCTTGTTTTTTGGGGCGGAGCTGAAGATGACAAGAATTCACCGTTCACAAAACCTATACATACTAGGCATAAATATGTTTTTTAACTTATAAAATGTGCAATAGTTTCTCTTTTGTCTTGTTTCTGAACATTGCTTGGTGCTGCAGATTTTTCCCAGGGTTTTTATCTGTGAAGTGCAGTGGCTCATTTGCATATTTCTAGTGTCATGAAAATTTAAGGTTATAGGACCTAAGTGAGTGATATTCTATTTTACTTGACATTCAGGCTGCAAATAGCCCCTGGATCTATCAAATGTTAAGCTATTTTTTCTTTTCTTTCTTTTTTTAGTTGCACAGTGGACTAAAATTCTGCATCCAATTAGAAAGCTTTATAGCAAATCGAATTTTTACTTCAGATAAATTATGTAAACCATTATGTTGATTTAAAAAGCAAAACAAAATAAACACATTTGTTTTATTTATTTTGGTATTAATATGTCCTCCCAAATTCTTCTTTAAAATAGAATAGTTTTAAGCTATCTCTATATATGTAAAAACTGGGAGAATTTCCAAGTAAGACTAATCTTTTAATTCTGGGATTTCTATGTATCTGTACAGTGCATAACCTCAAAGTATAAATAAGATTAAATTTGTTAGTGTCCAGCCTGGCTGGAGCCAAGGTCAATCACTTATCAATAAATGCAGATGAATTTTTATTTTGCAGGAAAAAATATTCTTGAGATGAAGCCCAGAAAATATCAGACACTTAGTGAGATGTTTATATGATCTGTGGTTAGCGGCGGGGAGGGGGCAGCAAAGGAAAGAGGGGAGAGGAAGGAAAAGGAGGGTGGCCGTGTTCCAGGACCCAAAAGTGAGTTGCTGAGATCAGAAAATCAAATAGCTGTCAGTAACTGCCTCTGCTCTCTTTGGTTTGCAGACAGACCAGCCCAACCATGTGGAGTGGGAGTAGGATGACAATAGAGGAACCTCAACGGTTGGCTTTGGAAACCACAGTTACAATGAAATAAATGAAAAGAGGGATGCATCACAAAAACTCCACACCTGTGTTTGTATTTGCAGCCTTGTTTTATATTCATTATTTTTTTTCAAAATCTACCAGTACTTTTAAAAACAGAGGTGCAGATAATAATACTATTTATCCAATACTTCTAGTTCCGTATCTTCTGGGCAAGTTCTAGGTTCCTTGTGTTTAGATGAGGCCATGTAAATAGTTCTGGCCAATGGGTCATAAACAGAAGAGTCCTGTATACATTCTAGGCTGGGGAAGGAATTTCTGACTTAAGAACTTCCGGAAGTCTCCCTCCCTTTGGAATACTGACCCGGTCCATCAGCCTGGGTTCCTGAGAAAGCAAGGTCATCATGTAACATGCAATGGATTTACAGTGTGAATTACATGAAATCTTTGCTATTTTAAGTTACTGCAATCATGCCATGGGTCCCTAGCATCATAATGTAGGTTTTCCAACAGAAATATATACCCCTGCTATTATGTTTTTAGATTTTCCAGTTCATGGGCTAGTTCTGATTGCGTTAGAATGTTAACTTAAACAACCTCATTCTCCCCTCCAAAAGAATAAGATATTAAGTCCTGCTTCAAGATGGAGAATCTGATGGCTTATTATCATCACCTAAAATGCCCATTCCATAGGACTCTTTGGTTATATTAGGTCCCTGTGTTCTCTCTCTTCCTCTCTCATACCTGATCTTGGCTACTTTCACAGATTTACTGTCATTTTTAGTTCTCAGTGGTTATCCTAGTGGTTATCTCAGTCCAGATCTTCTCGGGGACCAGATTCTTCCTGGAAGGTCTACTTCAGTGATTCTCAACCTTCCTAATGCAGCAACCCTTTAATACAGTTCCTCATGTTGTGCTGACCTCAATTTCATTGTTACAAATTGAACATAATTAAAGCATAGTGATTAATCACAAAAACAATATGTAATTATATATGTGTTTTCCAATGGTCTTAGGTGACCCCTGTGAAAGGGTCATTTGACCCCCAAAGGGGTCGCGACCCACAAGTTGAGAATTGCTGGTCTACTTCAATGTCAGTGAACACCACTGCCTGCCTTCACCACTGCCAATCTACACCAATGCACCTCTCTCAGCCCAGGTTTTTGAAGTTCTGCTTCCTTTGGACAGTTTCCAAGCTTACCACTCACAGCCAGCCTGATTCCTGGGTGATTGATGTACCTCGCTGAAAGCATCTGTGCCAACCAGTGCTCAAACAGGGACTGTGAGGACCGTGCTCCCTTGCACTTGGAGCTTGTCCCATGTAGCTGTGCCTCTAGAGACAAACACTGAAGCTAGATCCAGCTTCCAAGTGTGAACTTCACCAAAGATCACCATGATCTTTCCTCTTTCATGCTGGTTCCATATGGTAAAATGTGACCCATGATGACTCCGAAGCAGGTTTGGAATGGAGAAGAGAATCCCTGATGAGTGAAAGTGAAGGTGGAGAGCTTATTAAATAGCCCAACAGAAGCACGGTCATAGCAAGGTCAGGAGAGAGTGAAAGAGATAGAAGTTCAGGTTCTGAATGCTAAGAATCAAGAAGTGGACTGACCAAAGACCAGGCCCAGAGCCCAGGCTCAAGAAATGTGACCATCTTTGTAGTGCTAGCACTGTCATTCTCTTTAACAGCAAAGGCTTTTTGTGTGATTTTTATGTGAAAGTTGGCCACATTTATGGCACAAACTTATATGAATGTCAGCTAGTCTGGTCTTCTCTTTAATAAGCGGTGAGATTAGAGGTCATGGAGACAGGTTGAGTGGATGTGAGATTGGGTAGGATTTTTGACAAGGTAAAGTAGGGAAAACAGAATCTTGAGTAATGGGGTAAATTCACACAAATGCACCAAGAAGGATGCAGAGCAAGTGAATAAATAGCAAACAGCATTTTCTCTGCCTTTTAAAGATACCAAAGTAATTTCCTCTAAATTGTTTCAAATGCCTCCTAATGCATCCATTGTTTATATTTATTCCACTTAGTGTATATCAGAGCTACTCTGACTCCTACATTCCTTATAACCTTTATTTCAGAGTGTTTGACATCCTAGTTAGTTTTGAATACCTAAAAAAAACATGCATTACTCTGGAATGGGCTGAAAGAGAGAGAAGAAATAGTCATTCAAATTCCAGGGAAAGCATATGAAATGCTTTCTGAAAATGAAAACCAAATCGCCCTGACTACACATGTGAAAGCACTAGAAGATTCAGTAGTCACATTTAACACTGAGAAAAGAGATGCTCAAGCTGGAAATGATGAAAGGCTCTTTAATTAAAGCAGCATGAAACATGGCCCTGCAATTTACTCTGATTGTTTGCATCATACACTCCTTCGTACTCCGGCATATCCTGGGGAGGTGGTGAAGCTAAGTGCTCCATTTTCTCTGTCAATCCTGGTTGCTAAGTTTCCCATTCATTATAATGCATCGGCGCCTGTAAGAGTTGTCCAGTTTCTCTCTGCCCTCTCCACTCTTTGAACCGCGATGATTATGAATGGGCCTGGATAATAGTGCCTACTTTTCTCTCTCACTCTCTGTCCTACTTTCAAAGATAACAGTTGCTTGTTACCATCGTAAATAGGGCTGCCATGCAAACACAAGAAAGCTTTTCTCTGTGCCATGTATTGCAACCAGAAAGATAGCCAGCCCCGTACACCCAACTTCAGCCAGGGGCTGGTGTATTTGGTTGACAAGAAACTGCTTTGCAAATCAATTATACCGAATTCAGGAGATGGTTTCCAACATCAAATTGGGTATGATGCTCTTATGGCTGCTGCGTATTAAAAACTAAGGCAGCACTTAGAATCTCATGTCCAGATAGCAGGGAAATGGATGTGTTAATGATCTCAATCTTGGTCGTCATTTCACAATGTCTATTTGAAAACATCACATGGTATACTTTACGTATATGCAATTATACTTATAAATTATTTCTCAAATTTTAAGAAAGGATAGCAGGGCATAAACTAGTTCAGGCAAAGGTTCTTTTACATCCATTTGCTATGTACCACACTATGTGATGGGAAATTAAAAAGTAAATATCTGCTTCCCCAAACATCTTCTTACTGCTTTAGGTCTCATACACGAAACCGTTTTTGCAGCATTCACATTCTAGTTTCTCTAGAGTACTCATGCTCCCTCCTTTTAATCATTTATCTCCCCAATAATTCTCTCTAAATTTAAATCCTATGCATTCTTTAAAGGATATTCTAAAACCCAACCTTTCTATTCAGATATGTTTCTTACTTCTCCAGATCTTACATAATTTGTAGGTAATAGTATCTAATTTGACATGTATTCATATGTTACTTATGTTATTCTCTAAGAATTTTAGGTGAATAAACCTTTTCTCCTAAAACATTAATGAACACTCTGTTCTGGAAGGAACTCTATGTTCTACTGTTTTGATTCCCATATCTAGACTTACCAGAGGAAATTAAAAAATACTTGTTGAGCCAGCCAATGTGTCTCAGTGGTTGAGCATCAGCCTATGAACCAGAAGGTCACAGTTTGATTCTCAATCAGGGCACATGCCTGGGTTGCACACTTGATCCCTAGTAGCCGCATGCCCGAGGCAGCCGATTGGTGATTCTCTCTCATTAATGTTTCTATCTCTCTCTCCCTTCCTCTCTCTGAAATCAATAAAAATATAATAAAAATATTTTAAAAAGTGTTTGTTGATAGTTTGGCATCTAACTTTTTAAAATAGAAAAACTCATAGAATGCTAGCACATTAAAGTTAGAAAGTTGAGTGCAATCTCTCAATTAATGTGATATTTTTTTTTTTCCATTTCTACATTATCTCAGACAGGTGGTCCTTCAGGCTCTGTTTGAACATTTCCAGTGAAAAGAAGTTTATTAAACTTCAAGATAGTTCATTTCATTTTGGACAGCTTTAAATGTTGTAAAATTCTTCCTAATTGTGGCCTAAGGTTCTCTTTAGTAACTTCCATTTAATGGCCTAATCTGCTTTCTGAAATGATGTAAGTAAAATTCTCCTTTTTGTAACAGTCTTTTATATAGTTGAAGTCAAACAAGCATGCATTGCTAGGAGCATAATCAGAATGGTACCTACCAGCAGAGAAAGAAGCAATTATCTTTGCAACCAGGCAACTCCAACTCCTCACCTGAAGAAACAGAAACTTAGTAATTTGCAAAATTCCTAGAATTTGAGAATTCTAGAATTTGGGGAAAACCAAAATGTTGAAGTAATTAAAAAAAAAAAAAGTACATATATGTAAGAATTCAAGAGTGTTTAACAACGGAAAAAGTTAGAGGTTCAAGCAGCTCTATAATTACATATTGTTTTTGTGATTAATCACTATGCTTTAATTATGTTCAATTTGTAACAATGAAAATAAATCCTGCATATTAGATATTTACATTACGATTCATAACAGTAGCAAAATAACAGTTATGAAGTAGCAACGAAAATAATTTTATGATTGGGGGTCACCGCGACATGAGGAACTGTATTGAAGGGTTGCGGCATAGGAAGGTTGAGAACCACTGATCTAGAAGAATTTGAATCAGGAGCCTTGCACATAATGGGAGATCAGCAGAGATAACCTCTTTTGACTATCTATAGGGCAGGGCAAATGCCTATTTACTAAGCATCTGCTCTTCTTCTCATCCTGCAGTGACCTTTTGAGGCCCCCAAAGCACCTTACCTCAGGATGTCTTTTATGTCCATGTTTCTTTCTGTGTCTGAATCTCTCCTACATGTGGGGACTCTTAACTTCTTAAATATGTGGGGCTGCAATACATATGTATGCATTAAGTTTGGCTATTTTCTCTTGCTAATCTATCTCAAATATATTTGATTTTTTAGAGCAGCCAGCAGTACCTTGAAGGTAAAGAAAAGTTTGTTTCTCCCCACAAACATATAATTTAATTCAAAGGGACCTTGGAGATGGCAACTCCCTTATTTTAAGTTCAGGTATACTGAGTTATAGTTCAGAGCTTCTTCCACTAACTCATCACTTAATGCAATTTTCACAAATTAGTGAATTTATTCATAATGTTAAAAACCACCTTCTAATTTACTTGTTTTATTCACTAGGTAATTCTTACTGTGGAAAACCTACCCTCTATCTCTGGAGCAATGTCTAATTGAAATTATCCAAGTGTTATAGACCTTTAAAATCCTGGTTTTTCTATAGTTGCTTGCTTAATTGAAGGGAAAGAAAAGTGAAAACCCCATAGAAAGGGTAATCAAAGCTTGAAATATGCATTTAGACTGCTTAGAGTGACTGAATTTACAAACTAATCACTGGTTCATCATATGTTCTGTGCTGTATGCTTTTGGACTGGAAGGAGTTGCCACATCTATATATATAAAAGACTAAGTGACCAGCCATCTGACTGACCTACCGGCCGGTACATATGATACACATTGGTAATTTAAAAATAAACATTGACTCACCCATGCGTGACACATATAAAGCTTTCGCTGGTGCCAATCACATGCATGTTTTAATTTTATTCTATGTTATACTAGTGGCCTGGTACAAGAAATTCGTGCACATTAAAAGGGAATTAATTAGAGGAAATATTTTAATATTGCTATTTGCCCTTTCTCTATAATAGAAATGTCGGAGATGAAAGAAAATTAGTAAAATGTATATGAAAATCTCCCTCCTGTCAGAGTCTGGGCACGTCTCGGGACCTAGAGTAAAGTCCCTGCCCACCACCCACACCCACTTCGAAAATACAGGAAACCCAGACCCGGCCGGCCCCACCCCCATTGGGTGAAACCAAGACCTGGCCAACCCCACCCCTGTCAACCTCCTCCGGGTGGGGGACACAGTCTTAAGTACCCTGTCAAGCCCTGCCAGGGAGGGGAGAGTGGCCTGAGGTCCCCATCAAGCCCCGCTGGGTGAGGGGCGCGGCCTGAGGTCCCTTGCCCTGCCCAGGCACCATGCAGCCTCAGGTGCCTGCTGTTCGGTTGTGATGTTATGCATCCTGGCTAATTTGCATATTCCACTATTATTATATAGGATATACTATTTTGACATGTAATTTTTGCAGTAATGTAATTACCACATGAATCTTTCTTCTAATTAATTTCCTTTCAATGTGCACAAATCCGTGCACTGAGCCACTAGTATGATTATATTTCTTTAGGCCCAAGTTAGTATGACAGGCAAATGTGCACCAAAGTCACAAAATTTTCCATTTTATAAAGTGGAAGAGGCATAGACATAAAAGACAGATTAATGCTACTGTCTTCAGGGTTATAAACCTCTTGTTCCTGAACAACCTGGGACAACTCACTCATTCTCAGTCATGAAAAAAGAAAATAACAGAAATTTCTCAGCCCTATTGCAATTTTATTCCCTACAATAACCATTTCTCTGAACAGGACGCTCAGGCACAAATGCCTGGGAGGTACTTTATAATATGTTCTCTCTATATTATTTCGCAAAAATATTTCTGTCCAGTTTTGAGATTATGAGAAGTTGTTTAGTAATTTCCCTATGGACAGAAAAAAGTGATACAGTAAAATTGCAACAGTACATATTTATAAACAGTATTAACACAACTATCCCACTTGTGTATATAAGAGATCTTAGGGGTACTGAGGATCTACAAAAATGGATATTTTGAGGACTAGTGTATATAAATTATAGAACTGAATTTATATTACTTTGGATTTTGGATGTTGAGTTGAGAATGGATTGAAGGCAGTTATCTACTTTCCTTCTTAAGTTTGTCTTTTTAAAAATTCTCCTGTCTTTTCTCATTTCCAGAAAGATAACAAGGATAAGAGGATGGGAGGGGAGGAGGTGAAATCTGGGGATGATTCATCCTACCCAGAAATAGGAATAGAAACAGTTTCTGTAAATTAAAAAAAAAAATAAATGGTATTTGTATCTGTGTGACTCAGCCATTTCATTTCAAGTTGTTTGCTCAAGTAAATAACTTGGCAAGTGTGGAAAGATGTTTGTGGAAGTATCTTAACCATAGTGGTATTATTCAGTGTAGTTCAACAAACATGTTAGAAAACCCATGTCAGGGAGAAAAAATTTCTGGCTGGTATAATACACTGTAATTAAATTGACATGAGACAGACTAGCAAGAGAAAAACAAACTGAAGTTTAATAGTGCATATTATCTCCTGTGCATGGGAGAGATTCAGGAAAACGGACTAATTTGCCAAAATTGGGAAGCCCTCACCTTAAATAGCACCTTCAGCTAAAGATAAAAGCAGAGGTTGGTGGTGGAGGTTACCAGGAAAAGCACAATCAGCAAAGGTAAAATTGTTATGAAGGTTTAGGTCCAAAACTTCTCCATTGATTCTGAAGACAGCCCTGACACAGTGAGGGAAATTCCCTTAAAAATGAAAATTTTCCTTACAAATGCAAATGTGCTTTTAGAAATGGTAACTTGTACTTGATTTCCAGAGCTTCTTCCTTGCCTGCTATTTCTTAAAATTAACCAGCCTAAAATAATCAAAAATCCATATTTTGGGGTGGCAAACATTGCCCCTCTTCACCCACTGTGTGTCTGTAACCAGTTGGGTGCTAAATTTTCTTTTTAAGCTAAATTGGCATAGATGTTTTTGGAGGAAAGCTGGAAAAGTCTAAACTCAGACTGTTCTGGAAAACTGACATGTAGCCTTACTCAAATTCATAAGAGCTTTAATAGGAGAAATTAACATACATGGGCAAAGCAGCTGCTACCAGTGGTGGCTACAGGGAAGAATCCACACCCCTCCCATGACAGGGTCTCCTTTTTATAGGGAGTTAATAGCGGAAACCATATGATGGGTAGTCACTGGACTCCAGAAAGAACAATGCACTCAGAAATTAACAGATAACATCAGG
This sequence comes from Myotis daubentonii, assembly GCF_963259705.1. Classification (NCBI taxonomy): domain Eukaryota; kingdom Metazoa; phylum Chordata; class Mammalia; order Chiroptera; family Vespertilionidae; genus Myotis; species Myotis daubentonii. The sequence continues at coordinate 31,034,422 of NC_081851.1, forward strand.
CAGTTTTAACACTCTATACATTCATTAATCTTCTTCCTGGGGGCATGATGTTTATCTTTTGGGAGTCATTCTAGTTTTCTGGGTAGTCAGCCAAGCCTGAGGCTACAGAGAGTTAAAAGTCCAACAATTCCCAGAAGCCTTTACTGCTGGAATCATATTGCATCTCAGTGAGTTCCCTACAGTGTATAGACTCAAGGAATAAGAAATTGCACAATATGATAAGGGCTGTGATACAGGTCTTTTAGGTGCAATGGGGCTCAGAGAATGCCACCCAAGAAAGACAAAGGGGTGAATGCCCAGTAAAGGTTTTGTGATATTTTTATTGATAATATATATATATATATAGATAGATAGATGATAGAGATATAGATAGAGATAGAGATAGAGATAGAGATAGAGATAGAGATAGAGATAGAGATAGACATAGATATAGATATAGATATTTAATTTTCATCCCCTTTTCTAGCACAGAGCTCCTGAAACCCTTGGAATTCCCTAAATGATGAGTGATAAACGTCTTTTCTTATGTTAATGAGGTGCCTTTTGGAAAGCAACTAGGATAGGGGCTGCTGGCCAGAGGAGTCAACTTTGAAATTAAAGGGTGAGAATTTTAAATCCTTCCCATTTCCACCTCTGGGGGAGAGAAGACACACTAGAAGTTCAATCAATAGTTCCAGGTTAATGATTTAATCACTCATGCCTATGTAATGAAACTTCTATAAAAACCCAAAAGGATGGGCAACATGGAGGGCTTCCAGGTCGATGACCACATGGGAGCTCTGGGAGATGGAGCACTCAGAGCATGGAAGTCCCACACCTCTTCCCACACACATTGCCTCCCGCAACTCTTCCACGTGGTGGATCCTGAGTTATATCTCGCTAAAAGATAAACGGGGACATATTACATTTTTTAAGTTTATTTGAGCAAAATTGATTTGAATCAGATAGCATCTAATCTAGGAAATAGAAAGGAGCTTTGAGAAGCTGTACAAATGAAAGACTTTTATTGGCAGAAGGGAGTGAGAGCAATAACGTTGTACTAGGCAAAACAAATTTTAAAAAGTGCAGAATGGTTACTGCAAAATTTTTTTCCTAGGGGGATGGCAAGGGCTTTTCAGGCAGAATATCTCCCTAACCTATCAGGAGATTTCTGATTGACAGGTGTAAGGAGATTTTGGGTTTTTTTTTTTTTGTTTTTTTTGTAAGGAGATTTTTGATTGACAGGTTTAAGATTTCATTTCTGGGAAACCCAAAGCTATAATTAAGTTAGGTTTCAGTTTGGTGCCATAGGGCTTAGCATTAGGAACTCCATGTTAGGTCTATTGTCTTTTGGGCTTTGAAAGAACCCTTTTATAATAAACTGGTGATCTAGTAAGTAAAATGTTTCTCTAAGTTTTGTGAACCACTCTTACAAATTAATAAAACCCAAGGAAGAGGGTCATTGGAACCTCTGATCTATTATTGTAGAAGATGGAAGAAACCCATGCGACACTTAGAGAAATGGAGTTACACAGCTTTATTATGCCAGCAGTCTTAGAGGAGTTGCCTCCAGAGTCTGAGCAAGCCAATATGGTAGAAGCCCTCCCTTTATACCCCTTCGATTTCTTTGCCCCCCAAATGTGGGATAGGACTTCCGGACCTTTTGTGGGCTTTGCAAAATGCCCCGTGGGTTGGGATGGGGGTCTTGAGATCACATCTAAGGGTCTGGCCTGGTGCCAGCGCTGATAACCCCCTCTGGGGGTTCATGGTTTATGGCCTGTGTAAAATGTGAGCACTTTGGTAACAGGTCTTGCAAGACCAGATTGTGGAGGAAAGGGGCAGTGACTTAATTATAGGTTATCAAGAATGTCCATTAGGTTATGGGCACAGATTCAGATTGCTAGCCCCTAACATCAGGGTTACATTGGAATTAGCCTGTTAGCCTTCTCACTATAGCTGTGTTAGAACCATAGGTCACGACCTGAACTTGTAACTGAAATCTGAAGTGTGTCTGTGGGGGAGGGATACAGTCCATGAGACTGAATCCCTGTGGAATGTGATGCTATTTCTCGGTAGATAGTGTCAGAATTTAGGTGAATTATATATAGGTCATGCTGCAGAATTTACCAAGCAACCAAAAAATACACAGGGAGTGCTCAGAGATCCAGGATAAACCCATTTATCTATACGAATAATAGCCTAGGTCGCCTAAGACCATTGGAAAACACATATATAATTACATATTGTTTTTGTGATTAATCACTATGCTTTAATTATGTTCAATTTGTAACAGTGAAATTGGGCCTCACCACAACATGAGGAACTCTATTAAAGGGTCGTGGTACTAGGAAGGTTGAGAACCACTGGTCTAGGTCATGAGCAAACTGCGGCTCATGAGCCACATGCGGCTCTTTGGCCCCTTGAGTGTGGCTCTTCCACAAAATACCACGTGCGGGAGCGTATGTACAGTGCAATTGAAACTTCGTGGCCCATTCGCAGAAGCCGGTATTTTGTGGAAGAGCCACACTCAAGGGGCCAAAGAGCCGCATGTGGCTCTCGAGCTGCAGTTTGCTGACCACTGGTCTAGGTGGTTGTCACACCCTCACACCGTGATGCCCTCATGCCATCACAAGGAGGCTGCGTTCACAGCGGGCGCTCACACATGTGGGTGGGTGGGGCCTGAGGGTCCTGAGGCTGCACGTGCTATGGAGGCGGGACCCCCAACTCCAGCCTACCTCTTTGGGGAAATCCGTTGAGGAGCCCCGGGGTCCCTGGTCTCACGTGATGTCGCGCACCGGGTCACTAGTTTTCAGGTGTACTAGTATAGTGACTCAGAGGGCCAGTTCTCCAAATCCTGAGTGAGTAAATACGGAGGAAGCTTTTCCCATTATACCCTTTGGTTTCTTTGTTTTCTATCTGTTTCCTAACTACTGGCCTTTTGTGGTGGGTTTCCACAGCCCCTCCTGCGTCAGTTAGCATGGGGAAGTTAGATTGCATCTAAATGCCTGGTCTGGGTGGTGCTAGTGACCTCCCCTGTAGCTAAACTGTTATATTCTTTGTGTAAGGTCTGTGGCTGGGAAAATAGGGTCTTTCCTGATCCCACCAGCTGAGTTGGAGAAAACAACCCAGAACTGCCGAGCCACATCCTGCTGGACAATAGCTGCCGTCCTGGGACCACCAGAGCATCCTGTTGTGCTGATGGCCAATAAATAACCACCGGAGACTTCTCAAGATGGCCAGGGTGCAGCTGTACCAACTTCCCGCTCATTAATCACCCGCCACAAGCTACCTTAGACAAACCTGATTGGTCCAACAGCAGCATAAAAATCTCTGCCAGGCACAGGCGGGTGTGACTCCCCCAGCCTGCATCCCCAGACCCTGGGACCTCACCTGAGAGCTTCCAATAAACGCGATATTTCGCTCTTACCCTGCTTGTCTTGGTCAATTTATTGGCTTTGGTCAGATTAAATCTCACATCTCAGATTAAACCTTACATTAAACCTAACACTTTGTTTATGGCCCCTTTGTAAATTGGGAGGAATTAGGAAAACAGGTCTTGCTAGACCAGATTGTGGAGGAAAGGGGCAGTGACTCAATGATAGGCTATCAAGAATGAACATTAGGTTACTGGCACAGATTCAGATTGCTAACCACCACCCCCCAAATGTCTTATGTTCCCCATCAGTCACACCACTGATGTCAGAAAATTGTGGGTGCGGGGACCCTCCCCACCCACACACACATACACACCTGGGAATTGGGTCCCTTTAAATTTCCTTTTTGGAGATTTCCAGATATGTTTCTACCTCAAATAACAAATATATAACTATACATTCATATAATGGAATAATATGCTTTCACTATGCATGGAGTCATTTATTTCTGTATTCTCATGAAACAGTGTTCATAATATATTGTTAAATGAAAAGGAAAAACGCAAGCCAAAACAAGATATTGTAGTAGGATCCATTTTGTACAATATAGAATATATTCATGTACAGTTAAATATATATTGTAAAGTTCCCAGGTTAACTTCAGCCATCTTGGTGCAAATTTCTCCCTTTTTGCCTATCTGGATTTAAATTTATGTAAAATTAATCTTTATTACTTCTGTAATTAATAGCCAAGAAAATGGTGTTTAGGAAAAGAGACTAGCATAGAAAAAAAAAGTGGGCTGGATGCTAGGAAGGCGAGAGACGTGGTTATCTGGTCAACCTAAGCAATCCTGTTATTGTGCGTAGGGACACTTCATTAGCTCTCACACTGCAAATCAAAGTCAGCGTCCAAATCTGAGTCCAGGTACGACTGACTCTAAAGCTTGAGCTTGACTCGAGTACTATTTTTGTTACACTCTGTTGCTATCCACAGCTGCCCTGACAATTGATGCAAATGTGAGTGAAATAGTAAAGAGAATTCAGAATGAGTCCCAGTGATAAACAATTTGCAAGCTATGAAAACTGCAGGGAATATGGATGTAGGATGGTGCAAAAATGAATAGCGCTATTATGCCGGGAATTGTCACCTCATTATAAATGTCCCCTTTCTCATCTCCAGCCCTCGCTCTCTGTTAATAATTCAAGCATTTAAATTTTTATTGGATTGCAGGTTGATATGCAGGACATGAGTCTGCCTTCACAACTGTCATATTTAAAATTGGAATGGAATGAATCATTTTTTGCTTCTCATCAAGTCAGCCATTTGTACTACCCAAGTATGTCTAATGGAAAGGAGAGAAGCACATGACGGGAGGAAAACCTCAGGAAGTTAGAACATTTGTACTGCAATCCAACTAAATGTCCACTGGATGTCAGTTTAAAATGGCATCGGGCCGGTGGCCGCTGATGCATCACCTCCCAAATTTCTACTGAAATATCAATGAAGACACAGGAAAAGACAAACACATACACCATCTCCAGAAACTAAAACTTTAAAAGAGCTAATTACCAGTTTCTGAGAACATCGACTAAATGTAAGACCAAAGAAGCACAATTAAGAAAAATATACTGTTGGTCTAACAATTCTAACTCCCAGGCAACTGAGCAAACCTCCCCCCCCCCCCCCCCCCGGAAAAAGATACAAAGATCTTTTATTCCTTCCTGCACTGTCAGCCTGTGAGTCAGTGTTAGAGTTTGCAATCACCCCTTTATTGTGTGCGTATGATTATTCTAGCAGCTAGAATACCCAACTGATGCTCCCCTGCAACTCAACCCATCAGAAATGTTATCCCAGAAAGCCAGAGAGCCAGGGCAGGAGAAGGTGTGCCATTCTCTGCATTGGACTTTCACATGAGATTTGATCGGAACAAGTGGTCTTCCCACTATCTCTGTTGCTGCTGCTACTAAATAATCCTGGATTTGGCAAGTGGGGAAAGCGGCTAATCCAATTACAGAATTAGATAGTCCCGACTGGATTAGTGAAACAGGATGAACAGGTTGACGGAGATCAACTAAAAGGGTCTTGCCTTTAAGATCAGCCAGAAGATATGTATAAACAGTGCCCTGTTGTGGCCGGCTGCTTCCAAAGGTGTTCATTCTGGACCTCAGGGCCATGCTCCCACTGCGACTGATCCGGAGTCCTGGCTCTGAGACTTAGATGTATGTGGACTCAGGGAAGCTGCTTGACTTCTCTGAGTCTCAGCTTCCTCATCTGTTGGTAAATTGGAGATTATTACACGCATTTCAACAGATTATTATAAGAAATGAATATGGTAGCAGGTGTAATTGGACTCCATAAAAGCAAATGTAAGAGCTTGTCTTTATGATTATGGTTATTTAAGATTTATTTTTATTGATTTTAGAGAGGAAGGGAGAGAGAGATAGAAACAGAGAGAATCATTGATCGGCTGCCTCCTGCACATCCCTTACTGGGGATCGGGCCTGCAACAAAGGCATGTTGACCAGGAATGGAATCATGACCTCCTGGTTCATAGGTCAATGCCCAAGCACTGAGCAACACTGGCCAGGCAAGAGCTTGTCATTATTATGTCTTCTTTTCTCAAAGTTTTAGTGTATGTACACGGTTTATTTGGCAAAACAGCCATAGTTCGGTGAATGCACCATCCTGCAAAACAGTACAGCATTTAGGGTCTGATCACTCAATGACCACTTGAAAATGATACGTAGGGTAGGAATTGCTCATCTTTTCCTATAGTTGACCTTCTCTCTCTCCAGCCAGATCACAGGCTCATTTAGGACTGAGCCCAATATTTAGACTTGCTTATCTCCCCTTCTGCACTCCACAGCTCTGTACTTACTGAGGGCTTGAGAAGTGCAAGTTGATGATCATGGTCATCAGTTTCAGCCCTATAATTATTGAGGTATTTTCCTGCTGCGGATAAGGGCATATTTTTTTTCCTGCAGGTGTGAATCACTAACACTGATAGTGTTCTCTGTGTGTCAGTGGGAATATTTACTGTGGTGTGTAAGGTTACCGAAGGTGGGACTGCATTAAAGAGGTTTTATTTATTTATTTAAGTCTATACATTGCGTAAAGTCAGCTGCAGAGATAGGCTTAATCAATCAATCTGATAAAAATTTCTCCAGTGATGAAGGTGCAATCTGTAGCCAGGGGTGCCATAAAAGTCTCAAACCTGTATTTGCTGTTGATATGTGAGAGATAAAAAAGAAAATATAAGTACCCTATAACAAAGTATTTGCTATTCTAATTTAAAGTGCTCGCCATTACAACAATTTATTACAAAACATTTTCATATTGCTATATATTTTGCCAAGGATTACGCTGTCCTTTTTATTCATTGTACTATGTTTTATTAGGTTCCTATATGGTGCCGCTGCTCATTTGCAAGGAACTACATTTCCCAGTTGTATAAACGGAGGAGTCATTTGTCTTCTGAGGAAGCTGTGGAAGTGGGAAGGCAGTATGAGTCTTTTTTGCCACCTTTTTATTCTCCTTATAAGTCCTTCAGGGAGATGGCACACGTTCTATTGGCCTCTGCCAGTTTAACATTCAAGGCCTTCATAGGTTGGGGCTATCATTAACACCGCACAATACATGCCTTTATTTTGAGGAAAACAACTGTTTTGTCATTTTCTGGTGTTTTGCCTTTGAGCCTCTTTATGGTCTAAAGGGGTCTTGACTGATAGACTGAAACCTAAAATGTAGTCCCTTATTCTGCCTCTTTGTCCCCTGCCCCTTTCCTTCTCTTTTTTGTCATTTTCAACGCCTAGTTTTGATTTATTCCCCTTCCCCGCCTTAGAATCTCACTTTCCCCCCCCAGAAACATTTTTTTCTCTCTTTTTAGCCACAGAAAAGAAAGATGAATCCCTACAACCTGCCACGTAGATCTAGAAAAGAGAAAAATTAAAATGCTGAAGGAAGGCAATGAGAGTTTCTGATCATTCTAATCCAGACGCTCTCAGTCCTTCAAATTGAATGGAAAGCTTTTAAATCCACTGATGCCTGGCCCGTGTCTGGACACCTGCATCATGTTCTATGGGGATGGGATCTAGGCAGTGGTGGGAGTAAGAACCACTGCACTGCATGGCCTTTTAATTTCCTGATGGGTGGCTTCTGGCGGCAGGCAGCTGGAATCAGGGAGCGTGGCTGAGTGCTCACACCGGGACAAAATACCTGCGCCCCAGCTGATAAGAGTTGGAGGCCCTGCTCACGTGCTGTTTCTACTCCTTGGTGACGTGGCCCAGTCAAGAAGCCTGATCTTCCAGGGTTTTCCAGTGATGGAGGCTGGGTTATGTCATGTGATTACCTCAGGCACACAGCAGACCTGAACACATTCCCTGCAGACCATTCAAAGGATTAGGTTCAATGCATATATACAGCCCTAGTTGGTTTGGCTCAGTGGAGAGAGCCGCGGCCTGTCCCAGGTTCCATTCCAGTCAATGGCATGTACATCGTTTGCAGGCTCCTCCCTGGCCCGGGCCCTGGTCGGGACTTGTGCAAGGAGACAACCAATGGATGTGTTTCTCTCACATCAATATTTCTCTCTGTCTTTCCTTCTCTCTTCCACTCTACAAATCCATGGAAAAATTTCCTCGGGTGAGGGTTAAAAAAAAAAAAAAAAAAAAAGAGGCCAATGTATAGGTCTCTCTAATTTATCTAGGATAATTCCCATCAATTAACTGTTTCTCTGCTGAGGAAGGAGTTGTCCTAGATTCCACATTTTGGGAGAACTAGTCTCTTGCCATTGGTCCCGCCTTCTGTCTCCCACCCTGGCTTTCCATATGTGGGTTCCACGCTGTGGGCCTTTTCCCTTTGTCTGCTGCTGCCAATAGCTTCTGCCTCCTCACACCCTCCCACTCAAGCTCGTCCCTGTGGCGCACTTGCTTGCTCATCGCCATCTGCCTCCCACTTTCTCCTGCCTGAGGAAGTTCCGTGATATACGGCTTCTGAGAGAAGCGCTCCTTCCATCACATCTTTTATTCCACAGCCACACTTCAGACACGCCACAGGCCTAGCACCAGTATTGTCTGAGGCCCAGCCCCGCCCCCGCCCCCGCGCCCCCCGCCCCCCCCCCCCCCCCCCCCGCCAAAATGATGCAAGAACTTCTGCTCTCAAGGCCCCGATGGGATGTGCATTTCCCACACAGGCAGAGTAGCAGGGAAGCTTCTCTGAGTGGCAAGGGTAGGGCACGGAAAAGCTGATCAGCTCCGGGCATGACCTGGGCCCTGCTGAGCCCGGAATGAGCCATTCAGCCACTGTGACATCTGGGGCTGAGGCACTCAGGGAAGAGCTGATTTACTGAGGGGGGAGAAGAAGCTGTGATTGCAGGCTTCCCTGCAGTCACTCAGAAGGGAAGAGGAACAGGGGAGGGTTATCATCTGGATTCTGTAAATTAGGAAACCATGGCTGTATTTTCCAAGGTGCAGAGGTTTAAGAGCACTGCAAAAACCCTGAAGTTATGCACAGTATTTTGTTGGTTTGTGTGTGTGTGTGTGCATTTTGCTGAGTCTAGAATTTTAATAACATTCTCAGTGGGTTCTATGACTAAAAATTATAAAAAGGCTAAGAACGTGTTTTAGAACAGAGTACAGAGTCCTGAGTGCAAAGTGCAGTTCATGTTATTTTTATTCCCTCTACCCTACGGACTCACAAACCCTAGGACAGAGCTTGGGACAGAGAACGTATGCTCAGAAGGTACTTGTCCAACTGCTTTTCTATCACTACTATCCAGACTCCAAAGACAGAACATGCAAAGGGATAATATGTGAGATTCACTGAGAGGTTCTTGCTGAGAATTCTAAAGGCTTAGCATCTGGTCTTAGTTGTACCATCTCTGTGATTTGGGGCAAGAAAATTCACTTTTCTGGGCTTTGGCTTCTCCCTCAAAGTTTGGATTGTATAGACTACCATTCAGTTCTGAAAGTCAACAAAGTTAGAATTCATCTACAATTTTAGCAAACAAACAAGAGAGCCTAATTCTTTCTGTGTGGAGAATTTGGACTATCATAGGTATGATGAGAAGGAGCACAAAATACCTTTGTATTCCCTAATAACTGAAGTCAAATCCTCTTCCCTATTTCATGTTCTAGAAGGGGTTGGCCGAACTGTATTGTTATCGGTGAGGAGCTCTCCTCATCCCCACCGGTTGCTGTTGGGAGGGGCTTCTTGCCATATCTTGAGAAAATGAATTTTTTGAGACTCTGCAAGGGAGGATGAGATATTGTAGAAAGCTTTGTTTCTGTGGAATTAAACCCCTAAGAGTGCAAGGTCCCATTTCCCTTTGTTCTGCCAAGAAAAAAGTCCAGCTGTGCCATTAGCAGGTTTAGGATTAAAGCCCTTGCCCAGAGTTTCCCTTCCACATAAGGGCACAGCCTAACCCAGAATCGGGCTAGTTTAGTTTGTGTTCCCTGCTGCAGTCCATCAGTCCACTGTCTCTGGGGTCCACCTAGCCACATGGCTATATGGAGGGAATATGGGCGAACAAGAGGAGAAGCAGAGAGCCAAAAGCCAAGAGGCACAAACTCCTTTGTCTGGGGGATTCTGTATTCCCAAATTTTCACAAGCCTACAGTGGCCCTCTCTAGCCAATTGTCTTTGTTTCCAGATTCAACTGACAGGCACCTTCCTTACCTCACCCTACTTAAATGCACATGTGTTCATCTTCCTCTTCCCCTTCCCCCAGTAATCTGCAGGGAATGCACCAGTGGCTCTCTGGGGAGGGTAAACTTGCAGCTTCCTGGTGAAGCTGCCCAAGTGACAGGCCTATAATGTCTGGCCTCCCTTCTGCTTCTTTTCTATTATTAATAACTAACTAATTACAATGGTATCAGTGTGACTGCAAAGTTGAGCATCAACTCTGTGCCTAAAATTGGACTAAGCAATAGTGAAATACTCTGATCATTTTCTCAAGTATCTGATAACCTCATAAATATGATTAAGATGCATTAAACAGGAAGAACACAATTGATTACTAAACTACAAAGGCTGCAATTATAATTGTAATAACTCTGAAGATTGGAGTGATCCCAGAGGTTTCATGGGGATGATGGGTCTTAAATTGTGTTTTGAATGTTGGACAGAATTTAAATAAGTGGTGAAAGGAAGATACTCCCAGTGGAAGTGGGTGGGGATGGATGTGGGGATCAACACAGTGTTAGGGGGAAAGCAGATTGGTTTATCTGACAAAAGCAGAGGTTGTTTGGGGGGAAATGTGAGAATGTTTCAGTTCTGTAATCTTTGAAGGCCTGAAAGGTAGTTCGAGGCATTACATCTACTTGAAGAAACTGCTCTAAATTGTCTCTTAGACTGGAGCCAGGTGCTGCTGCCATCACGTGGGTGAACCTTGATAAACCAAGACAATGTTAGAAGCAGAGGAAAGAGGACAGCAGCAGCAATTGGCAGTGTTTGAGGACTGTGTGTGGCTAAGGACCACACTGTGCTCTGCTGATAATGGAAGTCGGTTGGGGATTGGAATCCTTGTTTTCCCCAGAGAAATCCTGAATCTAAAAGTCCTAGCAGTCCCTGTCTTTCAGCCATTCAGAGGAGTGGCCAACTCAGCGTCACCCACACTTTTCCTTCTCAACCCCCTTATTTCCATCAGCACCTAGCTGAGCATTGAGGGAAGTCTGTGTCAGAAGTTGATCTGACTCAGTGTATCAGTGGCCAGCCAGTTTCTGTGCTTAAACTTTAATAGGTAGGATTTGAGGTCATCTCCCACCTAATATTAGGGAAGAATATGTCAGGAAAATAATTTTCTTTTTCAAGTGCAACATTATCCAGCTCTTTCTGAGAAATATCATGAATGAATGATTAAAAACAAAAAAAAATTTTGCCCTTAGATCATTAGAACCTTATCCAAACAAAGGTTCTAAGTTTTTTATATCCTATGGCACAAGGAACTTGATAGAAAACCATTATTGCTATCGCTGTTATTATTGTTAATGAAGTTGACTACTCTAACTTGAGTGGCCCACCCTCTGTTTCAGGGTGGAGGTAAGGGTAGAGTTTTATTCCTGGCAGCTTTGTGTATGAGCTGCCTCCCTGTGTAAGAAGCCCGTAGTGTGTGATGGAGGAGATGTCTAGAATGTCTGTTCATTTCCAAACTCAGGGAGTCCATCATGGTATGGAGAATCAGTAGAAGAATCAATGTTGTCTACAAGAACATGGAGCCCATTCCAGAGGAAATAATTCAGACACTATAAAAAGGTGAGCGATATAGACAGTGTCCAGCTAGGGAGTTGCTGAGGGCTGGATGATACCCTGGACAGGATGGTGTAGTGCTACAGAAAGACTTTGTTGCAAAAGGGAATTGTGAGATATGGGAGAGCCATAAAATTTACCCCAGAAGAGTGAGAAGAAATTGAATTCCAGGATTGGAAAGAAACAGCTCTGAGCAGAAAATAACAGGAGACAGATACCAGGACAGATAAATGGAGGTGCTAGTTGCTCTAGGCAAAGGCTGTAAAAAGGTTTGTCAAAAGGAGTCTTTTAGTAAATTTAGAAAGTCTGCTTCTCAGATTTGTGTTGACTCTTTCTCTCGATTTGAACTGAATTAAGTGGATGATGAAGAATATCAGCTTCGTGAATCCATATTCTTAGGTAGGTAGGATGTGTGGACAAAATTTTATCTGTCCTAATTGAATCCTATAATAATAACCATTGTTATCTCTTATTGAACATATATTTTGTGCCAGGATTATTGAATTTTATCTTCACCACATCCCTATAAGGTAAATAGTATCATCTTCCCCATATCTAGATAAAAGAAACCTAAGATTTAAAACTTTCTCACCTGTATATGACATATTATAATAATACTATGACTGAGATAATTCATGTAAATTGCTTTTCCTCCTTTTTTTTGATACTGAAGATTATACTTTAAATTTTCAGTATAAATATATAAATTAATAAATCAGAAAATTTTATTTTATATTTTTTCCTTCTGCTGATTTTTTTTTATTGCTTAAAGTATTACAAAGGGTATTACAGGGTATTACATATGTGTCCATTTTTTCCCCCCTCCCTAGACAGTCCCCTAGCCTCCCCTATCCCCCGGTGTCTTATGTCCATTGGTTATGCTTATATGCATGCATACAAGTCCTTTGGTTGATCTCTTACCCCCCTACCTCCTGCACCCACCCTCCCCGGCCTTCCCGCTGCAGTTTGACAATCTGTTTGAGGCAGCTCTGTTTTCCTCCTTTTTTAAAAAAATATTTTTTATTAAGATTTCAGAGAGGAAAAGAGAGAGGGAGAGAGATAGAAACATCAATGATGAGAGAGAACCATTGATTGACTGCCTCTTGCATGCCCCAAACTGGGGATCAAGCCCACAACACCGGCATGTATCCTGACCCAGAATCGAACCATGACCTCCTCATTCATAGGCCAACGCTCAACCACTGAGCCACTCTGGCTGGGCAACTTATCCTCTTTTTACTATTGTTCCATTGCCCACCATTTCTCATTGCCAGAGCAAAGGCCAGCCTAGTTTCTCTCTCTCTCTCAAGCCTGCCTATCTGTGGCCTGGATTATGGGAACAGCACTCCGAGAGCTTGCTTTGCTTCCCCTTTTGACCTTTCTGACAAATTCTCCACTGGACAATTAAGAAAAGTCAGATCCTGGTACTTTATTCTGCCAGAGATCTTCACTGGTCTAGGAGTCCTCATGTAATCTCCTCCCCAAATCGCTTTCAAAGTCATCTCCTACTGCTTTACCACAAAGACGTCCCCTGCAGTCCCTTGCTGGTTTGGCTCAGTGGATGGAGCATCGGCCTGCAGACTGAAGGGTGCCAAGTTCGATTACTATTAAGGGCATGTACCTCAGTTACAGGCTTGATCCAAGGCCCTAGTCTGGGCTTGTGTGGGAGGCAACCAATCGATGTATCTCTCTCATATAGATGTTTCTCTCTCTGAGTCTCTGTCCCTCACACTCTCTCTAAAAATCAATGGGAAAATACCCTCAGGTAAGGAACAACACACACACACACACAGGGCACACATTATCACAATATCATCTTAGAGCCTTTGCGCTCGCTCACTAATTTCTCTGTCAGAAATGCTTTCTCCTTAATTACTTGTTCCTTTCTCTCACTTCCTGTAAGTCCTTTTGCTTAAATGTCTCAGAGAGACCTTAAAACCATCCTATTTTAAACTGCACTTCCCACTTGCTCAGTACGCTTCACTTTTCTTCTCATAGCAACTGCTAGTATACCCGACATGCTAAATATTTTACATAAGTATGAAAATGTCTGCTGTTGATCCTTCTTCCTGGAATGAATGTTAGGCCAAATAAGATTCTCTCAATTTGTGTTGAATGACCTCTTTTATCTGCCTTGACCTCCAATGATTCTCCCTTTAACTAGAGTCTTGTCTCTATACTCGAGGACAGAGTATTGCTTGCAGCTTTCTTTCTGAAATCCCTTACAAATTAGACAAACCAGAATCAGCCAGCTTGTGGCCAAAATAAACAAGGGCTGTAAACCCTGCTCATGCTGAGAAACAGCCCGCCATCTTCCGCATCCTTTTGGCATTCGTTGGGCTCTGGGACAGAAAAGCCGAACAAAAGAGCATAATTCGGAAAAGACAACCCACAGCAAACAAACCCCGTCAATACAGAAAACTAGGTCATTGTTTCTAATAGAAGGCGGAAGATCCCTGTTTCTAGCCAGGCTGTGTTCTACTTGTGTGAAAACATCATAATTAATTGAATTAATTTAATTCTGAATGTTGTGGGAAGATGTGTGCCTTTTAGCCTCTTCGAAATCTGCCCTTTTTTGTGTTGTTTTCTTTTGCAGATGGCATATCTTGTGCCCACTCTGCAGAGCTCCTAAGTACACTAAATGTCTGCATGATGATATGTTTGAGGAATGCCCTTACTTAGCTCGTGAGACATACTCATGACTACCTAGTGTGTATGAGCCAAACACAGCCCTTGTCTCCCAGCAGATCTTGAGGCTTCCCCTGAGAGTGCAGACTGTCTTCTAACTTTGGTTAAAGCTACAGAATATCTAATAGAAGCTGCCTCTCCCACCTCGTAAGTGCTGTGGGCGAACTGAATATTAACCCTTACTAAGTAACCTTGGAAAAAACCTTTCAATATGCAGCAATCACAATCCATCATACTTGCCAGTGACCCAAGACAAATCAAGGTGTGAATTGCAATGGCCATTACTGGGACATTTTACAGGACCCAGGAAACATGACCTTCCCCGGGCTTTCTTGGTAGGGGACAGAGGATATAAAGCAAAACACAGCTCTGGTTCTAAGAACCACAAAGGAGGCATCTCATTTTCCTTCTCATCAATCACAATAAGAACTGGAATCTTCTTCTCACTTGTTGAGTTCTTATTTGCAGTTTGCAAATATTTATTCAAATATTTTACACATACCAAGAAATGTTGCAATATAAATCTGCCATAAGATTCAAGATGATGCTGAGATGAATTTGAAGAGCAAGTCTAAAATCATGTACTTTGTAAGCAAAGGAATAAAAATAAAATACAACATTTAAATGAAAGTTAAATGTTTTCCATCTACTCCTCTTCCACCTAAACTACTACCCCTCACTGCCCTATTTCCGAAAGTTCACTATCAGTTTGCATGTGAAATCTGCGTGTGAAGTAAAACGGAGGTTGATGAAGAATGAGCCTCTCAGAGTCTTAGCTGGGCCCCCATGAAGTGAAGTGTCTTTGACATTTTTATCTCTAAATTTTGTTCTACCTAAAGCACCCAACGGCTCTGCAGCTTCTCTCCAAAGGACAACCCAAATTCTTACCAGGGTGCTGACTTTGTTTAATGGATTACTCCCAACAAAGGCTATTATTTCACCCAAAGACTTTTATAAACTAACATTAGGCTAGTTAACAAAAGGTAAACTGATATTTTAAACTAGTAGGTTTTTCCAGAATCCTATAAATAACAACATGTCTTTAGATTGACTTCCCCTAGTGACAGTAGACTTGTTGGAGCTTAAAGCAAATATAAGTTAGCACTCATGAGATATATGTTGGGCAAGAAAAAGAGCATCTCATAAGTCATTCTAGAAACCTGAGGGAACACAATAATGAATGTTCATGAATACTTGTTTTGGTTGTGGTCTAATTGTCCTACCAGGGAATAGTTGGGACATTCTTATTTATTCTCCTTTATCACCAATCAACTTAGCTCATTTGCCTGCCTTGAAAATTACTTGCTGGTAGTTTCTTTTTTTCTTTCCCCAAGTCATTACACTGTGAAAGAGTTTACTATCCATGATTTTCTGTGGGAGGGTGGTGCCCCATGCATGTTTGAGGTACTTTCAGATTTAATGGTGCCTCTCCAGGTCAAAGTCAAATTAGGAACCGAAACTGATCCGAGAGCTTTACCAGCCAGGAGTCAGCTATTTTCAATGACTTGCTCAGAGACATTCAACTCTGCCCCTCTGCCTTCCATTAGCATTCCAGCCCGGCCCAAGGACCGTGGTTGCCTGTCCCAACTGCCTCTTGCACGGGGATGATTTAGTGGTGACACTGTATTATATAATTCATCTGATCCTTGGGCCCATAATGACTTGGCTTATACAGTGTACGCAACTACAATCTCTCTGGGTAGCTTGGCCTTAGGGCATTAAGAGCAGCAAAAAAAAATAAAAATAAAAAAAAAATCCTTGCTTCAGAGATGTTCTCTAACCTGTGGTCACAGGGTAGTTTCAGCCATGGCTGGATATAAACCATATAAAATGGTTCAGTTTTCTATAAGGTGTGATCGTGTGTGTGTGTGTGTGTGTGTGTGTGTGTGTAGGGGGGAAGATGGGGGATTAAATTAAATGTAATGAATACCCTCAGCATGATAGACACTGGGGCAAGCTTTTTACATATATTAATTTATTTCTCAAAACAACTGATGAGGAAACTGAGGCTCAGAGGGATCAAGTAGCATTCCCAAGATCACGCAGCTAGGAAGTGATAGAGGTTAAAACTTAAATCTTTCTGATGTCAAACCCTGTGTTATTTCCGCACTTCACATTAACCATTCCTTCTCTGTTTGTCCATGGCATTGTCTTTGTCTCCTGTCTCTACCTCACCTCTGCCCCTATCAATCTGGTAGTATAGCCTAGGTTATGCTGTGGTTACCAATAGCCCCTAAATCTTAGTGACATATAGGTTTATCTCCCCCGTCCCCCCCCCATCTAATGTCCACTTGGTGTCAGCTGGAGGTTATACTTTGTTTCATCTTTAGTTAAGGGTCAGGCTGATGGAGCTGCCACGATCTGTAATGTGTGGTCAGCATAACAGATGGAAAAGTTGCTGTGCCAAATCATTCACTTGTGATTATAGCTTCTGCCCAGACATGATTCAAGTTTCTTTTGCTCACATTTCATGACCAGGCCTGGCAAGTGCAATCTTACCATGCACAGAGAAAGAGAATTGGGAATACTAATATGTGGTAAAGAGCACTAGTGATTACTACATCATTTTAGGGGCATGAGAATCCCACTGAGTTTCTGGCTAAGTCTAGAATGTCAGAGGTGCATTCACCTAATACCAGTTGCAACCTCTTTGTCTACTTTCACAAATATTTGACCATGGACGATTTATCAAAATAGGGGGATGATGCCTGGATGTTCAAAAGCTATGAGTATCATTTGCAATATTTGTGGGTGCATTAAGACATGTTGGGTGAGCCCTAACCGGTTTGAATCAGTGGATTAGAGCATCAGCCTGCAGACTCAAGGGTCCCAGGTTCGATTCCGGTCAAGGGCATGTGCCTTGGTTGCGGGCACATCCCCAGTAGGGAGAGTGCAGGAGGCAGCTGATCGATGTTTCTCTCTCATCGATGTTTCTAAGTCTCTATCCCTCTCCCTTCCTCTCTGTAAAAAATCAATAAAATATATTTAAAAAAAAAAAGAAATGTTGGGTGAGTGGAAATGTATGCCAGGACCAAACCATGAGTTCTAGCAAGAAAGAGAATGCTGGAACCAGTGGGATCAGGCTGACCTGGTATAGTCACTGCTTAGTTTGAGAGGCTTGAGCGAGCTCAAAATGGAACTTTTGCTGACCACCATGCTGCCATTCTAGATTCTTAAAGACTCTTTTGGTTACCCAGGGAACACCTTGAGTGTGACCAGCTAACTTATTTTCTAATTCCATGTAACATAATCCCTAATAGACAAAGGTAGGAAGTAGTCATTCTATCATGGCCTGGAAAAATGGTGAAAGGGATCAGAGAACTATGTCTACATTTGCATTTCCCATCCTCCCTCTGATATTGTTATCTTTTCCTCTGCCCAAGAAAACTTCCTATTGGACTTCATTCTGATAAAGCATAACTTCTTTACCCAATTAGATTTATCCTTAAATTAAGTATACTTCTAACTACATATTCTTTTCTGTTTGTCTAAACCTTTAACATGCATATGTATCATCTATAAAAAAAAATCCAATTAAACAAATTACAATTAGAAGAAAGGATTTCTTAAAGAGCCAAGGTACTTATTCTGCTATAAATGTCAATAGAGAATCAAGAAAGGTTACTGTTATCATTACTAGAGGCCCGATGCACAAAAGTTGTGCAAGAGTAGGCCTTCCTCCCCCCAGCTGCCAGCACTGGCTTCCCTCTGTCACCCAGGACCTGGGCTTTCCTCGCAGCCCCAGCTTCATCCGGAAGGTCATCCAGAAGGACGTCCAGTCTAATTAGCATATTACGCTTTTATTATTATAGATTACTTTTTTTATCACTATCTTTCCAAGGAAGGCTTGATATTCAGAAAGGTTGTTCCCTTTCTCTTCCCTGAAAAAACAAAAATGGTTCTTGTGGTTTCCTCAGGCCCTTGCATATTTATGCCTATTGGCCTCCCAGCATCTTGAGTTGTTTCAATGCCTTTCATTGAAATTGACAACACAAACTGTGGTAGCTAAATGTTCTGTAACTGCATATGGCATCTTATAATCTTCAACGTTTGACTGCTACTTATTTACTAACTTTATTTTCAAAACAACTTTGGGAAGTATTGGGCATTATTGTCATGTGACTTATGGGGCTACTGGTATCCAGTGAGGGAAAGATACTTTCTTAAGGATCCAAACGCTGTTCAGGATCAGGGATGGAGCCTGATTATTAGTTTTGGGTGTGTTTCTTTATCCCCCCTCTACACAGATCCCTTTGACTTTTTATATATTCCTTTAATAATCTTTACCCTTACTTAGTACTATAACTGAAGAAGGCTTTAAGAAAGCTGCCTTGTTAATAATTTTGACTTACTAGTAATTTCTTCTTCTAGAATGAGGACTTTATTTTTTTTCTTTCATCTGCAGAATGAACTATCATGAATATTAAAATTAAATCCATTTTCTTTCTATCTAGCCCTCAAACCTCCTCATATCCTAATCTCATATTACATTCTTGGTTTTCCCTACTAATATTTCTCTTCACATCCATGACACTTTTGCCTAAGAGAGTTTATTATCATCAGAATGTGCTCCATGATCTGCTGCCTTGAAGCATCTCCATGGCAGCAATTTAGTATTGTATGTTTCTCTCAACCAGAAACTTTCGGCCTCCGGATTGCTATCTGTTGAAATTCTCATCCTTGATAATCCATCTCTTAACCTATCTCTTCCATGAATCTGTTACTGATTACAAGCATAAGTGACCTTTTTCTCTTATGAACAGTTTATACCAATGTTATAAGTATAGAATGTTTTGTTCCAATGGCAAAAAAAAGCTCTCTGCACTATCTTAGTCATAATAGCAGCTTAATAATATTTGTTCAACTACTACAGTGTCTCTCAAATGTGTGGCTTTCAGGATTCTTGACACTCTTAAAAATTATTGAAGAGCCCCCAAATTTTATCTGTTGATATTGTACACATTATAAATCAAATTGGAAAACATTTTAAATCACAAAAATACTCAAGCATGTCATCACCCACCATGTAGACAGAGAAAAGGAGAGTGTAAGAGGCAAATAATTTTTTAGTATTATTATAAAACTAGAGGCCCAGTGCATGGAATTTGTGCACTGGTAGGGTCCTTAATGGCTGGGTACTCCCTCCCTTCCCCTGCCTGGCCCCACCCCCTTGTCAAATTCCCAGATGAACTCCCACTTAGCAGTACATCCTTGCTGCCCATTGACCTGGTTGGCTATAAATGTTACTGCTCTGCCCAGAGCATTGTGGGATGTGATTATGGCATGGTGATATGCAGATGCCAGGAAGGCAGGTAGCATAAAGAATCTCAGACATCATTTTGAAATAAGGTTTTTCTCACCTGAGATGTCACTCTAGGGCTCTATGCAAATTCTAACGAGATTAGGTTATGTGACATATGAAGCTACCTGGGAGGATTGAAACTTGAAAAAAATTATGGAATGAATGATAGTTCTTTAGAATTAAGTTTCAGGTCCTTTAATTTCCCCAAAGAGATAATAACACCCCTCTCCCAGCAACTTCACACTTGGCCTTCTTGTGCAAACCCCTGCCTCATACCTCACTGGGTTCCCACAGTTAGCTCTTCTTATCACTCCATTTGTTCCATCTCTTCAGGTCATACTCAAGAGCTGAAAGTTAACTAATTCAGAAAAATCAATCATCTGGTGTTACTGGGATTGTATAACTTAGTGTATTATATCTCATTGGTATAACTATGACTTTTAGTAGATACCCTGTAGGGATTCATGTGAATCCTTGTTGCACTGCAAGTTCTCTGGGGAAGATGCTTTTGGTCAGGAGGCTTTTAGCAATACAAATCACACAACCTAGGAGTCTCTGAGTGATGCACTAGAAAGTGTATGGATAACTTGCATTCTGTGCTTGACTCTGTCACTAAATAGCTGAATGACCTTGAATACATTGTTTAATCTTTCTGAGCTTCTGTTTACTCATCTGTACAATACAGTTATTTATAGTTATAAATGTAGAAAGTTCAGACTTTGCAGTTGCTTTGATTTCATGAAATTAAATGCATTGGTCCTTGGCCGTTGAAGCTATTCTAACAATCCTATTTTTCATGGTCTCCTTTTACCTGACTTTTTTTTTTTTTTTTAAAGAGAAAAATTTCAACGAAGTGCTTGTTTTTTTCCAGACACAAAGAAAACTACTTGGAATAATATTGTACTCGTGGTTGGAATATTTAATATAGAATCAAGAATCTCAAAGGTTGGCCCTTAAGAAGATAAGTGTGTTTTGTCCTCATCAAATTTAGTCCTACCTTCCCTCTTTCAGAGTATTAGGACTCTAAGATAATAAGCCCAATGGAAGAAGACATGAAAGGAGAGTCTTGACCTAGCATCACGTGAAAGGCCAGGATTCAGAATTGTTGCAAAGGAGAAATCATATCTGTGCAGCAATTCCAAGAGATTTCATATCTCCTTCCTTTCTTAAGGGCATTTTTGCTGGATTATAGGATTCCAATTTATAATATTATTTATTTTTTTCTGGCTTCTATTAGTCAGAAATTAGCTGTCAGTCTTATTGTTGGTCATTTGAAAACATTGTTTATTCTTCCTTCTGGATGCTTTTTTGCAGCTTTATTGGGGCATATTTTCAAATAATATCACAAGTGTTTAAAGTGTACATCATGTTAATATAAGTACATATTATAAGTATTCCCCCATCTAGTTAATTATCACATGCTTCATCTCACATATTTACCTTTTTGTGAGTATATGAGAATATTTAAGTTCTACTCTCTTAGCAGGTTTTTATTATACAATGCGGTGTTATCGACTACATTTGCGATGTTGTTTATTAGATCCTCAGATATTAATCATCTTATAAAAAAATTTTATACTATTTTATCAAACTTTCCATTTTCTTCACCCCCTCCCTGCCAGCCCCTGGCAACCACCATTCTATGCTCTGTTTCTAGGACCTTGACTTAAAAAAAAAAAATAGATATCACATATAAGTGATACCATGCAGTATTTTTCTAGCTTATTTCACTTAGCATAACTTCCTTAGTTTCATCCATGTTGTTACAAATTTCTTCCTTTCTTATGGCTGAATCATACTCAATATTGGGGTGCCTGGCCAGCCTGGGTGAGGGGCTGATGGCTGTTTGCAGGCTGGTCAAGCACCCCCCACCCCAGTGAGGACCCTCACCCCATGGAGGTTTGTCCAGCCTGGATGAGGGGCTGAGGGCTGTTTTCAGGCTGGCCACACCCCCTTTAGGGTGGGGGGCCCCTACTGGGGTGCCTGGTCAGTCTGGTTGAGGAGCTGAGGGCCGTTTTCAGGCTGGCCACCCCCCTGGCGATGTAAGCTCCCAGCCTCTCCTTTTTTTCTTTTTTTTCTTTTTTATTCTGGGATTTATTTATCTTCTATAATTGAAACTTTGTTGCCTTCAGTGGAGTTCAGAGCCATCTCCTGCTTGCTCCAGCTCTGTGGCCACAGCCGGATGAAAGCAAGTATCTGGGGTTTATTTATCTTCTATAATTGAAACTTTGTTGCTTTAAGTGGAGTTCAGAGCCGGCCGGGAAGCTTGGCTTCCTCCATCACTGAAGAAACCAAGCCTCCTGCTCGCTTCAGCTCCATGGCTGCCGGCTGCCATCTTGGTTGGGTTAATTTGCATATAGTCGCTCTGATTGGCTAGTGGGTGTGACTTAAGGTGTAGTGAAGGTACGGTCAATTTGCAATTTGTCTTTTATATTATATATAAATGGATATATATATATATATATATATATATATATATATATATATATATCTCCATTCATCCATTAATGGATACTTAGGTTGTTCTCATATCTTGGCTAATCTGAATAATGCTGCAATGAACATGGGAGTGTAAATATCTCTTTGATATATAGCTTATTTTAAGATGATTCTTTTTCATTTGTTTTTTTTTAGCAGCTTTGCTATGACATGCCCAGGTATGATTTTCTTGATTTTTATCCTGCCTAAGGTTTGTAGTGATTAGTAAATCTATAGCTTTATGTCTTTCAATTTGGGGAAAATCCTTGGTCATTATCTCTTCACACATTGCTTCTTCCCATCTCTCTACTTCTCTTCTGGGATTCTAATCTCATTTAACTCTATTCACTTTGTCCTATATGTCTTTTGTGCTATTTTCTGAATTTTCTATATTTTCCCCTCTAATTCAGTCTGAGAATTTTCTACTGCCTTATCCTCTAGTTACTAATTGTATTTTCAACTGTGTTGAACCTGCTTTTAAATGGATCTGTTGAGTTCTTAGTTTCAGTTATTATATTCTTCAATTCTGAAATCTTCATTTGATTATTGAAATAGATTCTAGTTCTCTAGCAAAATTCTCTATCATGTCATCCAACTTCTTAAATATGTACTCACAATTTTGTTCAAATCTCTGATATCTTTTATTTAGAACTCCGATATGTCAGTCTTATTTGTGGTTTTAAAAATGGATCCTGTTTCTTGGCATTAATGATAATTTTTTAAAGGCCATTTTATTTTATTTTTTATATTTTTATTGATGTCAGAGAGGAAGAGAGAGGGAGAGAGTGATGCAAACATCAATGATGAGAGAGAATCATTGATTGGTTGCTTTCTGTACTCCCCTCCCGCATCCTGGGTATGTGCCCTTGACCTGAATCAAACCTGGGACCCTTCAGTCTGTAGAACAATGCTCTATCCACTCAGCTAAACCAGCTAGGGCTATGATAATTTTGACTGTCTGCTGGTCCTGCATAAGAAGTAGTATTCCGAATGGTGCTATCTTCTTGTAGAATGGATTTTTCCTCTTTCAAGCAGCTAGAATAGGGGCTTTTCACGTTAACCAATAAAGGACTGAGCTGGGTTATATTTTCTGTCTAGCTTGATTAAACTCTGGTTTGCCCCAAATTAACAGTCTCCTTCTTTGGGCTCTGCTTCTAGTTCTTTTCTTTCTGGAGAAGTAAGAATGCAAATCACTCAGCTTTAATTTTTAGCTCCTTTTTCTTTGCATACTAGCCTCTTGCCTCATGTTAAGAATGATAAATAGAACATGCCAAAAAGCAGCCAACTTAAGAAAAAAATGTACATCAAAATTAAAAACTTTTATACATCAATGGGTACTATTAAGAAAGCAAAAATGCAACTACAGAACAGGAGAAAATATTTACAATTTATATATCAGATAAGGGTGTAATATCCAGACTATACAAAGAATTATTATATCTTAACAAGAAAAATGTAAATGACCCAGTTTAAAAATGGACAGATAATTTGAATAGCTATTTCTCCTAAGAAGATATATAAATGGCCAATAAGTACATGAAGAGATGCTCAACATCATTAGTCATTAGAGAAATGCATATCAAGACCACAAGAAAATACCACTTCACACCCACTAGAATGGATATTAATTAAAAAGAAAAATAATTGTTAGCAAGCATGTAGAGAATGTAAAATGGTCTAGTTGCTTTGAAAAATAGTTTGATAGTTTTTTTTAAAATATAGAATCACGATGTGGCCCAGCAATTCTTCTAGGTTTATACCCCAAAGAATTGAAGATGATCACTCAAACAAATACTTATACACAAATGTTCATAGCAGCACTGTAGTCAAAAGATGGAAACAACCCAAATATACATCAACTGATGAATGGATAAACAAATGTGCTATATCCATACAATAAAATGCTACTCAGTCATAAAAAGGAATGAACGACTGATACATGTTATAAAATGGATATGCTTAAAAACATTATCTTTAAGTAAAAGAAGCCAGTCACAAAAGGACACATGTTTTATGATTCCATTACTTTGAAATACCCATAATAGGTAACTTCAGATAGACAGAAAGCAGGTTATTGGTTACTAAGGACTGGGGGCTGTGGATGAGGACTGACTGTTAATTTGTGTATGGTCTGTTTGGCAGTGATGGAAATGGTTTACAATTTAATAGAGGTGTCAGTTTCATAACATTATGAATGTACTAAAGTCCACTGAATTGTATACTTGAAATGGTTAATTAATTTTGTTATAGGAATCTTTCCTCAATTTTTAAAAAGATTAAGTCAATATCCTGATGGTAAAAGCAACATGAAGACTGTTGGGCACTCTTCAACAGGCTTCCCTTCTTTCTAATGTTTTGGTTCCTCTGCTCATCAAAACTCTGATGCCTTCCAACATATGCTTTTTTGTCATAGTTTCTTTAGATGTGGTGCTCTCCTGATTCATTCAAACTTTTTGCTGATCTCCTTCCTCTTACTTCCAAGAGCCATTATGGACTGCGATACTCAAATCTATAGAATTTTAATCATTCCAAGTTGTATATAGCTTGTGTCTTTAGCCAGTTTCCATTTTTCTTCACAATCAGAATATTTCATGTTTCTTACACATAACACAACAGTTTTCAGTTTACAGTGAATCAGAATCACTTGGAAGCAATCCATTGGCCCTAACCCCAGAGACTTTGAATAAAAATTCTAAGTTGAAACCAAGAAAAGTTCATTTAACAAATATCACCGATGTCTTAACCTTATGAGCTACAAAGCTTCAAGAAAAACTGCTCAATACTGTTAATGTAAGTGATACCTAATAAATACTTGTTGAGAGAATAATGACTACACACATGATTAAATAAACCCTTGAAATAGTCTTCCCAATCTCATTTCCCATTGATGATGCAGTGCCCTTTGCATTACTTACATTTCACCCTGTCTGCATTCCACACACTGTGCAATCAGAATGTGCAGAGAAAGCTACACCATCAATATGCATGACATATCAAACTGTGGACAAGGTGAGCCAGTTAATACTGCTAAGAGGAATTTCCATTCTGCATATCATGGCTTTTATCTTAATACTCACTGATATTCAGCGATCTTTGACAAGTAATTTGACTCTGCCAATTGTAGTTTTTTTGTTGTTGTTGGCTTACAAAGAAGCTAATATGCCATTTATCATGAGTACTGGCAGGGTCATGGCAATAACTGCTTCGGATACAACCATGAGCAAGGTAAGTAGAGTGCGAGGGGGGTGAGAAGCTAATGAGACATGAGAAAGTATGGAAGTTCTCCTGTTGGAGACTGCTGTGTGTGGAGAGGACAGACCGATAGAGGCAAATGAAAATAATTATCAGAGTTATTCATGCTAAAGAATTTTTGCCTCAATTATTATCTCAATCATTTAAATAAATGTATTTTGGGAGCCTCAGTGACCCAGGAAATTAACAATTATGCCTTAGTTACCTGTAGGTGGAACCATGGACATTTAGCCATAGGTTTTAGCTCCGACCATATTTGAAATGGTGAGAGAACTGGTGAGAGAATTGCATCAAGGTCCCTGTGTTATTTGTCTTCACATCTTGGTAGCCCCCCACCCCCAAATCTCTCTGGCTCTAGTGGATAACTTTCCTTTTCTGAAAGATTAGATTTCAGGAAGGTCTGTGATGGATTCTACCATCAGATTTTACTCTCTGTGTATTATAGAGCTAGATGATGAAATCAGGAAACTGGTGTGTGTGTGTGTGTGTGTGTGTGTGTGTGTGTGTGTGTGTGTGTGTGTGTTTTAGATATATTTTTATTGATTTCAGAGAGGAAGGAAGAGGAAGGGAGAGATAGAAACATCAATGATGAGAGAATTATTGATCAGCTTCCTCCTGCACGCCTCACACAGGGAATCAAGCCCACAAACTGGGTATGTGCCCTGACCAGGAATCGAACTGTGACTTCCTGGTTCATGGGTCGATGTTCAACCACTGAGCTATGCCGGCCAGGCAGGAAACAGTTTTCCCACAACATCGCAGCCACTTCCAAATTCTGAGATTTTGATCAGGTTATTCAATCATCCTAAGCCTCAGTTTCCTTATCTGAAAAATGGATCAATATCTACTATATAGGGTAACTGTGAAGAATATAGGAAATGACGCAAGTAAAACACTAAGCACCGTGTTTTAAAAAATAAAGTGCTCATTAATAAATAGGGTACTTACCTATATAGGAATCCAAAGTGAACAGTTTACCATTTTTGCTCATTGGTTCTACCAGTGGGGTTTATACTGTGCTGCCTGTGACATTTTAGGAATGTATCTTGGCTGTAACTTAGCCAACTATACCTTTCTCCTTACCTATTTCCCTGCTCTATGCACACAAGTCCTTCCAGTGACCACGGTTCCATGTCTGGCTCCTGGCTTAAATGAGCTGTGACAAGTATCCTCTTCGTAATGATAACCCCATCAGACTTGTAGTTGTCACTTTGGAAAGAATACTAGCTTCCCTTCCCTATTCTAGGTACTTTGCACATATTACACACATTACCTTACTTAATCCTAACAGAAAATGTACATAACAATATAGCTATATTTATATCTATACATACATGTAAATAGTTACGTATATAAAACTATACAGATAGAAAGATAGGTAGATAGATGATAGGTAGATAAATAGGTAAGTAGATATCTGAGAAAGATTCTCAGAAAGCTTACACAACTTGATAAAAGTTACAGTTTAAAAGAGATTGAGAAATATCTAGCCTGGTTCTATTACTTAAAAAATGGATCCCCCCCCCTTTTTTTTCTTTTTACATTATGTTTGGTCAGATCTAGAAGGGTTGAATTTTGAACTGAGCTTTAAAGTGGAAATGGATGGAAAGACTAATAAGAAAAACATTCCTGGTTGAGGCATTTGAGGAGTATTTAGAGTTAACTCATTTGATAGGATCCTATTGTGTCTCATTATTGCTTCAGTGTGTTCTGCTATAATTTAAGACCTATTGTACCAAACTTTTCCAATAAAATCATAAAAGTCAAGCTGAGGCTTTTCACAGTTATTTAGATATTGTCAGAGCATTGAATTTAAACCTGTGAATAGAAAATGTCAACTAAGAAATTGCCATCAGGAAAATAAATCTATTCTACATGAGCATCAATGATTCTTGCACTGAACTAAAAAATGAATTCCAGAAACATCATCCCCTTGCTTTTGTATGATTATGCCCCCCACTGCAGGTACTCAGCGTGAACATCTTGGAGGCTACTACAGAAAGAGCTGTGCAGATTGGGTTCTTTGGCAATTCACTAGGCAAGGACTTCCCCTCTGGGCAATGTGCTTGCTGAAAAGAGTGGAAGGGAACAGAGTTTCTAAGCAGCATCCCAGGATTGTGAACTTGCAACAAGAAATGAAGACAGACCCTAGCCGGTTTGGCTCAGTGGGTAGAGTGTTGGCCTGTGGACTGAAGAGTCCTGGGTTCAATTCCGGTAAAGGGCACATGCCTGGGTTGCAGGCTCAATCCCCAGTGTTGGGTGTGCAGGAGGCAGCTGATCAATGATTCTCTCTCATTATTGATGTTTCTATCTCCCTCTCCCTTCCTCTCTGAAATCAATAAAAATATATTTAAAAAAAAATAAATGAAGGCAGGACTCAGACCCAGAAGCAAGGGAGACCACAGACTGGGGAGTGCTCCGGTTCCTCACAGGTCCTGGATCTAAAATTCCAACCACATAAATAGCACATCATTTTTTTTTTACTGTATTAATTTATGACTTTTTGGTTATAAGACACAGAAGCAAAATCTGGCTAATATTAACAGAAACACACTTAAATGGTAGGTGAAGAATTAAAGGAACAGCCAAGGAATTGGGTACAGGATGAGGACAGAGTAGCAAATGGGCTTTTGTAGCAAAAAATAGTGGTTGGTGGTTGGTTATAGGGGTTAGGTCAATTAATACTTTCCATTCTTGTTCCCACAGTCCAAATCCCTGAGAGAGTATCCAGTTGACCTAGACAGGTCATGTGTCTGCCACTGTGACCAGGAAGAAGACACCTTGATCAATAGCCCTACCAAGACTGCCCATAGTGGCAAGGTTGTATCTGGGACAGGGAATCAGTATTTATTCTATTTCTAGAAGAAGTAAGGATACAGGGCACACTTCAGATGGTCCACTTTAATTCCTGAGGGTACTACTTAGTTCTGTACTTAGTTCTTCTAAAGCAGAGTCCAGCCCATGGAGGTAGTCTATGGACTGGACATTTTCCACATCTGGAGTGACAAAGAACTTAACTATCTCTTCCTACATATTTAAGGATATTTTATATTTTTATATTTAAAGCTTCATTTCTTTTTTACAATTATGATTACATAAAGACAATTTTTCTTCATTTATATTGCATTAGAAGAACTTTCTATCATTAAAATTTAGGTTTATGTAATCATAATTGTGAAATTTGAATAAATTTAATGACTAGTATGTCATTATGGGTTATCATAATTTTTTATATTTTCATTTGCAAGAAATTTCAGTTTTTAAAGAAAGTTGAGCATATTATAATGAATAACCTCGCATACAAATCTATGTGCATATCTGCAATTATTTTCCCAGGATAAATTCCTAGAATTGTCAGGTCTAAATGGGTCTGTTAGGATGCATATTGCCAAATTTCCCTCCAAAGGGGTATTTACATCCACAGAGGAAGACACTGTAAGTATGCTTAAAATAAAGGTAGAGGCATAGGGCCAGCATCTTGGAGAATACTTATGGACCATTGTCTGGCTTGGCACAGTGTAGACATTTGGTCTGGTTATAACAGAACTATCCTTGGGCACAGAGTTATGTGCCTGTCACCATAACCAGGAAAAAGACAGCCTGATCAATAGCTCTATCAATTCTGCCCTTATTGGGGAAGTTATATCTGGGACAGGAAAATCTATATGCTCTTTCTAGATATGCTATTGCTCAGCTTCCAGGGTACAGTGAATGTAGATTTCCAAGTTAATTTTTGTCCCAGGAATACCCAACATGAGATGCACTGTGACTAGGGATGCATTTGTGCTTTTAGCACCAGCACAATTATAAACCAATCTTAATAAAGTATCCACAGTTTGTTTAATTGTAAATACTGCACCATCCTGAGAAAATCGTCAAGGTAATTCATTGCAAATGTACCCCTACATTACTAAATGAGGGGTCTAAAGTATTGTATTTTTTCTTTGAGCGTTATTTGCATTCCATGCCTTCTTTCACAAAGGTTATGGTCCAGAATCGAATACAAAAGTAGAAGAGATATAATAACATCTTGTCCCAGGAGGCAGATGCAGAATGTGTACTAACTCTCTCCTAATTAAAACCCATAGCAGAAAGTACCAGTCTATCAGGTAGTCTTTTCTACTCAGCCCAGATGTAGCTTTAGAATCTTTTTTTTAAAATAGATTTTTATTGATTTCAGAGAGGAAGGGAGAGGGAGAGAGAGACAGAAACATCAGTGATGAGACAGAATCACTGATCAGCTACCTCTTGCACACCCTACACTGGGGATCGAACTCACAGCCCTGATCGAGAATCAAACTGAGACCTCCTGTTCATAGGTCGATGCTTAAATGCTGAGTAATACAGGCCAGACTAGCTCTAGAATCTTTTTCATCACAGTGACCCAGGCAACAACAGTGGTCAATTGGAGCTAGACCTTTACTTAAAATCTATTTAAATCTCTGATATCGAATAAATCATGTGTCTAGTTAGTATCAGCAAAAGTCTAAGTTTGTCTTAGTTTTATTAGCATTTTCCATCCCAGTTTAGTAGTCCCATGAAAGGATTAACGAATGTTGATGTAATATGCCATATATTGGGTAATGAGCTATATATAGGTTATTTCATTTAATCTTTATGATATTGGGACATGTGATATCTCCCATTTTATGGATAAAAGGACTGAAACTTAGAGAGGCTAAATAAATTTCCTCAAGTCCCCTGGCTAGTAACAACTATGATGAAGGGTCTGAGATTGTACTCTAGCTACAGGCTAACAAGTTGACTTACCACATGGGTGGATGACATAGGACTCATGAAGTTTATTATTTACAGCAATTTCAATGGGCAAAATATCAATATCTGTGTCAGTTTTCAAGCCCTCATTCTCACTGGGCTCTACAAATAGGGCCAGGTGATCACTGAACAATCATTGGGTTATGTTAAGAAAAGAAACCTTAACTTAGAAAACACAAGTCTTTTAGAATTTGCAGTAAACCTGTCGACTTTTTACTCTAAAGAGAGACATTATCTCTATTATACTGAACAGTAAGCATCAAGACCCTTATTTCCAAGGGAGACACTATGTCTTTGAAAGCTATTTGCTATACAAACATCCGGGAAAAGAGAGTCTATAAAAAAGTAGTTACTCTCAAGATGTGCAGAAACCTGAGATGCATGGAGAATTGTCCTGTAATCACTGAGTGGAAAAGTCAGAATTTGAATCCAGGCTTGTATAGCCCCATAACTGACATCTTATTCAATAAACCTCATGTTTCTCTGTCTGTTTGCATCATCTTCAGACTCTTAAAGTTCAGAGACGGGCCCCATATGAAATGGCAGTTAGGAAATCTCACAGCTCTGAAAAATGTTCCTTATCTATGAATTAATTATTCTGGTCACACTGCTTTTAATTGCTCACTTATTTTTCTATTATTTCTAGGCTGTTGGCACTCTAAGGACTGAATCCTGTTCACTGTGATATTCCCATTTGCATAAACACTCATCTTTAAGGTCAAGCATATCTGAGTTTGACTCCAGTCTCAATCACTCAGAAGTTGTAGAATGAGTATCAGCCTGTTTCCTAATCTGTAAAATGGAATTTGTAATAGTACTTTTCTAAGGTGGTTATGAAGACTCAATGAGATTACATATAGAGCACTCAGTATAGTACTTACTGTATATGGTAGCTACTTTTATAATACCAATCACTTAATATATATTATTTGAACTAGAGGCCCGGTGCACAAAAATTTGTGCACTCGGCGGGGAGGGGGGGGGGAGGAGGGGTCCCTCAGTCCGGCCTGTGCCCTCTCGCAGTCTGGGACCCCTCAGGAGATAACGACCTGCTGGCTTAGGCCTGCTCCCGGGTGGCAGACGGCAGGCCCAATCCCTAGGTGCAGCCCCTGGTCGGGCTCAGAGCAGGGCTGACTGGGGAGTTGGGGCGCCGCCCCCTGTCATGCAAGAGCAGGGCCGATCAGGGGGTTAGGGCGCCGCAGCCTGTCACACACAGAGCCGCAAGGTGATCAGAGGGTTGGGGAGCTCCACCCTATCAGGCACAGAGCAGGGCTGATCAGGGGGTTGGGGCGCCTTCCCCTGTCACAAACAGAGCAGGGAGGATAGGGAGGTTGTGGCCCCACCCCCTGTCACACACAGAGCAGGGCTGATCAGGGGGTTGGGGAGCTCCCCCCTGTCACGAACAGAGCAGTGCCAATAGGGAGGTTGTGGCCCCGCCCCCTGTCACACACAGAGCCGCAGGGTGATCAGGGGGTTTGGACGCTGCCCCCTGCCATGCTGATCCCTGTGCCAGGAGGCCTCGCGGCTCCACTGATCCTGGTGCTGGGAGGCATATTACCCTTTTACTATATAGGACAGAGGCCTGGTGCATGGGTGGGGGCCGGCTGGTTTGCCCTGAAGGGTGTCCTGGATCAGGGTGGGGGTCCCCACTGGGGTGCCTGGCCAGCCTGGATGAGGGGATGATGGCTGTTTGCAGCTGGTCACACACCCTTCAGGGTGGGGGTCCCCACTGGGGTGCCTGGCCAGTCTGGGTGAGGGGCTGAGGACTGTTTTCAGGCTGGTGGGTGACTGAAGCTACCAACTGCTCCTTTTTTCCTTTCTTTTTTTTAATTCTGGGCCAGCTTTAGCTCTGGCTCCAGCTCTGAGGCCTCTGCTGCTGAAAGCAGGTATCTGGTTTGTTTGTGTTCTATAATCGAGACACTGTATCAGCTCTGAGATCCCGGCCGGCCGGCTGAAAGCGGGTTTCTGGGGTTTTGTTTAGCTTCTATATTTGTAACAATGTTTCAAACTGCAAGCTCATCGGCCGGCAAGGCAGGCGGGGAACACCGGAGTCCTCCGTCACTGAAGCAAGCAAGCCTCATGTTCGCTTCCAGCTGCCTGGCTGCTGGCCGCCATCTTGGCTGACAGTTAATTTGCATATCTCCCTGATTAGCCAATGGGAAGGGTAGCGGTCATATGCTGATTACCATGTTTCTCTTTTATTAGATAGGATGTTTAAAGGATTGTGTTTTCTACTCTCTAGGATGCTTTTCTTTACTAGATCCATATGTTTTGTCCTCATGTGTTTCTTCTCCTACTCTTTTCTCTAGCTACTATTTTATGTTTGGGCTGATGATTTTATTTCTGTTTACAGGACGGCCATTGCTTCTTGATATTCTTATTTCTCCTAATCTTAGTTTACTGCTCTGGCCAACTGCCTGGGATAACCAGCCTCTATTGTCCTGGATTAGAGTAGGTAATAAAAATGGGCATTTTGTTCATCACCTCTTTCATCACTTCCACTGATGGAGAGAAAATAACCAAAGTCACCCAGTATAGCTCTCATGGCTAAAGGTTTTTTCTTTCTTTTTTCTAACTAATTTATCAATCCACCCATCCATGTTTGACATACATATATTTGGATCTTTGAGATACACAGTAAAGCTATATATATATGTTTGCCAGCATCTAACTATGTTAAACAGAGCATCCTTCTATTATATTCTTCAGATATTAAAAATAACAATTATGGTAACTATTTTCTCTCTTCCTCTATAAATGACATTCTCCTCATTCATTTCACTGTGTCACACAGCCCACAAAAGGCTCCCAGAGCTGATCCCACCCCAGGACCAAGTTTCCTAACCTCATGTGGAAGTCCCTGCCAGTTTACCCATGTTGCTATTAAAATGTAATGCTCAGAATTGAGTACTAATCTTGGAAGAGATCTGGCAAAGCAGAATAAAGCAAGACTATCTGCAGACTCAGATGACCCCTGGTAAAGAATGACAAATGACAATGAGTTAATAGAAAACATTTCACTTGAAACAGGAATCTTTCTAGAATCCATAAAATCACCTTTCATGAGTCTGAGCTCAGCCTTCCAAGCCAGAAAACCCACAGGTATAAGGAATGGCATTGTTTTATTTCTCTTTTCAAACATTTTTTTTCCTGCTGTAAATCAGGTAGCCTGGGGCAGCACTCTCTCCTCACCTGAAGTTAGAATCAGGATGTCTGATTTTAAGCTTTATCCCTGGATTTATGAGCTGTGTTGCATTAGGCATATCACTTAACATTTCTGGGCCACAGTTTCATCATCTATAAAGTAGAACTCATGTGTGTGAGAACTTTGAGGCTTGTTGTGAATATCAAATGTGACAACATATATCAAAAAACATTTGAAAACTACGAAGAACCATAATAATATAAATCACCATTTTGGCCCTGGCTAATGTGGATAAGTGGTTAGAGTGTCAGCCCCCACACCAAAGGGTCATGGATTTCATTCCTGGTCAAGGCTATGTATCTCAGTTGCAGGTTCCATTCCTGGCCCTGGTTCAGGATTGTGTCTCTCACCTCTCTCTCTCTCTCTCTCTCTCTCTCTCTCTCTCTCTCTATCTCTCTCTCTCTCCTTCTTTCTCCCCCCTCCCCCACTCCCTCCCATCTCTTCTATTCCTCCCTTTCATTCTCTCTAAAACAAAATGGAAAAATAATATTCTCAGGTAAGAATTAACAATAACAAAAATCACCATTTTGAAAAATTGCCCTCACTTTGAATCTTGTCTGCTGTACATATTCAGTGAGGGCAAGTGATAGTGCCAAAGCAAATATTCAAAGTGAGGGGAATAGTTAGAGGATTACCTCTGTGAGTTTGGTTCTTACAATGGAATCTCATTCTAATGGGAATCACCTTTAGATGTTGTAACCTCTCAGGGCTCATGCCCAGACTATTTTCTCACTTTTTTTCTTATTTGATGTATGTTGATACTGCAAAATGATTATCAAAATAGGGTTAGTTAATACCTTCTTCTATTATGTAATTACCACTTTTTAATAACTTTCAGATACATGGTACAGTATTGTTAAATGTAGTCACCATGCTGTACATAAGATTCCCAGAACTTATTCATAGTTTGTACTCGTTGACCAACATTTCTCCATTTCCATTTCCTTTACCTTCTGTGAATTTACTTTTGTGTATGTACTATAGGTTTCACTTACTTAAAACACCTTATACTAGTAGATATAACTGTTTACTGTTCACTCATAACAACTTCAGTCACTTACAAAAAAAATACTTTTACACCTCTTCCCCCATGTTTTATGTTTTTGGTGTTACAATTTTTCTGTTTCATATTGTGCATCCATTAAAAATTATTGCAGCTTTAGTTATGGTAAATATTTTTGACCTTTAAACTTCCATGCTAGAAGTAAGTGGTTAACATACCACCATGTTATACCATTAGAGTATTCAGAATTTGACTATATATATACTTACCTCTACCAGTATGTTTTATATTTCATGTTTCCAACTTACTAATTAGTATCCTTTCATTTCAGCTTAAAGAACTCTTTCCACCATTTCTTCAAAATTTATCTTTATTGTTGAAAGTATTACAGATTTCCCCCTTTTGTGTGTGTATATGTGTGTGTGTTTTTCCCCATTGACCCACACCACCCTACACCCACCTCTCCCAAGCCTTCACCATTGTCTATGTCTATTGGCTATGCATATATGCATATAATCTCCCTGGTTAATTCTACCACCCCCCTCCCCCCTCCCCCCGTTTCTTGTAATGCAGTTCTAATAATGAATTTCCTGAACTTTTTTGGGGAAAAATCTTCATTTCTCCTTCATTTCAGAAAGACAAATTTTCCAGGTAAAATATTCTCTCTCTCTCTCTCTCTCTCTCTCTCTCTCTCTCTCTCTTAAATTGTTTTCTTCTTTTGTATTTTTTTATTATTATTTTTTAATTTGTCAGTTACAGTTGATATTCAATATTAGTTTATATTGTTTTCAGGTGTACAACATAGTGGTTAGACTTACAAAGTAATCCCTTGATAAGTCTAGTACCCAACGGGCACCATGCATAGTTGTTACAATATTATTGACTATGGTCCATAAGATAGTCTCAGTTGGTAGTTTCTTTTAGCATTTTGGATATATCATCCCATTTTCCTGGCCTCCAAGATTTCTACTGAGAAATCCAGTGAAAACCTTGTGCGATTTCCCTTATATGTAAAGCATCTTTGTTCGTTACTTTCTTTTAAAATTCTGTCTTTGGTTTTAGACAGTTTTATTATAATGTGTCTTCTTGAAGATCATTTTGGGTTGAAATTTTAGTTGACCTATGAGCTTCATGAACTTAGATGTCTAAATTTTTCCTCAGATTTGGAAAGTACTCAGTCATTATTACTTTAAGTAAACTTTTTGCTCCTTCCTTCCTTTTTTCTCCTTGTGGGACTGCAATAATGCATGTTATTTGTTTTCATGATATCCCATAGTTGGCATAGGCTTTTTTCACTCTTTTCTTTTAAAATATTTTATTGATTTTTTTTTTACAGATAGGAAGGGAGAAGTATAGAGTTAGAAACATCGATGAGAGAGAAACATCGATCAGCAGACTCCTGCACACCCTCCACTGGGGATGTGCCCATAACCAATGTACATGCCCTTGACTGGAATTGAACCTGGGACCCTTCAGTCCTCAGTAGGATGCTCTGTCCAGTGAGCCAAATATGTTAGGGCTTCACTCTTTTCTTTTTGGTCCTCTGACAGCAGGATTTTAAATGACCTATTTTCTTGTTCATTGGTTTTTCCTTCTGATTAATCAAGATGCCTGTTGGAGTTCTCTATTGAATTTTTAAATTTATTCTTTATATTCTTCAATTCTAGTACTTCTTTATTTTTTAAAAAATGGTTTCTATTTCTATGTCAAACTTTTCATTTTGTTCATGTATGTTGTTTTTCTAATTTTATTTAATTGTCTACATGTGTGTTCTTGTAAATCACTGCATTTCCTTAAGAGAATGATTCTGAAGTCTTTGTCTTTAGAGCCAGTCACTGGAGTTTTATTAGTTTTCATTAGGGATGAGATTGCTGGATCATATGGTGATTCTATTTTTATTTTATTCAGGAACCTCCATACTGTTTCTGTGAAGGCTGTACCTTTTTACATTGCCACTGACAATATACAAGGGTTCTGATTTCTCCACATTTTGTTCTTTTATTTCCTCTTGAGGGAGAGAAGCTAGAGGAGTTTTTTTGTTTGTTTTCCACCCACTCACTTTGTGCTGAGCTGGGAGGTAAGGGCATGGTGGGCTGTAGTGTATTTGACTAGAGCAGTGGCCGGCAAACTGCTGCTCGCGAGCCACATGCGGCTCTTTGGCCCCTTGAGTGTGGCTCTTCCACAAAATACCAGGTGCGGACGTGCATGTACAGTGCAATTGAAACTTTGTGGCCCATGCGCAGAAGTCGGTATTTTGTGGAAGAGCCACACTCAAGGGGCCAAAGAGCTGCATGTGGCTCGCGAGCCGCAGTTTGCAGACCACTGGAGAGCATGTCAGTGGCATCAACATTACAAGACAGTGGAACAGGAGCCAATGTCTGAGGCAGTCTCCAGAAAAGTCAGAATGTTGGACGTATGGTCTGGTCCTTTCCTTGCCAGGGAGAAGCTGTGACCTGAGTGTTTCTTCTTGATTGCCTGGCACTGGGCAATGGGTAGGGCTTATGGTGAGATGGAGTCTCATACATTTCTACCAGTTGTGATGTGGCTAGTTTTGCACTCACTGGGAACAGGCAACTCTCAGGTAGTTTCTTAATTTCTCATGAAGCAAACTGTTCTGTGTGTTGTTGAACCCCTGTGTCCTGGGGGAGAAGAAGAATCCAGGGTTTCTTAGTCTGCCACCGTGCTGACATCTTGCAGTCCCAGTCTTCAATTCTTTATTTTGATTCTGTGAATTCTAGGGCAGGCATTTGAGTAGTTATTTAGGGAAAGTACTTGGTTAAAATAGAATTATCCTTTGACCAACTCATTATGTCTCTCTGTGTTATGACCACAGAAATGAAAGATTGGCTGTATAAAGAGTTCTTGGTTCACAAACTGTGTCTTCAACCCTTCTGCATATTACCCAATTGAATTCTAATGCTTAGTGTTTGTTAGTGAGGAAAAATTACAGCAACCTGAGTTTTGTTCTTTCCACTTTTTTTTCTAAGTAAATTGTTTTCTTAACTTTTCTTCTAGGAATCATTTCACATTGATTTAATTTAAAAAACTGTACTAGGACCTAGTTAGCCTTCCCTCAAACATGGTAAATATTCTCATTTGAGACCATAGTCTTGCTTAAATCAGGAATGATTTTTATATTTCTCCGATTGTTTCTGCTTCATTGACTCTGTTCACTGTTATAGGAAGATATATTATATGTAGATCGTGTACCTTGAATATGTCTTATCTTTTCTAATAGGGTTTTATTTCTAAATTTTTGCTCCCCATATAAGTAAGATCTATGATTCTGGCTAGTCAGGCATTCATCTCAATTGTTTTGTCTGCTGTGTTCCTTTTAACATTTTGATTAGTTACTTTTAACCTTGTTGTTCTTCTCTTTTTCACAGAACCAATATTCTCTTGAAACTTATTGAAAATTAATTTTTTATTTTTTACTTAAAGCAATAAGTTCATTTTTTGAGAGTAATATCCTGTATCTCCTCAGAATATTGGTGAGTTTTCATTCTTGAGCTTTAAAAATTCTTGCATTTCTCTCTGCTTGTTCCTCTCTATAATCAAGAATCTATACTATCCTGACACTATACATAATTATTGCAATATTATTGACAATGCTCCTTGAAACTAATACAAAATAACATTTCATGTAAACTGTAATTGAAAAGAAAAAAGAACCTATGCTATCTTGAAGCTGGTTTATTTACATATTCAAGCTGGAAATAAGGTGTGGATCCTGACCACATTTGTATAGAAAGGCACGCAAGGTCAAGCCCTGTTTACAAGCAAAACAGCCTTGGAGTAGATGGATCTTTCTTTGGTATCTTTCGCTCTGTGAGGCTGTTGACGACTTTTATACAGGGAGTTTCTCCAGTGCCAATGTCCCCAAGGAGAGAGAAACGGAAGGTTCTAGGAGCTATTCCTCTCTGTCTTTCACTCAGCATGGTTTGCATTTCCAAGATAGAGGGTAGGTGAAGGGCATGCTGCCTACTAGCACTTATTCTCCCTTTCCTCCAATTGCATTTTTACTTCCAGAAGTGTTTGCTTTTCTTTTCCCCTTCTCTCACCCGCCTCCACCCCCCCTCAAGTGCCATGTTATTGCTTCTCAGGGTGACAGATAGTCTCAGTTTCTGGTATGTGTATAAACGTTATCCTTCATTCTATTATACTCTTGTAATATATATCTTATATGCATTGTTTGCTATTTCAATAATGATTAATGTGGGTGGAGGGGGCTATGGTAGTAACCTGTCCCCTACTGCTATTTGTCAAGAATCCCTAACCCATCCCCCAAGGATAAGCACTGACTTCAGCAGGGTGATGAAGATCCCAAAGGAGAGCTGTGACCAAGATGGTTCATCTTGTAACATACATTTAGGTAAAACACAACAACCCAGGTTCAGACAATTCCATTTTGATCATGTGTCTCAACATAACTAGTGCATTTCAAATCAATTTCAATCACAATCAATCAATGTATTTTGTTCTCATTTAATAACCCAGTGACTCACTGTTTGTTTTTGCTGAATTGTTTTGATAAGCAGTCCTTAGCCCTTTGGGGCTCATAATAATATAATATCTGAGGACATGGATAAGGTTGAAAAATTTATCTGTAGGCTAATATAGCAGAGACTGACATTTTTGAAAAATACAGAGGAGATGCTGGCCTGCTGCCTCCTTTCAACTCCTGTGCAGTGGGACCAAGGTTCCTGGGCATTGGAAAGAGAACATAGCAAGTAAAAACAAGCCACCCTCCCTTCCCTAGTGGAGACCCACTGTGAGAAACTGGGTCTTTGCAAGAGGATCTATTGGGATTACACCAGGATGATAGGAAGTTTCAGGAGTTCTCTGGAGGAGATTCTCTACACAAATCACTAAGGAGACTGTATTCAAAGCTAGAGCAGAGAGAGGAGATGGTTATTAGGGAGTGCGGTTGGTCAAGGAAGGCATCATTCACCACCACCCAACCCACTTAAATAAACCTGGCAGGCCTATCCATACCTGCCTTTGTACTATGTGAGAAGAGTGAAGAGTCATTGATGTTCCATCAAGTCAGCCCTAAGTTTCTGCTATATTATTCAGAAAAATCAGCATTTTCTGAAAAACAGTGTAGACTACACCAAAAGTCTACATATTTGGAAGAGCCAATCCAAAATCAGACTATAGGTTGATTTTGGACTGGCTACTCCTGCTTTTAACGGTAGCATTTTTCAACACAACCCTGTATTTCTGCCCTCTGGCATTGCTTACCAGAGTCCTGAGGAGTGCACTCTTATCATGTGCACCCCTGACAGGGGAGAGGACCAGGCCCAAAAGATAGATGGTCACGGGAGTGAGGAACTCTAACTAGTTAAAGTGGTACCCATGAGATCTAATCTAGACAGGGAAGGAGGGAAGGAAATAGTCATGAGGTGTCATAGATATTGAGAAGCTTCTGGGGAATCTTAAAATTTAACAATGTCCAAAGCCAATAGAAACTGACTAAACCAAAATATCTGTTCTGAGAATTTTTTACGCTAACCCAGGTGATTCTAATTTGCAAAAAAAGTTCAGAACCATGATCTAGAGGTGACAATGTGGGCAAAGATCAATTTCATAAGAAGTGAGAGGACAGAGCATTTTACAGAAAGAGATTTCCAAATTTGGAATTAAGGTAGAGAAATTGAATGATGGCAAGGTTTATGTTAGGGCCATGTGTGTCACTGAAGTGGAAGGAGGCAACTCAAGTTAACCTTCCTGTCACATTCAGTCTCCAGACAATGCCAGACAAATGTCGTAAGAGCATCTTAAGGGAGGTCCCACAAGAGAAGGCGATGATCGTTAAGACTTCCCAGTCTCTCTTAGGTGAGTAACTTGGGTCTCAAATGTATAACTGGAAGTGAGTGTGGGTGACTGAGCCATTTGAGATGAACAGGGTAAGCACCCACCAAGTAAACATAGTGGGCAGATGGCAGAATGGTGAAATAGTGCTCTAAGTGAAAGGTATAATATCTAAAGAGAAGAGAGTCTTGAATTACTGGTGACAAAATGCTGCCTGGATATTGAAAAAAGCAGAATTGAACCAAATTCCAATGTCTTAACCTATAGGTTCTAGTTTCCTTTTAATTTGGGTTAATTGAAGGCTTATTGAAGAATCCTAATTCCCCCTCCAGAGAACTCAATCCAGAGTCCCACAACTTTTCAGTCCTCATCCAGGGCTGCTCCTTCTTAGTACCTCTCTGGGGAGTCAGATTTATACTTTCAAGGCTGCTGAGGAGAGAAGGTCAGGGCCCTGGACTCACCCAGAGACCCTGGGGTGCTGAGTCCTGTGAGTTTCCTCGAGGTCCGCTGGTTCACATCCTCCCCTTCCACCTTGCCTTTCTGCAAATCTGCTGACTCACCCACAGGCCCTGATTCTTGAGTTTACTTTGTTCACATTCCATGACTCCTGCTTTTCTCACTCTGTATTCGGCCCTGCTTCCCTCTGCATTTAAATTCCTTCTTTTTCCCTGTTCTCCACCTGACCTAAGCCTGTTCTTATCTTTCATTTTTGCCATCTCTGTGTGGACAGCTGTTAGGGCCTTGATCTGTCTTCCCTTCCCACTCTGGCCCCAGGTTGGGATTAGTGCCAAGAGAACTTACCCAGATGGATGTGAGAACTCACAAGGCATTGAATAATGACACCAGCACAACCACCAATTCCTTAATTATTGTGTATTGAGGACTCTACATTGAATAAACTGTTTCACATACAGCTCCTGGCTAGTTCTTTCCGACCTGGAATATGTCATATATATATTTTTTTACCTCTGAAGTCTTCTGCACCATCACGCAGAGGTGATTCACTCTTTTAAATGAAGAAACTAAGGGAAGAGTGATGTCTGTGTCAAAACCATTTCCATAGATGTGAAAGCAAGTAGCCATTCTGTAGACTCATGTGAAGAAAATTTGGAAGGCAACATGGTTAAAATACCTCCCCATATTCCTACTTGGCCAATCAGATACTACTTCCATTGGCTCAGTATGACTTTGGGATCTCTAAGTGCCTCTTTTTAGGACAAGAGACTGTGGAGGGAGATGCCTTAAGCTATTATTAGTCAAGATGCTGCAATTAGCAGGGATAAGCTGAAATCCAGACACTGGGAGGAAAGCAACCAAGACAGATGCTGGGCATCACGCCAGAACTGCAGAGAAGCACTGGCCATTGGTATGGGGGAGGTCATAGGCAAACATGGCCTGTGTCCAGATTCCCCAGGACCCCCATGCCCCACATACATCTTTTTCTTTTCTGCCACTTGCTCATATTTTAGACAAGCAATTTGTATCCTGCATCATTCCCTCCCACACTCAAGTTACTTATAGATGGCAGATGCATATCTATATGCTTATTCCCAGGCTTGTGATTAGTAAGCATGTTGTCCATTTCTGCTGCCCTTTCCTGGGATGGAACTGTGGTAGCTGAGTGAACTGCCACATTCAAGGCAGTAAGGTGCATGCCTACTGTTTTAAGCCCCAGCTTCTTACCTGGCCATTCTGGCTGGACATTAGGTTGAACAGTGCCTCCGGCAAATCCAAACTCACCCAGAGTCTGTGAATGTGACCTTTGGAAATAGGGTCTGGGCAGATGTCATCAAGTTAAGATGGGTTTATCCTGAATTAAGGTAGGCCCAAATCCAGTATGACCAATGTCTTCATAAGAAGAAATGTGAACAGAGACAGAGACACACAGAGGGAAGAATGCCACGTGAAGATGGAGACAGAGATTAGTGTCATGCTGCCACAAGTCAAGGAATGTCGAAAATTGTTGGCAACCACCAGAAGCTAAGAAAAAAGAAAGGAACTGATATTTCCCTACAGCCCTCAGTGGACTGTGGCCTTGCCTGCACTTTGATTTCAGACTTCTAGCCCCCATAACTGTGAGGGAATTACATTTCTGTTGATTTAAGCCACCCAATTTATGATAATTCATTACAGAAGCCCCAGAAAACTAGTGCAGGCCTTTTGTAATATGACCACCACTCCAACTTCTCCCTTCACTGGCTCCCAACATACCACAATCCAGTTCTACTCTATCTTTATGGGTACCCGGTTAAACTCTACTTAAGGTGATCATATATATCTTTGTTAAATTAGATGTTATTGAAAATATATACCTTATTGAGCCTAGCAGCCCCCACAATATTTTGAATATGTTTCCATTGCTGCCCTTTCCTTCTCTCTGCATCTCTTCATTCCTTCACTGCATACTCCTTATACTGCTGGGTGGAGCCCCTAGGGGTGCCTCCTCACTCTCCTCCCCTCCTTGGGTAATCCTTCTGACATATGTCCATTCCTATACCCCACCCTGTCATACAAGCCTTCAGAATGAGCAGAGTGCTTTCCAAGGAGATGCCTAGTCATCATGCCAATCAGAATTGTGGTCATGCTAACAGTGACATCTTGCTATCCTCTCTTCCTCATCCAGGTGACATGCATGCATATTAGCAGGAGGAAATGTCTTAATCCTTCAAATTTGAAGCCACCTACAGACTGGAGTGGGGGAGATAGTCTTGATGAGGGTGATAAGACACCTTTCCCTGCTACTCCCTTATCATGCCACCTATGGACATTTTTAGCATTACTAGTACTTCTGGGTGCCTGTAGAGATTGGCACCTTTAACAAATGAGAAGCATTCCCAAGGAAATAAAAGCGTTTTTTGTTACAGCCATAACATTGAAGTTGGCTGAGCTTAAGAATGTTGGATATCTAACGAAATAATATTCTTCTTTGATTTTTTCAAAAGCATTAGGCTTGCAGGTGGATAAAGAGAGTAAAGGCCAACATTCAGACAGGGACTTTGTACAATGCTGTATTCTTGGGCTAATATGAAT
This sequence comes from Myotis daubentonii, assembly GCF_963259705.1. Taxonomy (NCBI): domain Eukaryota; kingdom Metazoa; phylum Chordata; class Mammalia; order Chiroptera; family Vespertilionidae; genus Myotis; species Myotis daubentonii. The sequence continues at coordinate 31,077,564 of NC_081851.1, forward strand.
TGTCAGGGTGCTTCCAATCCCCAAGAAATTCAGCCTTTCCACCTTTTGGAAATTGGATTTTGACATTTATAGTTCAGACACCACCACTCAAGGGAGATTTAGAATTACACGTGTCCATCGAAGGGCATTTACAGAGAATTACCAATAATAGCAATCCCTGTCATTAGGTTAAGTTTTTAGATTTTCTCAATATTCTATCTAATAAAAGAGAAACAGGGTAATTAGCCGTACATCTGCTACCCTTCCCATTGGCTAATCAGGGAGATATGCAAATTAACTGCCAGCCAAGATGACGGCCGGCAGCCAGGCAGCTTGAAGCGAATATGAGGCTATGAGGCTTGCTTGCTTCAGTGATGGAGGAAACCAACGTTCCACGCCTGCCGCTGCCAGCCTCTGAGCTTACAGTTTGAAACATTGTTACAAATATAGAAGCTAAACAAAACCCCAGAAACCTGCTTTCAGCCAGCCGGGATCTCAGAGCTGGAGTTGAAACAGTGTTTCGATTATAGAACACAAACAAACCAGATACCTGCTTTCAGCAGCGGAGGCCTAAGAGCTGGAGCCAAGCCTCAGAGCTAAAGTTGGCCCAGAATAAAAAAAGAAAAAAGAAAAAAAGGAGCGGTTGGTAGCTTCAGTCACCCGCTAGCCTGAAAACAGTCCTCAGCCCCTCACCCAGACTGGCCAGGCACCCCAGTGGGGACCCCCACCCTGAAGGGTGTGTGACCAGCTGCAAACAGTCATCATCCCCTCACCCAGGTTGGCCAGGCACCCCAGTGGGGACCCCCACCCTGATCCAGGACACCGTTCAGGGCAAACCAGCCAGCCCCCACCCATGCACCATGCCTCTATCCTATATAGTAAAAGGGTAATATGCCTCCCAGCACCAGATCAGCGTGACAGCGGGCAGCGCCCAACCCCCCTGATCACCCTGCAGCTCTGTGTGTGACAGGGGGCGGGGCCACAACCCCCCTATCTGCCCTGCTCTGTTTGTGACAGGGGAAGGTGCCACAACTCCCTGATCAGCCCTGCTCTGTGCCTGATAGGGGGAGCTCCCCAAGCCCCTGATTGCCCTGTGGCTCTGTGTGTGACAGGGGGCAGTGCCCCAACTCCCCTATCAGCCCTGCTCTGTGAGTGACAGGGGGAGCTCCTCAACCCCCTGATCGGCCCTGCTCTGTGCGTGACAGGGGGTGGCGCTGCAATCTCCCCATTGACCCTGCCTTGAGTGTGACAGGGGGTGGTGCCCCAACCCCCCAATTTGCCCTACCCTGAGCGTGACTGAGGGTGGCATCACAACCTCCCAATCTTCCCTGCTCTGTGCATGACAGGCGGCGGCGCCCCAACTCCCCAATCGGCCCTGCTCTGAGCCCGACCAGGGGCTGCACCTAGGGATTAGGCCTGCCCTCTGCCACCTGGGAGCAGGCCTAAGCCAGCAGGTCGTTATCTCCCGAGGGGTCCCAGACTGTGAGAAGGCACAGGCTGGGCTGAGGGACCCCCCTCCCCCCGAGTGCACAAATTTTTGTGCACCAGGCCTCTAGTGTTATATATTAGGGTATGTCTCTGAAAATGACAGAATTAGAGACAGACTATAGAGGACAGTGAGGTTGCATTTCCTATTGGAATTGATGTCCAGACCCAAGTATAAGAGACATGTGAAATTCCCTGTAGACGGACATAGGACAGGTATTATTGATTTTTATAGTCAGGAAAACCAATATACAAGGAGAAAAGGGGCCACCCTCCCGGGCTGCCCCCGGCTCGGGCCCTGGAGCTGCCGCCGCGCCCCACCTGCTGGCTGCCAGTACCCTGGCCGACCTGCGAGGCGGGTCCACGGCGGCCCCGGGGGGGCGCCTCGCCTCCTCCTCCTCCTCCTCCTCCTCCTCCTCCTCCTCCTCCTCCTCCTCCTCCTCCTCCTCCTCGGCCGCTTCATCCCCGTCCTCCGGCCGCGCCCCCGGCGCCGCGCCCGCCGCCGCCAAGAGCCACCGCTGTCCCTTCCCGGGCTGCGCCAAATTGTACTACAAGTCCTCGCACCTCAAATCGCACCTGCGAACGCACACAGGTGAGCGCCCCTTTGCCTGCGACTGGCCGGGCTGTGACAAGAAGTTTGCGCGCTCCGACGAGCTGGCCCGCCACCACCGGACGCACACAGGGGAGAAGCGCTTCCCCTGCCCGCTCTGCTCCAAACGCTTCACCCGCAGCGACCACCTTACCAAGCACGCACGCCGCCACCCTGGCTTCCGCCCAGAACTGCTCCGATGCCCAGGCGCCCGCAGTACCTCACCCAGCGACTCCCTGCCCTGCAGCCTGGCTGGCAGCCCTGCACCCAGCCCAGCACCCAGCCCAGCCCCTGCCGGCCTGTAGGGCCCATCCAGCCCACCCGGATCTCACCCCACCCAGAGCACCAGCAACATGCCTGTTGTCCAGGCACCCTTCCAGCGTTCCCCTGAGGGCCCTGAGGCCTCTGATCCCTCAAGAAAGCAAGGAGGGGGCCTGAGACTAGACTGGGCTCAGCTGGACCTTTTGGATATGCCCCCCCGTGGGTGGCTGGGGCCCGTGTTTGTAAATAGCCACGACCTATAATTCTTCCCATCTGCTAAACTGGGACCCCAGGTGGGTGGCTGGCAGGTGCTCCTCTCTCCCCTTTGCCACTTCCCTGCTTTGGGGCGGGGGATATGTGTGTGGAGGGGGTCAGGAAAGGTACCCCCTGCCCAGTGCTTGGAATCAGCCCCAGGCCCCTCTCTAGATTGGGAAGAAGTGAGCAAAGAGCCATAGAGGATCCAGGGGTGACCGAGGGCCCACCCGCCTGGGGCTCCTCACCCCGTGGAAAGCCATTGGAGATGTTCAGGGAAATGGGGTGCGGCCCAGCCATCCCCCACTCGGGTATTCGATCTCAGGTGTTAACAGGTTCTGCCCCACTGCCCACGGGAGGCAGGTGGGCAGGGGGAGGGGGAGGGTAACCATAGGGTCCGGGTTTTGCTTCTGAGATGGGGGAGGGTGGGAGAGGAGCAGGGTTCTTCCAAAGAGCATTTGCCTCACTTTGGGGGGATGTGGATATGGGGATGGAGTGAATGCTGGCTTATTTATTTTCTTGTCGCTGCTGGCTGGGGTGCTGCCTGCCCCCCCTGGGTGGGTGTGGTGTGTTAGTGTAAGTGAGAAGCTGGTGCCGCAGCTACTCCCTGCTCCCGACGTTGGCCTTCCACAGCATCACGTGACAATCATTCCCTCCCTTTTAGGGACCAGACAGCCACTGGGCTAAATGCACCCCTCCCCACCCTGCAGGTGGAGGTGGGAGCCCTGGCTCCATCCTGCCCCTTGCTGCATGTCCCCCCGGGCTGCCAGGCCTGGACCAGTGGTTGAGTTGCCGCCCACAAGGATAGGAGGCAGGAGGACTGGCCCAGAACCCCCTGGGAAGAGCTGGGTGTGTGTGTGTGTTTGGACCGGGTAGAATATTTTTTCAGGCACCAATCTCTTTTTTGATCAGGGCCACTGTGGGTGGTCTATCGTCCTCAGGAGAAGGAGGTGAGGGGAGTGTCGTTGTGACCTAAACTTAGGGTGGAGAGGGGTGGATGCCATGTCCTCTGGCAGAGCCGGTGAGATTTCCTTTTGGACCAAGGGACTGAGGATCCAGCCCCCCTGCTCTGGCGTGGGAAGGGACCCAGGCTCCCTGCCCCCAGACCCTAAAAGGGCTTGTCTGCCCCCCCTCCCACTCCCCATTGGCTGCAGGAGGTTTGTGGCATCTGCATTTGTTCCAGAGCCTTCCTCGTGGCCTGACTGGGAGCTGGGGGGTTGGATGGCACTGTTGTGGACCTGGACCCTCAGCCTGGCAGGATCCAGGGCTGGGTGCCTCAGGTCCTGTTGGAGCTGGGCTGGGGAGGGTCTGCCTGCAGGTTCAGCCCAGGGGCAGATCCTTGCAGAGTTGGCCCATCTGCCCTCAGTCCTTCTCTCCCAGAGGGGAATGCCCTTGTCCTTGAGGGCAGAGGGGTGTGTGTCCCATTCACCTTTGTGTCTGTGTGGATGTCCCCTAGATGTCCCAGGCCTGGCCATGCCTGTCCACAGTGGGCTTCGGGGCCCAGGAAGCTGAGAGCTCTAATGTCTGGCCCTGTTCAGGGGCCTGAAGAGACCCAGGCCCCCCTCCTCCAATGGGCCAGAGGTAGCTGTGGCCTTTCACGGGGGGATGGGGGGTAGGGGGTCGCATCCCTAGGGACTCGTGCTTTCTCTGGTGGCACCCCTCTCCCTTGCCCTGCCTGCCCTTATCCTTGTATTTAATTAAATAAGCCCTTTTTTAACCCCCCCCCCCCCAAAAAAAAAGGAGAAAAGGTTTGAAATCAAACAGTCAACATATTCCAGCGGGAGTCTGGGTCACCTGAAGCCAGCTCTCCTTCCACGATTAGGCTAGCGCCTGGGCAGATGATCAGCCCATTCCTAGGGCTCAGGAATTACAGGATTTCTGGAATACCCCTCTGAAACCTTTCCTAAATTATAAAGGGGGAAGCAAATGTAGAAAATAATCTGTTTGCTTGAAAAGTGGCTTCTGGAAATTTTTCTTCTGCTTTTCACTTGTATTCTTCCAATTTCTAAAAATTTAAACTGCAGAGTAAGCCTCAGCACCCTTTATGGCCTCTGAAATGTTTAGAAGCTGGGATTAACTTTAAAATTTTTCTTTAGATCTCCCTCTCTAATTTCCAGATATCTGATACTTTCTTCTCCTCCTCCTCCTCCCCCTCCTCCCCCTCCTCCTCCCCCTCCTCCTCCTCCTCCTCCTCCCCCTCCTCCCCCTCCTCCTCCCCCTCCTCCTCCTCCTCCTCCTCCTCCCCCTCCTCCACTTCTTCCTCCCCCTCCTCCTCTTCCTCCTCCTCCTCCTCCTCCTCCTCCTCCTCCTCCTCCTCCTCCTCCTCCTCCTCCTTCTTCTTCTTCTTCTTCTTCTTCTTCTTCTTCTTCTTCTTCTTCTTCTTCCTTGTTTTAGGATATTCTGCATTTGTGAATATGAAGCTCCCTTACCACTTTGTTCTTTCCCTTTCATATCTCATATCCCCCTTATTATTACTTGTTCAATGTCAAAGTAGACTTTGCTAGATTTTGCAGTCCATAAATGCAGCATCATATTCAAGTCATGCTCAGTAAACAGTGAACTAGTCTTACCAGGGGAAATCACTTCATAAGTTATATAACCACTGTGCATACACCTGAAACTAATATAAGATTGCATGTTAACTGTAATTGAAAAATAAAATAACATTTTTTTAATGATGAACTATTGAATATGAGGGCATGGATAAATGCTGATATAGCCAAGTTCCTGTGTTGGATCGCTGTAAGACCCCAACAGCTTTTTTTCTGGATCTTTGTCACAAATGTCCACCTTTAGTCACATACTGGTTCTCAGCTTCCTTGACTCCTAAACAAAGCTGGAGACGTGTCCCCGTTTCACATATCATCATATATGTAGTGATCAAAGGGTAACAGAGGGGCACACCTCCTAAACACGCTGCCAGTTCAGGACACTAAACTGAGTGCCTACAGAAAACCCAAGAGGCAGTGGTCAACCATGTAAGAGTGTGATGAGAGAAGCACCAGGTGCAATGGGAGAACCTAGGGTACAACCTGGCATTCAGGGGAGGGGGCCTGCCTGGGGGACATGATGCTGCCATAAATACTGACCCTCTCATGACCAGGCTAGAGATCATGCTGGGCAGCATGATTCCACTGAGAGCATATTACCATGTACTAGGGACATTGTGCTCAGTAAACTTTTCCTGAATGATTTTACCTGGGACCATGTCTATCTGGTATTATAAGGCAGTTGGAGAAGGAGCTTAGTTGTACTATTTTTTTTTTTTTTCGTGTATGGGGCATATGTAGAGAGTATTTATAAGAGTTTATTTGATCTAAATTGAGGACATCTGCTAGGGAGCAAGATCTAAGATGCTCCATAGAATAACAGTTTTGTAGCTTCTTTTCTGCATTTGAAATTAAGGAGGGAACTAAGAAAGTTTACATGCCGGTGGGAAAAACAAAGAAGGGGATTGGATTATAGGACTGTTGACAGGATTATGTGCTCTTTTGAGGGTGGTTTGGCTTCTTTCAAAGGTGTGTTAATCAAGATGCACAGAAACAGTGGATGGGGCTTGCTTAAGGCAAAGATAAATCTTATCTTTGGTGGGACATCACGACCCAGGAAGACCTGACTTGTTAGGAATTGATGAGCAGATCAAGCTGCAGGCCCATCTCAGCAGCACACAGAAACTCTGAAATGCTATCTGAAGAAGCAAGGAGACTAATGATACCTTTAGTCTAACATGGATTCTCAGTATCTGAAGGCAGAGTTTGCGGCATCCTTTTTTTCTTTCTTTCTTTCTTTCAGCTTCTTTCTTTGCTTTCTGGCAGCCTAAATTTGAATGATTATTCCAGAGAACCCACCTTGAAAATGGTTTGAAAAGGTAATCCCATAGCCTATAAGATCTAAGCTTTAGGAAGCTTTGGTGGAAATCATCCTTGATTTTTTTCCATTGATACACTTATTTCTTCTTCTCATAGTTCAGTGGCCCTCTTTTTTGATGTAATCTCTCCCCTAGGTGTGTGCGCCTCCGGGAGATTTTAGGAGGTTTTGAACTTATCTCTCATCTTAATCTTCCAATCAAAATGAGACCTTCTTTTATGTTTCAGAAGATAGCTTTGAAAATCAGCTTCAGAAAGCCAGGGATTTCAGACTTATTGAAAGTGGGTGGATTTATGTAGCTCCATTTTACCAGCAGGGCCAGTCCACGCTGAGCCTGGACCTGTTTCTTTAGCTGTAGGCATCTCCATCTCAGGCTGTATCTTCATTCTTAGCAGTGTTAGTGTGACTTCTCTTTGCACTGCCCCCTGATATGCTCTAAAGTAGGCAGGCAGGGAGACTTCTGGCTACCAACTGTTCAAAAGATTTCTTTCTTGAAAAGCAACTGATTTAAAAAATAGCATAAATGGAGTCACTTCCAAATAGAGTCAGAGTTGCCATCCCAGAGGAACTGCCTAGCACATCCTACTCCTCAAACCTTGGAAATGTAACACTGAGCAAAACAACCTTTGGATTGGGCCTAAAGCAGCATTATATTCCAAACAAGTACAGCACTGAAAATCAAAGACATTCTTTTGAATTAGCATCACTATGTGAGCTTATCTGCATCTATGGAAATCCCTTCCTTAGCTTGTTAACACCCACATATATTCCTTTTTCCTATTCCTACACCTAGGAGAGAGATTACATCAAAAAAGAGGGGCACTGAACCATGAGAAAAAGAAATAGGTGTATCAATGGAAAAAAATCAATGATGGTTTCCCCCTTCCCCATCTCATAAATACACCTTGCCTTCACCTTCTAACCAGAACACTATTTGGGTTTTTGCCTGAATCAGTGCTTTCCTAATAGCTATGCTTTTGGATCTCAAATGCTATTTGCCTTTCACTTTGGCCTTTTATTTTTAGGTTAACACTGTCATATTGACACAGACTAGTAAGCTAGTATAAGCAGAATAGGGAAACTGAGACAGAAAGTTAAGTGAACAAACAGCTTATAGACATCTAGTAAATCGCAAAATCCTATCTTCTATAACCAAGGACACTTAAGAATAAATGGTTTAGCCCAGCCAGTGTGGCTCAGTGGTTGAGTGTTGACCCATAAACCAAGAGGTCACCATATCAATTCCAGGTCAGGGCACATGCCCGGGTTTCCTGCTTGATCCTCAGTGGGGGCATGCAGGAGGCAGCCGATCAATGTTTCTCTATCAGTGTTTGCTGCTCGTAAGTATACACCTTTATCCTCTAAACTCATTCTTATGGTCACTAGCTTTTTAACCTTGGGCAATTTCCTTAGATTCTTCAATCTTGAATTTCCTCATCTATGGTATAATTTTAGGGAAAAATTCTCCATGTAAATTTCTTACTCTTGACATATAGGACAATCATGATGTCACTGATGGCTGGTATTTCCTTGACCTTTAGACTAAGTCTTGTTTTTTCCTAAGTGAGGAATTGGCTTTAGGATGCAAATGGTTCTGAAAAGAGGAGTAACTCACTATCCCACTGAGGGTCAGGAATGGTAGGAGGAAGGGGAAATATGGAGCCACTTAAGCACACTGGTAATCTGAGATTTAGGGCCAGGGCACAACTAAATTCCATCTATCCTCTAAGCTACTTTACTTTTTCCTAGCTTGGTGAAATGTCTCAAAGTCTGTGAAGAAAGACTTTAAGACAAAGAGAAGGTCAGGAAATAACAAGCTGTGGGAATTTGGAAACCTCTCCAGCAAAACACGAAAGTAATGACTTGCTAGTGAAAGAAAGCCACGGGGAATGGGCGCATAGATATTGGTAAGATGGAAAGAACACTTGACCAGGAGACAGAAACCAAGTTCAACTCCACCTTCACCATTTTCTCTCTATTACATAAACTCTGAGCCTTTTCTTAGCTCCCAGTATTCCCATTTGTCCAACGATAGTAAATGTGTCTGTCCTGCCAACCTTTCAAGGGAACTGTGAGGATTGAATGAAAACGAAAATGAAAGTATGTTGAAAAACATTGCTTTTTCTCTGTAAAGATACCCCAAGTCCCCACACCTACTTTCTCTCTTTACTAGTTCTCTTTTCTCTCACCAACAAATTTAACAACTGAAAAAATACCTGTGCCGAAGGTATTTTCTAATGTTAGAGTTTTAGAAAACTAACAAAGCAAACTTCAATCCATTCTCCCATGAATAACTGATGTGAGAAGATATTCAGGAAAAAATTCTTCTCAGATGAATCCTCTCCTAATAGTAGATACATGTGGATATATAAAAATGGAGCACCACCATTAATGTAAAAAGGTAATGCAGCCTAGCCGGTGTGGGTCAGTGGCTGAGCATCGACCAAAGAACCAGGAGGTCATGGCTCCATTCCCGGTCAGGGTATGTGTCATGGTAGCTAGCTTGATCCCCAGTGGGGGGCATATAGGAGACAGCCAACGATGATTTTCTCTCGTCTTTGATGTTTCTCTCTCTCCCTTTCCTTTCTTCTTTGAAATCAATACAAATATATATATATATATATATATATATATATATATATATATATATATATATATATTGCAAAGCCAGTTCAGTGCCTCAATAAAATAATAGCAAGACAGTGAAATTAACATGGCAGCATCCCTCAGTCCACCAACACCTAAGAGACCATTTATTTAGTGCTTGGAAATTTCTCAGAGTCTCCCAGGTGCTTGTTCCTGACAATCATCTTTATCCCTTTGAAGACGTCTCCTTTAGTTGGGTAGTCTCAGACTCTGGGGTCATTTCCAGGATAGCTACTGCCTCTAACCCAGCTTTATGGCAGTTTTGAATAATTAACAGTTCTCAAATTAGTTTCTGTGATCACATTTGCCCTTTCATCTCCAAATGATGCTTTCACTGTAATTTTTAGAAATGAAAAGACTAAAGACAGACTTCAAATGCTCAGTAGTGGCACAGTTGGGGATAATACAAACGCTGAGATGTTATCTATGTATGCCAAAGCCTGTGGCCAGTTGGAATCTGTGGCTGAAATCAAGGACTTTCTGTGCAGCTGCCGGTCTGACATCTTATATGCATGGATATGTGTGCTCATGTGTTGGTGTGTGAGGGTCAGCAAACAAAGTGGTTGAAGGATCTAGAAGAGGTAGACTTCTAAGACCTGCATCTTGCCTCTGCTGACTATCTCATACGAGTACACACAGGCCAGGTGGATTACTGTCTCTTGCTGGCCTTGGCCTTTTAATCTGTAATGCTAAAATGATAAAATCTCTTCTTATATTACAGTCTGTTTGTAAGAATTAGTTAAATAATGTATCATTAGGAGGTATTCTGTAGACGAGTTCCCTGTCAATGACTCTTCAGACACTCAGCAATTAGAAAACCTAGTCAATCTCAGAGACTAGCTTATGTTCTTTCTGTTTCATGAAACACATCTAGCCTTCTTTAACAAAACATTTTTTATCTTATCTCAATTCCCAGGATGCCAATAAATCCTCATTCCTCAGCCCTGAACTACTCTTGCATTCATTTCTATGAGTCTTGTCTCAGTGGAGGAACTCTGAGATTCTTGCAACTAGAGTCAATGTCTTACATGAAAGCTGACAGATTAGGTAAGAGCAGTGGCTTAGAACTCAACAAAAATGTCTAGTTTTCCTAAGAAAGTTGCTTGACTTTTTTAAGCCTCAGCAATTTCTTCTGTAAAATGAGGGTATTAATATTAATAGGTAACTAAAAATTTGGTGTGATTATTAAATAAGACAAAACATCTAAAGCCTTTAGTATGGTTTCTGACAAATAATAAGTACGGAGCAAATTTAGTGATAATTACTTAATGACAGTAGCCAAAAATGTTATAGTGTTATCTATAATGATCTTGAAATACTCGGAAGCCTCAAGTATTATTGGGATCAGTGAAAAAATGTTAGGTTCAAAATCAACACAGAGTTAGTTTTTAGTGTGTTTTAATAAAATTTTGACTTTGTAACTGTTTTAACTTGCATAGACTTTTGATACTTGAGGGTCTTTATTTTTCTCAGAGAACAAACTGGATATTTTGACTATGAACACTCTCATGATGCATGATGTCCTTTTTTTATTTTAGGATAATCCTCTCTTTATCTGAAAAGGGCAAACACAAATTTAGCCTCCCTTTCTGCACTAGATTCTGTTGAGCATGCATAGCCTCTCTCTGCAAAGCCTGTAGCCATTCCATGTGTGTCTTGGTCTTCAGGTCTTGCCAGTGGATCCCAGCATCTACAAAGCTGCCTCCTAATTTGGGTGTAAGAGTTCAGCAGATCCAATGAGGCAGAGCATCACTTTCTGTCTGCTAGGTACTGAGTCCTCTCAATCCTGGGGTTTACATCATGGCAAACTATAATTTTTATAGCAATATCATCAAGTGCCAGGAAGAAGCTTTAATATCTAGGACTTGATTTGAGGTGCAATAAACTTTAAGTCCCCACACAGGTCCTCCCTGAGCATAGAGACAATTTGATACATAGGATGAGTCACAAGGAACGATAATTCATAACGAGTGGGAACCCATTTGCTCCAAGTCCTTCAGTTTCTAAAACTTCCCTTTTCCTCAAGGTCCAGTTTAAATAATTGGAAACCTAAAGGGATGCACTAGAAGAAATCTGTTGTGTCTTCTTCAAAGATTCCTGAGAGGGTCAGGGGAATGGGTTCATTTGTCCTGTGTCAAGCCTGGCTGAAGCTGCCTGACCGCCTCGTGTTGCCATCTCTTGACTGTGACCCTCAGCTCCTGAGTCTGGCTTGATTTGCACCATACGAGGCAACTTTGTCTTTCTTCATTTCCTGAAATTACCACAAATGTTTATGTGGTAAGTATTTATTGAAAAACATAAAGATACTAGAAAGCAACACAAATCAGTGCAAGGAAAAAAACGACAACGAACACATCAAAGTCAATGTCAACACAATTTCTTGAAATTCTCTGACAATGGAATCCCCACCAGCTGAGGCCCATTATGGTCCCTTCTCTTCTCCTTCACCTAGAACCCTATTCTCCTGTGTCTCAAGAGATACAGTGAACTATTCTCAAATTCATGTCACTTTTGTAGGCAGAACATTTTTAGTGTTCTGGTGTTTCATTCTCCCCAGAAATTCCTAGGAAAATATGGAGGATGGTTATGTTTATTACCTTAAGAGAAATATTAAAGGGTTTGTATATGAAATAGCAAAATGAATTCTAACTTTTTTGGTGGTTTATTCTACTACCTTGGTAATTAGAGGAAATTCATCTTTTTTTTTAAATATATTTTATTGATTTTTACAGAGAGGAAGGGAGAGGGATAGAGAGTTAGAAACATCGATGAGAGAAACATCGACCAGCTGCCTCCTGCACGCCCCCTACTGGGGATGTGCCCGCAACCAAGGTACATGCTCTTGACTGGAATCGAACCTGGGACCTTTCAGTCCCCAGGCCAACGCTCTATCCACTGAGCCAAACCGGTTAGGGCAGGAAGTTCATCTTTTAAAAAAAAAATATATATATATATATATATATATATATATATATATATATATATATTGATTTCAGAGAGGAAGAGAAAGGGAGAGAGAGATAGAAACATCAATGATGAGAAAGAAACATTGATCGGCTGCCTTCCTATATGCCCCCTATCGGGGATCAAGCCCACAACCGGGGCATATGCCCTTTGTTAGGTCGGAGAGAGCCCAGGATCAGATACATGCAGACATGTGACGAGATAATGCACTCCCCCTGGCATTTCTGGCAGATCAGCGTGCCAGACACAGATACAGGCTTCTCCCTGAATCCACAACGACTCCCACGCAGATACTGACTCATTCCTGAATACCTGGCTGACCCCTACAGCTGAAACTTCCTCAACTGAATACCTCAGCTCATGTCCCCGCCCCTCACCCAACCGTAGTATAAAAAAGTCCCCCCCCCCCCATTGGCGTGAATCCATGTGCCCTGTCCTTGGGGTAAGTGGGTCTCCCGGGGATGCAGAATAAACCTTTTCCTTTCCTTTCTTTTCTGATTCACTGGACTCTCTATTTCTTGCGCCGCCTCCTGAGCCACCTAACCTAACACCCTTGACTAGAATTGAACCCAGGACCCTTCAGTCCGCAGGCTGACACTCTATTCACTGAGTCAAACTGGCTAGGGACATCTTTTTTTTGTGATACTTTTTTTTATAGTAAATAAGAGGAAGAGCAATCACTGTGGCCAAGGATAATCAGATAAAAATTTAAAAAGGATATAATGTGGCCTTAACCGGAGTCCTGAGCCCTTCACAATGCAAATGAAAAGAGAAGTGATGTGACAATGTGGTGAAGTGCTACACTTCCTTTCTAGCTTCTTTACAATCAGGTGTGGCCTTCGGCTTGAGTTGCGGCCGATGCAATGTAAGGAGACTTAGTGTGCAGTCTCCTTAGGTGTGTATTCTCAAGTGTGTGTTTGTATTCTTTCCCCTCCTGCAGCTGAATGAGTAAGGTGGTGAGGGCTTGAAGGAGACAGAGCACAGGTAGGAAGAGCCTGGATCCCTTAAGGACTGCATGGAACAGAATTTCCTTGTCAATGTACAATGGACACCGCTAACCAGAATGAACTCTGGATCCAACATAATAACAACTTCTATCCCAACAGCACTGTCTGTGTGGTGAAAGTTCCTGAGTGTTATTTCTATGAGATATCTACTTCTATGGCTTCCATAAGAATTCTGATTCTCACCTCTGGGAGTTGATGCACTCCTAAAGTAAGTGTCTGAGACCCTTCAGGCCTGAAAGACTTAAGGTTAATTTGCGGGGACACCTGGTGATAATGAAAATGAGACAGGAGTGGCATAGTCTAGGAAAGATTTGCAGCAGAAAGAAAGACCTTAGGACAGGGAGGATAATGACTGTACCTCAGAATGGCCAGCAGCACAGAATGATGCCCCATTCCTCACCTGAGAACTCCTGATTTTTCATCTAAAACCAGGACCTGAGATTACCACCCAAGAGAGGCAGTGGCAAGTGCCTTTTTGCATATTCAAGAACTCACATGGGGTCTTCTTCATCTCCAAGGGGGCATGTGTGGAGAGTTCCTCTCCAGCACTAGTCCAGTTTTTCTTTATGCACTCTCTCCCCTTTCCTCCAGGCAAGATTTTTACTGCCCCACTCAAGGACCCACCCATGCTGGACCTTGGAGCCAGGCCTCACAGCAATGTTGTCCCTTTTGCTTTTGACTCAGGAAGACTGCCTCGTATGGCTCTGTCAAATTCCCTTGGCCTTGCTCGCTGCTGATTGTGAATTCCAGCTCTGCTACCTCCTCGCTAAGGATCTTACTAGCTAAATGACTTTGCCTCTTTGGCAGCTAATTTCCACAACTTCCCAAAAGGGGATGATAGCTCTACCTACATTATAGGGTTATTATGAACATCCAGTGAAATAATACATGTGAAGTACTTAGCATAGTTCTTGGCACACAGTAAATGTCCCACTAATCTTAACTACTATCAATGAAAAAGGAGCTCTGTAATAAACTGACCAAAAGTAACCTCACAGGATTATCTAATCAGAAAATCCTAACTGGGGTGGGTAGTCATGGCTCAGGTCTACAAAAATGTTTATCTTTGCTTTAAGCAACCCTTGTCCATTGTTCTTTAAAAAAAAAAACACCCCAAAACTATTTTTATTAATTTCAGAGAGGAAGAGAGAGAGAGAGAGAGATAAAAACATCAATGGTGAGAGAGAATCATTGATCAGCTGCCTCCTGCACACCCTCCTATTGAGGATGGAGCCCGCAACCCGGGCATGTGCCCTTGACTGACGCTCTACCCACTGAACCTAACTGGCTAGGGCCTTGTCCATTATTCTTGTTAACATACCTTTGAAATGCTAGAGTAATTCTCTTTTTTAGATCCCCTCGAAGATGTAACTACCCTCAAGGGAGCACAGACTCTTATAAATTATTCTGGACCTTATTTTCTTCCAACTTTGTGTAATCTTCTTTACATTCCTTCAATTCCAGGTGTATAAAAGGAACTGCAAAACTGTCATTCTCTAGAGCCTTTGAGGTCTTATTTCCTGGAATGTCATCAGTTTGGCTCAAATAAACTCAAACAGATTCTCTACAGGTTTGGATGTTTCTTACTTGACACCGTTAATGTTATATGTCTGTTAGCAAATGCTCCACACTTTGCATATATAGCTTACATTAATGGTGATATACAACTAGATTGATGTTTTTAGAGAAAACTCTGAAACCATAAACTTTAGGGGCGGGGGAGGCCGGTGCTCCTGTCTTTCAAACTCTTACACCAATCTCCCAGCTCATAAGCAATTACACATACCTGTGAGGCCTGTCCGATATCCACCCCAACTGCATCATGCAGAAGGGAGGTGAGGGCATGCAGTCTTGTGCCTGTTGAAGTGCCTGAGGATGGCTTACAGCAGTGAAGGAGAACCTATGACACGCGTGTCAGAGGTGACACGCGAACTCATTTTTTTTGGTTGATTTTTCTTTGTTAAATGGCATTTAATTATATAAAATAAATATCAAAAATATAAATCTTTGTTTTACTACGGTTGCAAGTATCAAAAAATTTCTACATGTGACACGGCACCAGAGTCAAGTTAGGGTTTTTCAAAATGCTGACACGCCGAGCTCAAAAGGTTCGCCATCACTGGCTTATAGAAAACGAATCAAACTCATTGAAGTAATTTTTCTCTAAACTTCAACATTTTGGTCCTTTAGTTCCTTGAGTGAGGTAGAAAAAAGTGGCTAATGCTGTAAGCTAATTAATTGCTCTGTGCACAAACACTAATTACCAAGAGATAAAGTTTAATGCTAGCTGCATATGGGATGTTAAGCAGCTAGCTGCTTTTAAAAAGAAAAAAGAAAGAACATTTTTTGGAAAGGAGAATGAAGGGATGAGAGTAATTGGTTTTAAGCTAGGAAAACCTATCAGGATAAAACATACCCCTGTTTCTTACATTTTTGATGAGATTGTAGCATGATTTATGCATCTCATCTTTGCAGCATTATTAGAACTGTGACAAATATCCAGCCAAATACTCTTCATTGTGAATGAAGGTCAAGAGTAAGATAGAAGCTGGGTGTGGAACGTCTATTTTGGCCAAGGCCTTATCTACAGTGTTTGGGCTTCAGCCTTCATCCTGGACTGATCTTCAAATATGAACCTCTCAAACCTGGTTAAGAAATGATTTTCTCATCGTAAATGTTGTTTGACTTTTAATTTAAACACAGTCTCACTCCTAACAGGTACCTAGCATAATTTCAGATGCACAAATCCTTGTTGCATGAATGAATGAAACTAATCAAGTATGGTTATCTCAGTCTGTACCTGAGTCACTGCTGGGGAGAACAGAGCATATATTCTATGAAGGGTCAGAGGTAAATTTCACATAAGAATAAGCCTACATAGTTGCAAAAAAGAAATTGATTGTGTGATATCATTTAAAAATTCTGAATAAGGGTAGCTGGCCAACTGTATGTCTTTAGTACCAACTCTTTCTGTTGACTGAGGTATTACATTTTGATTAAAATTTTATGTCTGGTTAACATAACATTCCCCTTGGGAAATAATGCATGAATATATTCCAGGTATAAATACTTCCATGGGAATAGGCTTACTAGATTCATTCCACATGCCAAGGGACTGAAGAGTGCTTCTGCAGGTGAGACAACAAATAGACCAGGTTTGCTGAAGGAAACATGGTGGATGTCTGTAACTGGAATCTAGGTGGGCAGATTTGAGATAAACCCTGATGGGGGCTTGTAGCAGCTGTAGGGCAGCATGAGGGCACAGAGATCCTGAAGGGGGAAAGGGACTGACTATGAACTGGAGATCAGAACTATGGGAAGAGGTTGCTGACTTCTCAATTACTAATAGCCAGCTGGAATAGACTGTCTTTAGAAGATGGCCAGTCTGCATCTTGTGTCATTGTTTCAGCTACTGACACTAGTGAGAGATGATCTTGCATCAGAACCCCAGCACCAAACAAGTTCTTAGAAATCACCCAATCGCCTCATTTTACAGTCACGGTTAAATAACTTGGACTAAATCATACATAAGCAGTTAATGACTAGAACCTCTGCTGCAGGTTTTTTTCAGTTAATCCCCATATGCAAGTTCTCATTCCCTGCCTGCTTTATCCCTAAATTCACCTGCATGAAAATTGAGAATTTCCAAGCTGAGTTTCGAGTTCCTTAAAGCTGAGACACTTGTGGCCCCAGTCTCATCACAGATGGCCACTCTAAAAAACACACACACGTCTAGAGATCAGCAGGAAATAACCAACAATTAATATTTTAAGGTGGAAGAAGAAAGAAAATTTCTCAAAAGAATCAACACCCTGATACGCTACAACATGTTACAAAGCCAAGGCAATTAAAACAGTGTAGAAATGGATCAGAGAAAGACAGAGACCACGAGAATAGTCTGGAAAGTCCAGAAATATATCCATATCAAAGCTGCCGATTTGATAATGGAGCCAACATTAAGAAGTAGGGAGGGAACTGTTTGATACATGGTGTTGAGAAGTGTGTTTACTATATGAAGAAGAGTAAAACTGAATTATACAATAAATAGTAAATAATAATAATTTCTAGATAGATTAAAAGTGAAAATGTTAAAGGTAAAGCTAGAAAACCATTTGAAGAAAATATAGATGAGAAAGGACAAAGATTAAATAAGATAACAAAAGCAAAATCCATAAAAGGAAACATTTTATGAATTTGAATATGTCAAAATTAGGTTGAATATAATCCTATTATTATAAAATATATGTTTATGTGTAACTAATAAAATGTTAATATCAAGTAATATGTGACTAATAAAGGACTTATATATAGGATATCTGCAAATCAGCAAAAGAAAGTTAGTAATCGAAATAGAAAACAGGGCAACATGTGAATAGGCAATCCACTACAGGCAAAACCAGAAATTGCTAATGTCGATGTAAAGAGATACCCATTCTCATTAGTTATCAGAGAAATGCAAATTAAAACAATAATAATACTCCACCTTATACTCAATTGATTGGCAAAAATTAAAGTCAGATAAAATCATGTTCTGCTGAGGATGTCAAAACAGAAATTGTAAACTGGTTCTAAAATGATTTTGAAGTATTTAATAAAATTAAATATGTACATATCTAATACTGGATATAAAACCTAGATAATTTCTGACACAGATACACAGAAATATGAATGAATGAACAAGAATATTCATCACAGTGCTGCTTGCAATAGCTAAAAATTTGAAAGGGCCTAAGTGTTCAACAAAAATGTATAATCACCCTAGCTGGTTTGGTTCAGTGGATACAGCATCAGCTGAGGACTGAAGGGTCCCGGGTCGATTCTGGTCAAGGGCACATGCCTGGGTTGTGGGCTCCATCCCCAGTAGAGGGCATGCAGGAGGCAGCTGATCAATGATTCTCAACATTGATGTTTCTGTCTCTCTCTCTCCCTCTCCCTTCCTCTCTAAAATCAATAAAAAAAAAAATTTTTTAAATGTGTTATTTTGGAAGTGTAAAGTGTTTTACATAAACTAAAAGAAATGTTCTAGATTTCTATCTAGCTATAAAAAAAGTGTTGTGTTGAAACCTTAGAACTGTAATTCATTGTATAGAATAATACCAATATATAAATTGATGAGTTAAGAGTGGGTATATATGGAGATAAAATAAGGACACTGAAAGAAGAAAGAATAAAACATAGATGAGATTATTCACAGATGAATTAATATAGAGTTACAAAATTTGAGGATGAAGGTCTAATCCACATTAGTGCACCTAATTTACATATCTACATGTGGAGAGAGATATTTTTAAATCATATAAGAATGTGTTAATTTTTCCCATGAAATACAGTTCAGTTTTTGTTTTAAAATGACAACATTTTCTTCCCTTAGTCCTTCTGACAAGTAACCCGAAGTGCACTGTTTTGCACTTGCTCACATGGAGACTCCCTGGTTACCAGTGGGCCACACTCACAGATTTAGTACCAAACCCTATTGTAGCCTTTCCTTGGCAGCATGGTTTGTCATACTCAAGATGTTTTGGCCTTCTCTGCAAAACTGGAGATTTCACTGAGGGTTTATGCTACAGTTTGTTCATACAGATATCAGATAAGACCAGTTGGTATTCAACAAGACCCACTTCTCAGCTGGCCACTCGTTTCTGAGTACCTCACTGCCCAGATCATTTATGTGGCCCAGTGCCACCGTAAAAAGAATCTGCATCTTCCTTATGGTCTACAGCTCTAACAACTTTTGACTCTGGTTAACTCAATCTGTTCATAATTTGGTTTTGCTCAACCACAACAGATATATATCTTCATACACAGATTTTTGTTTTTGTTTATACTACTGAAAAAAAAATTCAGAGGGAAGATCTTCCTTTCTCTATAGGATAAACTAATATAAACTAACATAACCCAATATAAACAAATCTTTTAGTTTATGAGTCCACAATCAAGGCATATTCAGCCGCCAGGAATAACCTATTTATAGTACAGATGACTTCCCCAGGAGGCAGTAGTCTGCCTCACTTAGGCAAATCTTAGACATTTAATCCCTTAAAGTAAATGAAAATCACAGTGAAAATTGTGTTGAAATTCACTTTCTTTTTCTTATTCAACCACATTTGAGACCCAGATATTGTTCTAGGGTGGTTTTGTCAATGTCTCTATTCCTTCTCTGCACTAACATTTACTGTGAATAAGTAAAGTGACCTTAGACTTGGGGAAGCTGGAGAGATTGTCCAGAGTGTCACGTGACAACACAATGTGCTGATGCCTTAACCTACATCTCATCCCCAAATCTCATCCATAAAGGCACAATCCTGAATCAGGACCTCTGGTCTCTTCCATCATGATATGGAATAAAGAACTAGAATTGAGGACGAGACAAAGCTGATTTTCCACCGTGGCTTTCCATCTATTTTTAAATTGTTTGCTTGGGCTATAAAATAGGGAAAATTATAGTAATTCCTATCTTGCATGGTCAAAAAACAGTATAGCATATTATCTATGGGTTTGGGCACAGAGTCATTTGGTCCTGGAGTCAATCCTTAGATCTGCTTTACTAATAATGTTTTCCTAATTATGATTCACTTCTTTTTATGTTTCAGTCTTATCTATAAAACAATAAGTTAGAAGTACCTATATTATGTTTGGTTGTGAGGCTGAAATTAGATAGCACAAGTAAACCTGTCAGCATAGATCCTGACACATAATTAGAACTCTATCTGTAAATGTTGGTAAAATTATTATTATGGTTGTTATGAAAATTGAAATAATAGCCATTTATGCAAGTCACTGAGCTTTATGCCTGGTACCGAATGGATTCTCAATTAATATTAGTTCCCTTCTTTTCTCAGCAACCAAAAAACGTGGATATAATTTGCATAGGACTTGAAAGGGTGTTTTCTTACCAAAAACAAAACAACAAAACCCAAAGAAACAAAAACAAACAAAAAACTACTCCCATCCTAAGGAATTACGTAGTCACATTTATTACAAAGTTTTCTAGACAGCCAGTCATCAAGATACCTCAATCTTCATTGAGAATACAGCTAATATTTCCCAACAAGAGAAATCACAAACTCTCCCCAGAAAAGACTAAAAGAATGAGATAAACACATCAGAGCTGTCCTTTGCCTCCCCCACATTCCTTGTAAATACTCTTTAGTCAAGTGACAGAGAGAAAAGAGGAGTTCAGATATTTTGTTTCATGAGTGAACGGAGCCAGTTGGGTTCGACCTTAAACACCGAGAAGAGAAAACGGCCTCTCCCAGAAAGGAGAGATGCTGCTGCCTGGCATTGGCCATGAGAAAATGAATAGGAGGAACCTGAGCCAGAAGGGAGAGCAGAGAGGAATGGGAAATATGAGAGCAAGGTATTGTCATGATAACTCTCTCAGATGTGGGTTAGAGTTTGATCTCACTCGGTCTTTTCAAATAAATTTGCTCTTCAAGGCAAAGCTTCTTATTTAATAAGAAAGTCCATATCTCACTTCTCTGGCTTCCAAGTTTGCCAACCAAGGAATGACTCAAGTGATCTCCTGTTGAGACAGCTTCACAGGTATTGCATTCTGACTGTCCTCAGGGGGAACTTGGAAGGTGAGAAATGAGCAGTGGGAAAATGTTGCCTATGCCAAGCTGAGAGCAGAACAAAAAGTAATCTCTAGATGTTGCAGTGACTTCAGAGATATTAGCAGGGAAAACAAGGACACGTAACAATCAATGCTTATCAGGGTCCTTGTAGACCATTCCAGGTCCCCCTGCTCTGGACAGTGGCCTGGGCCAACTGTAATTACCTTCCAAGGTGCTGTCCTCACTAAGAGAGGCAGGGACTTCAAGGACAGGAGCTCTACTTAGTGACCAGTCAGGAGTCAGGTTGGCCTTGCATTCTTTCATTCATTTAAATAGCATCTACAGCCCGGCTGGTGTGGTTCAGTGGTTGAGCATTGACTCATGAACCAGTCAGGGCACATGTTCGGGTTTCAGGTTTGATCCCAGTAGGGGACATGCAGGAAGTAGCCAATCAATGATTCTCTCTCATCATTTATGTTTTTCTCTCTCTCCCTTCCTCTCTCTCTGAAATCAATAAAAACATACAAAAATATTTAAATAGCATCAACATAGTGAACTATGTACCAATCTCTATTCCAGAGGTGGTGAATTTAATAGTGAATGCCCTCATGAATCTTAGAATCTAGTGTAGAAGGCAGATATGGAAATAATCTTCCAAGCCACAATAACACAGATACGAAAATGGAGATATACACAAAGTTTACTGCAATCAGAATGGGACTCAACACAATTGAGACAGAAGAGTAAGGCGAGAAAGTAATTTCATGGGAGGCATCTTGTAATGTAATATTTCAGTTAAGGTTGGAGTCAGGTGAAGTCAGATAGGGGCCATTGGAAGAAGGAAGAGTAAGCAGTCACAGAGGTCAGGAAAGGTGTACAGGAAATGATGCTGCCAAAGGGCGAAGTGTGAGGCAGGAAGGAGCCAAAAGTGAATCTAGAGAAACAAAAAGAGCCCGATGATGAGGACCTGGGACTTCATACAAAGGGAGAGCAGCGTCATCAAATGATTTTTGCAGAAGAGTGACAAAAAATTTCTGTATCAGAAAAATCCCTCTAAAAACAATGGAAAACACAGATTGGAGATATTGGTTAGAAGGAGTTTGTGATGACACATCAAATGAGCTAGAGAATACAGGAAGAATTCTCCTAATTATACCCTGATGTTTGTTGCCATATGCAACTCTGTCTTCCTGCAGTCAATGACTTTTATATGGTCCTTCCCCATTGGAGAAAGAAGGAAGAGATGCCACTTCCTGGGTGGAATTCCTTAGCTCCTGGAGGATTCTATGGCCCACTGTTAATAAATCCATAGTTCTACACCCATATAATGGGATATTATTTAGCAATAGAAGGAAATTTGTTATCAAGCCATAAAAATTCTTGGAGAAATTTAAGTGAAAAAAGCCAGTCTACCAAGACTATGTACTGTAATATTCCAAATTTATGGCACTCTGGAAAAGGCAAAACAATGGATATAGTTAAAAGATTAGTGATTGCCAGGGTTTGGGGAAAGGAAGGAAGGGGTGAATTGTTGGAACACTGGGGAATTCTATGACAGTGAAACTATTCTGTGTGATACTATTATGGTAGATACATGCTGCTATGCATTTGTCAAAAACCCATAGGACATGCAACACATGGCAAACCTTAAAATAAAGTATGGGTTTTAGTTAATAGTAATGTATCAATATTGGCTCATCAATTGGAAAATATATCTAACCTACTAATGCAATGTGTTAATAGTGTCTATAGAAGGGAGGGAAGTGAGAAGGTAACTCACCATATGTTCTGCTCAATTTTCCTTTTTTTTTAAGGTGAGAAATGAGTTCATTTATACTGATACTATTGAATTTCCACTCTAATGAATTTAGAGTGGGTTTTTAAAAATGTATTTCAAAAAAAAATGTATTTCAGTGAGATGAAGGGAAAGGGGAAGAGAGATAGAAACACCAATGATGAGAGAATCATTGATCCACTGCCTCCTGCATGCCCCCTACTGGGGATCAAGCCTGCAACCCAGGCATGTGCCCTGATCGGGAATCGAACCATGTTCTCCTGGTTCATGGGTAGATTCAATGCTCAGCCACTGAGCCATACCAGCTGAGCCAGCTCAGTTTTTCTATAAGCCTAAACATTCTCTGAAAACAAAAATCTATTAATTTAAGAAATACATATTTTCCCTCCATATCTGCTTTCTAATTTCTGGAAGATTGTTAGTGAAAGTAGTCTCAGCTCACGTCCATTGTGACTTTGTTCTCTAGGGTTCCACTGAAATTTACTTATTGGGGATGTGGAAAGCACAAATCATCTGAAATCTTGTTTCAGTTCTTGAAAACTTCTTGAAGGTTTAGAGCCAATAAATATTGAATTTGCTTGATTATTTATTACTACAGGCCCAATGCACAAAATTCTGGCAATAGTAGGTCTTCCTTCCCCCAGCTGCCAGCACCAGCTTCCCTCTGGTACCCGGGACCCAGGCTTCCCTCCGGCTATTGGCAGGCACCTGGGATCTGGGCTTCCTTTGCAGAATGGCTTTGTCCAGAAGGTCGTCTGGAAGGATGTCCAGTCTAATTAGCATATTACTCTTTTATTTTTTTTTATTTTTTTTAAAATATATTTTATTGATTTTTCAGAGAGGAAGGGAGAGAGATAGAGAGTCAGAAACATCTATGAGAGAGAAACATCGACCAGCTGCCTCCTGCACATCTCCCACCGGGGATATGCCCGCAACCCAGGTACATGCCCTGACCGGAATCGAACCTGGGACCCCTCAGTCCGCAGGCCAATGCTCTATCCACTGAGCCAAACCGGTCTCGGCTATTACTCTTTTATTATTATAGATTAGGACAGAAGTTAACCTTGTATTGCTATTGATGTGTCCACATAAGCCTAGATTTCAGTTATTATATCTTTCCTACTCATCTTGTATTTGCTGCCTTGTGCATTATGATCCCCAAGATAAAAAACAGGGACAATTATTTGTTTGGGCTTTCTAATTTCTCTCAACACTGGTTTGGCAGTGGGCTCTGAAACAGAACCACCTCTTAAAATTGAAAGAAAGATAATCCTATATAATAAAAGAGAAAAATGGTAATTGGCGTACGACAATACCCTTTTCATTGGCTAATCAGGGCTATATGCAAATTAACTGCCAACTAAGATTGGCAGTTAACTGCCAACTAAGATTGGCAGTTAACTGCCAACTAAGATTGGCAGTTAACTGCCAACAAGATGGCGGTTAATTTGCATATGTAGGCACAATGCAGGGAGGCGAAAGGGAAAGCAGGAAGAAGCCCCCTGCCACTGACAGTGATCGGAAACCCAGGGGGCAGCTAAGAGCTGGGGGGCAGGGCAAAGGCTGCCCTGGGGCCGCCTTTGCCCTGCCCCCCAGCCATGATTGGAGAATCAGGTGCCTTTTCCGCCCTGGCCAGTGATAGCAGGAAGTAGGGGTGGAGCCAGCGATGGGAGCTGGGCACGGTCGAAGCTGGCAGTCCCAGGAGCTAGGGGTCCCTTGCCTGGGCCTAAAGCGAAGCCCATGATCACGGGGCCGCTGCAGCTGCGGGTCCCCGCTGCCCGGGCCGGACGCCTCAGCCAGAGGCGTCAGGCCTGGGCAAGGGGCTGATCCTGCGATTGGAGGGTGATGGGGGTCAACGCCTGAGGGCTCCCAGTATGTGAGAGGGGGCAGGCTGGGCTGAGGGACACTCCCCCCCCCCCCCACACACACACCCAGTGCACGAATTTCGTGCACCGGGCCCCTAGTTAATCTATAAAAATTTAATTAACCTGCACAATGTTCATTGAATCCTCATGGAGCTTAGAGTTTTTTTTTAACTTAATAGTTGCTTTGCCTATTTTGCATCTTGTAGCCTGTGAGGATGGCATTAAACAATCTGAATAATCCTGATAGGCCAACCAAATTAATAGAGTACATCTAAGGGTTGGATCCTTCCATCATTTTCTAATATCACCTGTGCATTCCAGGAGGAATATATATTTTATTGATTTCATAAAGGAAGGGAAAGGGATATAGAAACATCAATGATGAGAGAGAATCATTGATCAGCTGCCTCCTGTATGCCACCCAATGGGGATGGAGCCCACAAGCCAGACATGTGCCCTGACTGAGAATGAAACCATGACCTCCTGGTTCACAGGTCTATGCTCAACCACTGAGCCATGCTGGCCAGGTAATAAAACTTTTTAAAGAAGTGGTCTGATTGGAAGATGAAGTACATATATGATTTCATGAGGCAAAGATTGAGAAGGCATCTCCCCACTGGCTTATTAGTATCTTATATACCAGAATG
The DNA here is from genome assembly GCF_963259705.1 of Myotis daubentonii. Lineage (NCBI taxonomy): Eukaryota > Metazoa > Chordata > Mammalia > Chiroptera > Vespertilionidae > Myotis > Myotis daubentonii. The sequence goes on from NC_081851.1 coordinate 31,102,474, forward strand.
AGATAGGTGTTAAAAGCAAATCTCCCGATTGAGAAAATACCAAATAATTCACAGAAAGATAAACTAGACTATTTTCAGAACCCTTGCTAAAAGTAACTTTGATTCAAAGAGCGAAATGTCTCCAAAGAAACAGAACCAATAGGAAATATATATATATGTGTGTGTGTGTGTGTGTGTGTGTGTGTGTGTGTGTGTGTGTATGTATTGTAAGGAATGAGTTCAATCAGTTATGAAGGCTGACTAGTCTCAAGATCTGTAGTTGGAAAGTTGGAGACCCAGGAGAGCTGGTGGTATAGTTCCAGTCCAGTAGTAACGCCTGAGATCTAGGAGGGGCAATCCAGTCCAAATGCCAGCAGACATGAGACTCAAAAAGCAAATGTATTCGTTCAAGTCTAAAGACAGGTAAAAACCAAGGCCCCAGCTCAAGGCAGTCAGAAAGGAGGCTGAAGTGTCAGCCTTTTTGTTCTTTTCAGGCCTTCAACTGATTAGGTGAGACCCATCCACACGAGGAAGACCAATCTGCTGCCATCACAAAATACCATAGAGTGGGCGGCTTAAACAATAGGAAATTTTTTCTCACAGCTCTGGAGGCTGGGAAGTCCAAGGTCAAGATGTGAGCTCTCTTCCTGGCTTGCAGATAGCTGTCTTCTCATTATAATTTCTCATGATGAAGAGAGACTATGGAGAGGAAGACAAGGGAAGGGAGGATGGGAGGAAATAAGAGAGAATGCTTTGTCAGCTCTCTGATGTCTCTTTATAAGGATACAAATACTATCATCAGGGCCCCACCCTTATTACCTCATTGAACTTTAATTGCCTCTCTGTAAGCCTTATCTCTAAATAAACATTGGGGGTTAGGGCTTCAACAAATAAATGGGGGGTGGGGGGTGAGGCAGGGGAAGGTGGAGATTCAGTCCACAGCTCCTACCTAACAGAGCTCTCAAAAGAGAGCAAGTATTCAAAGCTAGTTCTCTCTTTCCCAAATCATTAACTTCCTACCCTGGCCCTTTTTATTGCATATCAGAAACAGGATATCAAACAGAGACCTCAGATGAAAAAGATAGCTAATGACACTTATTTTATAGATTATTGGAAGGATTAAGCTCATGAATGTATTTGAATTTCGTATAAAATTTCACTTAATCTTTACATGTTGTTTTTCAACCTGTATTTTTATTCAACAACACATCATAAATAATTGTTTGTTTCATTAAATGTAAAACTAGATAACTTCAGTTTGATGTATATTATTTTATTTCTTTTTGATCATCCTATATTTAACTTTTATCCTCTTCAAGGTCATGTTGCCTATCTATTTGCTATTATATACAACTAGAGGCCCAGTGCACAGATTCATGCACCGGTGGGGTCCCTCCACCTGGCCTGCACCCTCTTGCAATCTGGGACCCCTCAGGGGATGTCAGACTGCTGGTTGTGGCCCCATTCCTGCAGACCAGGCTGGAGGACCCCACCGGGCCTCTAGTATGCATATAAGATCTTTGGTTAATCTCTTCCCACCCTCTTCTCTCCCCTCTTCCCTCTGAGATTCATTAGTCTGTTTCATGTTGCCATGCCTATGTGTTGAGCATCTTCCCCCTGGTGGTCAGTGCACTACTGGTCAAACGGTTGAAGGGTTGGTTAGGCTTTTATATATATAGATGGCACAATGAACATTCTCATACATGCATTGTTGCACTTGTGTATATATATATGTTCATTCAACTTCATCTTCAGGTTTGATGAAAATTATTAAAAGGTCATCCAGAACATTTTGACCATTCTTAAGGTATTTTGTTTCACGTTCTTGGTGTTCAAGTCTACTATCAGGGACCATCACTTCCCTCTCCAGATATAGCCTACATTTGTTCTTTTCCCCAGCATTTACTTCTGCAGGTAACCTTGACACTTACCTTGCTGAGAAGAAACTTTGTTATATTCTGAAAAATCACTTATTCAACTTTCAAGCTTTTTCTTTAATTAAACACCCTGAATTAGGAGAATCATGCTGCTGCATTAGATTTCATGTGTTAATATAATTCAAATTAAATGCCAGCTCTAGGCCAAAAGTAAAAGGTCACGGATGCAAGAAACAGTGAGCCTTCTGATCAATGCAAAAGGTGCTATTCTCCACTTGGCTGATTTTCTTGTTTGTTGGTTCCAACCTACACACACACACACACACACACACACACACACACACACACACACACGCACACACTCGCACATGCTTTTTTTCTCTATCTGTGCCTGTTTTTCTACCCCTTCACATATGTTGCACAAAGTTACTTCTTTAAAAGCTCTTTAACTGGAAAATGCTGATGTGTGTAGAGGATTAACAACTGAGGAATAGAATAAGCTATAAATCATGGACTTTAAGAATATTAAGAGGGGAGAAACCAAGATGGCGGCATAGGTAAACACCTGAGTTTGCTGTCTCAAACAACCACTTCAAAAATACAACTAAAAGACAGAACGGACATCATCCAGAACCACAGGAAGGCTGGCTGAGTGGAAGTTCTACAACTAGGAGGAAAGAAAAAAACATACTGAGACTCAGAGGAGGCGCAGTGCTGAAGTAAAATACTAAGGTGCGGAGTGCATGCGGAGCAGGCTGGTGGCTGAGGGTGTGGTTGTTGTTTTCAATCAGGAGGGAGTCTCAGGCTCTGAGCTCCAGCTCCAGGCGAGTTTCTAGGGATCCAGACTCATACGGGAGAAGCGGGACTGCCTGGCATCCCTCAGAACCCTAGGCCAGCTTTCTCTCCGTGGGGCTTGCAGTGATTACTGGGACACTGAGAAACAGAGCCTCTGAGGGCAAGACTGAGAGCAGCCATAATTGCTAACCCCGCCCTGATGATCCTATGGGACCCGCCCTGCCCAAGCCCTGCAGGGAGACTTTTGCTTAGCTGTGGGCAAACTAAGGCCCACGGGCCAGATCTGGCCCATTCGGCTGTTCTATCCGGCCCGCGGAGCCGAAAGAGCGGAGGGTTCTCTTGCTCTCCCCTCCGCTCCTTCACCAGCAGCAGTGTTAACATGGCAACGTCAGGAAACATGGCTGCAGCTCCTTCTTCTGAGTCCAGTTTAAGAACCCACTGTGGCCCTTGAGTCAAAAAGTTTGCCCACCCCTGCTTTTGCTGGATAGCCTCAGGCAAAGGCTAGATTAGCACCTCCCTAGAGATCCAGGAGCCAGGAAGCCCAGAGGTCAGAGTGGGACCATCCAGTTTGCAGCTCCGTGGAACCATAAAAGACACACTCAGGGGGCAGACTCAGTGAGCACCAAAGCCCAATCGAAGCAAGTCTACCCCCAGAGGGGTGTCTCCAGCACAGAAGTTCTCCCACTGCAGACACAGCTGATTCTCACAGCCAATTGGCCTGGAGGTCAATTCCTCACAGTGATAACTACAACAATCAAGGCTTAATTACCACAAGACTGTGCACAAAGCCCACAAGGGGGTGCACCAAGAGTGTCTACCTCAGGTAATTGGGACACTTAGCACAGGAAGGCACTCTATCGACACAGCGAAGCATAAAAAATGCTGAGACAAAGAAACAGGACACAAACGACAGAATTGGAGGAAAGCAAACTGCTGGATATAGAGTTCAAAACCACACTTTTAAGGTCTTTAAAGAACTGTCTAGAAGCCGCCGATAAACTTAATAAGGCCCTCGAAAAGACTGGTGAGACCGCCGATAAATGTAGTGAGATCTTCAAGAAGACTGGTGAGACCGCCGATAAATGTAGTGAGATCCTCAAGAAATCTAATGAGACCCTCGATGTTGTGATAAAGGACCAACTAGAAATTAAGCATACACTGACTGAAATAAAGAACATTATACAGACTCCCAACAGCAGATCAGAGGATCGCAAGAATCAAGTCAAAGATTTGAAATACGAAGAAGCAAAAAACACTCGACCAGAAAAGCAAAATGAAAAAAGAATCCAAAAATACGAAGATAGTGTAAGGAGCCTCTGGGACAGCTTCAAGCTTACCAACATCCGAATTATAGGGGTGCCAGAAGAAGAGAGAGAGCTAGATATTGAAAACCTCTTTGAAGAAATAATGACAGAAAACTTCCCCTACCTGGTGAAAGAAATAGACTTCCAAGTCCAGGAAGCGCAGAGAACCCCAAACAAAAGGAATCCAAAGAGGACCACACCAAGACACATCATAATTAAAATGCCAAGAGCAAAAGACAAAGAGAGAATCCTAAAAGCAGCAAGAGAAAGAAAATCAGTTACCTATAAGGGAATACCCATACGACTGTCAGCTGATTTCTCAACAGAAACTTTGCAGGCCAGAAGGGAGTGGCAAGAAATATTCAAAGTGATGAATACCAAGAACCTACAACCAAGACTACTCTATCCAGCAAAGCTATCATTCAGAAGTGAAAGCCAGATAAAGAGCTTCACAGATAAGAAAATGCTAAAGGAGTTCATCACCACCAAACCAGTATTATATGAAATGCTGAAAGGTATCCTTTAAGAAGAGGAAGAAGAAGAAAAAGGTAAAGATACAAATTATGAACAACAAATACACATCTATCAACAAGTGAATCTAAAAATCAAGGGAATAAATAATCTGATGAACAGTATGAACTGGCGATTGTAATAGAATCAGGGACATAGAAAGGGAATGGACTGACTATTCTTTGGTCGGGGGGGAAGGGGTGTGGGGTGAGGGAAGAGATTGGACAATAATCGTGCACCTATGGATGAGGACAGTGGGTGGGGAGCGAGGGCTGAGGGTGGGGTGGGAACTGGGTGGAGGGGAGTTATGGTGGTAAAAAAGAGTAACTAATATAATAATCTGAACAATAAAGATTTAATTAAAAAAAAAAAGAATATTAAGAGGAAACTACCCTCCATCCCTACCTCTCTGTATACTCAAATTGCACCAAGTCTCTAAGACATCTTCTCAAGGATCTCTTTCCTCCTCCACTGGATCCCTAAAGCACCACTTGGATTAATCAAGTACTTAATTAGAGACTCTTTGCCAAATGTTTTCAGGTTGTGAAACTTGTTTCTCTCAACAAAATTGTAAGTTTCCAAAGGCAGGGATTTTGACTTCTCTTTTTTTCTGCCTTGCCTCATACTAAAAAATAGTAAATAGTAGAACTTGTGTAAACATTAATAGATTGCTGTGAATAGTAGGGAGGTAAAGAAGAAGGTGTTGGCCTGGTTGGCGTGGCTCAGTGGTTGAGCATCAACCTAGAACCAGGAGGTTGTGATTCGATTCCCAGTCAGGGCACATGTCTGGTTTGTGGGCTCAATCCTCAGTGGGAGGCATGCAAGAGGCAGCCAATCAATGATTCTCTCTCATCACTGATGTTTCTCTCTCTCTCTCCCTCTTCCTTCCTCTCTGAAATCAATAAAATATATATTAAAATAAAAAAAGAAAGGTTGATTATCTTGGTAGACATAAAACTCCTGGGGTCTCTGAAGGTACAGACAGGGCAGCAACCTTGAGCCGGCAGCTCTTTCCCCATCAGGCAGACTCAGGGTTCTGAAAGCACCTGTATACAAGCCAGATGTTTCCTTTTTCATGTCTTTAGGGAAAACACTCCCCAGTTCCTCTAATAGTTCCTCCTACATCATCTTTGAGTCATTTAGTCACTTTTCGAACCCAGTCAAGATTGTCAATGTTCCCCTGACATTCAGTCCCAGAACTAACTAGATACTTGCATGCAGCGAGCCCTGCCCAGTGAAATGATAAGCTCCTTTATGTGCACAGTTTTGTTCTAGAACAACAGGCAAAGATTACTGGCATTTTGAAGGTTACCATAACCCTCTGTCTATTCAGTCCCCTAGATGATATTTGTACAAAGTACTGTTCACTCTTTGAATACTCTAGCTTTGGTTTGGAATTTACTGGTTTTAGATTTTTTCTATCTTCTCTTTCTCACTCCTATTGAAACTAAAAATGAAGAAGGAAACTGAGTTATTTGCATTTCGTAGCACATTATAATCACCGATTCCAGCAAAGTCTTCCTCTTATTTTGTTTTCTATTTGCTTCTCATCCGTACTCCCTCTTCTCCCTACACAAAGGCACCCACACTAAAGTGTTTCTTGTGATTAAGCCCACGTGTTCATGAAAATTAGTGTTGTTTTGTAAGTGTATTTTTTATTTACATAAATGGTCTTGAGTTAATTCACTTTTCTTTTAGTTTACCTACATGTGATGGCAATTTCCTCTACAACGTCTTTCCCAACTTTTCCATTCTCTGTGCCACTGAACTTCTGTATAGACTCTGTATTGTCTATATTACTTACAGTGGGGCCTTGACTTACGAGTTTAATTCGTTCTGTGACGGAGCTCGTAACTCAAATTACTCATATGTCAAATCTTAAAGTGAACGAGTGAGACACGTGATGCTGGGGTGATGTTGTGGCGTTCACTGTGATGTTCGCTGTGCCAACTAGCGGTGGGGTATCTGAAGCTGGCTCGTAACCCGAATTTTAGCTCGCAACTCAAAGCAAAAAATTGGCCGAGAGACGGCTCGTATCTCGAAAAACTCCTTAGTCGGGACACTCGTAAGTCAAGGCCCCACTGTATTTGGCTCATAATATATTTGCCAAGCATTGCTTTTCCCTTCTAGATGGAGTATAAGCTCTTAGAGGACAACTAGTAGTATAATTTACTCGGCACCAAAACTGTTTTGCACCTACTGCTTAATGCACTTGTATTAAGTAAATGAATGAAAACACTCACAAAACTAAGCAGTCCATTTATGCTCCTCGATTTTACAATGGCAACATTTCTCCTCCTGAATCAAACATTGGGCCCCACACCTCATGAAAACATTGATATTCTGCACATCTTCTAGGTAAGACCCCAAATGTGGCTCAATACTGCAAAACACTGACGTCATCAGTGGCCTCATGCATACAAATGGATGCTTCAAAAAGGAGGTCAGCTCGGAGAGCTCACTCAGAAAGGTCCCCGGATTTTGATGACCGAGGGAGCTCCTGCCAAATGTCTTGGACAAAGCTTTGGAAGATAAAATAAAGAAACATGGATGTGCAAAGGGATGGGCAGGTGACAAAGAGCTCAGGCAGGTCAGTGGTGACATTTGTTTGGGTTCTTGCAGAAAACAGGCAATGTTGTGGACCTTAATATTCTAGCACCTCTGTGAGAGAAAGCAAAGGCTATTATACTAGAGAATTCCAGTGAGAAGCCAGGGCTAAACCAAGTGTGACGTTAACCAGACCCAGGGCACTGGCCCCTCTCAGAAATGCTCCAACAGATCAAAGGGAAGGATTATGGGAGCCAGTATGTTTTTGCTAAATGCTTGCACTGAAGCCAGAGTGGCTTAGAGGGGGGGGGGGCGGGGAAAGCTCCGTTTGTCCACTCTGAGTCTCCATTCATCCAAAATTCAGGGCATTATTCTCCTTTTCATTTCCATACTTCATTGGCTGTGTAATTCTGAAAATATTCTTTTGCATCTGGATCTCAGTGACCTACCCTGAGAAATGGGGTGCTTGTATTCATCACACCCCTGCTTCTAAAGACATGGGGGGAGGGGGCGGAGGAGTAATTGGGAAATTTAAAAGAAAGCTTCATCTTTAGTCCCAGAGACAATCTGGCATTACAATTGATCACCTAGGTGATGCTCACGCCATTCAGTCCTTGCAGGGACTTCTCTGCCAGCTTGTCTTTGAAAGAAAACCAGCCGGTTAAAGCAGGGGCTGGGACTCAGCTCTCAGTGCTGCAGATGAAATAAAGCTCTCCCCACAGAAAATGTCCTTCCAGTGCTCCACTAAAGAGCATTCGGTTTGCAGCCCCAGGGAATTCAGTGTGACCTTAGTTACCCCTCACCGCCATGGCTCCCTTGGGCAGCAGAAATGATTTATGGAGGGGAACAGCCATTCCAAACCTTAATTATGCATGTAAAGAACCATCACTTTTTTTTTTAAAGGGCACCAACCAAGAAAGATGTCAGCTGAACTCCTATAGAACACCAAATACCTTCCCAACATTTTACCTTAGCTCCTTGTTTTTCTTCAAGAGCTGAAAGACTGAGCCAACCAACTACTCCCACAGGTAGGCTCTACTTACCCAAAACCCTGGTTATGCAAAACATTGCTTCAGGGACCTGTGACTTCCTCCTCAATCCCTCAATCCTGTTGCTAACCAGCTTTCACTTCTCTCTCTCTCTCTCTCTCTCTCTCTCTCTCTCTCTCTCTCTCTCTCTCACACACACACACACACACACAACACACACACACACACACACACACACACACACACACACATCTTTGCAATACACTATCTTTGCTGCCATGGCAATAGAAACCATGACAATGCACAGGTAAACAGTTTTCTCTTTGAATATATATGCAAGGAAATAAAAATACAGATGACACATGGGCCATATTCTTTCTAGTGTCCAAGTCACAGCCTTGGGGAGATGTTATTCTCAAATGATACAGTCAGACCACTTGACAAATCAGTGACTTTTTACTTATCTGCCTTCCTTGGGAGAAAGGTTGGAATGAAACGCAAACAGGAGGCTGGAAGCAATACATCTGAGTAAGTCTATCAAATCTTAGAGCACAAGTTGCTCTCACTCTGGAATGACAAATGCTTTTCTAAACCTATGGTTTCAGGAAAGAAGTAGAAGAAAAGGAGAATAGAAGACAAATCATTGGCAATTTTGGAATCTGAATGCCAAATAAGCAACTCACTATGAGTTATACTTCAGCAAGATAGACCCAGGTATAAAGCAGGAGGCATTTATAAGTAAGAGGGTGGAGGGAATCTTGCATTCAGCATCTCTACATTTTTTATTTCTGGAGATCTCTTTGAGACCAACATGTACCTGACAACCTCCTGGGACAGTCCCATTTGTTATGATGCCTGTAACTCACTAAAACTACTTCAGCATAGGTAATGTAACAAAACACACATGCCAGTTAGGGTGAGATTTGACTCTGACCAGTTGTTGTTCGAATCAAGAATTCACAGCCCAAGGGTGGTTAGCTGGCATGACATCAAAAAGGACAGCATTCTGGGGGCAGGGGAGGGGGGGGGGTTGGAGAAGGAGGAGGGGGCTGCTCTCCTGCTTCTGCTCTCTGTGCTCTCTGTGCTGGCTCTGTAACTCGTGCTCTACTAATCAGCAGACCCACTGTCAGGGGTTTTAATACTAAACAATGATAGTTGTCAACCAGTTTGACAAAGAGTGAACATAGCTCCCTTTGACTTGATTTTTAAATGTTTCCAAGTCCAGCCCAAGGCCTGGATTAGAATGAGGCAAGCCAGGAGCCTAGGGTGCAAAAATTAAGGAGATGCTCACTTTTAGGGTCATGCGAGTGCAGGGCGGGCACCTGAGAGTGAGTGGATCCTGGAAGGGGTCCCACTTGCTTTGCCCTAGTCCCCACCCTTCCTGGTCAGCCACTGTTTAGGATTCTTTTGGATAATTCTTTTAAAATATATATTTTTATTGATTTCAGAGAGGAAGGGAGAGGGAGAGAGAGACAGAAACATCTAAGATGAGAGAGAATCATTGATTGGCTGCCTCCTGCATGACTCCACTGGGGATGCAGCCCGCAACCAGGGCATGTACCCTTGACCGGAATTGAACCTGGGACCTTTCAGTCCACAGGCCCACACTGTAACCACTGAGCAAAACCAGCTAGGGCTTTTTCTCATAATTTGATGCCAACTCTAAGGCGCCAAATCTTGACTCCATAAAGTTTCTGTGTCTGCCACAATTGAAGTTTTCAAATAATGTGTGGTGAGAGCATTTGAAAGGACACAGCACTGGAATTTCATCAAGCGTAGAGGACAGTTTATATGAACTGCGTGCAGTTTATATGAACTGCGTGCATGTCTGTATATTGGCAGGTTTTGGTCTGAGGCATTGTCTTTTAATAACCAGATAACAAGGTTGTAGAGCTTGCTAATATAAGCAGGCAAAGACCAAGGGAGTAGTTAGTCCCTACCTACTCAAACTCTTTTGTTATCTACTGCTCTTTATAAAAATGAATCTAAAAGTTGTGCTTGATTAAAATAATTTCAGTTTTCCCCGACAACACTTGTTGCCATGCTTTGGGCAGACAAATCAAAATCACTCCAGCTCATTGGCTGTGGGGTTCATGTCATCTCTTTCATGCTCCTGACCTGTCATCTCTTTCAAGTCGGGGTGGGGGCTTACCTGGTTACATATGCTATTCATATTGACATTCCTCAGTAGGAGGAAAAACCAGGGAAAATGAAACCCAAACAAAAGTGGCTGATGGTGATGGAGGGATCACTAACTCCTTTTCAGATTTTAGCCTATCATAGACATTAGACCCTCCCTCTCTGGTATCAAACACAATCCTACTTAGTGGAGAATAGAATTTGTTATAGATTCTATTTTATTGGTGGCCACAGAGAGTTGGGTCTTCCTAACGCCAAGCCAATGATGAAGCAGGGGGCAAACGTTGAAAGACTACCTTCATCCTCTTTCCAGTCTTAGAAAGATTCCACTGAGCCCTGCCTCCTACAGAATGTGCACTCTCTGCTCCATCTTTATGTTCTCATCTAAACGCCATCTTTCAGTAGTGGGCCGGACCTCATTAGAGACGGGCTTCTCGTCAGTCATGGTTCGGCCTCTAACAGAAGTCAGTCATCGATTTATGGAAGAGTTAGGGAAAGCCTAAAGCCACGGACAGAATAATCGCCAACTTGAATGCCTGCTACTGACTACTGGGTGCTTAGGAGGACACTGCACTTCTCGGAGCTTCTTATACATATCATCTTACTTACTCCTTATAACCCTCTCACATAGGTTTTATATACCCCCCACTTCACAGAAGAGGAAATAGAGGCACGGAGAGGCTGACTAACTTGTCCAAAGTTGCGTAGCTAGTAAGAAAGCAATCAGAATTTAGGCAGCCTGGCTCCGGAGCCCTCACGCTTAACTGATACATTGTACTTAATGCTATAGGGTCTCCCTCAGCAAAGAGGAAGACTAAGGGCTTGAACAGATAACACTATTTGCTGCAACCAGCCCAACGAGTTAGCCCACAATTTGCCACGTCTCTTTAAAGGAAATTAGTAAGAGCATATAATTTCTATTCTTATAAGCAAACACCCACATCTTTTGTCATCTGTATCATTAATTCTATATTTACCTTCTGGAAATTATACTAGCTGCTCACAGAAATGAAACAAAATAAAACAACCTCTAGGGAAGAACAAGAAAGAAAATAACTTTCTTGCTTTTCCTGGTTCTGTCAGAATTCCTCCTCTCCGCTCAGCTCTGTGAGACTGAGGAGGTGGAATCTGTCATCCACCCTCTTGAGTCACATGTAGACAATGACAAAACAGTCTTGTTTTGAACAAAATAGTCTCCTCGAATTTTTAGATGTTCGATGCCATCCTCGGCAAATGTGATTTGGCCCACATTACTGACACAGAAAGACAGGCCTCACTATATCAAACTAAGTCCTTGTACCTGAAATCTAGTATAAAGCACACAATAAAGCCATCACCTGGTATCTTCCTATGACAGGACACAAAACTTAATGGAAGCAATTTCAAAGAAGTGATTTCAAATAAAGGAATTAGTTTCTTCTGTTTCAATTCCTAGAAATTTATCAACTCATGTTTAGCCTTTTCATAGTCTTGCGAAAGGGCTGACTGATTTGAATTTCAGTGATGGAGTTTAAGATGATGCGGCTGATTAAAGAAAAAAAAAAACACGAAGTATTTGACACTCCTTCCATTAAGAGGTGGGAGCTGTGTCTTCACCCTTCACCCTGGGAACCTGGGCAGGCTCTGCGACTGTTTTGATGGAGAGAATAGAGTAGAAGGATCAGTGGGCCAATTTCTGGGCTGAGATCTAAGGGATCTGAAGCTTCTACTGCCTCTTCTTTGGAATATTAGCGCTTGCAGCATATTATAGATTGACCCTTTGTGTCCTTCCCAGATTCATATGTTGAAGCCCAATTTTCCAACGTGATGATGTTTGGGAGTGGGATCTTTCAGAGATAATTCACTTGAGGTCAATCAGGGGGTCTGGTTAGATTAATGAGATTAAAGATGGGGCCTTCATAATCAAATTAGTGCCTTTATAAAAAGAAGAGAAAGAGATCTCTCTGTGTCTCCAAGTAGATACAGCAAGGAAAGGCCATGTGAGCACAGCCAGAAGCACATGGGATAGATAGATGCTGAGCAAATGAAAACAATAAAATGTCCATTGTAATATTCAGAGCACTTTGTGAGATTAGCATCTTTATTACCCCGATTTTTAAGTCCAGGGATGTTAAGTATCTTTTCACTGATCTAGTGATGGGACCAGGACCAGTGATATATTTTTTTAATCCTTACCAGAGGCTATGCTTTTATTGATTGTAGGAAGAGAGAGAGAGAGAGAGAGAGAGAGAGAGAGAGAGAGAGAGAGAAGAGAGAAACATTGATCAGTTGCTTCCCAACCAGGGATCAAACCTGAAACCTGGGTATTTGCCCTGACCAGCAATCGAACCTGTGGCCCTTGGGTGCACAGGACGACCCTCCAAACAACTGCATCACACTGGTGGCCCAGGGACCAGTGATTTTTTAAAAAAGCATTCCTAAAACAACAGGCTTGGCTGAATTGTATATTTAATTTGTTCTTGTTTGCAGAAATGTCCAGGTTTTGGGGGCAGAGGAGTGTCAAGTCTGTGCTGGACACTGCTGTGTTCTCACACGGTCCAGTTAACAGATTGTCCTAAAGAGCTTCCCAATCTCCCACCCACCACACAGTTATTTTTTTACTCCCACAGGATGAAAATAGAGACCCTGGTAGGGTTCAAGAAGCTGTTGCTTAGAGCGAGGCATACAGCTTACCAGGGAAAACAGAAATTATGGATGTATGAGAAGAAAAAGATTTATCATTCTTTCTCCCGTCTTGAAACAAGTGGGAGCAAATTATTTTCTTTCTTTTTCCTCCTGTTTTTTTTTTTTTTAAATTAGACATGATTGACATGTAATATATTAGTTTGAGGTGTACAACATAATGATTCCTTATTCCTATATATTGCAAAATGATCACCACACTAAGCCTCATTTACACCCATTACCATACATAATTGCAAATTGTTTTTTCTCAAGATGAGAACTTTTAAGATTTACTCTCAGCAGCTTTAAGACCACCAATATAGTATTTTTCACTATAGCCACCATGCTATACATTACATCCCCAGGACTTATTCCTTCTATAGGTGGAAGTTTGTACTTTCTTTTTTTTTTTTTTTTATTCCTTAGCACATTGATGGTGGTAGGGAAAAAAGCTCGGGAACAGATGACCACAATTTCAAAGGGTTGATTTAGTGTGGAAAACAAATACACGCAAATGAGCATGCAAAATTTTAACACCGCGTTCTTAGCAAGGTTAACTACATTTCAGGGATGGAGAAGAGCAAACGGGGAGAATTAACCTTGAGAGTTCCATGTCCTAATGAGGTGAGCATAGCACTTCATTGTCATTCAAGAAACCTTTCTGGGAAAGTGGGCTCACAGGAGAGTGCTTGGGGAATGAAACAAAATAGAGCCTCCCAAACAAAAGGAAGCATCCCATTCTACCCTTCCCATAAATCCCACACCTTTGCAGGCAGCGCTGGATGCATACATAGCTGGGTCCAGTGCACAGTGAAAATGTGGGGGGCTCTGTTTAAAAAGCAGGAAAACAAGTACCTTTAAAGGCACTAAATATAAACCTTTTTTCCTTTCTTCTGAGGCTCTTATTGGAACCAGTCACATTGTTTCTATTTGCTACCTAAGGGCAAACTTCCTCAGGCATGGAAGGGAGAGCGAGAGCGAGAGGGAGAGACTGTGAGGAGTGGAGGAGGGAAAGGAGATGCGGGTTCCTGGAGACAGGATCAGAGAGGGAGCTGCAAACTGCAGCCGCTTGTTAGCTAAAGGAGAGACCTCCTGGCTGGCTCACCAACAGCTGATGCGGGCAGAACCCAGGGATGCCAAGGGAGGCCTTAACCTGATACAGGGGTCCAGGTTCTGGTCACAGAGGAACAAAAAAGAATTCAAGAGCATGACAGAAAAATTTAGCCAAGCACAGTGAGTTTATTAAAGCAATAGTATTAGTAAGCACTCCAGAACTGAGAGCAAGCAACCTTGGAGAAGTTGATGCCCCATTGGGGTCTGGGTGGAAGGTTTTTATTAAATGTGGGCAGGGTGGGGGCGATAGGTTGGTCCTCAGCTTCTGACACTGGTAGGGTGACTGCTGATGCAGCTCATCTTTGTCCTTCCTCTCCAGATGGTGATTTCTTTTCCTTTCTCTCTTTCTTTCTTTCTTTCTTTCTTTCTTTCTTTCTTTCTTTCTTTCTTTCTTTCTTTCTTTCTTTCTACAGTTTTATTTTGTGGTGGGAAGGGCATCATGCAGCTCATATCTTTTTTCTTTCTTTTCTTTTTTATTGAATACTAGAGCCCTGGTGCACAAAATTCGTGCCTGGGAGGTGCCTCAGCGGGGCCTGCACCCTCTCGCCATCCAGGACCACTGGCTCCTAACCACTCCACCTGCCTGCCTCATCGCCCCTAACTGCTCGCCTGCCTACCTGATCATCCCTAACCGCCTCTGTCTTGGCCCCTGTTGCCATAGCTTCGTCCAGAAGGACATCTGGAATGATGTCCAGAAGGTCATTTGGCTGTCTGGTCTAGTTAGCATATTACTCTTTTATTATTATAGATTGGGGTGACATTGGTTAATAAAATTGTATAGGTTTTTAGTCCTCTCAGAACTGTCATAGCAATTTGAGGGGCAAGGGTGGGGGGCTCTGAAAACCATAAAATCATAATGCAAATTATTTTAAAGATATTGTAATGGCCCAGTTGGTCACGTTTAGGTCAGTATGGCTGCCGAATCTGGTTGAGGCTGGTTTTATTTGTCTCAACTACAGGAAATTGGGGAGGGGGAAGTGGAGGAACAGGTGGTCAGTGAAGGTCACGTCTTCCATGTTCCAGGCTAGACAGAAAAGGCCTTTGGGTCCCGTTCTAACTCTCCTGCCTCAGTACTCGCTACAGCAGTGCACAGCCATATGACTCAGCAGCTCCCACTCCTGCCGGCCAGTTGCCAGAACAAGGCACGGTGCTTCAGCGAGGGGCTGGCAAGTCAATGCCTCCTGCCCATTGGCATTGGCCCGCTGTCCCAACCCACAGTAGAAGGACAACCTTCAAGAAATCGCACTCTCAGCCCCGGAAGTGCTGATATGTAAATCAGTGGTGGATGAAAGCTCCCTCTGCCTACTCTTCTAAGGCACCAATAAACGACCAGACCAGAACAGGACAGCTATTGTGCCACCTAGAGATGCAGGTGGGCAACGCATGCCCAACTCCACCCCTGAACAGTCCCTGCCAGGGCCAGAGATCAGCAATTGTTGCTGGGTGGGGTCAAGAAGAGGGAGGTGGGCAGGGCACCAGGGGCAGGGGAGTGAGCAACTGAGAACCTGTCCTGGGAAGGTGAGGAAGTGGCTAGAAGAGGGACTGCAGGTGAGCCACAGCTCCAAGGTCTCAGGATGTTCTCCATTGTCCCATCGGATTTACTTACAATCCTCAAATTTAAAAATATTAAGAACTTTAAGCCCTAGCTGGTTTGCTTCAGTGGATAGAGTGTTAGCCTGAGGACTGAAGGGTCCCGGGTTCAGTTCTGGTCAAGGGCACATGCCCGGGTTGCAGGCTCGATCCCCAGTAGGGGGTCTGCAGGAGGTAGCCAATCAACATCTCTCTATCCACTGAGCCAAACTGTCTAGGGTTAAGTTTATTTATTTTAAAATATTTTTTATTGATTTTCAGAGAGGAAGGGAAAGGGAGAGAAAGATAGAAACATCAATGATGAGAATCATTGATCAACTGCCTCCTGGATGGCCCACACTGGGGATTGAAT
Source organism: Myotis daubentonii (assembly GCF_963259705.1). Lineage (NCBI taxonomy): Eukaryota > Metazoa > Chordata > Mammalia > Chiroptera > Vespertilionidae > Myotis > Myotis daubentonii. The sequence continues at coordinate 31,118,333 of NC_081851.1, forward strand.
CCACAACCCAGCATGTGCCCTGACTGGGGATAGAACCCTAACCTCCTGGTTCACAGGTTGTCATTCAACCACTGAACCACACAGGCCCATCAGGGGAAATGTACGTTTAGCACAAATAATCACTCCAGATGTAGGGTGAGTCCCCTTACGAGAAGGAGCTGGGATTCTTTCTTTGTGTTTATTTTTCTATCCAAGCAGAAAATTATGATTTAATAATGTCACCAAACAAGTATAACCAGGACTTTTAAGATTTTCAATTTGCATAGCTAATGAAAAGTAGTTTCAAAAGCTCTGACAATTACCCATTTTTTCCCCCCATCTTGAGCTTAGACACATTATTCTTGGATTTTGAAGTACACATAGGCCCTCTCTCAATTACTGGCCTGAAGAGATGCTTTTGTTGCCCCTGTTGCCCACTCTACTTTTAAAAGTGTACCCGTGTTCCTTGTTTCTACCCTAGTCTCTCCCTGTTAATACAGATAAGAACTAAGTCGGAGGCATATTGATCAGTTTAGAATTGATTAGTAATTGCCAGTATTGTCCCTGGGGCTACTCTGAGGACTGAGCTTTCATTCCTCATTCTTGCCCGTCCCTATAAACTTTCCCTTCTTTTGGTTCATTTCCTCATCCATGTCAGTTATCCTGCAGCCAGGGCTGGGCAGTGGAGTAGGGACTAGAGCTGGTGTTGCCTTGGTTCTACAACAGTCTGAGTGCCTTGGATTCCTCTTCTAGAGCTCTCCACCCACCCGCCCCCACCTTCTATGTTGTAGAAGGGAAACCTGCATTTTCAAATGAAACCTATGTACAGAGGCTCTAACAAATCAAAGAGCAACAGCCCAGAGCAGATGATCTTAGCTATTCCCTACCCACACCTCCAAGCGATAGAGGACACCAGAGCAGAGTTTGAAAATCACTGCTTGGGTCAAACTTGTCATTTTGCAAACAAACAACATGGCAGCAGCCATACTCAAAATCACAGAGCTCATAGGTCATAGAAAGTAGGTTTTTCAATTCCAAACCTAGGGGACTTATTTAATCACCAGGGGTGAGAGACAGTGGTGGGGTAAACAAAATAAATTGAGTTCATGAAAGCTCAAAAGGAACATCCATAGCTATTTAATGATGATAGTTTCAATCTACTGTTCTCCTCCTCCCCTGTTCTTAAAAGCATCATGAGGGAAGACTGCAAGCATAGGCTTGACTCCTACATCTGCCTCTAACTGACTGGAATTGTGTATATTGGAGGCTTAGTTAGGTTATATGTAAAATGGAGATGATTAGACCTATGCCATAGGGCTGTTGTAAAGATTAAATAGCGTAAGTAACACAGAGCATGATTCAAAGAAACATAGGAATGTCCTATTTCCTTGAGAAAATTACTAATGAGGGGGCCCCAGGCACCCAGACACCTCAGGTTGCCTTGCTGTCCTGCCTCCAGCCTTTGTCCTCACTTCCTGACAAGTTTACTATGCAGGCATCTGCCCTCTGATGCTGGGGTCACCATGACGGATATTGGGGGTGAGCTTTTAATAAACCAGCACAATGAGACAGAGATCTAATCAACTGTGTGAATTCGAAAAGGCAAGCCAGAGCAGCCCACATACTCAACAAGATAAGAATGATAAACAGCTTTTAATAAAAAAGGAATATTCCACTGTATACAATTTCTTTAAACTGCCTGTCATCTCTCTAGGCTGCTGTTGCTGCAACTGTGTTAAAAGCAGAAGTGGGGAGCCCTGGCCAGTATGGCTCAGTTGGTTGAGTATCATCCCAAACACCAAAAGGTCTCCAGTTAGATTCCAGGTCAGGGCACATGCCTGATGGCAGGCTTGATCCCCAGTAGGGGGCATGTAGGAGGCAGCCAATTTGATGTTTCTCTCTCTCTCTCTCTCCCTCTCCCTTCCTCGCTCTCTCAAATCAATAAAAACATATCTTCTAGAAAAAGTAGGGATGGGTAGAGTGAATTTAGTTTAAAGTGTCATCCAAAGAACTAAGGATTTAGGAGAACAAAAATTACTCTCTGTCTTTTGAGCAGAGAGCTCCTCCATGATTATTTGGTCAGAAATCCAAAGGCCCAGTCTCACCAAAGCAAAGAACTGAGTGGACGAGTGTGATTTCAGATGTGTAAAATAGCACACATGTGTGTGTTGTGTGTGTGTGTGCTCTCACATGTGCAGGTAGACATGTGCAGGCTCAGACGGCAAGTATATGAATGTGGCTTGTAATAACCACAGTGAAAAAGTAAAAACAGTAAACAATTCTGGCCTTACATGGATGGTATTTCCTTTTCTTGATAGGGAAATACAGTGGGCCATGACATTTTTCTTTTAATTAAGGTAATCATCAACACGAGAGGAGAAGATGCATAGATTTCAAACATTCAGGGAAAATAGAACAAACGAAACTTCAGAAAACCACCAAAAGATGAGAAAAAAAATAGCACAAGTTATTAATATACAATAATACACTAGGCAAATAAAACAAACAAACAAATAGATTAAAAATGAGTGTTGCCCTGGCCAGGTGACTCAGGTGACTGGAGCATCCTCCCGTATAACAAAAAGGTTGTGGGTTTGATTCCTGGGAAGGGCACATGCCTAGGTTGTGGGTCCCATTCCCTGGTTGGGCCACATACTGGAGGCAACAGATCTGTTTTTCTTTCACATCAATGTTTCTCTCTCTTTCCTCTCTCTCCCTTCCTCTCGCTCTAAAAATCAATAAAAACATATCCTCAGGTGAGGATTTTAAAGTAAGTATTGATATTCAGCTAAATCAGATGCAAAACTAAGAAAGTAAAGGTGGCAATATTAATATCACACAAATTAGATTTTAGGGGAAAATATTACATTGGACAAAAGAACTTACTTTTTATTAGTGAAGGGTATAATTTATAATAAATGTATATATTTATTTGACTTCTATATGCTCCATACATTATCATTGAAATATATAAAACAAAAACTGTTAGAACACTTTAAAAATCCAACAAAACCTTACCACAGGAGGATATTTTAGCTCAACTCTTATAACCTTGGATAGCTCAAGCGGACTAAAGAGATGAGATAAACCTATAAACAAGTTAATACCTGAACACACTGCAGAGGACTTATGTGGTACTCGAATTAAATAACAAGGTAGTTTGAAACAGAAGTCCTTACAATGGCTTAGAATGCACTCCTTGTTCTACACAGACCTTTCTCTTTGTGTTTGTCATGGTACACATTCTCACATCAGTGTATCAACATATTCTGTTCCCTCTTCCTAGAACACTCTAAATCTAAATAGGTCATTTCCTCTCCTCCTGTAGATCTTCACCCTGCCCAACCTCACACTTTACCTTTCTAAATTGTGTCCTCCCTCCTTCTCAGATGCTCCCTAACCCACTTCTCCGCTTCTTTCCCCCTTAGCATTGTTCACCATCCAACATAAAATGCATTTTTCTTGTTATCTTTCTTGTTTTCTGCCCCACCCTCCAAATAAAAATTATCTGAAGGCAGGGATTTTCAAAAATCTAATCTGTTTACTGCCAGAACCTCTAGAACAATGCCTGACACACAGCATGAGCTAAAGAAATATTTAAGTAAATAAAATTTGATTTTCATATGCCCTCAGAGTGATAGATATGCATATGTGAGGCAGCATATAACACCTTTATATAATCTAATGTGCTAAAGTATATAGCTGTCTTTTACATTATAACATAGCCCAGTCAGTGTGGTTCAGTGGTTGAGTGTTGACCCATGAACCAGGAGGTCAGGGTTCTTGATTCCTGGTCAGGGCACATACCTGGGTTTCAGGCTCAATCCACAGTAGGGGGCATGTAGGAGGCAACCAATGGATAATTCTCGCTCATCATTGATGTTTCTCTCCATCTCCCCCTTCCTCTCTGAAATCAATAAACACATTTTTCAAAAATTCAATTTTTTTAAAATTAAGTCCATACAATAGAAAGACCATGAAATCACTAAAAATGGTGCTTTAAAAAGATCCATATAATGGTATGGAGAAACCTCACAATATAGTGTTAAATGTTTTTGTAAGTCAGGTTAAAATGAAATGTGTTCATTGATTCAAATTTTGTCTGTAATAATTAGGAATATCAATTCACAAAAGGATATGATTGATATATATTAAAATGTTACAAACGTTATCTCTGAGTGTTAAGATTACAGGTTATTTATTTTGTTGTTTTGCTAATCTATAATTTATACTATTTTAGAAGTTTCCTATAGAATAAATTAAGCTAAAGATGTTTTAGTTAAACAAAGCAAAACGAAATATTCTATTTTGTATTAAAATTTAATTTTTGGAGACAAAACATGACATATCAAGTAGAGACCCAGACTGGAAGTCTTCACTTGCATCTAATTCAGTGAGTGACCAGGGACAAGTAAGTGGGTGGTTCACTTGGAATACTGATTGAGCTAACGACTTAATATAGTCTCTCTGGCCTATTTCTTCATATTTAAATTAGCAGCACTGAGTTCTTTCAAAAAAGTTGATTGAGAACATAGATCATCTCTCTTACTCATCCAAAATTTCATGAAATAGCAGAAAAAATACAGGCTCAAATTAAAGAAATCCATAGCAGCACTTGTAAACAACCTTATCAGTAGTCCAGAATATTAGCAATATCAGAAAAAGAAAGATGCAAAATAAAACCAAGGAAAATCAGAACCCAAAATGTAGTAGAAAATAAAATAGCCAGGCAAGATTGCTTCTGAACTCTTCAAATTTCAGACTGAAAGAGTGGAAAACAGTGCTTGGGGGATGGGGTGGGATCAAAACTATTCTCAGGGATTGAGTGGTCAGCCCTTTCTCCATTACTTATAATAAATTAATGAGCTATTCTCCATGCTTCAGTACTCATTTGTACACTAGAGAGGATAATAATGTTTATCTCATAGATTGTCATGAGTCAATATCTGTAAAGTTTCTGGAACATACTTGATACAAAATAAGTGCTGTATCAGTATTAATTGTGGTGCTGGCTGGTTTTGATGTGGTTGTGTCACATGATGTTTAATGCTGAGCAGCTAGCATGTAACCATAAAGGGACAGAGAAGTAAACTGTGGAGAGTAAAAGCCAGTACCTTGATATCATGATACTGTTAAACCAACCCAGGAACCACCTACCGTCATACATTTTGGTAAGTTAATGACTGCCATCCTGATCCAAGCCAATGTTTGTCCAATTGTCTGCTCCTTCCAGCAAAATGTACCTTCATTGTAAACAAAGAGAATGCTTGAAATACATTTATAAAATTTAGTGCAAACATATCAGTCATTTCAATAAAGGCAAAAGGGTTAAATTTGTTAAAAATTCCATTAAAAAATTCAGCCATCTGATGATAGAAAAGACAGACAAAATTACACAGAAGTGATGGAAACAAATGGATATAAAAGGAACGTTACATTTGTTGTTTAATAAAAGAAAATAAAAAATACAACTTAAATACAACTACATAAGGAGTAAGGGACTATATCAAGTACTCTTAAAGCTCATACCTAAACTGACAGGTTTTGTTTCTTTTTAAATTCTTTATTAGTTAAGGTATTACAAATGCTTTTGAGGTCAGAGATTGTGTCTGTCTTAGTTGCCCATTATATACCCCAGCCTCAATACTGTGTCTGGCACAACAATAAATATTATTGGTGGTATATCTCTTCTTGTTCTGAAAAAAATCTTTGTATGAAAGAAGTCAACCTAAGCTAGGAACATGGCATTATGTACTATATTAGTACAGAAATGATTTTGAATTATCAACTGTGCTTTGTTGCTGTTGTATGGTTTTGTTTTTTGATTCGTCAATGTTTTCAATAGGGAGCTAATATAAATATTTCTTTTCATTCCACTTTCTCTATAGCTGAGTGAACACATAAACAGGACACCTTCAGAAAATTTCAGGAAGACATCAGAAATCTCGGGGGAAAGCAAGTCTGGTGTTTTGAGGTAATTATCATCATAATTCCTTCTTAGTTGTCAAATGAGCCCTATCCTTAGCGGTCAAGTTGCCCTCATTAAGTGATTTGAGCAAGTAAGATTGCCAACCCTACAATAGGGTTATTGTGAGTATCCAAACAGGTAATAGAGGCAAAATCCTTGAAATAGGAGCTGGGGCAAAATTGCCCTCAATAGTGTTAATTTTTATCATAAGCTATTGGAGCCCAGCATGAATTCATTTAACACTAAGGCTCTGACCGAATGGGTCCAGGCCAGCTTTGATGGTTGATGAGAAAATCTATGGCATAGCATATACTAATTGCTGATGAGAGCTCCGTGGAGGACTCCTGCAATTAGGAGGAGCAGAAAAATACACCTGCTATTTGCCTGAGATGGAGATGGAGCCAAAGAGTGATGGAGAGACAATGGATGCAGCCATAACTGCTTTACAACTTTGCCCAAGGTCATTCTGAGATGGAAAACTTCCCTGGGGACATGGCTGCCTTCCTCACGGTCTGTTAGCAGGAAGGGTGAAGAGGAAGGGCAAGCAGAGACCAGTGCAGCCTCCACCCACTGCTGCGATTCTGCAGTCAGACTGCAGGAGATCAAAAGACTTAGACAGACAAGAATGTGGTGATTAGCAGAGGGAAAGGGGGTGCAGGGAGGTAGAAGAAGGTAAAGGGGGTATAAATATTGACTGACTGAGACTTGACTTTAGGTGGTGAACACACAGTACAGTATACTGATGATGTATCATAGAATTGCGCACCCAAAACCTGTATAATTTTATTAACCAATGTCACCCCAATAAAATTCAATACAAATTTTTTAAAAAGCCATTGCCAGCTGCTCACCTCTCCACACACACACATACTGAAAGCAAATTACATTAGCCACTTCATAAGAAATAAATTATTTCCTCCCTATTTTGATTCCCCTCTCTTCTCTTCCTGTGCTATGGCCAGTAAACTGCTCTTTCTCTTTCGGCCACTCTAGGAATTCCGTTTTCCTTACCTGTTATGTTACAAGACCTCTTTTGATGGGGTTCAAACCCTGTGTGCATGGCAGGAATAAGCCACGTCCTGGGAGCAGACATGCTCCTATAACTCATATTGGGGTCCCCCTTCTCATGGCTTCATTATCATGATGCTGCAATAATAGAAACAAAATTACTAAAGGAGCCATTTATTCCTTACTAGACTAGTCAAAAGAAGAATATATGTACCAGCCACAGATGCTGAGCATCTTGTTTTCAAAAGCACAGATTCTAAGGCTAGACCTTTAGAAATTCTGGTTCTGTAGATCTGTGGACTGGACCTGAGGGTTTGCACTTTACCAGTCACCCCAGGGGACACTGCTGCAGGTGATCTGAGGACCACCCTTGGAAAAACTTTCGGCAGGGAGCAAAGCACAGGAGGGTGAAATGGTAGAGCATAAGCAGGAAATGGCATAGTAGAATTGTGCCAGGAGGTAAAGACCCTGAAGGCCTCTGGGAAGTGTCTCTTCTTCGCTGGCCCAGAGAGCGTTACTGATCGCTAAGGCTGAGAGGTCTGTTTGGGTGAACATGGTGCTGCTTCCTTCCATTTGGTTAGGCTCAGCAGTCCTTGTTTGCCTTCTTGGGCCCACTTTGTCTGGTACCCCAAATGCCACCTCTCAGCTATAATCTACAGTTAGTTCCTGGCTCAAGGCTGTCAACGTTATATAGCCTTTGCGGTGGGATTACTTCATACTTCTCAGGTGCTGAGCTTCTCCACTGGTCTCCTACTGAAAGTATCCAGGGAACTCTGGCTCTTTTTATGCCACATAAGAACTGAAAGGACCTCAGGAGCCCTGTCTCCTTGTCCTGAGTTCAGCAGGCATTTCTAACATACATCATGGGTGAAGACATAGCCAAGAGGTGGCTTGGAATGCTCTCATTTGTTACACAAGAAAGCAAGGAACAAGCCCCAACCTAATGAGGTTCAGACTGATATTGTTATGTCAGACACCCATTTTTGACATGGGTAATTGTAATCCATCTGCCTGGCAAAAATCACAGGTCTGAGTTGGATTGGTCCATCAAGGTATTGGAATTTTTAGCTGTGTATCTATTGGGATATCAGAAATAAGAAGCTCAATTTATCTCTCTCTCTCTTTGCTAACTTGGGATCTATTTTTATAATAGTTAAAACAGTCTCCTTTCAATAGGAAAAAAATAAGACAAATGTGCCAATTTAAACCAAGATTAGGAATAAGCAAATATAAGAGACTGATGAGATTGCTAGGAATATTCAGGCATAAATTTCTTGTATTTTTCATTGTTCTCAATAACCTTACTCTTTCTTGACCCTGACTCTTCAAGGTTGTTTCTGATTATTATTATGTAAATAATGTACATAGATAGCCATATATATTAAATATTTAATATAATAATTATAAGCATAGCATTAACTACATTGCCGAGTCTGAGAACTGTCAGATGCCTGGAAACTAAGTAAGGAGTTGTGACTTTTCCAGTAAGACAGCCAACATTAACCTTCTACTCATCAGCTATTGATCTTCTTTGGGTTAAATAGGTCAACCAATGCTCTTGCTGACTGCCTGTCTCATTGCTAAGAACAACAAGGGCTATTTGCTGTTGCTACAGATAGATTCCTGTGGATTAGAGACTGTCATTCTGACTTTGCTGCCTGTTACAGCAATTATGTCCCCTTTGCCTCTGGTTGTTAATAGTAGCCACATGGTCTATCCCGATCTGAATCCTTATCATATACGGTGAAACTAAGTACAGCAGCTCAGAGCAGGATTTCCTACTTGGGTTTACAGATGACAGTCACCACTGAAATTGTTGATGCTGCTGGCACCCGCTCACTAATGCATTCCTGTGCTTCTGAGAAGAGATTCCAAAAATGTGCTAGTATTATTTCCAGGAGCTTATGAGGACATTAAAATATGAATCATAGTAGGATGCCTCCATATAAAAAAACTTTTATTGATATTCTACCCCCACTACCAGTCTAGTGTCACTGAGAAACATCCCCAGGTATTTATTTTCTCTAAGGTCTGCTGTAGCTTTTTGGTGAGTGATGGAGTATTTCCTAGGCAGGTCAAAGTAAAACTTGACTCTAGTTATTGCTCTATGAATGAGAAGGTCTATCTTTAGGAGGACAAGCATTATCTTTTTTTTAAATATATTTTATTGATTTGTTTACAGAGAGGAAGGGAGAAGGATAGAGAGTCAGAAACATTGATGAGAGAGAAGCACTGATCAGCTGCCTCCCGCACACCTCCCACTGGGGATGTGCCCTCAACCAAGGTACATGCCCTTGACGGGAATCAAACCTGGGACCTTTCAGTCTGCAGGCTGACGCTCTGTCCACTGAGCCAAACCGGCTAGGGCACAAGCATTATCTTTTACGTCATCTACTAATGAGGTATGTTCATGGTCTCCAGGCAAGAAGAGTTGCTATGCTCTATTAAGAGAGAATGGGACATTTTTGCTGCAGAAGAATCTGGGGGTTTACGGTTCTCAAGCATATCTATTCAGATATTCTCATATCAGATCTCAGATTTCACCTCTTTCCCTCAGGGTTCTGGCTTTAGCATAGGAGATTTGCTTGGACTATGAATTTGCCTTTCTTGTAATGCAACTACTCTCAGAATCAGATATTAGGCTCAGGTATTAGGGTTGATTTTCAGTACAGTCTTTCCTTGGTTTATAGGAGATGAGGACCTCTTTGTACTCTGTCATGAATCCTTATTGCTTTCATGCAATGCCCTGAGTTGTATAATCTGAGCCTGGGTTTCCTTCTTCTGGGAAACTAATGACACTTACCATCAGTCAAAAAAGTTGGCTACAGAGTACTCAAATGCTGAAGATATTAGGTAAATCAATGTATCCCCCATCACCCAATTCACCACAAGTAACTTGGATGTGACAGCATGTCAATGATTATTATTACCTTCAGTTACCACCATAAATGTTATCATTGTTGTCAATTGCCCAGATTATAAGAATCTCTTCTGGAACCACATTTAGTACTGATTTCCTTAGTTTGGGTATTCCAGATGGGATTTATCAGAGCGATATCTGAGTCAGGCATTTTACTGAAGATACGTTTTCAGGAAATACCAGTAGGAGAGTAAGGAAGTGATATGGGGAAGGTAAGAAAATCAAGAAGAATTTGTTATCAAACACTTTACCACTATGGGTAATTGAAGCTTGAGTCCATGGGACCAATGTAAACTGCATCTCAGCCTTATCCTGAGAAAGATGTTTGAGCATTTGTTTTCCAAATCCAGAAAGTCATTCTTGAGAGGTATTCCTAAGGGATATTAATTTCCCAACATGTAGCTACACTGTGGCAGTTACCAAAACAGGCACTAAGAGCCAGAGAAGCAGCTGGAAGTCAGGCTGACACCTGCCAATGCGGTCAGGATGAGATGGTACAATCAGGGCGCCCAGAACTGTTACAGAAGAGCAAAGAAATACCAAGCACTCTTCCTAGAGAAAGGAGGGACCCCATTTATTAACACTAGTGGACTCCGGGAATAATTTCCAAATCAGAGTGAAGTAACATGCAGAGCCTTCACTTTTTATAACCTTCTGGGGTCTTTGTCTGCAGATATGGTTCCTACCCCTTTAGTGGGCTTACAGGAAGGCCCCCAGGTGTCGATGATCTGTCCTGGGGCCAGCAATATTGACCTTTCTCCCCCCACCCCAGGGCAATGCATTGTTCACAGTTTTTATGGCCTGACACGCCTTGTAAGACCAGTTTCCTCCTCAGAAAAAGTACTACAGATGTAGCCTGTAACTTTTATGTGTTTATTCAGTTTGTTGATAAAAAACAATCCTTATTCATGAACAGACTAAGTTTAAAAAAAATCTATGGAAAACTACTCTAGATTGCTAAACAATAAACTGAGCTACTAAACAATATTCTTTTTCTATGGTTCCTTATGTAATAAAACCTCCCACTAAATGCAACTTCACCCATTCTGCTTGTGTTTTGTTTTGTTTTGTTTTTTCTGCAAGGATCTCCAAAGAAACTGCTAATGTCCAGACTGCCTATTTTAAATATCTCCCTAATTTACAATTCTAGTGATCATGCAAAAAACAAACATTGAATTCATCATGACTCCTAAACTAACTTTCCCTCATTACTTCTTTGTGGTCATACTTTATTTGAACATTTTAAATTCTCCAATCATATATGTCCAGCCAAACCCTCAGCTTTGGAAAAAATATGACTGCTTCAAGGCTCTTTGACTTTTGTGTTCATGCCATTTTCTCCAAATGGGTAGCAGCCTTTAGTAGAAGATAGAAAAATATGTCTCCGGGCATTTAGGCTTGTCTTAACCTCAACAAGACATCGATCACAGTGTCCTCATTCTCAAGATGAATCTAAGGTCCTTCCCAGGTGTGACAGTTTCTGAATCTATTATTTCTGGACAGTGTTAGGCAAGGAATTTCCATCCCTGCAACAGTCCTGGCTGGCGCTGTCAGCACCATACGGAGCTGTATTCCAGTCTCTCCCTTGAGTTTCTCATTTCAGCTCAGCTCTAGGGTGAAAAACACGTTATGCTTCCCCAGTCACGGGAGCTGTCTGACTCAGATTGGTGAGATATCCGGGCTTTCCTCCATATGTTGCCTGTAATCTGTTGCTAATATTTATGCTAACTGGCCAATTTGTCTCCAACTAGCAATTTGGAACAGAGACCTTTTAAGTAGTCACAAGTAAAATTGAGATTGTGATTCTCCCTTAGAACAATTCCCCAGAGTTCAATAATGCTGTGTCTGAAGCATGTGAATATGGACGGGAGGCCAAGTCTTCTTTAACCCATTATAGATCCTTTCAAAAGCTAATGACAAATGCAGTGTGAGGGCTGGATAGAGCAGAGCAGGTGGGGCAGGGACCAGGAGCAGGGGCGCTGCATTGTACGCAAAACAGAGTCCTTCACAGGCTGAGGCACTACCCTGTGTGAAGACATTAGGAATTTCTCTCCACAGCTTAACAGTATGGAACTTGAGTTGACAGAACAGCTACCAGCAGGTTCCTGATAACTGCATTGTCTTTATAACTGTCTTCCTGTGCAAGTGATCATAGAACAACATACTGATAATTTCAAAATAAAAACAGATTGCAGTTGAATAGGAACTGTGAGACCCAGCATTCCTTAGGTCCTAATAGCTTCTGAAAAAAGTCACCTTTCTGACCCCTGAGGAGATTATAATAGCAGATTTTGTTCTATAGCTTCAAAGAACTAAGTGATGAATAATGGATGAAGCCCATTTAATCTGGTGATTCAACCTCAGTTATCACAATTAAACTTCAGGTTTTTCAAAAAAATGCATCACATTCATATCTGATTGTCCATTACATTCAGGAAGAGATATAGAACATAATATCATTTGTTTAATACTTTTTTTTCATTTAGCCTTATTCAAAATAATAATATCCATAACATCATAGGCTTTCTGAGCTAATTAAAATTTCCATGAAAGAAAATGCATATTTTAAATATACTTTACATGTACTATTCAAATAATCGTCTGTATCACCAAGTAGTATAAAAGACAATGTGTTTAGTATTTATTTTACTCTGCCCTTTGCCCTTTAGACACAGCTGGCCCTTGTTTTATCACATCACACCCCCTAAGTTCTATAGCCAGCTCTTTAGAATATTGCTTATTCCAAGTCTACCTATGTTCTCCTCATCTATTCCAGATAAATTATTTTGGCTCTGAGTTATATTTCCTCTAAAATAAATACTGTTTTATCCATTTTTTTTTTTTTTTTTTGCTTTTGCCTGAGAACCCTTCCCAGTGGTAGGTGTGCCTTTCTTAAGTGGTGAATGCTGAATCTTGTTTTTATCCCATCTAGGAACCTTAGTGCTCCAGTTTCCAAAAGTGTACATTCCTTATATTTATTGTGATATTAATGCATTTATATGTTGTCTTTTTCATGTGTTTTTCATATGACCTCACTCTTGCATTGTTTAAATTTTTCCAGGCAGCTTCCAGACTGTTCTGTGACTGAAGTATCTACTCTTGTGTTCTCAGCATATAGCACAGTGGTATTGTCATCAGCGGAAGTGGGGGATCCCTTTCCCCACTGGTGCTGGGGGTTGGGTCATTATGATACCTTGAGAAAAAGAACGTTCTAAGACTTGCACAGGAAGATGAGTGGTTTTTATTTGTGTGAAATCATATCCCTGGGTTTTCAAAGTCCCATTTCCCTTAAACCAGTCCTGGAAGATATGCAGCTGGGGATTCAGCAGAGCTAGAAGCAAGGCCAGTGTCCAGAGTTTCCCTTCCATGGTGGAGCTGGGTCCTGTGTAGCATCAGACTAGCTGCAGTCCATTAGTCCATTGTATATGGGGTCCACATGGCCGGGAGCCATATAGGCAAATGCAGGAGCATGAGGGCACACCTCTGCAATAAGAATCCCAGGAGAGCAAGAGCAACAAGAGAAAAACTCCTTTGTTGAAGAGTTTATGTATCTCAAATCTACCCGTGCTTGCAGTGGCCATGCCTACTCCAGCCAATGACCTGTTCCCAGGTGTGACTGACAGACAGGTACCTTGCCTGTGTCACCCAGACTTTCCTGGGCATGTATCTAAATTGCGGCTTTCTGGCAAAGCTGCATTAATGGCATACCTCTGCAATTTGGCCTTCCCTTTGCTCCTTTCCAGTTGTTAATAAACTAGGTTTATTACAACAGTATCATGAGAGTTCATTCATAGGTATTTATTGAATGATAAATGGAGTAATGGATACATTTGTGCTATGGTTTATGTTTCTTTAGATTGAACTTACCTGATGATTTGGATGGGATCACACATTCTCCTAGAACAGTGGTTCTCATAGTCCAGGATATATCAGAATCACCCAGAGGGCCTGGCCCCACTTCCAGGGTTTCTCATTCAGCTGGTCTGTAGTAGAACCTGAGATCCCAAGTCATGCTGATGCTGATGGTCTGGGGCCCACAGTGAGAACCACTGAATTAAAAGTTGTCTCTAAGTTTCATAAGACTCACGAGCCTAAATTTTTTTAAAATATATTTTATTGATATTTTTACAGATCGGAAGGGAGAGGGACAGAGAGCCAGAAACATCAATGAGAGAGAAACATCGATCAGCTGCCTCCCGCACACTCCCCACTAGGTAAGTGCCGCAACCAAGGCACATGCCCTTGGCCGGAATCGAACCCGGGACCCTTGAGTCCACAGGCCAACACTCTATCCACTGGGCCAAACCGGTCAGGGCAGGAGCCTAAATTTTTAAGAATATTTTTTTCAGATTCAAGAACAATATAGTAACTTTTTTTTCAGATAATTGTGATATTGGATTATTTATTTTTTAAATTGTTTTATTGCTTAAAGTATTACATTGAGTGTTACATATGTCTCCTTTTTTTCCCTGCCCTTAACAATCCCTGGCCTCCCCTACCCCCCAGTGTCTTATGTTCATTGGTTATGCTTATATGCATGCATACAAGTCCTTCGGTTGATCTCTTACCACCCCCCACCCCCCCCCCTGCTGGGAGCCGGTCCATCCTTGCTGTTTCAAGGGACCTGGCATATATGGCATACTGTGATCTCAGACTGAACCTGGCTGGAGAACCTAGACAGAACCTACCTGGAGACCCTGACAAGAGAACCCGGCTATGATGATCAACTGAAGGCTGTCTCGGTGCCATTCCTTCTTCACCAACTCCATCCACACCTTGGGGACCCCTGGACCTGCTGGGGTTGGACCCCGGCATCTGGCGCCCGAACAGGGACCCTTAGGTAAGCCCCTCATTCCCCTAGGCAAGTGCCCCACACTCGGGACGGATAGGACTCCACCGTAGGAAGAGGGTGGATAGTCTTCGCCGACTCCGTCCACACCTTTGGGAACCCCTGGAACAGGATTCCCCTAGGTAAGCCCCCCCCCGATTGAGAACCCCCACACTCGGGACGGATAGGACTCCACCAGGGTGCTACAGACCCCCCTATAGAGGATAATTAGGGTAAGAAGGTGGATAGTACAGAACTTAGATTGAGAAGATGTGCCATACTGAGTCCAAAGAAAGAAGACTCTGTATTGATCTTTAGATTAAGAAGATGTGCCATACTGAGTCTAAAGAAAAAAGACTCTGTATTGATCTTTTAACACATATGCTTGCTAACAGAGGAATTAAGGTTACTCCCAGTCAGATGGAACATTTTATACAAGAAATATGTCCATGCTTTTCTGAGGCAGGAAAGGTGCCGGAAAGGTAAATGTAGAGGCATGGGAGAAGGTAGGCCCAAGGAGCCTTATCCTTAACCCCACTGCAGCCTTTCCACCCCGGGAAAGTGCAGGATTGGCAAGTTCTCCCTGGGGTGATAGATCAGGACTCAGGTAATAGCGGAAAGCGCCAATCCTACTCTTAAAATGGATATGAGAGCATTTGAGGTTTTTCTTTTTAATGCCTGCCTTTAAAAAATAAAAAAGGGGGAATTTGCCGGGAGCCGGTCCATGCTTGCTGTTTCAAGGGACCTGGCATATATGGCATACTGTTCTTAATATGTTTGCTCACCTTCTTGGCGCTGTGTTTTAACCAAGGTCACCTCTCCGAGAAAGGTTGAATCCCCAGGTAGGGATTTTCCCCTGAAGTTAGGGAGGGAATAAAACCCCTCAACTAAGTGCCAGGCAGGTAATTAATCACTTTAACTATGAACAATCATGCTTAAGCTACATAATCTTTACTCCCTGGAATGGAGATAAGAAACGCCCTAACCTTTATAATAGAGATTGATAGGATTGAATGAACTGGTATAAATACAGATGTAACAAGACAGCAAGACACAGGGCTTGGAAGACAGGACCAAGAGAGACAGAGCCTAGGCACAGAACCTACACAGAACATTCTCTAGAGACAGAAGAACTTCGCTGGAGAGAGCATGCCGGAGGATCCTGGACAGGGACTTGCCTCAGAGCCTGGAGGCAAAGCCTGGTGAGAGAGCATGGCAGGGGATCCTGGACTGAACCTGACTGCGGAGATTGGCAGGAGAGCCTGACTAGAACCTGGTGACTGAACATGGCTGGAGAACCTAGCGAGGGAACATGGCCACAGAACCTGGCTGGAGATCCTAAGCAGAACCTCTCTGGAGATCCAGACCAGAACTTGGCTGGAGATCCGGGCTAGAGATCCTGGCTAGGCTGCTGATCAACTGAACGCTGTCTCCATGTCATTCCTTCTTCGCCGACTCCGTCTACGCCTTTGGGACCCCCTGGACCCCCTGGGGTTGGACCCCGGCACCCCCCACCCTGCAATATAATAACTTTTGATTCCTGCTTATTTAGAGGGAAGGTTCTTATAGAATTTAAAGTTCTCTCATCCTTCTACATTTCTATATTGGGGGCTTTCGATTTATACTGTTGGGGTGATTTAATTTAAAACTAAATTGTCAGCCTGCTGTTAACTGATCTCCTCTTTCATATTCTAGTTCACGTTTTCCAGAATTTCACTGAGAAGACAAAACACCTGTACTCTAAAAGCTTTCATCCAAACCCCCTCACCCCCCACAATACATGAAGTAGAATCCAGGCTCCCAGTGTGACTGTATATGGAGATAGGACTTCAAAGAAGAAGGCAATTGATATTAAATGGGGTCATAAGGGTGCAGCCCGATTCCAATGGAACTGATGTCTTTGTAAGAAGAGGAAGAGCCCACAGAACTCGCTTCTCTCCCCTGTGCATGCTCTTTATTGATCTCCTCTTCCACAAATAGCCATATGAGGACACACCAAGACGACACCATCTGCAAGCCAAGGAAAGAAGTCTCCACAGGAACCAGCCCTGCTGGCATCACCACACCCCAGGGAGCAAGGCCATTTATTTATTGATTTCAGAGGGTGAGACCACCTCCTTTGGTCAGCCGGCCAGGATGCCTCAGCCCAGTGCTTCTGGGACAAGGTTTTCCTACACAGTCTCTGAGGGGTGAGGGGACTCCGCACATAGTCTGGGGGACAAGGCCACCTCAGTGAGCCTGAAGTATTAAGCCAAAGAGCATTATTCTCAATGATTAAGATCTAATGGAATTTGCCTTGCTAGGTTTTAGACTTGCTTGGGACCCATCACCTCTTTCTTCTCAGCTTTTTCTCTTCCGGGTTGGGAATGTCTGTGTTATCCCTGATCAGCATTGTATTTTGGAAGCACATAACTTGTTTGGGTTCACAGGTTCACAGCTGGAAATGAGTTTTGCCTCAGGATGAATCATACCTCTGGTCTCACCCATACCTAATTTAAATGTCTTTAGACTTGGAATTGATGCTGGAATGAGTTAAGAGTTTTTTGAGTTAGGAAAAAGTGAATGTGCTTTGCATGTGAGAAGGACATATATTTTGCAGGGCCAGACAGCAGATATTATGAACTGAGTTGTGTTCCCAAGTTGAAGTCTTAACCCATAATGTGACTATATTTGGAGAAAGGGCCCTTAAGGAGGTAATTAAGGTTAAATGAGGTCAAAAGGGAAGGGTCCTAATCCAATACCAATAATGTCCTTATGAAACCAGAAGTAAAATGGGTGTGACCCGCCTGTCACAAATTAAGCAGAGACAAGATTGAATCACATATGAGCATTTATTTCAATAATGCCAGCAGTATGGAGAGAACAACAGGTCATCCTGTAAATTCTGCTCTAACCTCCCTCACTAGCCAGCTGATTGTATATGAACAAGGCAGGAAGGCTATATGCAAGGGCGGGGGGGGAGAGGCAGGATAAAGACTACAGGGTCCATGGCCTGTGTGTCTCCTTCCAGGATCTTGAAGTCCGATAACAAGGTAGTTAATTTTCTGTGATGTTAAAGACAGCTCTGCCAGTTCCTGGGGCCTGAAAATGGTCAGCCTTCCGGAGGCAAACTCCCAGAGCAGACCAGGGTCCAGGAACAGCCACCAAACCAAAGTGTCTCCTGTCCGTCTGTTCTCAAACTCTATTTTCTTTTCTGAGCAATTGACCCTCCAGGCTCTGAGGCATCCTTACCTTTTTACAGCCCTGTTTTTCTCCTTGCAACACATCCTCCAGTCTCCCAGGGTCTGTACGAAAAGATTCTTATCTATAGTTAGTAAGGTGAATAATCATTACACAACTGTGGTCCTATTCTTGTTGCATGCCCTCCCCCCTATGACTTATGGGAAAAGAGACACAAGAACTCTTTCTCCAAGTGTGGTAGGCAGTTAGACACGAGCAGGGCAAGGGGCAGAGAGGCTCGGGAGAATGGCTGGTCTTGTTCTCTGGTTTATTCTGGGGAACTTTACATTAGTCAGGAAAATGACTTAAGTGACTAGGTGGGAAAATCCACCAGGAATATTGGCAAATGGAGAAATTCTTAGGTGTCGTCTCCTCCTCTCTACCTGTCTCATTTTGCAAACTATATCATATCCTAATTTGACTTGTTTGATGCCTCAAAACTGACCAAATAAAGATTTTGAAGCACAGCTCTATCGCTGGCCTACCTGCACAGGCTGTGGCAGCATCTCTTTTTGAAAGTGCCCAGTCTGTTCCCAGATTATTTTGGTGCTTTAACACCTCCTCCATGTTCCTTCCCAGTCCCTCACCATGGCTCTGCAGCTGTCCTTACTAAGTCACCAAAGCAGTCAGCGAGGCGGGAGATGCTGCAGGTACACAACCTGCACAGCCTCATCACAGGCCTGCCACCATGCTTGGCACCCTCCACCCACCTCATGGCCTTGACCCCAACTCATTCTCGTCCTATACCCCATCTCCTTCAGGCAAAATAAATAAATAAACAAATAATGGATAAATAAATAATAAATAAATAAGCAATAAATTAAATAAAATATGCAGTTGTGTATGCCTTGAAAGTTACTAGGATTTTTTGCTTCTTCAAAGTATACATGACCCTCCACATCTACCCTTGGCCGGAATCGAACCAGGGACCCTTCAGTCTGCAGGCTGACCCTCTATCCACTGAGCCAACTGGCTAGGGCTGAGCTACTATTTTGGAGTCACTGGTCTAATGCATCTTCCTTGTCCTCACCCTACACATATGTCTCTCTTCTAGGCTGATAATTCTTTCTAGTAATTGTGCATCTTCAAAAAATATTCTTCCTACTTATGGGCACTAGTCACTTTAATAAAGGTACTTAATGCAGATAAATGACTTTGTCGTTACACCTCTACAGATTTATCATGCTAATCATAAATTGCTCACTGGTCTTTCCCTGCAGGCATTTCTGTTGTCGATATTCCTCCTCGCTCTAGGATACTGACATATATGCAATAAAATAGCCCAAGTGCACTTTGCTTTCTGCCCTACAGGAAGTAATAGGGTCACACAGTCTCTGGTTTGGAAGCTGCCTTTGTGGTCCCCTAATAAATCTTGAGATATTTGTAATTGGCTTGCATAACAAGTAGTCATCCAGCAACTGCTTGATCTCAATATTTAAATTATTACCAAAGTCTGGAGTAGCCTCTGCAAACTGAGGTCAGTTCTCAATCAGTCAATTCTAAGAAACTTTGTCTTCAAGCTGAGCTAAGAGCTCTTCTCTGAAACTTCCATAGCTTTGTCCTAATCAGGTGCCCAAAGGAGTGGCAAACTACAAAGGTGTTCTTTCTTCTCAGTACAGCCAATCAGGCATTGATGGCAGCTAACAAACTCTTTGTCAACCCCAGTCATGACTCTTTGATAAATACAAAGGGTCTTCTTTTCGAAAACAAGTAAGTAGCAAAATGATCAAAGAGGTTATCGCTGTATATGACAGTTAACAATAAAGGCAGATATAACCTTTGCCTAAAGAGGGTTTGGACAAATCAATGTAAACAAAGTAAAATCTGCAGCATAAAGAAAGATAGTGGCTTCTTTCCTGCTGTCCCTCTCTTCCCCTCCATCCAAATGAGCCCTGGGGGTCACCAACGGTCAGCATTAGATTTTAAATTACTAGATATTAGTGAGTTGATTTGGGGTTCCTGGCAGCCTGCCAACACAGTACTACAAGTCAAGCTGTTTGAAAGCTCACCAAATTACAATATTAACCTTGGAAGATAGATACCGGCTGATTTGTACATCTTGTTTTGATCATCAGCATACACCAGTGAGAGAAAACAAACACCAGCCTTTCCCTGGACATCTATTTCTTGTTTGCCCGTGCTAATTAGTACAATTTGCATAAACACCGAAAAATCCTATGTGTTTCTCAGTGTGTTTAGAGCTCATTTCTTATTAACTTCTGTCAATATTTCTACAATGCACACAACACAATCCACTCTCCACGTCTGACCAGGCCAAACCCAGGAGCACATCATCTCTTTGCCTTCTAGTTCTAAATATGTTGGCTTAGAGAATGTATCAGACACATGAAGAATGTTATGAATCATCTGACCAATGACCTTGGTTTGTGGAGTGAGAAACTGAAATGGATAAGTAAATGGCCCCAAGTCACAGTCCTGTGCCGCTGGGATAATCCTATAAAAATGTGCTGGATGACAATGGCACTAAGAAAAGGCGTTACAATATGTACTATCCTGAAACTGACATCTTCCACCTGTCTTGCTCTCTCTGTATTAAATGTGAAGAAAAGTGGGAATTATTAACATTATCTAGTGATTAAAAACATTGGATTTCAGTCAGATCTGGATATTACTGCCAGCTCTCTACCAAATTAAAGTCCATTACAAAAAGTAGAAAGTTGATAATAACCAAGAAAATTTTCAAAAATGGGAGCAATGGACATACCTTTTAACAAAATCACTATTAATTTATTATAGCATTGCAATTATAGAAATAATTATAGAAATAATGGTGCCAGCTCAGGAATATATCCAGTTTTTATGCAAGAGGAAAAAAAAAGTGTATAAGAAACCTTAGAAGAATCTAGAACTACAAGGGTTTATGCATGATCAAAACAGAACAAAAACTTCCCAGACCAATGAAGAAATTTGGTTACTCAGGAAACACTTCTGGAAAATCACCTAAGCGGCAATAAAAATAAAATTATATCCTTATATCTCATTGGACTTTTTTTTTTATTTTTTTTAATTAAATCTTTATTGTTCAGATTATTACATTTGTTCCTCTTTTTTTTCCCCCCCATAACTCCCCTCCTCCCAGTTCCCGCCCCACCCTCCGCCCTCACTCCCCACCCACTGTCCTCATCCATAGGTGCACGATTTTTGTCCAGTCTCTTCCCACATCTCCCACACCCCTTTCCCCCCCAAGAATAGTCAGTCCATTCCCTTTCTATGTCCCTGATTCTATTATAATCAACAGTTCATTCTGTTCATCAGATTATTTATGCACTTGATTCTTAGATTCACTTCTTGATAGATGCATATTTGTTGTTCATAATTTGTATCTTTACCTTTTTCTTCCTCTTCCTCTTCTTAAAGGATACCTTTCAGCATTTCATATAATCCTGGTTTGGTGGTGATGAACTCCTTTAGCTTTTCCTTATCTGTGAAGCTCTTTATCTGACCTTCAATTCTGAATGATAGCTTTGCTGGATAAAGTAATCTTGGTTGTAGGTTCTTGGTATTCATCACTTTGAATATTTCTTGCCACTCCCTTCTGGCCTGCAAAGTTTCTGTTGAGAAATCAGCTGACAGTCGTATGGGTATTCCCTTGTAGGTAACTGAGTTTCTTTCTCTTGCTGTTTTTAAGATTCTCTCTTTATCTTTTGCTCTTGGCATTTTAATTATGATGTGTCTTGGTGTGGTCCTCTTTGGATTCCTTTTGTTTGGGGTTCTCCGAGCTTCTTGGACCTGTAAGTCCATTTCTTTCACCAGGTGGGGAAAGTTTTCTGTCATTATTTCTTCAAATAGGTTTTCAATATCTTGCTCTCTCTCATCTTCTGGCACCCCTATAATTCTGATGTTGGTACGCTTGAAGCTGTCCCAGAGGCTCCTTACACTATCCTCGCATTTTTGGATTCTTTTTTCATTTTGCTTTTCCAGTTGGATGTTTTTTGCTTCCTCGCATTTCAAATCATTGATTTGATTCTTGCGCTCCTCTGGTCTGCTGTCGGGCGTCTGTATAATATTCGTTATTTCAGTCCGTGTATGCTTAATTTCTAGTTGGTTCCCCAATATAAGATCGAGGGTCTTATTAGTTTTTGTGTAGATCTCATTAAGTTTATCGGCAGCTTCTAAACAGTTCTTGAGAGACCTTAAAAGTGTGGTTCTGAACTCTATATCTTCCATTGACAATTTTGTCCTGTTTCTTTGTCTCCGCATTTTGTTATGCTTCCTTGGTGCACCCCCTAGTGATCTTTGTTCGCAGTCTTATAGTTAAATCTTGATTGTTGTAGCTAATTCCAGGGAGGGTTTGACCTCCAGGCCAAGTGGCTATGAGAATCAGCTGTGTCAGCAGTGAGAGAACTTCTGTCCTCTAGGGAGGTGTTAATCTAGCCTTTGCCTGAGGCTATCCGGCAAATGCCTCTGTGCAGGGCTTGGGCGGGGCGGGTCGCACAGGATCAACAGGGTGGGCCGGAGAGAGCAGTTATGGCGGCTCTCAGTCCTGTCCCCAGGGGCTCTGCCTCTCTGAGTCCCAGCACCCGCTGCAAAGCTCGGAGAGAAAGCTGCACTCGCTCTGACCGAAGCCAGACAGTCCCGCTTCTCCCGTTTGAGTCTGGGTCCCTAAAGACTCGCCCGGATCTGGTGCTCAGAGTCTTGGACTCCCTCCCGATTGAAAACAACAACCGCGCCCTCCGCCGCCAGCCCGCTCCCCACACTCCGCACCTCAGAATTTGACTTCAGCACTGCGCCTCCTCTGAGTGTCCATGTGCGTTTCTCTTTCCTCCTAGTTGTAGGACTTCCACTCAGCCAGCGTTCCTGTGGTTCTGGGTGATGTCCCTTCCGTTTTTTGGTTTCACTTTTGAAGTAGTTGTTCAAAGCAGCAAACTCCGGCGTTAACCTATCTCATTGGACATTTTAAAAAGCCCTAGTTATATCAATATAAAATTTAAAGCCATATAAACAACTACAAAAATTATAGGTGAATATTTAACCAATTTCCAAGTGGGGAAAATATTCCAAGCATAAAATTATTAGACAAATTAACAAATGAAATGAGATTTTATTGCAGAGGAACTGTAACTACTATCTCAAAATAAAATCTGTTCCATCCAGTCTATCTCAAGTCAGGGGACAGTTTCAAATCTGATGAAGATTAAAGCAATCCTTTCCCCCCCTTTCTTTATCTCTCAGGAAGTTCACGCCTCCAGCTCTATGTTCTGGGAGAGATGATGAGTTGAATGTGTTCCGGGCATAAAGGTAAGATGTGAAGAGTCAACCTGGGTTGAGAGAAATGAAGAGAGCGGGTCTCCATCTGTGCAAAGCCCCTGTGCGGTGAGTTTGATCTGCGTACAATTCCTGACATCTCTTCTCCGATCTCTGTCACCTGAACAATTGAGAAGTGAGACTGTGCATTATTCCTGTACTTGTCCACTTCTATTTATTTTCCATGCTTCTGATGTGGGCCTGGGTCTTGCACCCATCAATGGCTGAGTTAGTCTTGTTAAAGTGATTCAAGAAAGCAATTTAGGTGATACAAACAAACTTGAACACTTTATGAAGTGGGCAGCCTCCACTGACAAGAGTTTGGAGAAATACAAAGTGGGGTGGAAGGCAGGGAGCTTTTGTAGGATAAATAATAGGGAATAAGACTGAGATAGATCTCCTGAGCTCTTCCCACATCTCCTCTCACTTTTAATAATAGCATATGAAGCAGGGAGGGAAAAGAACTCTGCATAAAGAACAGAAGTCAAATCAGAAATAGCTATCATCGAGGAGAACCAAGATGGCGGCATAGGTTAACGCTGGAGTTTGCTGCTTTGAACAACTACTTCAAAAGTGAAACCAAAAAACGGAAGGAACATCACCCAGAACCACAGGAACGCTGGCTGAGTGGAAGTCCTACAACTAGGAGGAAGGAGAAACGCATACGGACACTCAGAGGAGGCGCAGTGCTGAAGTCAAATTCTGAGGTGCGGAGTGCGGGGAGCGGGCTAGCGGCGGAGGGCGCGGTTGTTGTTTTCAATCGGAAGGGAGTCGCAGACTCTGAGCACCAGATCCGGGCGAGTCTTTAGGGACCCAGACTCAAACAGGAGAAGCGGGACTGTCTGGCTTCGGTCAGAGCGAGTGCAGCTTTCTCTCCGAGCTTTGCAGCGGGTGCTGGGACTCAGAGAGGCAGAGCCCCTGGGGACAGGACTGAGAGCCGCCATAACTGCTCTCTCCGGCCCACCCTGTTGATCCTGTGCGACCCGCCCCGCCCAAGCCCTGCACAGAGGCATTTGCCGGATAGCCTCAGGCAAAGGCATTTGCCAGATAGCCTCAGGCAAAGGCTCGATTAGCACCTCCCTAGAGGACAGAAGTTCTCTCACTGCTGACACAGCTGATTCTCATAGCCACTTGGCCTGGAGGTCAAACCCTCCCTGGAATTAGCTACAACAATCAAGATTTATCTATAAGACTGCGAACAAAGACCACTAGGGGGTGCACCAAGGAAGCATAACAAAATGCGGAGACAAAAAAACAGGACAAAATTGTCAATGGAAGAAATAGAGTTCAGAACCACACTTTTAAGGTCTCTCAAGAACTGTTTAGAAGCTGCCGATAAACTTAATGAGATCTACACGAAAACTAATAAGACCCTTGATCTTATATTGGGGAACCAACTAGAAATTAAGCACACACAGACTGAAATAACGAATATTATACAGACGCCCGACAGCAGACCAGAGGAGCGCAAGAATCAAGTCAATGATTTGAAATGCGAGGAAGCAAAAAACATCCAACTGGAAAAGCAAAATGAAAAAAGAATCCAAAAATGCGAGGATAGTGTAAGGAGCCTCTGGGACAGCTTCAAGCGTACCAACATCAGAATTATAGGGGTGCCAGAAGATGAGAGAGAGCAAGATATTGAAACCCTATTTGAAGAAATAATGACAGAAAACTTTCCCCACCTGGTGAAAGAAATGGACTTACAGGTCCAAGAAGCGCGGAGAACCCCAAACAAAAGGAATCCAAAGAGGACCACACCAAGACACATCATAATTAAAATGCCAAGAGCAAAAGATAAAGAGAGAATCTTAAAAACAGCAAGAGAAAGAAACTCAGTTACCTACAAGGGAATACCCATACGACTGTCAGCTGATTTCTCAACAGAAACTTTGCAGGCCAGAAGGGAGTGGCAAGAAATATTCAAAGTGATGAATACCAAGAACCTACAACCAAAATTACTTTATCCAGCAAAGCTATCATTCAGAATTGAAGGTCAGATAAAGAGCTTCACAGATAAGGAAAAGCTAAAGGAGTTCATCACCACCAAACCAGGATTATATGAAATGCTGAAAGGTATCCTTTAAGAAGAGGAAGAGGAAGAAAAAGGTAAAGATACAAATTATGAACAACAAATATGCATCTATCAAGAAGTGAATCTAAGAATCAAGTGCATAAATAATCTGATGAACAGAATGAACTGTTGATTATAATAGAATCAGGGACATAGAAAGGGAATGGACTGACTATTCTTGGGGGGGAAAGGGGTGTGGGAGATGTGGGAAGAGACTGGACAAAAATCGTGCACCTATGGATGAGGACAGTGGGTGGGGAGTGAGGGCGGAGGGTGGGGCGGGAACTGGGAGGAGGGGAGTTATGGGGGAAAAAAAAGGAACAAATGTAATAATCTGAACAATAAAGATTTAATTAAAAATAATAATAATAGGGAATAAGAAAGAGAAAGAGGAGAAACCAAGATGGCGGCATAGGTAAATACTGGAGTTAGCTGCCTCGAAAAACCACTTCAAAATACAACTAAAAGACAGAACAGACATCGCCCAGAACCACAGGAAAGCTGGCTGAGGGGAAATTCTTCAACTAGAAGGAAAGAGAACAGCATATGAGACTCAGAGGAGGCGCAGTGGGGAAAATACAAAGGTGCGGAGGTACGTGCGGAGCGGGCTGGTAGCTGAGGGCGCAGTTGTCGTTTTCAATCAGGAGGGAGTCTCAGATTCTGAGCTCCAGTTCTGGGCGAGTCTCTAGGGACCCAGACTCAAACGGAAGAAGCGGGACTGTCTGGCATCGGTCGGAATGCGAGGGCAGCTTTCTCTCTGAGGTTTGCAGCGGTTGCTGGGACTCTGAGAGGCAGAGCCTCTGGGGACGGGACTGAGAGCAGCCATAATTGCTCCCTCCACCCACTCCGTTGATCCCATGCTACCCGCCCCGCCCTGCCCAGGCCCTGCGCAGAGCCATTTGCCAGATAGCCTCAGGCAAAGGCTAGATTAGCACCTCCCAGAGGACAGAAGTTTTCCCACTGCAGACACAGCTGATTCTCACAGCCAGTTGGCCTGGAGGTCAAATCCCCCTAGTATTAACTACAACAATCAAGGCTTAATTACAACAAGACTGCACACAAAGACCACTAGGGGTTGCACCAAGAAAGCATAAAAAATGCAGAGACAAAGAAACAGGACAAAACTGTCAATGGAGGATATTGAGTTCAGAACCACACTTTTAAGGTCTCTCAAGAACTGTCTAGAAGCCGCCGATAAAGTTATTGAGATCCTCAAGAAACCTAATGAGACCCTCAATGTTATGATAAAGAACCAACTAGAAATTAAGCATACACGGACTGAAATAACGAATATTATACAGACTCCCAACAGTAGACCAGAGGAGCGCAAGAATCAAGGCAAAGATTTGAAATGCGAAGAAGCAAAAAACACCCAACCAGAAAAGAAAAATGAAAAAAGAATCCAAAAATATGAAGATAGTGTAAGGAGCCTCTGGGACAGCTTCAAGCGTACCAACATCAGAATTATAGGGGTGCCAGAAGATGAGAGAGAGCAAGATATTGAAAACCTATTTGAAGAAATAATGACAGAAAACTTCCCCTACCTGGTGAAAGAAATAGACTTACAAGTCCAGGAAGTGCAGAGAACCCCAAACAAAAGGAATCCAAAGAGGACCACACCAAGACACATCATAATTAAAATGCCAAGAGCAAAAGACAAAGAGAGAATCTTAAAAGCATCAAGAGAAAGAAACTCAGTTACCTACAAGGGAATACCCATACGACTGTCAGCTGATTTCTCAACAGAAACTTTGCAGGCCAGAAGGGAGTGGCAAGAAATATTCAAAGTGATGAATACCAAGAACCTACAACCAAAATTACTTTATCCAGCAAAGCTATCATTCAGAATTGAAGGTCAGATAAAGAGCTTCACAGATAAGGAAAAGCTAAAGGAGTTCATCACCACCAAACCAGTATTATATGAAATGCTGAAAGGTATCCTTTAAGAAGAGGAAGAAGAAGAAAAAGGTAAAGATACTAATTATGAACAACAAATATACATCTATCAACAAGTGAACCTAAGAATCAAGTGAATAAATAATCAGATGAACAGAATGAACTGGTGAGTATATTCCCTTTCTATGCTAGAATCAGGGACATAGAAAGGGAATGGACTCACTATTCTTGGCAGGGAAAGGTGTGTGGGGGGTGCGGGAAGAGACTGGACAAAAATTGTGCACCTATGAATGAGGACGATGGGGTGGGAACTGGTGGAGGGGAGCTATGGGGGGGGAAAAAAAGAGGAACAAATGTAATAATCTGAACAATAAAGATTTCATAAAATTAAAAAAAAAAGAAAGAGAAAGAATAAAAAGACCTGATAGTCTGGGGTTACATAGGAATGTGCGATAGCCCATGTTACTTGGTGGTTCCTGATTGGGAACCTAGATAGTCTGCTAGGCAGATGCAACATTTACAAAAACACGAGACCTAAAAATTAAGTTTCATTTCGCTGACAGGGTTTCTCAGGATCAGTGACGCTCAACCTACCAAGGAAAGGTTAATGTGAGATCAATTTGACAGTGTGCATTGCTGCAGCACAAATTATTCCTAAACTTAGCAGCTTAAAGCAACACACATTTATTATAGCATAGTATCTGTAATTCAGAAAGCAGGCCATGGCTTAGGTGATTCCACTGGCTCAGAATCTTTCAGTGACTATAATCAAGGCATCAGCCAGGGTTGCTGTCATCTCACAGCCCAAGTAGAGGGGATCCACTTCCTAACCAACTCCCATGGCTGTGGGCAGGCTGATGCAGGCCTTGAATCTCCATCAGTTATTCACCTTGTGGGCTTCTGCATAAGGTTGATCACAGCATGTTCCTCACAGTAAGGAATTTAAGAGAGAGAGAGAAAGAAAGAGAGAGAGAGAAAGGACCCAAACTTTTTTTATAACCTAATCTCCAAAGTGACATCCCATCACTTCTGTATTCTATTTTTTAGAAATGAATGACTAAACCCAGCCCATACTTAACAGGAGAAAATCATTTATGAATGTTAACAGCAGGATGTGGGGATGTGGGAATTACACAGGGATATCAATACCAGGAAGTGGGGACCTGTGGGGCCACCTACCAGGCTAGAAACTGCCCTGTGAGCACTCCCCTTACCATGCATGCTCCCTGACCCATGGGGTACCCACCTGCTCCTGGGAAGCAGGGAGGTCCTGCAACAGAAGCAGCAGGCTTTTGAGTTACAGATAAGTAATTGAGCATGAACTGGAACTGGCTGCAGCCCGCCTCAGCACTGCAGGTGCAATAAAACTATGTAAAATCTCAACACCTCTCTCGCTGACCACATCCCAGATATTGGCACCCAGGGTCTGGGTGGCTTTGTAGAGGATCAGAGAGCTGAGTTGTTGGTTTGCTGTAATAGAGGAGATGACAGTGAACAGAAGCAGTAGGAATTGCCTGATTTTAACCATTTCTGCATAGATATAGTACTTTGATCTCAAAGGAAATAATTTCTCCCCTAATAAATCCATTTTCATTTGAAAAATAAGCCTCGCATGGTGGTTCTCATTTTCATAAAACCAGAGGGCCATGTCTATACAGGTTGGACTTGAAGCCAAAAATTCAAATGCCTCCAGGGCCAACTGTGTGTGATTTTGGCTTCATGGCACAAACTGGGGTGATAGGAATTGTGGGAATGTAAAAAGGCAGGCTTGGCTAAGATATCTTGTGTTATTATGCTTTATAATAAGAAGATATGTAGTAATTTGCTGTATAACAATGTTTCGGTCAATGACTCATTGCATATGTCATGGTGGTTCCCTAAGATTATAATGGAGCTGAGAAATTTATCACCTAGTGATATCATAGCCATCATTCATCACTCGTGTGTTTGTGGTGATGCTGATGTAAACAAACCTACAGCACTGCCAGGGGTATAAAACTATAGCACTACAACTATGTACAGAGCATAATACTTGATAATGATAATAAATGACTGTGTTCCTGGCTTATGTATTTACTGTGCTGTACTTTTTATTGTGTTTTTTCTGCTTATACAATGACTTTGCTGTAGAATCAAGGTGTGTGTTGTGCTGGCAGTAGCTCCACACATCTGCTGTTCACTGCATCTCTTTTTAAAAAAATATATTTTATTGATTTTTTACAGAGAGGAAGGGAGAGGGATAGAGGGATAGAAACATCGATGAGAGAGAAACATCAGTCAGATGTCTTTTGCACACTCCCTACTGGGGATGTACATGCCCTTGACTGGAATCGAACCTGGGACCCTTCAGTCCGCAGGCTGACGCTCTATCCACTGAGCCAAACCGGTTAGGGCCACTGCATCTCTTGATTGCATCATTTCTCTCGTGCTTGACTTAATCTCACAATCCCCTAAGCAGACAAAATTCACTAATATTACCAGGATGAGGCCACACATCAAGTGATTGACCTGAAAACAAGAGTAAAAGTGAGTAAGAATTACAAAGATGGAAAAATCAGTGATGGTTATTACTCATCAGTCAGGCATGACACATTCCACCATAGATACCATCTTGAAGAACAATAATGAAGAGACAAAAGCTGTTAGAAATTGGCTTCATTGACAGTAACAAGACTAACACATTTTTTTTATATATAGTTTTATTGATTTCAGAGAGGAAGGAAGAGGGAGGGAAAGATAGAAACATTAATGATGAGAGAGAATTATTGATTGGCTGCCTCCTGCATGCCTCACCCAGGGGATCAAGCCCAAAACCCAGGCATGTGCCCTGACTGGGAACAGAGCCATGACCTCCTGGTTCATAGGTTGATGCTCAACCACTGAGCCACACTAGCTGGACAAGACTAACACAAATTTGAGGAAGGTACATATCAGACATGGAGAAACTTCTAATGATCTGGATTAAAGTCCAGATGCACAAACATATCCTTCTCAGTACCATGATGGTCATGGCCAAAACAAAAAGTTTATTTGCAATGTTGAAAGAAAAGGTAAGACTCAACTATGAAGTTAAATCTACTGCTAGCTCTGGGTGGTTTCAATAATTCAAGAATCAATATTCCTTACATAATGTGAAGTGGTGAGTCAGACTATGATGTGAAAGCAGCTGAAGAATTTTTGGAAACTCTAGATAAGATGATTGTACAGGAAAAATACTTCCCAGAGCAAATATTCAATATGGATATTTTGGATATTATATGCCCTATTCTGGAAACGGATGCCTGAAAATACTTTTATTCATAAGGAGACCAAGTCAATGCCAGGTTTCAAGGCTTTTAAGGACAGGGTAATGGGCCTTGTTGCAGGCCACAAATTGAAACCCTTTGTGATCTGGCACAGTGAGACCCCAGGGCCTTCAAGCATATCAATAAGCAAACACTGCCAGTGCACTATAGGATTATGAAGATGTCACAGATGACCCTGCTTCTCTTCTAAGGTGCCCTCCTGAAATGCTATGCCAGATAAATAGAGAAGTATTGTTTGGAGAATACCTTTCAAGTTTTTGCTTATTGTTGATAATGCTCCCAGACATCCAACTTTAAAAAAATAATTCTTCATTGTTGAAAGCATTACATATGTCTCCTTTTCCCCCCATTGACCTCTCCCCGCCCACTCCCGCACCCCTAGCACTGGTCCTCAGACATCCCACTTTTATTGGTGATCTTCATCCCAGTACTACAGCAGTGATTCTCCCTCCAAAAACCACCTCTTTGATCCAACCAATGGATTAAGGGGTTAAAATAGCTTTTAAGGCCTACGACCTGAGCAGCACCTTTCCCCAGGCTGTTGTTGAAACTGAGAAAGACTGATGTAATTCTAGAAAAATTACTACATCTGTGACTGCAGTAAGAATCTTGTTTGGGCTTTAGGTGATGTCACCAAGGAGTTTGGAAATGGCATTTGGAAGTAGGCATGCAAAAAGTTTGTTCATGATATCAAAAGATTTGCCAAGGATGAGGAGGTGGCAAACATCAACAAGGCTATGGTTGAGAATGCAAATAACTTTAACCTAAAGTGAATAAGGATGACATTGATCAGCTTCTGGTGGTGGTTCCAGAGGAATTGACTAATGGGGAGTTGCTGGAACTAGAACAGGAATGCACAGCTGAAGAAGAGACAAGAGGAAAGGAAACTGCAGGAGGTTAGAAAGAAGAAACTCCAAGAAAATTCACAGTGAAGGATTTATAAGCAGCTTTTTATAGACCTCAACAAGCTCCTTAAAAAGTTTGAAAACATAAACACCAACACCAAAAGGTTTTTGTTAATAAAGAGGAATAGTCATGGTGCATTACTTGCTTATAAGCAAATCTATGATGATAAAAATAATAACTATCATGGACATATTTCTGGAAAGAGTGACACCACATCAGACAGGTCCTCAAGAGTTGTTCCAGAAGGTGGCGTTGTTTTCATTGGCAGTGACTGCTCCATGTCTGTTATTGCCCTAAAGAACTTGCAGTGGACAGGAGGTGGAGGTGGAAGATAGTGTGATATTAATGAGCCCGATCAGGCCTAGGCTAATGTGTGTGTGTCATCGTTTTTTATGAAAAAGCTTAAGAAGTAAAAAATAATGATAATAATAATAATATAGAAAAAATCTTATAGAAAAAGGATATAAAATTATTTTTTGTTTTAAACTATTATACAAGAGTCAAAAGTTAATACAATTAAAAAGGTTATAAAGTAAAAAAGTTACAGTAAACTAAGATTAACTTATTAAAGAAAGGATTTTTAAAAAGAAGTTTAGTGCAGCCTAAATTTGTAGTGTTTGTAAAGTCTACAGTATTGCACAGTAATGTCCTAGCCTTCACCTTCACTCACCACTCACTAACTCACCCAGCAACTTACAGTCCTGCAAGCTCCATTTATGGTAAGATGAGTACCCTACACAGGTATACCAAAACATTTGCCTTTTTTTTTTTCCTTAAAGAGAGAGTGGAAGGGAGAGGAAGAGAAACATAGAAACATAGATGTGAGGGAGACACATCGATTGGTTGTTTCCCACACAGGGATTGAGCCTGCAACTGACCAGAATCGAACCTGGGACCCTTCAGTCTACAAGCCGACGCTCTATTACAGTGAGCCAAACTGGCTAGGGTGCCACATTTTTGTCTTTTATACTATTACTATTTTATATTAATATATATCTAGATACACAAATATTTACCATTGTCTTACAGTATTCAGTATAGTCACATGCTATACAGTTTTGTAGCCTAGACTACATAGGTTTGTATAAGTGCATTCTATGTTCACACAAACACAAAATTGCCCAATGAAGCATTTCTCAAATGTCTTTGCATTGTTAAACAACACGTGGCTGTATTTGATTTTCCTCCTCATAAGGGGCACACAGCTCCTAAAACCCTTAGGACAAGGATGGGCAACCTTTTTGTGAGTGCGTGCCAAAACCAGCAAAATCTCTGACTCAAAATTCTTCTGCGTGCCAACCCTAATTTTTTGAGAACATATTATGCCTACTTGATATCTCTAAAGGTGTACGTATGTGAAGAACCTTGAAGAAATAATAAAATTCATTCGCGCAACAAAAACACAGTATATGATGGTGAAAAATACATTTATTTTTTAATGTATACATGTTATGTAAAATTATTTATTTATCTAAGATGCACCTACACTGAATTTATCTGAAAAATAAAAAAGTCGATATTAAGAAAAAAAAATTGTAAATGGAAGATTATAAGAGAGGGTTTCGCATGCCAGCAAAAGTTACTGGCCTGCCATGTTTGGCACGCGTGCCAGGGGTTACCCACCCCTGCCTTAGGATTTCCTAGGAACTAAGTGATCAGAGCACTAACGGTGAAGAGTCTTTTGTTGTTAACAAGCTCCTTTCAACCACACCTGAGTTTATGTTAAAAAAGTGACTTTTGGAAAGTATTTAAGGATGGGATTTGGTTGCCTGGGAAACCTAACATGGGATTAGAGGGTTATAACTTTCAACCCAACCCCCTGACCTCCAGGAGATCAGAGGTGCTAGAGATTAAGTTTAATCACCAGTGGCCAATGATCTAATCAATTGTGACCAGGTAACAAAGCCTCCATAAAAACCCCAAAGGACAGAATTTAGAGAGCTTCTGAGTTGGTGAACATGCGGAGATGCTGGGAGGGTTATGAGCTGGGAGAGGACATGGAAGAATAGTGCCCCTTCCTGCATACCTGTCCTCTGCATCTCTTCCATCTAGCTCTTCCTGGTTCATTTCCTTTTATAATAAACCAGTAATTTAGCAAGTAAATATTTTCCTGAGTTCTGTGAGCCCCACTAGCAAATTAATCTAACCTGAGGAGGGGGTCCTGAGAAACGACAATGTGTAAGACATAATCAATTAATCAGAAGCACAGGTAACTGGACTTGTGTGTGAAGGGGAGGACAAAGTCTTGTAAGACTGAACCTTTTACTTTTGGAGTCTGAAGCTGTCCCCAGGTAGACAGTGTCAGAACTGAGTTAAATTGTAGGTTACCCAGCTGGTATGGCAGAATTGTTTGGTGGTATTGGAAAACACACATAAGACATCTGAATTCAATTCAAAACACTGGGTATGCCAAATAAAAAATAACTTAGAGGTGAATTCTATCAACTATTGTCAAAATGTGAGACTGTAGGGCTGCAGAAAGAGTAGAAGTTATAAACCAGTTATTGGGCAGTTATCCTAGTGACCTCTCAACAGGCTTTCAGACAGGGCCAGCCCAACACAGACCCAGAGAAAATGCATGCCTTGCCCAAGGGTTCAGGGAGTTGTGGCCAGGACTCAGGCCTCCTAACTCCGAATCCAAATCTCATTGCATAAATGAAGCTTAAAACATCCATATTATTTCTGGTTCTGACACCTCTGCTGATTAAGTCCTCTTCGAGTAAATTCCAGTAAAAATAGGCTAGGGGCAGGATGTTTGTGAGTCGCAGTGGTTCTCAACCTTCCTAATGCCGCGACCCTTTAATACAGTTCCTCATGTTGTGGTGACCCCCAACCATAAAATTATTTTCGTTGCTAAGGATACCAGGTGTTATCCCAGGTATGCATATCAAGGCATTAAGGCATCATTCTGGAGATTTGAGTTACAATATTGAGACATGAAAATAGATAATGTGATGAACATCTAGGTGATGTGATCTATTTTGAGGTCAGATGAGAACTTCCTTGGCTCCAATGAGAACTTACTACGAATTTAAAACCCAAGAACTAAGACCAGCCCCACGAACAAAAATTCCAAACACTGCTGGGTACTTCGATTGTTGGAAAAATGATAGAGGTTGTAGAAACGAAATACTAAACTCAAGAATACAAAAATAAAAAATCAGACTTGATTTAAAAAATGAGCTCACAATGATAGCTAACATTTATTAAATATATATTGATTATCTGGTAGGCACTTTGCTTTCATTATTTCTATTTAGTCCCCACAAGTATATTACTATTTCCATCTTACAAATACAGAAACTGAATCTTGGAATGTTGGGAAGCATGAAACTTGGTTGGAAAGTTTGCAAGGATGACATTCCGATACAAGGGAAGTGTGTGGAAGGCTGCCTGCCCTGTTTATAAGAATTCTGACTTAAGAGAGACTTAGGGGAGTGTTGAAGGCAGTGCCCTGATTACTCCCTGACCTTCCCAAACAAGCCTGTGCATGTTCAGACCCCCGGGTGTTTGCTGGAATCCTTATGCTGAATCCCTGAATGCCCTTGCCTACAGGACAATGTAACCACATGTGTCTTCCCAAGGTTACCCACCCTACTGATTGTATCTAAAGATGAAAATTCCAATAAAAGCCTAATGAGGCAGGCAATCCAGGCTGCCTGGCTCCTTTAGCCAGGCCGTCCTTTAGCCTCTCTTTCACAGTGAAACTGTCAGAACAATCTGTTCATCCGATGCTCAGGGGCTGCTGGTCAGCCCTGGCATTGGAAAGATTAGGTAACTTATACAACGACCCATAGCTGGTTTGTAGAAGAGATGGGACTTCAAATTAAGTCTGTTAACTCTAAAAGTCTATGAGATTAACAGGTCCACCGTGAATCAGAGGGCCCATCGGTTCCCTTTGTTGTCTACAGAAGTTCCAGCCCCAAGAATGTCAAGGTGACTCTCTGTTGGAGACTGGTTTGGAAACTGTAGATGGCAAGGTGCTGAAATCACAATGAAAATATTAAAAGAGGGAAGAAAAAGAAAAGCTTTGATGTTAAACTTTTTCGTATAAGCACATTCTTGCTGTATGTCTACAAAGCAGTCATTGAAATCCAGCTTCTTGAGAAATAAAAATCCATCATTATCTATTACTGCCAGGCCTCATGTGGGATAAAAAGAAGCCCAGGTCTGATGTACACCTGGATTTAGAGGAGTGAAATCTAGAGGTCAGAGACTGGAAAGACCTGCCAGGAGATGCAGGTGATATGGGAGATTGCCAGTAATTGATGAGAGAAGATAACATTCCTGGCAACAGGCATTGGGTGCCAGGTCTGACAAAAGCAAGGTGGGACTAGAGTTTTGAGTCTTCCATGTTTCCAACACTTTGGTAAAGATTTACATTTTCTTTAATGATAAAAACTACTTATTACTGAGTATGTCCTAGGAGTCATTTTGTGAAGTCCTTTCCATGCATTATCTCATTTAGTGCTCACAACAAGGCTAGGAAGTCAGTGGACTTGTTCCCAGCTTGCTGATAACTGTCAGCAGTTACTTATTAAGTTCCCAACATAGGACAGCATCACTACCTAGCACCTTCTAGACCAGGGGTGGGCAAACTTTTTGACTCGAGGGCCATAATGGGTTCTTAAACTGGACCGGAGGGCCGGAACAAAAGCATGGATGGAGTGTTTGTGTGAACTAACATAAATTCAAAGTAAATATCATTACATAAAAGGGTACAGTCTTTTTTTTTCTTTTAGTTTTATTCATTTCAAACGGGCCGGATCCGGCCCGCAGGCCATAGTTTGGTTCTAGACCTAGTTATATGCGAAAGGCATTTAGTCGAATTTAAATGTGCTGTAAGTATAAAAACACCCAGTGAGAAAAAGAATGTAGAATGCATCATTAATATTCTTTATATTGATTCCTTATTAATATTTTGGATATATTCTAAATGATAATATTTTAAACAGACAGTTGACTTTTGAGCAATGCAGGGGTTAGGAACATGGACCTCCCACAGTCAAAAATCCATGCATAACTTTTGACTCCCCCAAAACATAACTATTAATAGCCTATTGTTGACCAGGAACCTTACCAATAACATAGTCGATTAACACTATATAATACATATATATTGTATTCTTACAATAAGGTAATCTAGATAAAAGAAAAAGTTATTAAGAAAATCATAAGGAAAAGAAAATACATTTATAGTACTGTACTATATTTATCAATAACATAAGTTTATACAATCTGTTTACAAGATTAATCATTTGTCAGAACCTACATCAATTATGCCTTATATGATACAAAACACTGTAGATGTTATATGTATTACTAACACTAGACATAAAAAATAAAAAGATAATGCAAGATATTTACAGCATAATGATTTATGCATTGGTAATGAAGAAATAACAACATGATTATTCTATGAGAGTCTAATGTAATGGATATGATCACTTCACCGTAGCCTAGCCTACACACTAATAAATGAACCATTATAAATTGTTATGGAATACAATGGTAGTTATATTCATAATACACTATTAAAAACACTTTTATATTTTTTAAAAAACCTGTGATGATAGGCTGATATACAGTTCCTCCAACTATAAGAGAGAGGCATACTATCCTTTATAATAAAAGCCTAATATGCAAATTGACCCACTGAGAGAACAACTAGTGGAACGACTTGTCGCTATGATGTGCATTGACCACCAGGAGGCAGACGCTCAATGCAGGAGCTGCCCCCAGTCCACAGGCCCCAGGCCAGCAAAGGCAGTGCCAGCGGGGGGCCCCCCCTACCCCCGCCAGTCACCCCACAGATCGGCCCTGATGGCCAGCCAGGCCTAGGGACCTTACCCATGCATGAATTTCATGCACCGGGCCTCTAGTACAATAATATAATTCTTTGAAAGCATAGTTATGAAACAGTAAGAAAATACATGCATTACTAATTTTTTAATAAAATATTACTCACCTTATGGTATGTAAGGACAGGTTATCCACTTCAATAAAAGTCTTGTATGCAATGTTCTGCATGGTGAATGAATACTTAGATGGGGATGATGATGACACAAAAACATCTCACACAGCCTTGTACAGTTATTATATTTTCACATACACACACACAGCAGATAAGCTTATTTGCTGTATGGCATGAAAATAAATTACTGTTCATTAAGAGGAAGCAGATCATCATAAAGGTCTTCATCCTTGTCTTCCTGTTGAGTAGACTGAGGAGGAAGAGGAGGGTTGGTCCTGCTGTCTCAGAAGGAAGAAGCGGAGAAGGTCAAGGGCGAGGCAGGAGAGCAGGCACAGGTGATGTCAATTTATGGAAGTACACTATAACTTCTGTCTGGCTTTTTGCTTTTTCATTTCTCTAAAAATGTTTCTGTAGAATACCGATTCTTCTTCAACCATTTGTTTTCAATTTAAGGCCATAGTATGGAAGAGTCCATGCCATAAAAGAAGTCAAAAGGTCTTCAATGATTGGAACATTCCATAAGAGGGGCTCTTTTCTGCATTAAAAACCTATTTGGTCAGATATTCTTTTCCTCAATGATTTTCTTAATGGTACCTGGGAACTCTTCTGCTGCATCTTGGTCAGTATGTGTTTTTTTTGTTTGTTATCTTGGCACTTTTTAAGCCAAAATCTTTTTCTAAAATTATCAACCCATCCTTTGCTAGCTTTAAATTCTCCATCATTAGGTCCTTCACTTGCCTTTTGCTTTAACTTGTCATATAAAAATTTGCTTTTTTCTCAAAGCATATTGAGTGCATAGGTTTGCCTTTCTTATAGCAATGCTGCACACACATAAAAGCTGCATTTTCAATACCATATAAGAAATTACTTCGCAAAAATGTGCCAGGTCTTCCTGCCTGCTGGTATAGCTGCCGTGATGCTTCACAAAGTCTTTTTTTTTTTTCTTTTTTTACAATGGTCCTTACACTGGATTTATTTATCTTGAGATGGTGAGCCACTGAGCTGCAGACCTCAATTTATAGTACATGTCCCACAATTCAACTTTTTCTTGTAATGTCATGACTTTTCTCTGCTTCTTGGAAGCACTTCCAGCATTACCAGTGGCATTTTGTGTGGGTCCCATGGTGTTGTTCAAGGCATTGCGCTAAACACAATGTAAAATACATAAGGAACACAAGAAATCATTTTTTTCTATGATATGCAGTTTCGTGGAAATACAAACTGTTCATAAAAAGATGATTAGTGTCACCTGGCATTTTCAGCAGCTACAGCCCTTGAGCTTACCGTAATAGCAACAGGAAGTAGCTGCAAAATTATTACAAGTAATATAGTATGCACTACATTTAATTTTCTGCAGTAATGATTTAATACTGCTTTTTTATGTTTGTTTACATTTACCTGGGCTATAAATGGTGTCATGTATAGTCTGTAAGTATTTATGTATATAAATATTGATAAAGTTTAGCTTTTTATAATAGACTAGAGGCCCAGTGCACAAACTTTGTGCTCTAGAGGAGGCATCCCTCAGCCAGGCCTGTGTCTTCTCGCTGTCTGGGACCCCTTGCTCCTTACTGCCCACCTGCTCGCTGCTCCTTAGTGCTGCCTCGGAGGCAGGAGAGGTTCCCGCCACCTCTGCTGTGCTTACCAGCCATAGGCCTGGCTTCTGCCTGAGCGACACTCCACCTGTGGGAGTGCACTGGCCACCAGGAGGCAGCTACTGGTGGTCAGTGCACATCATAGCTACTGGTTGTTCTGGTCATTCTGCTGTAACGGTCGTTTAGGCTTTTACTATATTGACTAGAGGCCCAGTGCATGAAATCCGTGCATGGGGAGGGTAAGGGTAGAGGGTCCCTCAGCCCAGCCTGCACCCTCTCGCAATCTGGGACCCCTCGGGAGATGTCCGACTGCCAGGCGATCCCTGTGGGATCAGGCCTAAACCAGCAGTCGGACATCCCTCTTGCAATCTGGGACCGCTGACTCCTAACCACTCGCCTGCCTGCCTGCCTGCCTGCCTGATCACCCCTAACCACTCTGCATGCCTGCCTGATCACCCCTAACCACTCTTCCTGCCTGCCCGATCACCCCTAACTGCTCACCTGTCTGCCTGATCACCCCTAACCACCTCTGCCTCGGACCCCATAGCCATGGCTTCATCAGGAAGGACATCCAGAATGATGTCCGGAAGGTCGTTTGGATGTCTGGTCTAATTAGCATATTATGCTTTTATTATTATAGATTTGTATATATATTATGATAGTAAATAATAAATATAAATTAGTACCTATATATATATATATATATATATATATATATATATATATATATTATGCATTCATAACATGCTTAATGTTTTCTTAATTTTTTTCCATGTTTCTAGGCTACATAGTTCATTTGCAATTTTTTTCAAATTGTCTCAAATCTTCAAGAATTTTTTAATATTTTTATTGGAAAAATCTACATGTAACTAGCTCACACAGTTCAAACATGTGTTGTTCAATGGTCACCTGTATTAGGTTACAAAAATATATTATCAACAATTTCACCTTTTTTTTTTCCACTTTTTTAATATGGCTACTAGAAAATGTAAAATTACATATATGGGTCTCATATGTGACTTGCAATATGTTACTAATGAACAGTACTGTACAAGACATTATCCTATATAATAAAGATGTAATATGCAAATGGTCGTTACACCGTGAAGCGTAACGACCGACCATGTAATGACCGGATCATGCCTCAGCAGGAGGGTGGGGCAGCGAGCTACAAGCGGGCGGCAGAGAGCCATAGGATTGGGCAGGGCAGCAAGCTATGAGGGGAGGGCGGGGGGAGAGGGGAGAGCCACAGGAGGGTGGCAGCAGACTACTGGCGAGCTACTGGCTCACCGATTCGTGCTTAGGGCTACTAGTCTCATAATATCTCAAAAACTTAAACGTTATGACTAAATTATTTTAAAAATATGTTTTTATTGATTTTTAGAGAGATAGATGGGAGAAGGATAGAGAGATAGAAACATCAATGAAAGAGGAACATCATTGATCATATGACCTGCACACTCCCTATTGGGGATTGGTCCTGCATCCTGGGCATGT
Source organism: Myotis daubentonii (assembly GCF_963259705.1). Taxonomy (NCBI): domain Eukaryota; kingdom Metazoa; phylum Chordata; class Mammalia; order Chiroptera; family Vespertilionidae; genus Myotis; species Myotis daubentonii. The sequence continues at coordinate 31,158,767 of NC_081851.1, forward strand.
GCTCTTGGTTCCTGGGTTGATGCTCAACCACTGAGCCACACTGGCCAGGCTGACTAAATTTTTAGTTAGAATTTATAAATGAAGAAAGCAAGGCTGAGGTCAAACTAGTTAATAATAAATACTGCCTCTGACCCATACCTGTCTCTGTAGGTTGCCCTGTATTAGTTTTCTATTGCTGCTGTAAAAAATTAGCACAAATTTAGTGGCTTAAAACAGCACAAACTTATTTTCTCATAGTTCTGGAAGCCAGAAGTCTGAAATCAGTTTCATTAGGTTAAAGTCAAGGTGTTGGCAAGGGCATGCTCCTCTGGAGACTATAGAGCCAAACTTGCTTCCTTGCCTTTCCCAGTTTCCAGAGCTGCTCTCCTTTCATCCCTTAACTCATGACCTCTCCTGTCATCTTCAAAGCCAGACCTTTAACATCTTCAAATTCTCTCTGCTTCTTTTCTATTTTAAAGGTCTACAGTCCACTCTTAGAATTGACAGGTTGTTCCATTTTGCATGAACTCTGTGAATTCACATGTTTGTCTTTCTACATATATGCTATGCTACAACTTTTTTCTTTCCTCCTTGGAGCCTATTTGGGTGGGTAGCTGTACAAAATCCTCCGAACAAATTTATACAAACTGGGGCTAATGCCTGAATCAACCTAGCCAAATGAAACAAGAACTGCCCCTCCCACCCCCCCCTCAAAGAAAATTAAAAACAAAATAAAAGCCAAGACAATTATTTGCATTGGTGTGTATTAGATTAGCATCCAAGGGAGGATCTGGAAGTGTGGGAGATCCTGCACAAAGAATTGTTAGCGTTAGGGTATGCACATAATGAAACCTTCCCCACACACGATGGAATGAAATTGGTGAAGCCCAGGAGAGATGCTGTTAAACTGAAGATGGAGGTCTGGGTGAAAGTTCTCAGGAAGAGACTGAACAGGAAAGCACGGAACCTGCATTCAAGCAATCCACCCTCAGACAATAAAATGAAACCATCTCCAAAGTCCACATGGAAGATGAGGCTCGAGCCAATGAGTAATTCCCCTACGTCATGCCATATACAAAAATTAACTCAACATGAATTATAGAGCTAAATTTAGGAGTAAAATCTATACAACTCTTAGAAGAAAACATGGGGATAAATCTTGGTGACCTTTGACAATAATTTAATAGCTATAACACCAAAAGCATAAGCAACAAAAGAAAAAAAATAGACAATTTGGACTTTATCAGAATAAAAAAAAGATTGTGTATCAAAGAACACTATTAAGAAAGAGAAAGATAATCCACCCACAGCATTGGAGTAAATATTGTAAATCCTATATACAGAATATGCTAAAAAAATGTACAACTCAATAGCAAAAAGGCAAATAACTCAATTAAAAAAAGGACAGAGAGCTTAAATAGACATTTCTCCAAAGAAAACATGCAAATTTCCCATAAGTACATAAAAATATGCTCAATATTATTGACTACCAGGTAAATATAAACCAAAAACACAGTGAGGTGCTACTTAATACCCACCAAGATGGCTATTGTCAAGATAGATAATAGCAAGTGTTTTCAAGGATGTGGAGAAATTGGAATCTTTCTACATTACTGATGAAAATTTTAAATAGTGCAGTTGCTTTGTAAAAACAGTCTGGCAGTTCCTCAAATGATTAAAAATAGAGTTACAATTCAACATGATAATATCATTCTTAAGTATATATCCAAGAGAAGTGAAAACATATGTCTACACAAACGATTGCACATGAATGTTCATAGCAACATTATTCATAATAGCCAAAAGGTAGAACTAATCCTAAGTGTCTATCACCTGGTGAATGAATAAACAAAATGTGGCATCCTATCTAATAAAAGAGAAAAATGGTAATTGGCGTACGACGATACCCTTTTCATTGGCTAATCAGGGCTATATGCAAATTAACTGCCAGCTATGATTGGCAGTTAACTGCCAACTATGATTGGCAGTTAACTGCCAGCTATGATTGGCAGTTAACTGACAACTAAGATTGGCAGTTAACTGACAACAAGATGGCGGTTAATTTGCATATGTAGGCACAATGCAGGGAGGCAAAAGGGAAAGCAGGAAGAAGCCCCCTGCCACTGACAGTGATCAGAAACCCAGGGGGGAGCTAAGAGCTGGGGGGCAGGGCAAAGGCGGCCCTGGGGCCGCCTTTGCCCTGCCCCCCAGCCATGATCAGAGAATCAGGTGCCTTTTCCACCCTGGCCAGTGATAGCAGGAAGTAGGAGTGGAGCCAGCAATGGGAGCTGGGCACGGTCGAAGCTGGCAGTCCCGGGAGCTAGGGGTCCCTTGCCTGGGCCTAAAGCGGAGCCCACGATCACGGGGCCGCTGCAGCTGCGGGTCCCCGCTGCCCAGGCCGGACACCTAGGCCAGAGGCGTTAGGCCTGGGCAGGGGCGGAGCCTGCAACGCGGGGAGCTGGGGGTCCCCTACCCAGGCCTGACACCTCTGCCGGAGGCCTCAGGCCTGGTCAAGGGGCCGATCCGGTGATTGGTGATCGGAGGGTGATGAGGGTCAACTCCTCTGGCCGAGGCATCAGGCCTGGGTGGGGGGCAGAGCCGGGGATTGGGGGGATATGATGGTCCCCTTGCCTGGGCCTAAAGCAAAGCCCATGATCGTGGGGCCGCTGCAGCTGCGGGTCCCCGCTGCCCAGGCCGGACGCCTCAGCCAGAGGCGTCAGGCCTGGGCAAGGGGCCGATCCTGCGATTGGAGGGTGATGGGGGTCAATGCCTGAGGGCTCTCAGTATGTGAGAGGGGGCAGGCTGGGCTGAGGGACACTCCCCCCGCACACACACCCAGTGCACGAATTTCGTGCACCGGGCCCCTAGTATTCATATAATGGAATATTATTTGACCACAAAATAATATAAAATATTGATGTTACAGTATAGGTAACCCTTTAAAACCTGATGCTAAAGGGATGAAGCTGGTCACAAAAACACATTATATGACTCCATTTATATGCAATGAACAAAATAGGCAACTCTTTAAGGGTCAGAAGGTAGCTTTTTGGCTGCTTCAAGCTTAGGATGGGGAGGATGGAAGGAGAAGGAAGTGGTAGCTAATATGTACAGGGCTTCTTTTTTGAGTGATGAAAATGTTCTAAAATTGATTATGGTGGTAGTAGCATAACTGTGGATACACTAAAAAAATTGAACTATATATTTTAATAAATGATATGATATGGGATTATTTCATGTAGCTGTTAGAAAACAAAAACAAAAACAAAAATAAAACCTAACACATTTCACAAATCAGAAGATACTATAAAAGTTAATGAAAATGAAAACAAAGTTATTAAATTTTAGCCAGATATTATCCCATGCCAAAGCGCATGATCCCAAGTTTTACTCTCTCTCTTTTTTAAATGGAGGAGTGCCTGACTGACATGGCTCAGGGGTTGAATGTTTGTCTACCTATGAACCAGGAGGTCACGGTTCCATTTCCAGTCAGGACAAATGTCCCTGGTTGCAGGCTCAATCCCTAGTATGGGGCAGGCAGGAGGCAGCCTATCAATGATTCTCTCTCATCTTTGATGTTTCTATCTCTCTCTCTCTCTCTCCCCTCCTCTCTGAGATCAAAAAATATATATTTTTTAAATTTTTTAAAAGGGAGGGGTAATTAGCGATAACAATGTATTAATAACATACTAGTAAGTACTTTCCTTCCTCCCATTAAAACCACATAGAAATGCTGGATGAAATATAATTTTAAAAATTTATTACTTGGTCAATTCAAGAAAAGGAAAGGAAATCTTCATGTATGAGAACCAAAAAGGAACATCAAAGCCAGAGATGTAAGAGAAACTGACATTGGGGGTTTGCAAGACATATCATGCAGGGACTTGGCTGGCGTCTGAGGAAAATGGAAACCTAGAAGCCAATCACCAGCTTAAACTTTCGAATTTCAAATAGTTTTCTATTCTCAAAGACTAGAAAAATTTCAACACTTTGCATGGTTCAATGGCGAGGAAACTTACTTGCACATGAGAAAAAAGATGACACCAGCAAGAAATTAAAATCTCAGGACTTCACCATCTCATCTATGGGTGGAGTCTGAATTTATATTGGTAAGGCCATGAAGCATACATTAATAAGGCTACCAAAAGCAAAACAAGCAAACAACAGCAACAACAAAAACTCTAAATCAGAGAAATCTATAGCTAACCTAGCAGAAGAAATTTTTTAATAATAAAATGGTTATACCATTTTTCGTCATTTTTTTTAAAAAGAATGGTTTATTGATTTTTTTTTAAGAGAAAGAGAGGAAGGGAGAAGAGAGAAACATGTTATGAGAGTGCAACACAGGTTGGCTGCCCCCTAGATGCCCCTTACTGGCGATTGAGCCAGCAACCTGGGCATGTGTCTTGATCTGGAATCAAACTAGTAGCCCTTTGGTGCATGTGTCCTGACTGGGAATTGAACCAGCAATCTTTTGGTGCCCAGGGCGACACTCAACCAACTGAGCTACACCAGCCAGGGTGGAAGAATTTTTTGAAGCATTCTTAAAGAAACATGAAACATCTCAGGAAGACCATATCTCCCTAAAGTTGATCTCATATAAAAAAAAAAATCTTATAAACTACATAAGAAAATAAGCTTCATGTAGAATGCAACAAGAAGAGAAAATAGTATTTCGAGAAATGAAAATAATGGAATGATCTAGAATAAATATAAGCTAGGTATAGTTGCGATATACCAATACCAATCAGAGATTTTTCTTTTTGACAGGAATAACAACATTGGAAGAAAACAAAAAAGGAAATCTCATGAAGTGACTCAATGCTATTGTGGATGGGCCCTAATCCAATACTTCCAGTCACTGAACTAATCCAAGTTTCTACCCTCTTGCAAGAATTTCCTCTACTAATTCCGGATAAATGGTAATTGAAGCAGAATATTGCACCTTTAGACAATTTAATTTATCAGAAACTTTTTTTTTTTACTATATTGGATTGAAATATACCTTCCAATAAAATCCAGTTCTTGCTCCACATTCTAGGATACAGTGAAAATAATGGAATCCTTCCTTTCATATGAGAACTTTTCATTATTTGAAAATAGACACCCATTTCCTCCTAAATCTTCCGGGTCAGCCACTCTCAGTTCTTTCACTTTTTCTTACCAACATTTTTTGATTTCAGATACTTTTACCAACTTAAGTTCTCCAGTACTCATTTCAGTTTGACAGTCTTTGCCTAGGTAAGTTTAACTGCTGCAAATTTAGTTTTGATCCTCACTCTGTTATCAAGTATAATTATAATCCTCTTAGCCTGACATCATTCCCACCTTCCCTCTGATCTCAGTCATCATTAATTGGGTCAGTTGACATATGGGACTTACTATTGTTTACCTCAGGGCTACAATAAAAAAAAAAAATGTAACATTTTTGGAAAAATCTGAACCTAATGCTTGTTATTTAACAAGTGCTCAATAATGGTAGCAATGATTAAAACTGATAGAAAATATTGATCAATCTGAGTTTACCATGAAATTCAGAATGTGTAGAAATTTCAAAATCTTATTGAAAGTGAGAAATAGATCTATTACTAACCTGCTCATATGAAAAAAGAAAAAAGCCTTATTTAAAGGAAATAAACTGGGGCCCAGAAAATGAAAGGACAGTGAGTTTGGCAGAGCAACAAGATGAAGGGTCAGAGTAGAAAGAAGTAGATAGCAGAGGCGGGGGACCTACAGAAGATGAGCAGTAGAAAAATAAAGTATGGGAGATCAAACAATTTCGGACACCTATCTTGTCACTTCATGTGGGGCTAAGTGCATTCTGGGTCATTTTTAAGCTTCCTCAGATTCAAGACTTTTGGACAGAAATTTGTGGCACTAGCCAGACACCTCATCACCTCAGTTCAGGCTTGGGGTATCATCCTTGCTCCAATGATCAAGTCAGCCTACTTATTTATTGTTCATATGCATGTCTCCCTATTGACCACAATAGTAAATTGAAATTTTTATCATGTCTACAGAAATATGATAATTCCTTGGATCAACCAACCAATTGGCAGTAGACTAACATCATCATTGTCATCACCATCACCACCACCAACAAAATAAATCAGAACATGAGGTTAGCCTGATATGATATGAGCTGCACTTCATGAACTTGATTGGTCTTATAATACCTTGCTTCTCTCACCATTTCTATTTGGTATTCTATTTCAGAACATATTATTAGTCTGAGCCATGGGTCATAAAGTCTTTTAGAGAGTCTAGGGCAGAGGTGACACGCGAACTTATTTTTTTGGTTGATTTTTCTTTGTTAAATGGCATTTAAATATATAAAATAAATATCAAAAATATAAGTCTTTGTTTTGCTATGGTTGCAAATATCAAAAAATTTCTATATGTGACACAGCACCAGAGTTAAGTTAGGGTTTTTCAAAATGCTGACACGCCGAGCTCAAAAGGTTCGCCATCACTGATCTAGGGTCACCTTTCTTGTCTCTCCATTGAGCCTGTCTGTCAAATATCACACCTTCCTTAGTTCAACACAACTCCCTGATGGGAGTCACAGAGCACAATGACTTAGAGGATTTTCCTCTAACTGATTTAAGTCAGCACAACTCCAGCTGTCCCAATTAAAAGACATCTTTCTTTTGCTCCAAATATTAAAAAGTATTATTTTTCCTGAAATTTTCCTGTAAGTTTCAGCTTCTTGGCATTGCCCGTGCTATTCTGCCAGCCGTGGGGTACAGAGGAAAAGGAAACGTACAAGATGGCTCACGGGTTGTGTGGGACATCCTCATCTCTAAAATGAGAATAGAAGTGCCCACCCTCCCAAGCGATATGTTTTTTGTAAAGACCAACTGTGGTTGTGACAGAACACCACAATCTTAAAACACTAAACTAATGGTAAGCCACATTATAACTTCATAGACATTCTTTCCTATGCTTCCCTATTCCAATTCTTTAAAAGGCATTTTCTCCCCAAGGTTCCGCATTAGTAATAATTGCAAAAAGAATAATATTGTGTATTATATCTGATGCTCTTTGTATCCAGAGGACTTTCATGCTTATTATCCCACTTAATCCCTATTAATATCCTGAAAACTCTTGTTTGTTCTGCCTGGTAACTGCCCCAAACTCGGAGGAGTTTTCTTCTAACCTCCATCGAAAGGGTGTACTTGAGGTCAGGGGGAAATCCATTTGTTTACTAAATTTACTCTAAGGTCCGAAGAGCTCCAGGGACTGCTGAGTGTGTTCATCCTCCCAGGTCTATTTTCATTTCAACAGAGAGTTCCTCAACCCTTCCAGGCAGTGTGCCCGCCAGGTGGTGAGGGTTGATATATTTCAGTGGAGAGTTTGTTCCCAAGTTCCTCAGGTCACTCCCTGTGAGCAGCTAGCTGTCTGGTTTTGTAGTTAATGAAACCATGGCGGTACTTTGGGAAACAAATCCATGTTGCACCAGTGCCTGTTGCTAGAAATGAAGTTGCCAGTATCTCAAAAACATCTCCGTGAGCCCTGCCACCATAATCCTATGATCCTAGAGTCTTGTCATCTAATATTTCACATTTGATGTTCTTTTCAGGCATAAATTTCATGTATATTTTATCCTTTTAAGGACAAATTAGATTTGTTCACTTAGTTTGTATTAAATTATTCCGAATTATGAATGAACAATTGTTTTAAAAAAGGACAATCAGGAGAAATATATATTCATTGAGCTACATTGGAAGATAGAAAAAATGTACCAGCAAATTCAGGCATGTGAATACAATGCCTGTTATATTCACTTTATGCGCTTTCATATTTAATATTGATGATCTAGGAATAACAGAGTAAGTGATCAGGTGAAATCAGCAAGCAGGATCAAAGAGTGCAATAAAAATAACTGACATATATTGAACAGTTCTTACAAGGCAGGGACTGCCCTAAGCATGTACCATGCATTATCTTATGTAGTCCTCTCAACAACTCTAGGAGGTGGGTTCTATTGCCATCCCAATCTTATACATGAGAAGGCCTAGGTTTGCAGTGGTTCTCAACCTTGGCTGCACATTAGAATCACCTGGGAATCTTTTTAAAATCCTGATTTCTGGGCCTCATCCTCTGGAAATTCTGTTTCTTTGTTATGGGGTGGAGCCACAACATTAGTAACAAAGAAACAGAATTTCCGGAGGATGAGGCCCAGAAATCAGGATTTTAACAAGATTCCCAGGTGATTCTAATGTGCAGCCAAGGCTGAGAACCACTGGTTTAGAGGATCTGACTAACTTGCTCAAGAGCCAGACCATGATCTCAGGTGTAACTGACTGACTGCCTCGTTTGTTTTCTCACTTGCTACATTGAATACACTCTTGAGGAAAAACAGCAAATTCTCCCACAAAAGCCCATTTTAAAAAGAATGAAGATGAAACTGCACTCTTACTGAAACACTGCCTCCAAATGTGTAGAGTGCTATCCATGGCGCGTCCAAGCAACATAATTAATATAAAGCATAGGTAAGACTTTAGCATTCATTCGATTTCTTCTAGAAGGTAAGTTCTCTATATCCGATTAGTACATTGTGATATTGGTTTGAATTTTGTGGAGTAAAATTACAAATGAGAAATAATTTAGTTCTAAAGAGATAGCAAGAGAAATGGTCAGACAACCAAATCTGGGCATGGGATCTGATGGCATGAAAGCCTTCATCGAATGTTGCCAGTGTCTGCACATGGAGTTCCAGGGGCATTTCCATCTTTTTCAGACTCCTTGCTTGTTCTGAACTTAGAATCTCTTTCTGGCTATTTTCCCAGTGGAATGCTGTTCTCATTCCTCCCTTTATTCTATAACCCTAGTGGCACGTGTTTTTTGTTTTGTTTTGTTTTGTTTTTTGTTTTTTTTTAAAAATATATATTTTATTGATTTTTTACAGAGAGGAAGGGAGAGAGATAGAGAGTTAGAAACATCGATGAGAGAGAAACATCGATCAGCTGCCTCTTGCACATCTCCTACTGGGGATGTGCCCGCAACCCAGGTACATGCCCTTGACCGGAATCGAACCTGGGACCCTTCAGTCCGCAGGCCGACGCTCTATCCACTGAGCCAAACCGGTTTCGGCAGTTTTGTTTTTTTTAATCTCTAGCTTAAAGACTTCTCAGGCAATCATCATCTCGATTCAAATCTTGCATATCTGACCTTGAGTCAGATTTAGTCACATAGGCATTATATTTTATTGTCTCGTGTTGTATATGGTAATAATTGTAAGCTTTTGAGGGACATTTTTCTCTTTCATCTTTTACACATCTCCTAGTAATTCTACACATAAAAGTAGACACCCAAATTCACTTTTAAAAGTCATTTATAAAAAGTTATAATATAAAAGCAAGCCACACAATTCATTCAAAAAAATCTGACACTCGCCGAAACCGGTTTGGCTCAGTGAATAGAGCGTCGGCCTGCGGACTGAGAGGTCCCAGGTTCGATTCCGGTCAAGGGCATGTACCTGGGTTGTGGGCACATCCCCAGTGGGAGATGTGCAGGAGGCAGTTGATCGATGTTTCTCTCTCATCGATGTTTCTAACTCTCTATCTCTCTCCCTTCCTCTCTGTAAAAAATCAATAAAATATATTTAAAAAAAAAATCTGACACTCAAGTCAATTAAAATTCCTGGTACTGCCACATACATATCAAAATGGCTAAAATTAAAACAAACAAAACAAAACAAAACAGGCAATGCTAAATGGTACTGAGGACATAGAGCAACTGGAACTCTCATATATGGTTGGTAGAAATGCTCAATGGTAAAAATGGCATAACTGATTTGAAAATCCTCTGGTATTTTTTTTAATTCACTTACTTTGTGAACTACCAATCCTACTAGGTACTTACCTAAGAGAAATAAAAATATATTTCCACAAAACACTTGCATTTGAATGTTCATAGAAGTTTTATTCATATTAACCAAAAACTGGGAATAACCCAGTTGTCCA